>NC_051067.1:85137412-85862412 GCF_004664715.2 Peromyscus leucopus | reverse complement strand
ACCACCAAACCCCTAGCCCTGGCCAAGGCTTCAGGGCCACACAGATGAGTGATCCAATGGGTGACCTTTAACCTTTAACCTTATTGGGTCTTTAACTCCTCAGATAAAGCTTCTGGAAGATTCCGGAAGGCTGAGCAATTAGAGAGGACCTGGGAAAAGCCCGAGCAATAGCTCCATGGAAAGACGGAGGTTCGTGGTGGCGGGGCTTGGTTTCCTAACGGTCCAGGGTTTCCTAGTGTCTCCCATCCTCATCATTTTCCCCTGGGTGAGCTAGGAAGGACAGACTAGCGGTGTGTCATAGCGTGAGATGAAAGACAGGGGGTTGTTTTTCAACTATGTGCAGCACATATGTGGAGAAAAGTCTGGAAAAACAGTTCACAGACTGACTGTTCTGGGAAGTTTTCTGAAGGAGCTCATCTCCAGGGGATTTCACCCTCTTTGTTACATATTTTTGAAATTATGGAGCTTTTTATAACCAGGGTGTATTTTGGGTCATCAGAAAAACAGATTCAAAGCAGAAAATGAAGTTAAATGTGCTCACAAGATACTGCCTAAGCCGGGTCTATGTGGGATGGGGCTTTGGGGGGGGGGGCTGTTTCTGGCATCTCTATGAATTTAATGATTGCACATGACTAGGGAGATAAAAGTAGAGAGTTGCTGTGGCCGGCAAGATGGCTCAGTAGGTAAAGGTGAGTGCTGCCAAGCCTGGGGCCTGAGCTGGGTCCTTGAATTCCATGGTGGAAAGAAAGAGCTACTCTGTAAAGTTGTTCTCCGACCTCTGAACCTTCACCGTGGCATATGAACGTGCGCATGTGTGCGCACACGCGCGCACACACAATGTTGGAGGGGAAGGAGGGAGGGAGAGAGGGAGGGTTGGGGAGAAGGAGGGAGGGAGGGAGGGAGGAAGGGAGGGAGGAGGGAAGGGAAGGACCATGCTGATGCCAGAGGCACAGGAAGGGGTCCTGCCGAGAGTTTTGCGTCCTCTCTTCTGTAACAGCATCTAAGTTACCACTCTTTCTAAGTCCAGAGGACGGGGCAGGCCTTAGATCTTATTTAGCCAATGAGTCAACTGAGAATTTAGGGGCAGGCATGTGACCTGAGCTCACTCAGTACATCTCCAACTGAGCACGGGGAGAAATGTGCTCCTTTCCCACTAAGAGAAAAGAGAGATGTGGAGGGTGCTGCGCGGGACAACACAGACCAGCAAGTAACTGGCCAGTGGATCCAGCCATGCCTCCAGCTAGCTGCCTTGTAGTTTTCTTGAAAAAAAAAAAAAGGAAGCCGGCCAACTCCTGCCTTGGCTGCTTTGGTTTGGGGATTTTGTTTCCAGAGACCAAACATCCTGATGACACTCAGCTGGGCAGGGAAGCAAAAGGCGGAAGGAAGTCATCCAGAGACTCCCAGGTACATTCAGAGGGGAGGCGGGGCGTGAGTCCCAAGCATGTTTCAGATACTCCTCTGCATGGACCCCACGCCTTCTCCTCCCCGTGAACTCCCATTCACTCCCCTCCCAGCTGACCTCCTCCCCCACTCCCCCCATGTACTCCCGGTTTGCTCCTCTCCCAGCACTCTTCCCTCCCCCTCCCCTCCCCCCCTCCTCAGCCCCCCCCCCACTTACTGTAGCTTCTTTAGCCTGCAGGTCCCCTGAAGGGCTCCCATCAGCAGCTCGATGTTCTCCTCACAGAGATGGTTGTTAGAGAAGCTGTAGTGACCGAGCAGAAGGTTCCATTCAGTCAAGTGCCCTGGACAGGCACTGTACCCAGGCCTTGGAGAGACACTGTTCTACCTGTTCCTTGCCCCTTGGCCCTGGGGAGGCTGATTGGGTTTGCAGATAATAGGCTAGGTTTTCTGTCAAGCCTCTACCCCAGGGGCACTCCTGCCCCCAAGGGCCAAGCTCTAGGGTCCCCGCAGGAGGGGTGGCAGTCCCAGCTGGATCAGATAAGGAGGATGCCGGGTGAAGGCTCCAGAGAGGCTGAGGGACATGCAAACATACAAGGACTCTGCTGTCCCTCTCGGCTTTCTGTGCCCTGGCACTCATCACCAGCTGAGGCAGAGGCAGATTCAAGTCCCAGTTCTGACAGATGTGCGGTCCCAACCCAGGGAGGGAGAAAAATCTAGCCCCATGGGTCCAGGGTAAAGGCAAGACCAGGAACACAGTGTTCAGCCCGGGGACTGCTAGGCTTGGTCGGGGAGAGCAGAGACAGGTGGAAGAGCCTCTGTCACCCTGCCAGAGGCAGAACTGTCCTCTCAGTCCTGCCATCCCAACTTACTCCAGCTCTTCCAGATGCTGGCAGTGCCCCAGACCAGATGCCAGGTGGGTGAGGCTCTCTGTGCTGACACAGCTGGAGGTCAGCCTGTTGGGGACAAAGAGAGGCAGGTCGGTCAGAGCCCAGGCCTCCCGAGGTCTGCAACTGATGACAGAGGCTGGGAGTGGCTCTTGGGGACAGTGGGTAGGGGACACCTGTCCTCCATAAACCACTCTGCCCTGGACTAATCAAGTCAGGATGTCCTGGAGGCAGTAGCCGGGCGGTCCTCTAGTCCCCCTTAGCCACAGTTGGTTGCCATGGGAATACCCAGCTGACACTGTACAGCTCTGCACCTTCTGGGGTCCAAGTCTGATAGCTCCAAAGAGGCTTTGTTGGTTTTTGCTTTTCTGAGACAGGGTCTCTCAATGGATGTCCTAAACTCACTCTGTAGACCAGGGTGGCCTCGAACTCACAAAGATCCACCTGCCTCTGCTTCCTGAGTGCTGGGATTAAAGGCGTAAACCACAGAACTGAGCTCAAGTTCATGAGGTGTTTTTTGTTTTTTTTTTACTTGTTTTAAAAATTTCCTCCACTTAAAATGTTTTCATGTTATTCTATGTATTTATTTATAAAACAGTAAGGAAAACTCCTGAGAGTGGGGAGGCTCCAAGGGAGGAATACCAAGTTTCTCTATTATTTCAAAACTATGATTTTGTTTTATTTATTTAGTGTGTGGGTGTGTCTGTGTGTATGCATGCACATGCCATGGTGTGTGAACATGGAAATGAGAGGACAGTTTTGGGGAGTTCTTCCCTTCCTCCATGTGGCTCCTGGGGATTGAACTCAGGTCCTCAGGCTTGGCCTTTACCCACTGACCCATCTCACCAGCTGAGAGTCTCTTGATGTAATCAGTTGCATTGAACATCAAAACACTCCGTTTGAGCTGGGCATGGGGCCCTATTCTAGTAATCCTAGCAATCTGAGGCTGGGAAAGGAGGATGGAGAGTTTGGGGCTAGCCTGGGTTACATATTGAGACCCTGTCTCAAAATCAAAGCCAGCCCAGCCAGACCAAAGCTTCATTCTGCAGTCTTCATTCTGACAGTTGACTCAGGCCAGATTTACCAGTGGAGGCTGAAATCTGTGGACGAAAGTCTGGAGAAGTGGATATTGACAGTCTGAAGTGATCTTTCCACAAGACGTGTGTCAATCCCAAAGAGAAACAGTAATTTTGCAAGTGAAGGAACATGGCAGACACCACCTTTACCAGGTAACACAGTGAGTGTCTGCAGTAAAAGGGCACATCCATTGTTTGCCTCCGATGAAAGGTGGAGAGGTGATGTTCCTGTGATCAGTGCAGGCTCTAAAGCTAAGACACAGACTTAAAGAGATGCCTGCCTGTAGATGTCAAAGACAGTGTCTAGAAAGACATAGGCAGTGGGAGGGATCACACACACACACACACACACACACACACACACACACACACACACACACACACACTTTTTAGAAAGAAGATAGTAGCTGGTATTCAGTGTTTAAATTCCTGAAGTTCATACTTTCACTAGATTATAGCAAACGACGCTCTCATTCTTGGGAGAGTCCCTGAACCCCCTCTAATGGTTAAAAAAAAAGAGGATAAAAGGAGGAGGAGAAAGAGGGGGAGAAGGAGGTAAGTGAACAACGTGGAAATATTAACAGATTTAGGGTAAATTCCCAACTCTACAACTTTCTTTTGGAGACAAGATTTCCAGGCTGCCTCAGCCTTCCAAGTGCTTTGCAACCTTCTATTTGCAATTATTCCAGAAGGAAACAGAACAAAACAGAGTATGGAGAAGGGAGTACATTTTTTGGGGTATGGCTGTGTCCCTAAGGTCACATTTAGGACCTCATAGCCCTAGTATCGTGTCCAGGACCCAGGGGTCTGAGCACAGGGTGGGACCAGCATCCTCTGGGCCAGGAACCTAGGATCAGGTGGGGTGGGCAGGCGGGGGGCGGGGTGCGCGGAGGGGGGCGCTCAATGCAAGTACAAGTCCACATACCGGAAGCTCTTGAGCTCACAGCTAGACAGCAGGAGGTTCTGCAGCAGCCTGGACCTGGTGTCGTCATCATCACTGAAGTTAACCTGAGACAAGCTGAAAAGGGCCAACAATATTCCACAAGACTGTAGGTTGGACACACTTTGAGGGTCCAACACTTTGAGGGACCCTCTAAGGGCTTTCCTGGACAACCCTGAGTCTCTGGCCCTTGGCCCAAGTCTGAGTCGCAACCCCAGGGAACTGAGAATATGGCCTAGAGAAGACATTGGAGTAACCAGTGAACCTGAAGCCGCCACAAGTGGTGGCAGTGCCAACCTGAGCTGTTGCAGTCTGGCACACGTCTCCATCATCTGTGTCATAAGAAGACTGTGGTCGGTCCCCAGGTCACAGTGAGCCAACCTGGAAGCAGAGAGGGCAGCTGCAGTTTCGGAGCTCCTGGCTCACGATGGGGTCCCATCCCTGCCTTCACGCTCATGGCATAGGGTAAATACACATTGATGAAAGAAAGTCCGAGGTTACTATCCAGCTATGATCACCCCTGGGAAGGATGGCCAGGTGGGCAGCTGGCATGCCCAGGCAGATCGTGAACTACATGAGGGTGGGCATGAGGACAAGTAGGTAACTTGGGGCTGAGATCCAGACATGCTCTCGTCCCCAGAATGGATGCATGCAGAGCTGTGTCCACTCAAAAGAGGTGGCACTTTAATTTCCAAAAATATGACATTTGGATGGAGAGGTCATAAATCCAGGCATCTCCAAGGGTGGAAAGTGGGAGGACTTGGCCAAGTCTTGGCTGTCAGGGGTCACGGTTGAGATGGGGCATTTAAGCTGAGATGTGAAGTATGAGAAAGTGTAACCAGATAAGGGAGGAAGAAAGTAGGCAAGGAAAGGTCATTCTGGATAGAAAGGAGAGCCCATGCAAAGGGACTGAGGTCAGAGAGGACAAGGTGGCGTCTGAGAAACTGAGTTGATGCGGGTAAGTGGGGTTGTTGGGTTGGAGTAGGGATGGAGAGTGAAGGAGCAGACCTCCCAGAACGTGGAAAGACCGAACATCAAAAGATGCCGAGCAGGGGCATGAGAAACACTGATTCCAAGCAGGGACACCTCCTGCTCCTTGCCACCAGCCACTCCCTTGAGGCTCCTGCTGCTGGGTCCCACCTGTTTGCCATGGCCTCAGATTTGTCTTCTTGGTGACGAAATTCCAGCTGGAGCCTCAACTGCTGCTGGGTCTCAGAGAGGCTGAGGGAGAGACAAGGGTCGGGTGAGACACACGGCAGCCTGTCTTGGCAGCTTGAGCAGGCCTGCGTCTGCCTGCGCTCTGACTCGGCTCGTGGTGCAATGGACCCTCCAGCCTCAAACAAAGGCAAGAACACTTGGAAAATGGGAGACGATGCCGAGAGCAGCTGGCACCGTGGTGAAATCTGTTACCACACACGATCCAACCAAAACCTTGCTCCCAACCTCTCCCACCACTGTTATCTATAGGACATGTTACTGCACCCCAGGGCCACTTCTGGGTAACCAGTATGGATTCCCAGCCATGCCTGCCTGACCTTGAACCCTGAGTTTCCTTCTTCTGCCATTGTGGCCTGCCTACTGCACAAGTATGTACAGCCATATGTATGTACCATACAAATATGTATATATTATACAAATGTGTGTAGCTCTTCAGACATGCCCACGAGTCTTTGCCAGTGACAAAGCTCTTGTTCTACAGGACAAGACACCAGTGTCTAGAGGACTGAGGGCAAGGGAAGGTTGCAATGGTCATAGGAAGGTGAATTCCCAGGGGCTCTTCTCGGGACTCACCTTAACTCAGTGAGACGTCCTGAGGCCTGGGCACAGACTTCCATCACAGCTGGTAAGCTGACATGGCCCACCCAGGGTTCTTCCAACCTGTCATGGAAGGGACACAGACAAGGACCCGTGGGGTGAGCATCAATCTAAACCTGGGGAATACCTGGGGGATGGGGGGGTAGTGCCATGAGGAGCCTGGAGGAGTGTGCATGTGCGTGCGTGCATGTGTGTGTGCGCGTGCGTGCGTGCGTGCGTGGGTGCGTGCGTGCGTGTGTGTGTGTGTGTGTGTGTGTGTGTGTGTGTGTGTGATTTTTAAATTATAAAGTCGGGACTGAGGATGTTCTAAGTTGGTAGAGTATCTGCTTAGAGTGCACAAGGCCTTGGGTTCCGTCCCTAGCACCACAAAAACCGGGCTTAGTGGTGAATATCTGTAATCTCACCACTCAGGTGGTAGAGGCAGGAGGATCAGGAGTTAAAGGTTATCCTGGGATACATAAAAAAACTCTCAGAAAACTAAGCAAAACAAAACCCCCAGATAATGGGGGTATGAATATAATATAAACATTATAAACATGTATGAACATGCCATAATGAAACCTATTGTTATAATAATTAATATATGCTAATAAAACATAAAATAAATTTATGCATTTAGTCGCATGTGTTATGGGCCCTGCACGCTTCTACTGTTCTGCTCTGCTAATGTCATCTACATTAAAAGGGAGATTAATTTAAGAATTCTTTTTAAATTAATAATATTTTTCCTTTTGAGACATGGTCTTTCTATGGAAATCACGTTGGTCTCAAACCTGAAGCAATCTCCCTGTTTCAGCTTCCCACGTGCTAGGATTATAGGGGCTCGTCCCTGGGCCCGGCTCAAAAATATTTGTTTATGAGCTTCTGTGTGTGTGTGTGTGTGTGTTCTTGTGTCGTGAGCATGCCACAGCACATATCGGGGTGTGTGGAGGTCAGCAGACAACCTCAGGTGACAAGCCTCATCTTCGACATTGTGTGACACAGGACCTCTTTGGTGTTCCCCACTCCATACGCCAGGCCAGCTGAGCAGAGCATTCAGCTCCTGTCTGCAGCTCCCCTCTTCCTTAGGAAGGGGTTGCAGGGATTGCAGATGCACACTACCACCAGCCTTACACAGGTCTGGAGATCTGAACGCAGGCCCTCAAGTTTGCAAGCCATCTCCCCAGCCCAAGAATGTTTTTTTGAAATAATATTTTTCAGATTTAACACAATTTGTTATGTGGGTAAGGTAACGAAACCTAAACATACCTAAACTACAATTCCAATTTTGTATTTAAAAGAAGGAAAATACATATAAAGAGAAAGAAGTGGAGTTGGATACAAGGGAAATGTGTGGACTACCCTTGGCATTTGGTTAGATGGCAGAATTTTCATGAGCTATTTTATTTCGATTTTGGTTTTTTTCTTTTCAAATGATTTATTTATTTTAATTTTATGTGCATTTGTGTTTTGCTTACATGAATGTCTGTGTGAGGGCATTGAGTTCCCTGAACTGGAATTATAGATAGTTGTGAGCTGCCATATGGGTGCTGGGAATTGAACCCTGGTCCCATGGAAGAGCAGCCAGAGCTCTTGACCACTGAGGAATCTCTCCAGCCCTTGATTTTGGTTTTCCATGTTTTTCTAAACTTTGTTGTTTGTTTGTTTGTTTTTTCAAGACAGGGTTTCTTTGTGTAGTCCTGGCTGTCCTGGAACTCACTTTGTAGACCAGGCTGGCTTTGAACTCAGAGAGAACTCACTTTATAGACCAGGCTGGCTTTGAACTCAGAGATCTGCTAGCCTCCACCTCCTGAGTGCTGGGACTAAAGGTGTGCACCACCACTGCCAGGATAATTTTCTAAACTTTGTACAAAATGCACAAATGAATTTAGCAGTATGGAAAAGAGTTATTTAAAACATTCCTGCCGCTGGTGGTGGTGGTGGCGGCGGCGGCGGCGGCGGCGGCGGCGCGGCGGCGGCGGCGGCGCACGCCTTTGATCCCAGCACTTGGGAAGCAGAGGCAGGCGGATCTCTGTGAGTTTGAGGCCAGCCTGGTCTACAGAGTGAGATCCATGACAGGCACCAAAACTACACAGAGAAACCCTGTCTCGAAAAACCAAAAAAAATAAAAATAAAAATAAATAAATAAAAATAAAAAAAATACAAAAAACAAAACAAACAAACAAAAAACAACCCAAAAACCAAAAACAAACAAAAATTCCTGTTTTACATTTCAGTTGCATTATTTTTTTTAAACATTGTTTTCCTTTATGCTAGTCTGGATTTTCTGCCAATTTTTAAAATGTTACTTTTGGACTTGGAAAGTTTAATTTTAAGGTGTTATTTGGGTGATCTAGAAAAGAACTGAACGCAGGGACACAAGGTCATATTTGTGCACCCACATCACAGCACTTGGCTGGAAGGCGGAAGCGCCCCAAGTGTCCATCAGCAGATGAAGGAGTAAACTGTGGAAGACCCATAGACTGGGCTACTACTCAGCCTAAAAAGGAAGTTCTCACACCCAACAACATGGGAGAACCTGGAAGACACGCCTGGGGAAACGAGGCAGTCACAAAAGGGTAGATACAGCAGGATTCTACCGACAAGAAGCAACTGGAGGAGTCCGGTTCACGGACTGTTCTTGCCAGAGGCTGGGGTAAGTGGAACATGAGGAACTGTTCACTGGAGATAGAACTTCAGTTTTGCAGGATGGAGACTGCACATCAGGTCGAGAGTCTTTAATACTACTGAGCTGTCTGCCTGTGTTATGGTGGCTAATTTCTTTTTTACTTTTACTTTTTTTTGGTATTTCACTTTTTATATCTATCTATCTATCTATCTATCTATCTATCTATCTATCTATCTATCTATCTATCTATCGACAGGGTTTTATGTAGACCAGACTGGCTTCAAACACTCAAGGCAGTCAAAGCTGTCCTTGATCTTCTGATCCAGGAATTACAGACTCATGGCTATATTTTACTATAATTTTAAGAAATGTGATTTCTTAAATCTTAAAAAAAAGATAAAGAGAATAATCAGCTCTTATGTGCCTTTCTTTGGGCTATAGTCAGTGAGGTTCAGTGCTGCCCATGAAGACAGGTTTTGGGGTGCAGCTTTGTTAGCTCAGCTCATGAAGTCTTTTGACATAACTACCAGTTTAGAAAAGCTGGTGGTTGGCCCCAGGGCACATAAGGAAGTGGACAAGCAGAGCCCTGACTGTGATGTGTAGTCGCAGCCCAGAGCCATGGACCAGGAGTGTCCAGGAGCCTGTGTGGACTTGGACCCCACAGTCAGCTGTTCCATGTAAGGACCATGTGAGAATTTCACATTAAGCCAGATAATGCATGGCCCTAAGGATTGCCACTGGACTCCTTAGGTGTCCTGGTAGACTACAGTCCTTGTTTACTTGTATGTGTGTGTTTATGTCCTCGGTGTGGTGGCTTGAATGAGAAGCGTCTCCCATAGGCTCAGGCATTTGAACTCTTAGTCTCCGGCTGTCACTGTTTGGGAAGGTTTAGGAGGTATGACCTTGTTAGAGGGTGTCCCTGGAGGTGGGCTTGGAGAGGTCAAAGTTCTTGTCCTCTGCTTTGTGCTTGTGGTTCAAGATGTGATATCTTAGCTTCCTGGAACTACCACATCTGCAGCTTGTTGCTATGTGTCCCTGACATGATGAACTCTTCTTTTTTGTTTTGTTTTGTTTTTCAGACAGGATTTCTCTGTGTAGCTGTGGCTGTCCTAGAACTCATTCTGTTGACCAGGCTGGCCTTGAACTTACAGAGATCCACCTGCCTCTGCCTTCTGAGCGCTGGAATTAAAGGTGTGTGCCACCACCACCTGGCTCAAGATGAGCTCTTATTCCTCTGGAACCATGAGCCAAAATAAATTCTTTCTTCAAAGTTGCCTTATCACAGAAACAGGAAAACTAACTAACACATGTGTGTTTATGTCCCAGTGTGTGCCTATTTGTGTGTGAGGGTGAGTGCATGTGCACATGTGCATACCGGCATTTGGAGACCAGAGGGCAACCTTGGATGCTGATCCTTAGGACCATCCATCTTGTTTTTAGAGGCAGCGTCTCACTGGTCTGAAGCTGACCCAGTAGGCTGGCTGGCTGGCCAAGGAGCCCCAGGGTCCTCCCATCTCCATCTCCTCAATGTTGGGATTGCACCTCTCTTTTCTTTCATGGGATTTCAGTTCTGGGTTTGAACTCGGGTCTTTGTGCGGCAAGGCAAGCAATTCACTGACCGAGCCGCCTCCCAGCCCCTGACCCTTACTTTTAAAGAGATTCACAGTGAGATGTTTAGAAGAGGTATTTTTTTGAGATCTGTGTTTTACTTTAAAATACTTTTAGCCAAACAAATGTGAAGTAAATATGGAGGAAAATGAGCAATTATCAGACCCAGGAAATGGAATGTGGGTTTTTGAAGATGATTCTCTCTCCTTTTTAGTGTGTTCTTTCTCCGAATGCTTTCACATTATTGTGAACATATAAGCATATTTATTTTATGTTCCATTAGGTGTCCTTCAGAGCTTTCTTCAATTATTTTTAATTGATTTTAATTACTTCCTTTGTGGTGTTTGAGATGAAATCCAGGGCTTATATGCTGACAAGCACTCTATCAACTGAACTATACACAAAAAGCATGATTTATTTATTTTTAAACCCCAAAGCACAGCCTCCCTCCCCTCAGGGACCGTTTCCCTGTGTGCCCGGGATGGCTCTGGGGCGGAGACATGGGCTCTTGAGTACAGGGAATGGCCAGGCTGTGACTGTGGGGGCCCATCTTCCTCAGATTCCCCACTCCCCTGCCCGGTGACGGAGGGTACCTGAGGCCCAGCAATCCTGCTGGTCGATTCACCAGATTCAGGAGGTGGATCAGCTGTGGCAGGTCCAAGTGGCACCTGGTCAGCCTGGGGACGGAGATCAGTTATTGGTATGGCTCAGGCAGGCAGGGTGTCCCTCCTATTGTGTCCCCACAGGCTGGGCTTGTCACTCACAAGAGCTCTGACAGCTGTTGAGCCTGGCTCAGGCTGGAAGCCAGTCTGGAGACGTGTTCTGGGCTGAAGCTGCACTCACAGAGCCTGAGGGGGGAAGGCAGGGCAGACCTGAGGCTCCAGCTGCTGTCCCATCCCCCCCCCAACACACACACACACCCCCGGCTCCCCAGAGGACACAGGCCTGGGCTGGGGCCTATGCAAACTGACAGGTGCTGCCTTAGGAGCTGAGTCAGTCACTTGTGGAGCTTGACTGTAGGCGCACAGCGCCAGCCTCCAGGCACAGGGTGCCTGCCTGCTACACAGCTCATTTAGATCTCATGGTACATTACAGGCAGCCGCTGATTGACCCCAGCACACAGCTGCTGGGTTATTTCTGGGGAGGAAAAGCTGGCTTTGGCAGGGTCGGCCTGACTCTGTGACTAGCGGGGTAGTTCAGGCTCCCTGTGTGGAGGGTGAGCCTGGGCATTGGCTGTGGCCCTGCCCTCCACCGACTGCAGGTAAGCTAAGTCTGTTGTCCCTGAAAAGGGACTGCAGGACCCCAAAAACATTCACTTTGATATCAGGCCACTGGTGCCTCAAGGGGCCTCCAGGAGGGGCTGCCATGTAAGCGGGCCTTAAGAGGTTAGGAGAATTTTCTCTGAGAAACAGCGGGAGAAGAGAATGCCAGACTCAGGCCTGTCGTGAGCAGTACAGGAAGGCCTCATCAGGCAGGACGTGCTGGTAGATGGAGAGAAAGCAAAGGCTGTGTGTGTGTGTGTGTGTGTGTGTGTGTGTGTGTGTGTGTGTGTGCGCGCGCGCTCGCACGTGCATTGTATGAGAGTGTATATGTATGTAGCGTATATTTTGTGTGTATAGTCTGTGTGATATGTGAGATAGTATGTGTAGGGTATGTGCATTTTGTGTATCTAGTACATGTGTGTACTTTCTGTATTATATAATAGGGTATAATGTAGTTTATGTGATGTTGGGGATGGAATGGGGACATCCGTGCTCATCAGGAGACCAAACCTGGGTTGAAAGTCAGAAAGTCAGAATCTTAGGAGAGAACCCAGTTGAGGAAGCCATGGGTTCCTCACAGATCAGAATCCCTGTCTTCGTCCTGCTCAACACCCCACCTAGGATTACCTCAGCGTTGCCCAGGCTTCTTCCTCTTTGGACATGCGTATCCGGAAGCTCTGTTCGGAGCCCAGACTGTGAGGAAAGAGGGCAGGGAGGCATCAGCTGGTGCTCTGGGAACCCAGGTCACCGAGTGGATGCAGAAGAGACAGCGCGGGGAACAGGGCAGGTCTTGGTCACACATTCTACGAGGAACAAGTTCTGTACACCTGGCCTTCTCCACCCTGTCGGCACCCCGTCAGGGACAGGCTCAAAACCACACAACATAAAGCTGCAGTGTGGGGGTCTTGTCCCCCCACCGTCAGTCAGTGGTGAGCAGCTTACCTCACAGAGATCTCACAGACACGAGGGCAGGAAGGCAGGGTCTCCAGCAGGCACAGGACCCCTTCCTGAGAGATACTGTTGTGACCGAGGCTAGAAGAGAAGCAAAGCTCAACAGGGTCCTTGCCCCTTGTCTCCCCCTCCCATTTAGGTGTCCAAGCACCCATTCTCCAGATGTTGACATCGAGAGAGAGAGAGAGAGAGAGAGAGAGAGAGAGAGAGAGAGAGAGAGAGAGAGAGAGAGAGAGACCCGGAAGGGACACTACCCTGCGCAGGAAAGGCACCTGGTCCTGAGTCCCCGAGAGCTGCCCCTACTGAGCCTGCTGTTCCTGTGGCGTGGGACACTGAGAAGCCTGATCAGGCACCCCATCCCTAGCAGGGCCAGAGACTCCCAGAGTACCAAATTCAGTTGCCTAGCAACAGGCTGTATGAGGAGACGGAGAGAGTGGATGACTTCCTGAGAACTCTCCCTTGCCGCAGGTCCTTTTCCAAACCTGTGCCCCACAGATGGAGTGGGATAACCAGGAGCTGGCTGCTGCAGCCCCACCTCACTTGGTAGGCATGGCCTTGCCTCCGTCTCAGGCTAGCTTGCTGCCGGGGTACATGATGGAGGGGGAGGTCTACTCTACCACAAGCCCTAACTTATCTTGAGTGTCTGACACAGGATCTGCCCTTGGTGGGGATGAGAGCGGAGGCCATCAGAGGCAGGTCCAGGTAAGAGCCACCCCTTCCCATCACTGGCTCTTCTTCTCCAGTTCCCTTGAGGTGTTCTCCGAGGAGACCCAGTTGGGCTCTTGTTGACGGGGGTCCCCCTGGCTGTCTCGAGGCTCACTTACTCAAGCCATCCAGAGATGGGTAGCTGCGGCAGGCATTCCAGAAGGCACCTGAGCCCACTGTCGTTCAGCAGGTTGCCTGTGAGGCTACAAGAAGCAAGGAAGAGTATTAGTGATCCAAGCTCTAGCTCTGCCTTCTCCTCATGGTCCCCGTAGCCACTAAGTTGGCTGTCACAGCTGCTGAGCATTACACCTACAATCCCCACGGGTCCCCTCACCGGCACCACAGTAAACCTGTGTTCACTGAGTCCTCATCATTCCCTCCATTATCTGTGGCACCCACAGGGCTCAGCTTCCTCTAGCAGGCTTTTGGGAGTTAGAAAAAAACTGATGAGTCTCTCCCCACCACACCCCCCCTCCCGGCTGCTGCCAGCTAGAATCCACAATTTCCCAGCAAGAATGAGCAGAGGAAGGGACAACTGATTGGAGGTTGCAATCACCTAGTGGAGTTCCTCCTGTGATTTAGGAATCCGACATCACCAGAAACTACCTGAATACCATCCCTACTCCCTCTCCTGATAGCATCCTGGTCTCAGCTACAACTTTAGAAACATAACCGTGGTGTCCTGAACATCTGATTTCCTATCTACATTTCTGACACTTAAAAAAAAAAAAGATTACTTTATTTAATTTTTATTTACTGTGTGGGGGTGTTTGCTTACATGTATGTATGCCTATGACATGTGTGCCTGGTGTCTCTAGAGAGGCCAGATTCCCAGCCAACTGTCAGCTGCCATGTGGGTTCTGGTAACACAATCCAGGTTCTCTGCAAGAGCAGCAAGTGCTCTTAACAACCATTGAGCCTAAATCCCTTTCCAGTCCCATATCTCTGACACTTGTTTATCTGGAATTTTCTGGAGAATTTTCCTTTAAAAATTGCTTTGTAGAGACCAGAGAGACGGTCCAGCAGTTAAGAGTACTTGTTACTTTTGCAGAGGACCAGGGTTTGGTTCCTAGCACCCACATAGGATGGCTCAACCACCCATAACTCCATCTCCAGGAGATGAACACCTCCTTTCTTCCGGCCTCTGTGGGTATCCACGTGTGTGAGATGAGAGAGTATATGTGCACGAGCATGCACGCACACGTGTACACACACACACACACACACACACACACACACACTCGCGCGCACAAGGGGAATTGATGGATTTTTAAAATTGCTTTGTTTCACAAAGCCAATTAATGTAATGACCTGCATTTGATTTTTGTGGTACTTGAGTTTGAGTCTGGCTTTGTACACACTAGACAAGTACTCTCGCACTGAGCTGTACCTTCAGTTATAAAATGACTTTTAAAACAAGACAAGTTTTCCTCTACCATGAAACAGTCTTCCTTCTTTTTAAAAAATTGTTCATTTTTATTTTATTGGCATCTTGCCTATACGTATGTTTGTGTGAGGGTGCTGGAGGAGTTACAGATAGTTGTGAGCTGCCATATGGGTGCTGGGAATTGAACCCAGGTTCTCTGGAAAAAGCAGTCATTGCTCTTAACTGCTGAGCCATCTCTCCAGATCCACATTCTTTTTTTTTTTTTTTTTTTTTTTTTTTTAGAACACATGCTTCCTGCCAGACGGTGGTGGCGCATGCCTTTAATCCCAGCACTCGGGAGGCAGAGCCAGGTGGATCTCTGTGAGTTCAAGGCCACCCTGGTCTGCATGAACGAGATCCAGGACAGGCACCAAAGCTACACAGAGAAACCCTGTCTCAAAAAACAAAAACAAACAAAACAAACAAACAAACAAAACCCCCCAAAACCCACATATTCACATCAGCCACAGTTCTCCTCTGGCCAACACTTTCACTGAAATTTGTTTGTTTTAGTTGAGATAGGGTCTCATTATGTGACTCCTTGAACTTGCTATGGAGTCCAGCCAGGCTCACTTGGAACTTGAAATCCTCCTGTCTTAGCTCCAAAGTGCTGAAATTTTGTATCTGAGAAATTGTATATAAGAGAAATTTAAACTATGTAGTTATTATTTATTTATTTTTACAAGACTTCTTTATTTCCCAATGGTTCTAGGTTAGACTGTCAACTGTACATGCTGGAGTAGCTGTGGGATGCTGGCAGGCTCTTGAACTCTGTGCTCTGAGTTTCCTATCTATGAACAGGACAGTCATAGTACCTAGGCTTCTGAGAGGGTAACGAAAGCCCATGAAGCGTTTACAATATGGAGGCCCTCGTAGGCATTCACTGCTGTTGTTTTCCTGCTGGGGGATGGTGGCTGTCCTGTTTGGACACTCAACACAAGCCACAGGCACGTCACTTCACATGTCCCCACCCTGGCTGGCTCCAGGTTCTTCTTCAGCCTAGCAATTTGGTCTCTTTTACCACCAGCCGGGCAAAACAATGCTCCTCTCATTAGCCACCCTGCCCTCCAGCATCTACTGCAAGCTTGGATGCACTGGGCCACACATGGCTGAGGGGGTCTTGGCACCTCCTCTGAAGAGCTGCCCAGGTTACAGGATGTGATGGTTAATCTTCATTGCCGACCTGACTGGATTTGGAATCACCTGGGAGTCACACTCCTGGGCATGTCTGTGATGGCATTTCCAGAGAGGCTTAACTGAGGACAGAAGCTTCCTCACGCTCCCACCACACCACTGTGCCTCCTCCATCATGGTGGAATGTATCTCACTCAAGCCAGGAGCTGAGGCTAGGTGGGGTAGTGCCCACCTGTAGCCCTAGCACCCTGGAGGTGGTGACAGGTGGATCCAAAGTTCACCACCATCCTTAGCTACATAGCAAGTTTGAGGCCAATCTGGGCTACATTGGACTTTGTCTTAAAACACAAGCCAATCAACCAAATAGCCCATAAGCCAAAATAAACCCCTTCTTTCCTTAAGTTACTTCAGTTAGGTACTTGTCACACAGTGATGAGAAAAGGAACTAACTTGGCCTCGGTGGGAGTAGCGTAGAAGAGGAAACAGACTTGGGGAGACACAGAGAGAAAACCCGGAGTCCTGCCCATCCCCCAACAGCTGGTCCCGAGTTCTGAAGTGGGGTGGGCACACGAGGGTGTCTGCTCTTAAGGACTCTCATGTTCCTGCACCAGCCCCATCCAGATGTGCCCCATCCAGATGTGCTCCATCCAGATGTGCTCCACTCCACCTCCTCCTCCCAACTTACTCAAGCTGGCTGAGGACTGTGCACCTGCTCAGAGCACTGCACAGTGGCTCCATGTGCTCCTGGCCGAGGCTGCATCCTGGAAACCTGCGTGTCCAGTTGGGGACAAGAAAGAGACAAAACATTCAGATCCTCGGAACACTTCCGGATCAGCTTCTTCTGCGTTTGGCCTCTGAGCTCCAGGGGTCCTTCCCAAAGCTGGAACCCTTTGAAAACAACCGGTACCCATAGCTCCTGCCCCCTGCAGGCCCCTTTGGGTGCCTATGTGCTCCTTCTGGGAAGGGCGCTTCTCCATGTGGTCCCTAACCAGTCATATCAGAATCACCCGGGAACTCGGAATGTGAATCTTGAGTCCCCCACTAAATCTACAGATCAGAAACTCCAGACCAAGGTCAGGAGATCCCAACTCAAGGTCAAGACCTCCAAATCATTTTAGCAACTGGACTCTCTCCCTCCAATGAGGAAACTCAGACTGAGGAGGGAGAATAAGGGTGACATCTGTTTTTGCAGAGGCTGGGATGTAAAGTGACAGTTGGCCTGTCTGTTTTAAAATGCCTGCAGTGAAATTCCATAGTTAAATGAAAGGGCCATGGTCATCCAGCAATCTTTAAACACATACACAAACAAAAAACAAGCTCTTAAGTCAGAGAGTTGATAAAATTGCTAGCTAATTTTTAAAAATAATTGTTACTATCCTTAATTTTTTTTTTAAAAATCTTTTTTTTGTTTTGTTTTGTTTTTCGAGACAGGGTTTCTCTGTGTAGTTTTGGCGCCTGTCTTGGATCTCGCTCTATAGACCAGGCTAGCCTTGAACTCATAGAGATCCACCTGGCTCTGCCTCCCGAGTGCACCACCACTGCTCAGCAAAAAATTTCTCTTTTTAAGATATGTATTTTCTATGTAGCCCAGGGGGCCTTGAACTCATGATCTTCCTGCCTCCGTCTCCTGAGTGCTGGGATTACAGGCATGTGCCATCACGTGTGACCTCATTATTTACTATCTAGCCCTTTGCAGAAAGGCCGTGTCTGCCTCTGGGTTTGAAGCAGTCAGCAGCCAGAGCTCAGAGCCCGCCCCTTCTTCCCACTTTATGACTGCACTTCGGTGCCCAGCAAGTGCCAGTTAGTCACTGATTGTCATTTCACGGCAGAGAAGGTGGCAACGCAAAGGGATCGATCCAGGGTCTCACAGAGAGCGAGCGGCATTCAGCTGCCCCTGCCTTCAAAGGCTGTCCTCCTGCCCTTCAGTACGGCAGGGTCAGCAGGGCAGGGCCACTGGTGTCTGGATGTGCCTGGTGCCTTACACGTTGGTCTGTGCAGCTTTGCAGATGTTCTGCAGTTCCACATCTCCCTACTGTGTCCGAGGAAGCCAAGAGTTAAAGGGTCAGCAGCTTGCCCAAGGCCCCAGGCCCTGGTGCCACTGGGTCGGGTAGCGGGAATGGTGGGCAGGTGGTGAGGCCCTTTCTGCAGATCCAGCCTATTTGGACACAGGCTCTCCGTTGGCCTCTGGACCCAGCCCAGCCCTCTCTGGGCCTTTGATTCTCCCTGCTGGAGGAACTAGCTCACACTTGGCAGGAGGCATCCTGCACTCTCCCCTGGCCCCAGGACTTAGGTCTAATCCCCACGGATGTCCAGGACGGTTCAGGGGACTTACCCAAAGCACACACCCTCTTGCTCCTCCTTGGAGCCAAAGTGCAGGTCAGCATGGCAGAGGGACCTGTGGTGTCAGTAAACACTCAGTCACCCTTGGCCATGGCCTCAGGGTGCCCCCAGGCTTTGGCTAGGGTACTTCTGCTCACCCACACCCTCCAAACACCAGGTTCACCCTCCAAGACTAGCCCCAGGGCTCCCAGCATGATGCCCACCTGAGATTGACCTTCTGAACCCGTGGGCACAGGTTGAAGACGTCAGCTAGCAGGAAGGGGCTTCTTGAAGACAGGACGGTGTTGTTCAGCCTGAGAAAGAAAGGGGCGGGGCCAAGCAGGCTACTGGTCAAGAAGCAGCTCTGCTGGAGGGACAGGAAGAGGAGTCTATCTCGGCTGCCAGCTCAGTAAGGTAATGCAGAAGACAACAGGGACTCATTGGGGGCCGGGGAAGGGGCAGGGGTGGGAGCAGGCTGCCAAGGGTTTGAGTTCCAGTTCTCTTTGCTAGCGGTGTGACCTTGAGTAAGCCTCTGAGTCTCAGGCTCCTTGTGGGGCAAATGAGACTAATTGTGGTATTCTTTCCTCTCCAGCAGGCACCCTGCCTGGCATGCAAGATTGTTGCTATGGTTTACATTTTCTTTTAAAGATTTATTTGTGTTTATATGTCTCTGAGTGTGTGTCTGTGTGGGTGTATGTCACCTGTGTGTACGGAGGAGACAGGGTACCCAAAGTGTGCAGAAGAAGACATCAGATCCTCTGGAGCTGGAGTCATAGGTGGTTGTTAGCCTTCTCATGTGCCACCCACCAAACTTGGTTCTTTGCAAGAACAAGAAGTTCTCTTAGCCACAGAGCCATTTCTAACCCCTTACATTTATTTCTTCTTTTCTCTGTGTGGTGTTCATGCCTGTGCATAGGCATGTTCTCAGGTGTGTGCATGTTCTTGTGTGGGGGTGCAGGTGTGTGTGTGTGTGTGTGTGTGTGTGTGTGAACACTAAGATTGCTATCACAAATCTTTGATTTCTCTCTCCCACAGTATTCTTTGAGGCAGAGTCTCTCCATTAAAGCCAGAACTCGCCAATATGGCTGGTCTCACTCGTCAGCTTGGTCACCTGTCTTCTTTCTACACAGATCACAAGCAGCAAGAAGTGAGGAGAGCCAGGCATTCCAGTGACAACCCAGGGACAAAATTACCACATGCTGCAAACTTGGAGCTCAGAGACCTGGATGCGGGTGCATCCTGCATGGGGCACAGCCCCCTCTCTACCTGTTGCTGCTGTCCCTGAATCTCTTTCTACTCAGCAGCCATCCTTAGCTTTGAAAAACTCAAACCACTCATCTGTCTTTCAAATTCCTGGGAGTGAAAACCCAAACCCTCTCTCTGGCTCTCAGGTCCTGTGACCAGCCCTGACTTCTCCCTCCATCTTGTCTCCTGGCTTCTTCCTGTCAGCCTGTGGCTCTTATCTCATGTGGATCCAGGCTGTTCCACAAGCTAGTTGGTGCTTCCAGGCTGCAAACATGCTGTTCCCTTCTGGAATGTAGTTCCCTGTCGTCTTGGTTGTAGCTGTCCTGATTATGCCCACTGTGATGTGTGAATGTAATTGATCCCCATAACTTCACAGAGAGTGGCACTTTTAGGGGGTGTGGCTTTGTTGGAGGACGTGTGTCACTGTGGGGGCAGGCTTTGAGGTTTCCTATGCTCAGGATACTGTCCAGTGTCTCAGTTGACTTCCTGTTGCCTGCAAGATGAGAGCTCTCAGCTATTACTGCTTGCATTCTGCCATGCTCCCCATTGTGATGATAATGGACCGAACCTCTGAAACTGTAAGCACGACACCCCAATTAAATGTTTTCTTTATGAGTTGCCGTTGTCATGGTGTCTCTTCACAGCAACAGAAACCCTAACTAAGACCCCTACCATGATCTGTGTTGGCTCCAACCCCTTACCACCTAGAGAAAAGCACCTTGTCATTGATTACATCCACACATTGTTTGGTTTAACCCCCCCCCCCCCATCTCTCTGTCTCTGTCTGAGGCAGGATTTCACCCTGTGGCCAGGCTAACCAAGAACTTGAGATCCTCTTGCCTCAGCCTCCCCAGGGCTCGGGTTCTGTCTGATGCCACCCGGCTGCATCATTTGATGTCACTGTGCTCCTTGCTTGGCAAACACCAAGAAGGCAAGGGCCTAGTCATTTGCTTTAATTTCCCATGCCCATAGCTCCCCAGACAGTGCCTAGTCAACAGCAGTGAGGGTGAGTCAAATGAAACAAGGGCCCAAAGGCAGAATCGGGGCCGATGCTGTGTGACTAATCATCCCGTCTCTGACCATCTCACATCTGCATGTCTCCCTCCCCACGACCCACAGGATCAGAAGAGAAGCCGGGGCCCAGAGGCAATGTAAGCAGTCTTGGACGTGTCCACAGCTCAGCCTCGGTGCTCTTGGTGCCGCTATTAATGCTATGATTTAATTTCCTGTTGTATTTTTTTCCCATCTCAGCTGTGGATGTTTCTCCCCAACCCCCTCTGCTAGAAGCATATTTAAAGTAAATCCTTTTTAAATTCTAACCAGTCTGCACTGAAATTAGAAAACTGAGTTTTAAATACTTTGACTGATGCGGCTTAAATTCCTCCCTTTGACAGAGTTAGAGGGTGACCTTTAGAAACATGGCATGTGACATATACATGGCCTACATCTGCTTGGGCCCTTTGTAGGGGTAGGTGACCTTCCCATAGGCAGCAGATGCATGACGGACTCTTGGCCACACCCCTCCCATGCTTCATGAGCTTCTGAGCACATGGCCTATTTGAGTCCCAACCTAGAGCAAGATCTGGGATGTGAACCCCATTGTCAGAACACAAAACTGAGATCCCCGGGAGACAAAGAACCAGGGTGACGCTGGATGATCTGGGTCTCAGATGTGAGGGGTGAATAGATGGAGTGGTGGGAAAGAGGGGAGGGGGAGGGAATAAGAAGGACAGCCCTGTCACACAGAGCCTGGGGGCCGTGGTCAGCTGGACAGAAGGACTGGAAATCCGGACTTACTGCAGCAGGCTGAGCTGGGGCAGCTTGGGCAGGCACTCTAGCAGGGTCTTCAGGCTCTCATCACTCAGGGTCTTGCAGGACAAGCTGTGAAGCAAAGGGTTTGAATGAGGTGGGGGAACCTTCTTGAAAGCGGGCCGCACAGCTTTACAGCCGGAACCCTCAGGAGATGAGATGACATGTGTTGCTGACAGCCTCCCTTCTCAAGACTGGGTCAGGTCGGACACATCTTAGAAACATTAGATGGAGCAAATGAAATTGTTCTGTGTGGCTTTAACAAGCTGCTGGGCATTTTGGATTTCCAAGGGACTCCTGGTCTAGGAGACTCTCTCCACAAACTCCACGGACTAGCAGAATTGTGAGTGGAGGGGTCATCAACTACCTCCACCACAGCAGTGACGAAGCAGGTGGAACCTGTGAGTTGTCATCCCACTGGAGAGATGTGGGTTTCTGCGGCCCATCCAAACCCACCAATCACCGCACCAAGGGTACCGTTAACGTGAGACATCCAGCAGACACAGGCACAGTCCAAGCACCTATCCTTGGGCCACTGTGTGTCCTGAATATGTGGAGAATCCCAGGTCCCTCCACCAGGTCCAGAGTCACTTGCTGTCCCCAGAGCCCTTTTGTGTCCCCCTTTTGTGTGCCTTCACCCCTCCACCCACCCCTACACTCTCTCCTCTGTCCCTTTCCCTTTGTGCCTGAAGGCTTCTGGCCTCAATCCCGCTGTCCTCATTGGTTGGCTGGGAGGAGAGGGTAGGACAGCACTGATGTGGGTGAGGAGTGGAGGGGCAGGAGCAGCCTGTGGTCTGAAGCTGAGTACCTCCAATGGAGCCCGGCTTCAGGCTCAGACTAGCTCTTTCTGGCCTGGTCTGGCCAGGACCCAGGGCAGTGTCTGAGTGGGGCCTTCACTGAAGGAGCTCTTTGTACAGCACCTCCCCATGTGGGGCTTCCCCACATCCCTAGTCCACAGCCTCTGGGTCTACACACATTTTTAAAGCAATAGACACATGGCCCATTCCAACTTATCACAGGTCCACCAATAGGCAGAGCAGGAGGTGGGCCTGCCGCAGGGGGACTGATCACCTTTCCTGACCTCTAAGGGAGTCCCAGGTCAGCCAGTTGATGCTGGGGGAGGGAACCCTGAGATACTGCTTATTCTCCGTAGCCCCGCCCCCGCCTGTCTTTCTTATGAAGCACGGGCAAGGTCTGCAGCTCCTCGCCCTATGTAACCCATGGCCTGGTATTCAGTAGGTGCTTAACAGGTACACAATGCTGACACGCTTTGGGAAGCATTGCTGTGACACCACAGGAATGCCTGGTTTAGCCTGTCTGTACAAACCTAAATGGGTTTTCAGCATCCTGCTACCGATGGCCAAGGTGCAAAGGCATTGAAAGGCAAACACTGCAAAAACACCCCAGGCAGGCCACTGAGTACTGAATGATGTATTTGATGATTGCAGGGCATTATTATTAATATTTGAGGTTTGTTTGATAATATTTTTGTGGTTACATTAAAAATAAGGGTGTGGGGCATGATGGGGCGCTCCTTTAATCCTAGCACCTGAGAGTGATTTCAAGGCCATTCGGGTCTACAAAGTGAGTTTCAGGCCAGCTAGAGCTGCACAGTAAGACTTTGTCTTAAAAAAACTTAAGTAAGTAAATAAATAAATATAAGAGTATTTATAGCTTTTCATACCAAGAAATTTACAAATAAAACTATAAAGTGTCTGGAAACTATTTCAAAATCATTGAGCATGTATGCATGTATTTGTGCATGTATGCACACACGTATGTGCATGAGAATTTTTGTTGTTTTGTTTTGGGACAGGGTGTCATTGTGTAATTAACTGGTCTGGAGCCAGCTGTGCGGCCCAGTCTGGCCTTACGTTCCCAATACTCCTGCCTCAGTCCTGAGTGTTGGGATGGCAGGCAGGTGCCACTGTGCTCAGCTGTGGGCTGTGGTGTATGGGGAGGGGGTAGGTTAGGAGCCTGTCACTCCTGGGAGAGAGGGGAGTACCTAAGTTCCTTCATTCTCTCTAATTTTATATATGCCAGCAGTCTCTAGAATAAAAGAGCTGTTTAAATGACAAAGTATCCTCACAGTGAGGAAGTGTGACAGACAGCCGTGGTCAGGTGGTCAAAGGCGATGTAAGCATGACAACATGCCACGCTAAAGCAACACCATGAGGTAGTTGGGCTGGTGGATGCTTTCCCCAAGTCCAGACCTGGAGAAAAACAGCCAAATTCAACCAGCAAAAACCTGCCTAGGGGCCCTCCAAACCAAGGAGGACATGGAAAACAGAGAAAGAACCGCAAGCTTCCAGGGAGAGGGGAGACTGAGAAGCAACCTTAGACCGCACTGGGGGTGCAGAGTTCTGTCTCAGTGGAAAGAGCCATAAAACTCCAGTCAACAGCTGTCTGTCACAGGTGGTTTCCTCACTGTGACAAACACTATGTAACAAAACCACTATATAACAAACACTATGTAACAAACACTATGTGATAAACACTATGTAACAAGAGACGCTGACTCTCTGCAGTCTGCAACTTTTTTTTGTTTTTGTTTTTCGAGACAGGGTTTCTCTGTGTAGCTTTGCGCCTTTCCTGGAGCCCACTTGGTAGTCCAGGCTGGCCTCGAACTCACAGAGATCCACCTGGCTCTGCCTCCCAAGTGCTGGGATTAAAGGCATGCACCACCACCCGCCCGGCATACCCTGCAACTTTTTTGCAACATAGTCTAAAATTATTCTAAAGGGGTTTGTTAATGAATTGAGGGCCAGTGAGATGGGACATGGCTCCCTGGGATCTACACCACGAGGCAAGAACTGATAACTGTGAGCTGTGAGCTGCTCGGACTTCCACAGAAGCATCATGACATGCACACCCACATATGCACACAAAATAAATATAATAACCTTTTAAAAATGAACCGAGGACTGGCGGGATGGCTCAGAGGGTAAGGCCCTTGTCATCATGCCTGAAATCAAGCCCTGGGAATTGACTCCTGAAACTCCTCCTCTGACCTCCACACACAGGCTGCAGCTTGTACATACACCCCCTCCCCACATCACAAATGAACAAAATGTAATAAAATGTTTTTAATGAATTGGCCTCACATGACTTGACCCTCAGGGAAAGCCACACAGTCACTGCCACCGAACAGTAACTAGATGCAGGGAGATCTCGCATGGCCAAATCTCCTCTTGTCAAACCATACAAACCCCTCCATCCTGGTGTGTTGGCCATGGAGAAAAGCATAGGAAACGCACGCTAGGGTCTACATGGATTATCTTGTCCAAAGGGCTGATACCGATTTGAGGTGGAGCCAGAAGTCAGGACATGAGACTGTCGCCAACTGGGAAGGCAGATTTGAGCGTGGCGAGACTGTAGGCTGCACCCGCCTAAGACCGCAGACCTAGGCAGAGTGGCCCTGATCTGAAAACCCAAAATCCAAAATCTGAAATAGTTTGAGCACTGACACCACACTGCAGGGGGAAAATTCCAGTCCTGACAGGTCCCAGCCCCCAAGTGCAGGCTCATTATAGACACTGAATTTGACTTGAAGGTCATGGGCATAGGGCTTACATGAAACAAATGAATTTTGTGTTTAGACCCGATTCCCTTTTCCAAGGTACCTCATTCTGCATATGCAAACACTCCAAAATCTAAAGAAAATTCCAAAATCCAAAACACTCCCAGACCCGAGCATCCTGGATAAAAACTATGCAATCAGAAAGTAAAAATGGAGCATACAGTGAGCAAGAAGAGGACTGGACTGTGACAAATGGCATCACGATTCAGAGAGGGGAGCGTTTGTTTAGTGAGGGGCCTCCAGCCTGGAGTCCTTTAAAGGTTATTTTTGTATAAGAATCACAACACTGATTCTCAAGGAAAGGCTCACTGTCTGTTCCACGGAAGCAGAAACTGAGGCCCAGGGACTTAAAAGACAGAGTCAGCTGGCTTCCAGCGGCTGAGTAACTCCTGGTTATGGGATTGGTCTCTGGCCACAGACTTGGTTGTTCTGAAGTGGGTGAGCTAGTCCAGGGACAGGGGAGGGGCTCAGAGGTGATGAGTTTAGCCCTAGACGCAGGATGGGGTAGAGACTTGTGTGGGGCTCTGGATCAGGACCTCATGCATGCCAGTACTTGAGGCTAGGGCTCCTGGGAGATGGCTGACCTTCAGTGGGTCTCATAACTCCTGGGGTGGGGCTGATGGGGCTGATGAAAGAAGACCAGGAAAGATTCAAGTCCTCCCTGCAAGCCCTTTGCCGGGTTTCTGCACAGCCACCCACACTGTCTCTCAGAGATGGGTCTTGTCACTTACTGGACTTCCAGAGGCCCTGGGCACTTCTCCAGAGGGGCACAGAGGCAGGCAAGGCTCCGGGGTTCCAGCTGACACCCCTGAAGGCTGAGAAGGGACAGGGGACAGGGTAGAGGATTAGAGTGTACCCTCCCCCAGAACTGCAGGCCTCAGGCTCCTCTCCTATGCCCTGCAGGGCACACTCCCCTCCCCCAGCTCTCCTATAGCCCCTTCCTGTGCCCACCATTATGACATCCACATTAAAGCTGTTCCATGTGGCTCAATGTCTTTCCATCCCGTGCCTCTGCCTGAGCCCAGATGCCATCTCCACTTGCTTGGATCCCTTACTACCTCCTGGTTTCCAATCTTGATCTCATGATCCTTCATCACCCTCCAAGGCTCTCATCTTTCTAATGTGTTAAAATGTGTTTTGCTTGCATGTATATACATGCACCAAGTGCATGCCTGGTGCCCATGGAAGAGGGTGTCAGATCCCCTAGCACTGCGGTTATTGATGGTTGTGAGCTGCCATGTGGGCACTGGGAACCAAACCCAAGTCCTCTGCAAGAGCAGCAAGTGCTCTTAACTGCTGGGTCATTTCTCCAGTCCATGTCTTATTTTCAACACTGCCAATCCAATGCCAGGGCTTCTCCACCGCTTAAAACCTTCAGTGGCTCCCTAGTGTCCTTAAGCAAAAGATGAATGCCCTGCCCAGGCTCTCCTGCTGTGCTCTCGGCTACTCTGCAAGGCTTCCAATCACCCTGGCTTTTGCCCCCTGTCTCTCCTGCCTGGGGCATGACAACTTTTCTCTGAGTAGCTCTGTTGACACCAGCTTAGGTATCTCCTCGGGGAGAATGTCAGGGTTCAGAAGGGTCTTATAGCCCCTTGTGGTACAGTTGGGAGTTACCCAGACCATACTTTTCTGGGGTGTGAGGTAAACCTCTTTCTAGAAATGAAAATCTCAAAAGCAGATGGCAAGCCAGGGCAGGGAATGGCTGGGTTTCCAGTGTTTCACAGATATGACGTCCTCTGTAAGGAGAATGTCAGGCCTTGACCCCACTGAGGTGACCCAAAGGGCCCAGCAGACCCCAGCACTGGCCTCTTTCTTTTCCCATCTCTCAAACTCTCTTCCCTCCACCTTAATTTATAGCCCTGACCTCCTGGCTCTGCCCATTCCTTAACCCCTAAACAAAAGTGGGATACAGTACCGGAAGCTCCTGGAGCTGAAGCGCGGACTGAACTCCAGTTCCGGGGCTCCAGCCGGGAACCCTGGTCCACATCTGCCAGCTAGTGCATCCCTTGGAGGGAGGAAACATAGCTTGAACCACACCCGAGTGACTCCCATACCCTCAGGATTTCCACACCTAGAGGCAGAACTGGACGGGATTCTGGAGATTTGACCCCAGCCGGGTCCCTCATTGCTCAAGTGGGGAAACTGAGACTCTCAAAAGGGAAGCTAAAGCAAAGAAAATCAGTAGTTCACACCTGTCCAGGTCAGGCCGCAGCCAGGTAAGTGGAGACAGAATAGAGTGCCTCCCTTGACCGCCAACTGGACAGGAGCACACATCTGCCTCCCTGTTTCTCAATTCTTTTGACTTCGGATCCCAGAGGCTCTCCACAGAGATCTTAGCTGGGGAACCAAGAGCATCTAGCCTAGGACTAGCCTGGCTTCAGACTGCCTGACACATGAGCTGTGGTGAGATCACTGCCCAGCTGGCCCCTCCTTAGGTCCCACTCTGAGGACAGCCCCCAAGGTTCAAGGCCATGACGCCTTTTGCCACTAGGGGGCAGCTGGGAGCATCTGTGAAGTGCTAAATTGGTTTATTTTAAGGAGTTAGCCTGGCTTCTCAGGGACTTGCAGATTAGATAGTGCGGCTGCCCCAGAGACCAAACCAGACCTGGGGGGGGGGGGCGGTATTCTTGGGTATGAGTGTATGTGTCAGGATGGAGATGGAGCATCCACAGAAAGCGGGAATCGGAGCCACAGGCAAGCCAGACCGCCCAGACTTCTCACCTGTCAGTCCCAGCTCCTCGAAGGAGGATGTGGTCACTCTCAAGGCTGAAAGCGAAGAGGAGGCAGCCCATTGAGAAAGGCGAAGGGTCCCCTCCCCAGAAGGGCTTAGGGACCTGGAGGTGGGATGCCACTCAGAGAATATAATAACAATGGATCAAATGACCGCTGTGGTGATCCAAGACTCTTGCAGGGCTCAAGGACCATTATTTTGGCGCCCTCTGGTGGTGAACCAGGAGAGAAGGCAGGCTTCAGCGTTTTCTCCAAATGAGGACTAAAGGCACTAAGAATGTTCAGGACATACACCAAGCTTGTCCACCTGCCACCACACCTTTATTCTTAGGGTTCTCGGGGAAGGAGGGATGGGGCAAAGTGCTCCCGAGACTACGGGCTTTCTGCGTGGAGGGATTCAGGGCTGTGAGGTGACTGATGCCTTCCTTCCCAGCTTCATCAGGTTCTGGAGACGCCATAGTTAGGCTAGTCCCTGAGCCCCAAAGGCCACCAGCCAGCTCCCCGCTTGCTTAGGAGTGTCTAAGGGCCATCTGGAGAGTAAGGAAGAATTGAAAGACTTCTGTCCTAAGGAGAACCTGGAGAAATTTGATTGTTTCTGGGACCATGTGGTCACAATTTTCACTCACTCACTCACTCACTCACTCACTCATTCATTCATTCATTCATTCTATGCACTCCTAGCACATGCTCACCGCACCTGGTATCACCTAAGACCCAGGGTGACCTGTAAAAGAGGAGCCTTAGCGGGAAGGGGACAGGGCAGTCACTCACCTGACATCTAGGTGGAACACCCACGGAACAGAAGACATGCATGGAATTAAGCCAAACACAGCATCCAGGGACACGCCATTCCTGCTGAGGCTGAGGAGCATACAGGTGACAATGGTGAAGCCGTCATGGACTCAGACATGCCCTCTGCATGTCAGAGCACGGGGCCAGGGATGGGAGTGCCTCTGACAGCAGACGACAGATCCTGTTGAGCCCCAGGTGACCAGCGAGTAGCCCTCCAACTTCACCACACAGCTGAGATGATCTAGACAGGCAGGAACTTGCTCAAGTGACAAGCTGCGTTGGTGGCCGAGCTAAGATTGGAACCCAGAGCACCCCCGAGCTCTACTTCTCCACCCGTTAAAGGAAGGGTGGCTTTTAGGGTAGGATAAAAATGGGGAGGGGACTCCCATCCTGAAGCAAGAACAAAGATGTCTCTTCTCTCATAGTCTCTGCCCATCTATTTTTATTTGCCATGTAATGTCCCACTGGGACCCAGGGTGCTCCTCACAGGTACCTTGTCCCCCAGGTTAAGGACACCTGCAAGAATCAACCAGCAAATTCAACCTGTATGTCATTGTCTGCAAAAGAGAGGTCCTCTTGCTGCCTGTAAGCACTCCTAGCTGCCCCCCTCTCCCTGGGATCAGAGGCGACCTTCTTTCTCTACCAGCCTCCTCAGAACACAGTATTCTAGCAAGAAAGGCCCTGGGCCACAGTTCTCATCCCAGAGATGATTGCCCCAGGCGGAGACTACACCTGATTCTTACGCATTTACTGACCCAACCAGGAGTTTCAGTTTATGCCATAACTTCCCAAGGCCATACAGTGCATGGGCAGCACAGAGAGACAGAACCCAGGGCCTGCAGCTTCTTTCATGGGATCCTCTCATTTCTGCCCAAGAAGGCTTGGGAACAGGAGGGCGCTATGAGAGCCAAGAACACCCGAGGCCTTTGTTCGGGAATATGGTTGGCTGCAGGCAGAGTGTGGGGGAATCTTGCCAAGGTCTTCCTCCCATGCCGGATTTCTCGCACCTCCCTATCAAGTTATCAGAACACTTGGGCTGCCCTAGACACCTTGCTTGGTGTCTTCTCCAGCATAACTCCTCCCTGTCCACTTAGACCAAGTTTCATCAAGCCGCCTCTCTCCGTCACCGGGTGCTAGAACGACTGCTGGCGGCTGTTCATCACTTAAGGCTTCCTCATGCTTTCACTACGCTTCCCATAGAAACCCACGATGCCCTCGTACTACAGGGGCCTGCATAGCCCAGGTGCCTTGGGAGCCCATGGAGAGGCACGCGGACTTCGTGGGGAAGGCCGGAAGCAGAAGCTAGAGCACTGAGCTCTGTGAGGAGAGTCAGAGCTTAGTCAAGCCAGGGTGAGCAGAGCATCATCTGGACCCCTGCCGAGCATTTGCCTGTGTGGTGCTGGAGGAAAGGGATTCATATGCACTACCTGGTTACATCTTCACTGAACCCAGAACAAACCCTCCCACCGACGGCAGCCCAGAGGCCTGGGGGGTGGTTAGGTGCTTACGTCAGGGACTGCAGGGGACCACTCAGTCCTGGGAGCAGCTGGGCTAGTTGGGCCACCCCTTCGTCCCCCAGAGAGTTGTCTGACAGGCTGGAAAGGAAGGAGAAGAGATTAGTGGAGGGTGGTGTAGGTTCTGCTTTCGTAACAGTGTGGTCACCCAGCTGTTCTCAGGAGCAGGGACCCTGATCTAAGCACTAGGTTAAGTTTTTGCACATCATACATGGGGCACACCACTCCCCCGCCCCCAGAATTCTTCCCAAGATTTGTGGTCTTCTGGGAGCCAGGGAGGCTGCAAAGGGTACCAGTGTGGGATGTATACTTGTAAAGAAAGTCGCTTTCCCCCAGGTCTCTGACGTTATGGAAAAGGAAAGTTACAGAGCAAACGCTTCAAAACAGGACACCTGTATTACCTGTATTCTGTCACCAACCATCCTCTGCTGCCCCCTCCCCTGCACCCCCCCCCCCCCCCCCCCGCCTTCCTGGATGCAGGTACTCACTCAAGGTGATCCAGGCGGTGGAGCTGGCAGCTGGTGCTCAGTGCCCTGCAGAGCCTCTCTGTGTGCTTGGCCAGGAAGCCACAGTGTGTCAGCCTGCAAGGGGCCAGACCCACAGCACTGCAGTGACCACTGGACACTGTACCCAGGGCAAAGCTGTCCCCAGCCCCAGAGCCAGGCAGAGAGGCGGGTGGGCAGACGGGAGGGATTGTGGGACACGGCATTGGGATAGACAGGGGACTGAACCACGGCATGCCTAAAATAGCACAGCACAGGGCTGGGGATGAGAGGGAAAGAGAGAGATAGAGGTAAGGGGAGAAAGTGATGGAGACAGACAAGTAGAGACAGCAACAGAGATAGAGAGAGACACAGGCAGAGACAAAGAGACAGGGACAGAGACAGACAAAGCAAAGAGACAAATGAGAGATAAGACTAAGTGCTGTAGAGAGAGAAACAGACAGACAGGCAGGCAGGCAGCAAGCAAAAGGAAGACAGTGTAGGTGGGAACATGCAGGAGACCAGAGGCTCATGGCTCCTCTTTTCTCCCTTCGGAGTCTCCCCAGCCCAGGGTTCAGGGAGCTATGGGGCGGGACTGGCCAGACCGTGGGAGGTGGCAGAGGGGTGCAGGGAACAAGAAGTTGCCAGGCCGGAACTCCTTGACACAGCAAGTTGTGGTGTCCTCCAGCAAGCCTGTGAGACAGGTTTGAGGCTTGGGGACAAGAAAAGGAGACGATTGCCATACCTGATCCTTCGAGAGCTCTGGGACATCTCAGAGGCCACAGGACACACAAAGCTGGTAAGCGGTGCATCCCTTGAGGACACATAGCAAGGCCAGGCTGAGCATCTTGCCTCTGGCTCCAGGGTCCATCCCAAACTCACTGTCCAGCTTTGAATCTCTGTGCTTAGGCAGGGCCGGTGAGACTTTAGCCTGATATATGACCTGGGACTGGCCTCTTTCTGGGACTAACTTGGCACGTGTGAGTTGTCTCAGCCTAGCACTTGCTGCACACATAAGGAAATGCTCAATTCACCTGGTTACTGTCACCGTTAATATCATAATGTCATTATCCTCATTGGAGACGGCAGCGCTCCGCCTACCAACCTTCCGAGTTCAGACCCTGTGCCATAGCTTGTGGGTAGACACACACAGCCCAGAGCGAAGCCTCTAACCATGCCCTGGAAGTCACTTGAAGGAGGGATGCAGACACCGCTTTGAATGGTCCTTGTGCCAAAGGAAGACAGAAGTTCTGGCCATATCAGATCTCTGCGCCAGGCCACTCTCCATATTTAGGATAAAACCCAAGTTTCCCATGAATAATTGTCTAGCTATCCCAGTCTAGCCTGGCTTATCACCAGATACGACATCACTGGGCTCCCAGTAGTCTGCCCTCTGCTCCTTCCTCATCAGACTCATGTCTCCTGCCAAGGCTGCTCACGGCCCGACCCTTGGTGAATTCTTTTTCACTTTTTGAGATAGGGTCTCATGTATCTTAGGCGCCATGTGTGATCTGTGTGGTGCTGGGAATTGAGCCCTGGGTCTCATGCAATATTAGACAAACCCCACTATCTGAGCTACATCTCCAGCCCTACTTTGTGAGTTCCTGTCAAGGTCTCCCTGGGTCAGGGAGGGAGGGCGCCGTCCCATCCCAGAGAGGAATGTAGGGATGCTGGGTCCTTACCTCTTCCAGCTCCTTTCCTGCTCCCTTGGCTCCTGGGCAAATGTGAGTACCACAGTGTTGCTCAGCAGGCTATGGGCGAGAGAGAAGCAAGGGGGGGGTGTTACACCCCTTGTCTAACCCTGACCTGGTGGGACCACCAAGACTCCACACCTGCCCAAGCTAAGCCCCTTCCTGTGACTTCCTCTGAGGCTATGAGGTGGGAAGCCTTCCTGCTACAGGGACTTCAGGTTCTCCTGCTCTGGTTTTTGTGTCAGGTTGTAGTATGCCCCCCTACCTGCTCCGGTGGGATAGGGTGGGGGTTTCCTCCAATACTTGGAGTGCTTTGGGATATGGGTGCTGTCTCCCATGACATGCAGCACATCTCAGTGATCACAGTGAACGAGGACCTTAATCTACCTTGTGAGAGATCTGGCTTCCCTCCAGCCCTTTGGGGAGGACTACATAAAACAGAGACCCTCCACATAGTTGAGAACCAAGAACGAGGCTCGCAGCCAAGCAGGAACTACACTGGCTTCCACTCGCACGCGTCCTCAGCTCCCCATCCTGATAGAGAACTGAGGTTGAACCAGAGCGACAGGAGGTCACATGTCATTTGGAAATTGTTCTCAGGAGAAGCTGGGAAGGGACTGAAGGAAGCTGGAAGGGGCAGAGGCCAGCCTGATCTCACAGGAGCTGGGCACAGAGGACACTGCACAGTTTGCACCAAATGAAGCAAGGAGCCGGAAGGTTGTTCCCTCATTTTCTGATACTGCCACTCCCAGCTGGCTCCCCCAGCTCCAGGCGGCTCTCCAGAGGAGACCCACAGTACTGGCAGTGGCTGCATTACTGTGCCAGCTGGGCAGGGCTCAGGCAGCAGCTTCTGGGGGTCCCTAAGGCATGAGGCCAGAAATAATATGGGGCGCTTCAGAAAGAATGATGATATGGCTCTGAACTCGGGGGCTCAGGGCTAAAGGACAGTGACGGTGCCCTGTGGGGCGCCCACCTGATGTGCATCTCTTCCAGCGTCCCACACGTGCTCATGGCTCTCAACACATAGGTCACCCCCGTCCTGGAGAGGCCATTGTCACTGAGGCTGTGGAGAGGAGAGGCAGGCAGTGTCAGCAGGCAGACAGCTCCTGCACCCAAAATGGGTCCCCAAGCAGGGTCCCTCAAAGAGTTCTGGCCATGTGAGCCAAGGGATGTATGACACACACACACACCCCGCGCCCCAAATACACACACTCAGAGAAACAAGTTCTCTGGCTTAACCCATAAGTACTGCCCCTGGGTTCTCCTCTCTTCGAGCCTCGGTTTTATGGTATATGTAGTAACTGCAGTCTATGGAGGGTTTTCAGGCATAGGTGGTCTCCTTTAACTCCATTTTATAAATGGAGAAACTGAGACATTCTATTACTTTTCCAGGGTTTCAAAGTTATGGGGTGACACCCAAAGTTAGAGCTGAAACCCAAACCACGTTCCCATACCCCGCCACTCCTTACCCAACCCAAATGACCGTAAGACGTAACGCAACCCACCCAAATGCCATTTCTGCCCCAGGGCCGCACCATTAGACACCCTGCTTTCTTGGCTCACCATTCCAACAACCCACACCTACACCCTAAGCAAACACACCACTTTGTTCCCTAAAGCCTTGACCCAGTGGCAGAGTACTCACCCACTCAGAACCTTAGCACCGGCTCAGGGCAAGGCTCCGACCTCCCAGAGCTGTGGCAAGGACTATCTGGCATGTGAGCCAGATGTGCCATGGACATGCTGTCCATGTGCAAGGAGTTAGATGGTGAGGCCACCAGTGGTTCAGGGCAGAGGCAAGAGCAAGGTATAGTCAAGAGCCCAACCTCGCTGGAGAGAGAGGAAGCTGGGCAGATCAGTGCTACTCTTGCTGACTGTGGACACGGAGAACTGGGACAGGCAGGGACCAGGTGGGACTCTCCATGGCCCCTCTTGTTACCCAGCAGTGGGGGGTGCCACTCACTCCAGTTTCTTGGCAATTTGCAGCTGCGAAGCAGCTTCTGCTACAAGTCGACAGCCTTCATCTTCCAGATGGTTCCCTGAAAGACTAAGATAGAGGCACCGTGGAGACACTCTCACGGTCCTCTCCAGCTCTAGTCAGAGCATCGTTCCCGTAAATGCACTTTATGAAACTAAAGGGGATAGGCTGCCAGCTCCACACGTGCCCATGACATTGGTACTTCCACACTTGTGGCACATTTCATGCAATCTACGAAGCAGGGGCGAGTATATCTTTATCTTACTACCAAGTAAACCAAGGCACAGAGTACTTAAGAGACCTGCTCGAGGATGGGCTTGGATTTGAACTCAACAGCCTGATTGGAAGGTCCCATCTATGCCTGTTCCTGTATGCTGCAACATGCATAATCGCTTCTTGTGATAACCCCCATAATTCCAGGATATCTGACCCAGTGTAGGGCCAGGGAGGCTTTTTTCTTTTCTTTTTTTTTTTTTTTAAACTACTTGATGGAAATCCCAGGAGTTCCACAGGTAGGTGATCAGGGAGAGATTTGAGAAGATTGTTCCTAGCAGTGTGAATAGCACATTCAAAGACCCTGTGGCATGGCACATACCAGCATCCAGAGGAAGCCAGTGTGTTTAGATTGGAAATTGAGTTAGGGTATCAGGGTGAAAGGGGCTGGGGAGACTGAGGTAGGCTGCTGGGTCCCACAGGGTTTGAGGATTTGGTCTTTACCCTGAGCAGAGGGAGGGAGGGAAGGGCGTAGGCAGTGGTCAAACACAGCCTACCCTACCAGGAAGAGAATGCCATGGTGGGAGCTGGGAAAACTGAATCAGAAGCTAATAGGGTCACTAGGTGAAAAGTGGGAGGCTCTGCCAGAGGAAGTGGATGAAGAGCTTGGAGAAGAAAGTGTCTAAGTTGGACTGGCAGTGAGGGTGAGCTAGGTAGCTCAGAAGGGTTTATTCCTCTAACCAGGTAGGGTGGGGTTGTGTCGCAAGTGAGGACACTGGGGAGGGGCAGACTCAGTGGCAGCAAGAGGGTTGGAAATATCCCGCTGTGAATGTGTGTCCGTGTGAGTGTCTGCCATGTGTGTGGGTCCCTCGGATGCCAGGAGGCTCTGGATCCCTCTGGAGTTGCAGGTAGTTACAAACTGCCAACGTGAGTGCTGGAAACTGAGGACAGACCCGCGGGAAGGGCAGCAAACACTCAGCCCCTGAGCCATTTCTCCAGACCTTTTAGTCGTTTTTAAAATTATGTTTATTTTTGTAGTGGGGAGGGGCGCACGTGGAGGTCAGAGGACAACTCGCAGGAGTTGATTTGCTCCTTCTGTCATGTGGGTCCTAGAGAGGGATCTCGGGTGGCCAGACGGTGACAAGCGCATCTCCCTGTGAACTTGTCACTTACCTGCTGGGCCACCTTGCTGGCCCTCACTGTGGTGCATTAATCTTGTCCTTGAGTCTTCCAATGAAACAAGGTAATGGACCAACAGTTGATCGCCCAGTCGACCCTCTCCCTATGTACCACACCCCGAGGTGGGGCGAACTCACCCCTAAATACTTCATAGTACTCCACCATTTTTTTTTCTTATTTTGGTTTTTCAAGACAGGGTTTCTCTGTTGTAGTCCTGGCTATCCTGGAACTCACTCTGTAGACCTGGCTGGCCTCAAACTTAGAGATCTGCCTGCCTCTGCCTCTGGAGTGCTGGGATTAAAGGCATGTGCCGCCGCCACTACCACCTGGTGCACCCCACCATTCTGCCTTCACATTGCTTAGAGGACTTCCTGTGATTGTTGGGGGTGGATGGGGGCTCCCTTCCTATCACTAGGAAATGACCACTGCCAGTTCTTCAGTCCTGCTCAGGAGCCAGGCATCATGGGAACTTCTTTAGCCTGTAAAGAATGGGTCACCCCAGGCGCAGGAGGAGGTCCCACTCTACTGATGGCCATGGAAGTAGTGGCAGGACCCATGAGGATGGGCTGGGAACTTCAGACTAGACTGAAGTTCCTACCTGTTTGATCTTGAGCAAATTTACTCTGTGCCTTCGTTTCCTTCTCTATAAAACGTGGTTACATCGCAGTGAGGAGGAGATGATAAAGACACATCTAACAGCTCCTAGCTAAGCACTTGATACAGGACAGCACTACACAGCGGCAGATGTTCCGACTGTTGGGATGTTTCTAGACTCTTCAGCGGTCAGCCAACCATCACCACCCCCACACCCACCCCCACATGAAGGTGAGACCTCGTCTGCCCTGCCCAGCCTCCCTAGCTGTCCCTGCCCCCTAGTCTCCCGCTTTCCAGGGTACTCACTCCACTTCCTCCAGCCTGGGGCCTTTCTGGAATAGCTCCACGAGGGTTTCTGCATCATGGACCCTGAGCTGACACTTCTGAAGCCTAGGATGGGAAAGGAGGAGATCAGGGAAAAAAATCATGGTCCTTCCTGTCCTGAGTCCGATGAGTCCTGAGGGTGCAGACCTGGGATCTGTGTACCTCTAAATTGTGGGGTGATCTTGTTCAAGGCACTTACTCTGTCTGTGACTCAGTTTCTTTCTCTACCAAGTAGAGTGATATGCATCATTCATGAGGGTCCTCCTAAAAGGCTTCCCACAAAGTACCAGCCACTTCTGAGCACAGTGTCCCACATATAGAAAGGGTCCATTCGGCTGGAGCTCTTGTTAACACAGTTGCTTATGCATGCCTTTCCCCTTCCCTCCATCTGCTTCCCCCGTATCCCTTCCTGCCTGCTCCTCCTCCCTTGGGAAAGGACCCTTCCTCTATTACCGTTTTCTGTAGGCAGTGGGCCCTGCTGAGTACCTGAGTTCCAGGCTCCGGTTCTGTCCTTCTTTCTTCAGGCTATCTTTGTCCTGTAGGTTTGATGCTCTGAAAAGAACAGATTACACACTAGTTTGGGCTCAGGAGCCCAACCAGATGGACCGGACCTCTTTGCCTGGCATCTAGGGTCTGGAGACCCAGCAGCACCTCTCATGGTGAGTTTGTCCCAAAGAGAGTGCTGGAAGGCACTCAAGGTGCAGCTTGGGGAAGCGGCAGGAGCAAGGGCTTGAGGTCTAAGGAAGACTTTATTCAAATGTGGTCTCCTCTACATGTGGCTGTGCGGTCTTTGGCAAGTCACGTAACCCATCAGACTCTCCGTTTTCTGTTTCCTAAGGTCACCATGATAGTATCCCTTTGATGTGACCTTTGGTTCAGAACACAGGGATCATGTACTGCCGTAGGCAGGTCCAGGCAGTAGGGAGCTACAGCCCTTTCAGACTGGAGAGGAGAGGGGAGGAGAATGCCAATGACTGCAGAGAATCTTGGGCTATACCATAAGCCAATTTCCATAAACTTATAGACTGGAATTGCCTCACAGAACCTTTTGCAGTGGCAGAGTGCTCTTCCACTGTGTCATCTGCCACGGGAGCCACCTGTGGCCACTGCTGAGCCCTGGAAGGGTGGTACATGCAATGGATAGACTGAAAGTTACTTCATTTACATTGTCACAGTGACTGATAATGACCACGTTGGGTGTCAGAGCTTTTGACATCTTGGGAGTGGGCAGGGAGTGACATTGGCCCAACTGGTCATGGTACAGAAGGGGAGATTGAAGCGGGGAGCTTAGTCAGGGAGGAGTGTTTTCTTAGAGGGAGGACTTCCATGTCTTTACCCACTAGTGTGGGGCCATGTGGAAATCCATGTGTGGCCAGCATCTGAGTGCGGGTCTGTGCCAGTGTTTGAAGCATGTTAGATGAATTTACTCCTTCCATTCCCAAGGCAGCCCTAAGATGTAGGGACCATCACTGACCTCTCCTTTATCTTTCTTTCAGTGTGAGAATTTTTCAGTGCACGATATCTTCGCATTCTCCCTACAGATCTGGCCCATTCTGAGACCCTGGGGATGCTCTCTAGCCAGGGGTCAGATGTAGTCCAGACACATGGGAGGAAGAGAGGACACTCTGCCAGCCCTGAGCAGGGATTCACACAGCAGTAAGGAGAGTCTTCCCACGTCAGCTCTCACTAGGTCCTCACCCTCACCTTCCCAGTCTAGATACCTTCTCAGGACTAGCTGGGGCCATGACTCCTGAGCTACTTACCCTGATGGCTGTGCAGCTGTCTCTGTGACCAGGCACAGAAGGAAGATGAGGTCTGATTCCCTAGAGGGTCAGACACAAAGCCATGATATCCAGGAACGGGAAATCAGCACATCACCCCACTTGTACAGCTGTCACCCACCCCAACCATCCAGGGAAAGAGTGCCCCAGCACAGGCTAGAAGTCCTCTGCCACTCAGCAAGCCTGATTTTGTAAGGTGAGGAAGACAACGTAAGAGGGGTCTTTGTTTTGGTTCTGTTTTTTTTTTTTTTTTTTTTTTTTTTTAAGACAAGGTATCATGTAAACCAGGCTGGCCTTGAACTCACTATGGGGCTGAGGCTAGCCTTGGACTCCTAATCCCCCTAAGTGCTGGTATTGCAGGTATGCATCACCACGCAATCTGAGAGCTTTTAAAACTGAGAATTATAATTGTATTCAGATTAGGAAGCCTGCAGTCTAGCCAGCAATGTGAGCCAATGAGGGACCACTGTTTCAGAACCACGGAGAGCGACATGCGGTTTATACATTTGGCTATGCTGGTACCTCCGCAGTGTTGTCCATCCATCCATCCATGCATCTTTATCTACTTATTAAGCACCAGACCTGAGCAAGAGTCTAGATGTGAGTTAAGCTGACTCTGGCGTGCACACACAGACCTCTTACGCTAGGGACTTCCTCCTCACTCCCTGCCCCTTCCTTTTCCCCAAGACCTTGAAGAGCTAGCTGCTCACCTGACCTGCAGCTTTCTGACAGTAGGGCACGTGATGGCCACCTTCACCAAGGACAGTAGAGTTGACATGGAGAAGCTGTTTCTGCTCAGGCTGCACAATGGTGGCAAAGTGTCAGGGGTGGATGCCCTGGACCCAGTCGGCAGAGAAAAGTGACTTGGGCCAGGAGAGGGACTTGGCGGGAGTAAAGATCACTTACTCAAGCTTCTGGAGCTTTGGCAGGCAAGGGAGCAGCTCCGCAAGGCTCAGCACTTCTGGGTCCTTGAGCTGGTTGTCATGCAAACTGTAGGGAGACCAAGGCCCAATACCTCAGGTCGGGGGATGGGCACGAGGAAGCCCCAGGTGGTGGGTGACAGTCTTTTTTTTTTTTTTTTTTTTTTTTTTTTTTTTTTTTTTTTTTTTTTTTGGTTTTTTGAGACAGGGTTTCTCTGTGTAGCTTTGTGCCTTTCCTGGAACTTGCTTTGTAGCCCAGGCTAGCCTCAAACTCACAGAGATCCACCTGACTCTGCCTCCCGAGTGCTGGGATTAAAGGCGTGCGCCACCACTGCCTGGCAGGTGACAGTCTTATGAAGTGAGGTGAGGTGATCCTGAGGCCTGCTCCCAGGGCTTAGATGTACCATGTGCCTGCATCCGGAGTTCACTAATGTCCCAGGAGACTAGTGAAGTCTCTCTAGGGGGCTGAAGACTCTACTTCCGGTCTCAGCTCTGGTCACAGCTCCCCAGAGCCCAGGACAACCTCTCTGACCTCACTGTCTCTACCTGGAATCCCAGATGGAGGGACAGATGGATATATGGTGTGAGAATGGCTGAGAGCAACAGGGGAAATTAAAAATAAACAAATAAAGGGGGTGATGGGGGCCAAGATTAAATATTAAAGTTACTCAAATCATCGAGAAAGAGAGTTTTAATAAGATCAATGGTTTAAATCTTCATCTCAACCAGAGTGACCACTGCCCAAAGGCATGCATCAGTGGGAGACAGCGGGGGCTGGCAAGCTTGTGTTCCGTCCTGTAAGTGCTGTATCCTACTTCCTGGGTGAGCCTGCTTAGATTCAGTGGTTGCCTTTCTGGATCTCAGGAAGGAGCTATCTAAGACTGTAGCAGACCAAGGATTTTGTTGAGACTGTGTCTCCTAGTAATATCAGAAGCTGTACCCATAAAGTACACCAACATGACCGCCTAAACATGAGCTGAACAAGCACAGCATCAACAGACATGTTAAAGTGGATGGGAGAAAGCCCACGACACCTCAACCGTACACCATGAACTACAGGCAACTGAATGCTAAGAGTGGGAGAAATAGTCTTCCCCAGGGAAGAGCACATCAATTGGTTATCCAATACCAAATGGTCAGCCCTAGAAACATACATTAAAGTGACATTTACAGACTGAGTGGGTTATATTTAAGAATATATATGCATACACATATATACATATGTGTATACAGTAACAATTAATGAAGAAAGAGGCCATGAATCTGAAAGATATCAAGGAGGGGTGTAGGAGAGTTTGGAGGGACAGAAGGGAAGAGAGAAATGATGTAATTATGTTATAATCTCAAAAATAAAATAAAAAAAATATTTTTAAAAAGATTGTAGCAGAGGGTCCCTGGCTCCACCTTTCCCTGAAGCAATCAATTCCAGACACAAGCAAGAGGTATATTGTGCAGATGTGCTCAGCCAGTGTGTGCTGCATCTCAGTGTGCCTGTGTGAGCCACACATGTACCCATCTGTGAATAGGCATGTGACACACCCTTGAGTTAGATGAGTGTGTACTTCTGTGCAAGTGAATACCCAAGTGTAGGAATGTGAAGTTGTACATTGTATGCATTAATGTATCCCCATAATACCTGCTTTCTGCCTAGACACTAAATCCCTTTTCCTAGAGTTACAGAATGAGAGGAGGGAGCCCCAAACTCATGATCCTTGAAGATAACCCCAAATGTATGCCCTGCTGGAGTCTGGGAGGCATTCTTTTGGATTTGGCTCACCTCATCCTTGGACTGATTGGCTGTTTCTCTGGTAGTCCCCGAAGGAATATGCAGGCCCCAGGGGTGTCCTAAGAGCTGGGAACTGACCCTTCTTCCAGGCAAGGTAGCCCTCCCAGTGATCACTCACCTGACTTCCTCCAGCTGGGAACAGAGGGGCAAAGTCTGTACCAGGTGGCTGATGCCTTGGGCTGTGATCTTACTTCCTGTTAACCTACAGGACAAGCAAAGATGGTAGAGGAATGGGAATGGAGAAGAGGGCTGGCCAGGAATCTGTCTGTTCAGAACTAAGCAGGGAAAAGTGTGCCAGACATCCTTAGTTGCATATCTTGCTTGCAAGCCTTGGCTTACCCTAAGGTCTTCAGACTCCCCAGAGTAGGCAAGCTTCTGCCCAGGGCTTCTGCAAAGGCGTCCCCACACTTTCTGCTTTTAAAGCTGCAGGAGAGAAGCAAGTCAGTGCTGGGCAGGGCTTAGTGATTGGCAGGACATCATTGGCAGTGTCCATGGGGACAGACGGGGCATCATAGTAACACGAGTCATCATTGTGGTTGTTGGAGTAGCTGCTTACAGCGTTAGCTTCTTTATCTGCCAAATCATTCTCCACTTCACCCATAGAAATATAGTCATATATAGTTCAAATCATGGCAAGAAAGCATCGTGCATGTTTTTGCTCATGTGCACATGCAGCAGCCAGAGGTCCTTATCACTTTTTGTTTGTTTGTTTGTTTGTTCGTTTGTCTCCCACTGGTCCTGAAACTCACTCTAGCCTAGGGTGGGCTGCCTGACAGTGAGCTCTGGGGATCCACCTGTCTCTGCCCCTCAATTCTACTGCTCCAGACATGAGAAGATAGGCTCAGCCTTTACATGGGTGCTGGGGACTTGAACTCAGGTCCTGTTGTTTTAAAGCAATCCCTCTTAGACACTGAGCTATCTTCCCAGACCCAAGAAACTTTCCTTAGAAAAAGAAACAACCACAAAGAGTTAATTATCAAAATGGGTAGAGACTTTAGCAGAGGTACAATTTCACCTCACAAATGGGTAAAAAAAAAATTCAATTTTATATCATTTCAAAAATAAGATTGTGGCCGGGCGGTGGTGGCGCACGCCTTTAATCCCAGCACTCGGGAGGCAGAGCCAGGCGGATCTCTGTGAGTTCGAGGCCAGCCTGGGCTACCAAGTGAGCTCCAGGAAAGGCGCAAAGCTACACAGAGAAACCCTGTCTCGAAAAACAAAACAAAACAAAAAAAAAAAAAAATCAAAAATAAGATTGTCACCATACCTTAGCCTCTTTCTTTAAAAATGAATGTTACCTGGTGTGCTTTTTTAATTGGGGGGGGGTATTCCTTTTACTTGATTATTTTGTTTTCTATGCTGTTCATGTTTCTTTCTTGTGTTCAGTGTTTCAAATATGGTTTGTATTAAAAGATTTTAAGTGATAAAACTGTAACTCAGAGGGCTGGACTGCCTTGTTACAATGTTAATATTATATACTGAAATGTATAAAGTGTTTTCAGTCTATTGACACATATAACATGTTTGTAAATTAAACCTGGTGTTGATTTGAAGGAAGAGAACAAGAAATGGAGCTCTAGCAGGAAGTAGTTTACCAGTCAGAAGTGACATTTCCAGCTTATCTTGCAACCCAAAGTGGCTGTGTGGCCATGTTCTCAGTGATGCAATGTGACTGCAAGGGATGTGTCCTATTTCCATGGTGACTTTTAAACACATTCCTCCATGGTCACCCTTTCCCTTCCTCCAAGTCAGCACCCATGGTTTAGCATTGATCCTATAGCTAGGATGTCTGAGAGGATGCTGAAAGAAGGGCTGGGGTCTCTGCATGACCACATGAAATAGAGCAAGCTACCACCTTGGACCACCTACTTCTGACTTGTCCATCACAGAGACATACACTCCAACAGGACTGCCCCCATAGTATCCCAGGAGGCTTGCACTGGGACTACACCTTTGTTCTTTGCAGCTGATAGATACAGAGCCTTGGCTCTGGACCAGATGCCATATCGAGAAGCCTGTTGGGCATCATCCCATCTCATTCTCCCATATCCCCACGACTTGTGTACGCATTGCAAGTATGGAGAAACACCCTCAAGGGAGGTAATGCGTAACTTGTCCAAGGTGAAACAGCCTTGAACAGCATAACCCAGATCCAACACTCCAGTCCCTGACTGACAGAGAGATACGAGAGTCAAGGAGCCACAGGCAAGAGAAAGGTACACCTGGACTCCAGAGGCCTGATCAAGGCGCATGGTTACCCCGCCAGCGTTACACACTGGATGAAGATGGGACATTCTTTTCAGATAGTCAAGACTTGAACCCAGTCTCTCAGGACCAGTGGGGCTCCTGCTTTCCCAGAGCACAGTGCCCTCCCCCACCCTTCCCTCCCTCCCTTCTGATCTGACTCACCTGAGATTCTCAACCTGCCCACACCCTATCAGAGCCTCTGGGCAGTGGGGCTCCAGTGGGCAGCCATCAAAATCCAGGTGAATGGGGGCCGCCTTGTGTTCCAGAACATTGGCCAGCGCAGCCAGGTCTGCACGGGTCAGTGGGAAATTGTGGAAGGAAAGTCGGAAGGGGAGGCTTTGGGCCATGAACCTCGCCAGCTCCAGCTCCTGGGTCTCAGCCACACAGTGACACAATTCTATCATCTTTGGCCCTGTAAGCTTCCGGCTAGCCAACTTCCTCAGCACCTGAACAACAGCAGCCTGCCTGGAGCCCACCCAGGCTTCGTCCTGCCGAGCCAGGTGGCAGAGGAATGGACGGCAAGTGTGGGATGCCAAGCCTGCCAGGAAGGTAGGGAGATTGTCGGAGAGGTCCAGCCTAGCTTTGGTCCGCAGTACCCAGTGGGAATTGAGGGTGACATAGCAGATGAGCGTGTCTTTGTCCACTGTGTCACTGGCCATCAGATACAGAGCAGCAAAGAACTCTTGAAGGCTTAGGTGGGCAAAGGCATAGCCTATTTTTTGGTGCTCAGGATCGGTACGGATACAGAAGGAGGTCAGGAGGCCGTGGACAGCTCCAAAAGCCATCAGGGGAGGAGGGATGTCTGCCATAGAGAAGATGACCTTCCCAGTGTCCAGTCCCTTAAGGGCCACCTTTCCAAGGTCCAACAAAGATGTGGCAGGCAGAGTCCCATTGGGGTTAAAAGTCTCCACCATCTGCAGGTACAGCTGGGTTACCGTGGACAGCAGGACCGTAGATTGGCCTGGGGGGCTTCCTGGAAGCAGACGGCGGAGGCAGAAGCAGGCAACTCCGCACAGTGCAGGTACTGCACACATACCCCGGAGACGCTCATTGCTTCTCACTTCTGCCAGGGCCAGCTCCCGAGACAGCAGATCACTGAAGAAGTGGCTGACATACTTCTCTACCCGCAGCCCATCAAAGCCCCACATGTACACCATGGCTGCCTCTGTGGGCACACAGGCAGGCAGTTTCCCAGGACGAGAGGTGGCCATCACCCAGCAGCCTGGCAGAAGGGTCCCACGGCAGAGGTCAGAGAACAGGGAGAGGACCGAGCCTGCACTGTCAGGACCCATGGAACCAGCATGGAGTGCCTCATCCAGCCCATCAAAGATCAGTAGCACTTGATGGGCATTCTCCCCCAGGTACTGAAAAACAGCATCAGACTCTGACTCCGGGCTCAGGTACACATCAAAAAGGAGCTGGGGCAGTGTCAGCAAATGTGTGATTGTGTTGAGCTGGCGGAACTCAAAGAGGAACAGAGCCTGGAAGCGGTCCAGCTGGCCGTTAGCCCACTTCCAGCAGAGTCGATGGGCCAGAGTGGTCTTGCCCATCCCAGCCTTTCCCAGCAGTACTGTCACTCGAGGGCCCTTGTGGGCCCTGAAGTTGAAGAGATCTTCGATGCTCACATCGACGTCATCTGCTGCCTCCGGGTCTCCGATAGTGGCTCCCTCCTGAGCATCCAAGGGTGCTGCAGCCCGGCTCCACTGCAGAATTGGGGGGACATAGGCCAGTGGGGAGGCCTGAGGACGTCCTGCTCCCATGCACACACCACCGTGGTACTGTTGGGCAGAGGTCTTTAGGAGTTTCAGGTACTTCTTAGCCAGCTCTGCAAGGGGCACAGTAAGGGCATGAAGGCAGGATCTCTCACACTCGATACACGTCCTGGGACCCCGTGATCAGGCTGTTACGTGTGCATGGGGGCAAGTATCAAGGGCACAATGAAGGTTCTTAGGCCATCCATACTCCCGGAAGGAGTGGTCGTACAGCAACATGGGCTCTGAAGCCACTTACCCAGGGAGGTGAGGATGGGCCCTTGGGTTACAACTCTCTCTTCCAGGGCAATACAGGCGAGGTCTTTTTCAGTCAGCTAGGGGAGGTTGCTCGCTTTGCAACATCTATGGGGACCAGCTCTAAGACAGCAGAGGCAACTGCATCTTTCCCTTGAGAGTGAGTGGGCACCAACAAACTACAGACTTTGTACCTGTCAATCAGACCATGGGAACTGGGCTCCTCCTATGCCAAGTGTTGCTTTCTTCCTTCCTGGGTCATTGGGAAGACTCAGCCTCCACCCCTACTCCAAGGAGGACTGCAGTAGTGGCCTATTTTGCACAGATGTGAATTTTCCAGTTATGCCCACGATTGGTGGAGTGTATGTGCATGTGAGGGCTGGGCCAAGGACTGCTCCAGATCACTGATAGAAGATGAAGGAAGTTTCCCCTCTCCTCTTCCCCTTGGCCTAGCCTCAGTGCCCTGTGTCTCCATGGACCTCCTATCTGGGGGTTCTCCAAGGCACCTTCATCGCCTCTATCCTCACTCACCCCCAAGATGGCCACTGAGGGCTCAGGCCTGAGGTCACACTGGTTACCACCCTGGTGTTCCCACAACCTGGAGGACAGTCTGGAAAAGTCAAATGACGAACTTGTCCTTGAGATACCCTGTCTCCTCTCCTGTTCACTCAGGACCTTCAGTATTTCTCTCCTAGAGGCTTGGAAAACAAGCCACTGGGCCTCAGAAGCTTCTCATCCAGGGCCAAGGCCTAGAATCTGTCTGCGATCAACGTCAGGGCAACCCAGTCTTAGGTGGGGCTCCCTACTCCCGTGACCCACCTAGCTGCTCTTTCCTGCAGTGCTTCCGGCGGGGGGAGGACCCACAGCTCTGAGAAGGGCGCTTGACACCTGGAAAGAGAGAAGTTAGGGCATGGGGGAGAAAATGGGGACCCAGGCAACAACTTTGGGGTGCTCTATTCCACAAGTGGGCCCAGACAGAGAAGAACGAGACACCCTAGGATTATGAGAAGGCCATTTCCATAGCTTCACCAGCAAGCTTCAGGCCCTGGTCCAGGACAGAGCAAGTAGGCCCATAGCAGGGCATTCTAAGCCCCATGTCCACCAGGGAAGGGGCAGGCTCTGTGAGAGTGAAGCTTTCGATTACTTGGTTGAGCCTGCAGCTGGTCCTTGTTAATACACATCAACACCATGACATGATACCTGCCTTCCTATAATGTCACAAAGTGGGGACAGGGACATGAGAACAGGCTTCCTGGGTGATACCTGACAGTGGATCTATAGGGCTGAGACCAGCCACACAGTCTCTTCCAGGGCCCCAAACTAGATCTCTGGTAAAAGACAGTGGGGCAGGTCTTGAAAGTCACAGAGAAGGAGGAGGTGGGACTTGGTCCATGTGCTGAGGAAGAAATGGTGGTCACTAGCCAGCACTAGCTTAAGGTGAAGACTGAGCATATCAGCTGGCACCCCAAAGCCCTATCAGCCGGCACCCCAAGCCCTAGCCCCAGATCTCACCATGGTGCAGCGGAGGTCCAGGATGGCTGTCCTCACCAGCTCCTATCTGCTTAGAGAATTCTGTAAGACAGAGCAGAATGCATGCCACCAGGGATGTGGGATACAGTGTCATGGTGGTGCCTGGGTAGCGCTGAGTGGTGTCTGCTCTGGGGACAGCCGTAGGTTCCAGAAACTGACACCCAAGCCATCTGCCGGGGAAGCAGGCCATGCACTCTGCATGCAGCAATGTGCAGATGTATACATGTATGTATACAAGTGCACACGTCAGTGAGGATGTATGTCTGCACACACATCTGTGTGTGTATGTGTTCACGTGCGTGTATGTGCAGTCTGCTCATGTGTGCACGAGTCTGTGTCCCCACCTCCACACTGGTAGAGCTCATGGTTGAGTTTCCACTTTCTATCCAAGGGCTCCTCCTCAGTGCTACACTCAAGAAGGTGCCGAATGGAATACTCAACCCCCTGCTTATTAGTAGGGGCTGAGGTCTTCTGACTGAACCATAGAAGGAAGCCTCTTGGTCACTGCAGGCATTTGGAATGTATGGCTCTTCTATGTCCTCTCTGTGTGACCAGATGGGTCACTGGGCAGTGGGGGGGCGGGGGGCGGAGCTCTGCATGTCACAAGGCTGTGCTGGCAGCCTTGTACCTCCCATATGGGCCCTTACCATCTTTCTGGCCCCAGATGCTCAGCAGTGGTACTTCCAGGTCTAGAGGCACAGTAAGCTCCATGCACAGACTATAGATGAAAGACTGCCACGTTTCCAGGCCCTGGGTGTACAGCCTCCTGAGCTGATGACGAATGATCTCAGGATCGGGGACCTTGCTGCTGGAGTCCAGGTCCACGGTCGGGAGGTAGAACCTAACCTGGGCGTCCAGCCATGCTGAGTTTTCACTCAGCAGCCTCACAAGCCAGGCCCACAGGTTCTCAGTGCCCAGTTGAAGGCTCTCAGGGTCCATCAGAAGCTGGCCCTGTGGAGATGAGGGGAAATGGTGAACTTGAGGGTAGGAGAGTGGGGGGGCAGGCAGGCTGGAGTTGTGTTAATTGGCAACCTGACAGAATTGAGAATCGTCTGGGAGATGAGCCTCTGGCCGTACTTGAGAGGGATCATCTGCACTACATGAATTGATAGGAAGGATCCATCTCAACTGTGGATGGAACAATTCCCTGGGATCCTGGGCTGTAGGGAGTGAAGGGAGGGAGCCGAGCACTGGCATTGGTCACTCCCTGCTTCCTGACAGTGGATGCGACTGTAACCAACAACTTCACACTCCTGCCACCCTGACTTTCCCACGTGATGGACTGTACCCTTGGGCTGTGAGCGTATTTTATCTCTGTTGTCAGTTTATTTTATCACAGCAACAGAAAGTAACCTGGCCTCTCCACGTTGTGCTAATGTATCTGCTCACGATCAGCTTCAGAGACGGGCCTGCTTCCACACCCTCCCTCATCTGTAACTATACCCCGGCTAACCAGGTCTACCAGCTCTTCAAAGTGTATAGGGCTCTAAGGATGCTGTTTCCATGGACCATATGTGCTGTTTTCAGTCTGAATTAATTTCATGACGGAGACATCTAGCCACTGCTAATTCTGTTCTTTCTTTCTTAGTACTGGAACTCCCAGCTATTCCCTGATTATCCAGAATAGACTGGATCCCCCAGCCTCCCTAATAGTTAGACACAGCCACACCATGGGGGGTAGGGTTGGCCAGTGGGATGCAAGTGGAATGTGATCTGCCTTCTTTTGCTTCTTCCTGGTGGCTGGAATGTTAACAGGATGGCTAGACCTTGGGCAGCTATGTTGGGTCACAAGGTAGAAAAGCCAATGCTTTGAGGAATGTGTGGGTAAAGTTGCTCACCTTCCCGGGACTCTGTGCCTTTAGCCCTCTATTATATGACTGAGAAATAAATTTTTATTTGGTTCAAAATACTGTCACTTAAGGAATTCTGCGTATAGTGGGCCCACATCTTAGCTACTACAAACCATCTGCTCTCTCTCTCTCTCTCTCTCTCTCTCTCTCTCTCTCTCTCTCTCTCTCTCTCTCTCTCTCTCTTCTCTCTCTCTCTCAGCTAATTCTCTCTTTCCAAAGATTGAGTTTTATTATTTATGTGTCTGTGTCTGTGTGACTGTTTGCCACATGTGTGTGGGCGCCTGCACAGGCCAGAAGAGGTCATGGGGTTCCCTGGATTACAAGCAGTTCTAAGCTGCCTGATGTGGGTGCTGGGATCCTGACCTGGGACTTGTAGAAGAGCAGCAAGAACTCTTAACTGCTGAACCATCTCTCCAGCCCAATTTCCCCCCTCTAGATGGAAGCTTATGAAAGCCTGCTGGGAAGAGTTCCAATAGCAGGCAAAGGGCGTTTCCAAAGCAGAACCCTAAAATAATGAGCGATGGTTCCAATCTAGTAACTCCACATGCAGTAGGAAGCCATCATGGATACACAACTTTTTTTAAATTATAAAACTGTTCACTGCACAATTATTTATAATAATTAAAAATCAGAAGTAACATGAGTAGCAAACAGATGGGTTAATTAAATGGTGGTCTATATGTTGAAATAAGCTGTTGGGAAATATTTCTCCATCAACACTTACAAAATACATACTGTGTTAGGCATGGTATTCTCTGGGTGTACTACAGGTTAGCTAATCCTCACATCTGCAGAGATATCACCTCTAACTCTAGAAGGAGTGGGAGGCCCACCCAGGAGCTGGCCTTGCTACATCCACTGTATATCCTGGGCACTTGGGGGGGCGGCTGGCTGGGCATTCGTGCCAGCTCCTCGCAGGCTCCTTTCCTTCATTAGACCTGCATCACTTGTCCAGAGTTTAGAAGTGTGCTCACATTCATGATCCTTAGGCTGAGACAACTGTCCCTGGAGGAGACTGAATGACTCAGGCCAAAGAAGAGAGAAGGAGGTACCCAAGGCCAAATATCAAGTTCATGGCAGAGGCAGGATCAGAAAGAAGAGTTTTTGGCTCCCAGGTCAGTGAACTTCCAAAGCTTGGAGTTTCTGGTAGCAGGAGACAAGGGCTTTGTGTGATTTTTGTCCTAAGGACGTGTCCACACAAGAGCATGGCTTCCTTACTGGGCTATGCTGTCCGGCAGTCATGCTGCCTGGGAAAGGATCACCCAGGGCAGTGGGTGACAGATGAAAAGAAGGTCTGGACAGGTGGCGCTGGGGCAGTTCCTCATCCTCACACCAGCCTGACATGGAGCCTTTGTTTCACTACAGGGGTCCCAGCTCTTGAGATAAGACACCAAGCTCTTCAAGCAACCTCGATGGGAAACAGGGCACATCTCACCATTATAGACATGGTGACTTCTGTGGGAAATGGCCTCTGGGACACGATTTCAGCCCAAAGATCCATGGTCCAGAGCCAGGAGATGATTACTGGCCCAGCTTACAACTTATTCTCCATGGTAGGCCTTTACAGATGCCCTGCTCCCCTTTCTGGGCCCTTGATGGTATCATAGGAAACCATCCCTTTGCATTTGGGTGTGGCTGTGAAACTTGATTTGTCTGGTAAAACATGTCAAAAATGACACAGGTCACATTTTGTACAGATATTTCAAGAGCCAGTATGTGACTCACCTTGATGTCTGCTCCCCTGTTCCTTTTCAGATCATGGCTGTTCCTTTAACCTGAGTCTGGGCTAGAGGACAATGTGGACCAGAGCTCTTCTGTGAGACAGAAGTCAGTACTCAACTATCCCTAAGGGTACTTGGCCAGGTGTTACACTTTGTTAAGTATTGTAAGAATGTTAATGTTCAGCCTTTGGCGATTGCGCACATCTTTAATCCTAGCACTTGAGAGGCAGAGGCAGGTGGATCTCTGAGTTCAAGGCCAGCCTGGTCTACAGAGTGAGTTCCAGGACAGCCAGAGCTACACACCACAGAGAAACCCTGTCTTGGAAAACCAACCAAACAAAAAAAAAGAATGATAATGTTCCACAACTGAACAATGTGTAGAGAATGAGAGACTTGGAATACTTGGTCCTAGATAGAATGTTATCATCAAACCTCTCCCCTCAAGGCTCAGGGATCTATGCAAAAAGGGAGGGGGTGGAAAGATGGTAAGAGCCAGAGGTGGTGGATGACTCCAAGTAAACAGTGTCTTCCAGACACAACAGGACTGGTACTCATGAAATCACAGAGACTGTGGCGGCATGCACAGGGCCTGTGCCGGCTCAAGCCAGACAAGGTCCCAGCACTGAGAGGGGTAAATGGACACAGGCTCCCATCCCTAACCAAGAACTATCTCTAATTGGTGTCTGCTGGCAAAGGAAGACTCCCTTGTCTCCCATGGAGTGTCACTGAGTGTATCCACCACATCCCAGGGCAGTCCCAGGCCCCAGCGTAGTTGGCCAGCACAAAAGGAACTCTGTGTTTTTTTTTAAATGTGGGGTTTTGTTTTGGTTTTGCATTTTTTTTTTTTTTTTTTTGGTTTTTCGAGACAGGGTTTCTTGTGTAGCTTTGTGCCTTTCCTGGAACTCACTTGGTAGCCCAGGCTGGCCTTGAACTCACAGAGATCCGCCTGCCTCTGCCTCCCGAGTGCTGGGATTAAAGGCGTGCGCCACCAACGCCCGGCTTTTTTTTTTTTTTTTTAAACTTTTTTTTTTTTTTTTTTTGGTTTTTCGAGACAGGGTTTCTCTGTGTAGCTTTGCGCCTTTCCTGGAACTCACTTGGTAGCCCAGGCTGGCCTCGAACTCACAGAGATCCGCCTGCCTCTGCCTCCCAAGTGCTGGGATTAAAGGCGTGCGCCACCACCGCCCGGCGGTTTTGCATTTTTTTTATCTGATTGGTTTTTGCTTATTTTGATATTTTATTTGTGTGGACTTTTTTTTTTTCTTTTTGAGAAAGAACACAAAGTTGGGTGGGTAGGGAGGTGGGGAAGATTTGGTGGGAATTGGAGGAAGGTAAACATGATCAAAATATATTACATGAAAAAAATTAAATTAAAAAAAAGGAAGGGAAAAGGGATGTTAATGTTAAAAAAAAATAAGCTGAGTGGATGGGGAGCCTTGCTTGTCAGGTTCCTCCTCGGGCCTGGCTGCTTTGAGTGGGAACCTGTCTATTTTTTTTAAAGTCTTTTTTTTATTTTAGTTTTTAAATTTTATTTATTTTGTTTTACAATACCATTCAGTTCTACATATCAGCCATGGGTTCCCCTATTCTCCCCCTCCCACTCTCTCCCCTTACCCCCAGCCCACCCCCCATTCCCACCTCCTCCAGGGCAAGTCCTCCCCCGAGGACTGTGATCAACTTGGTAGACTCAGTCCAGGGAGGTCCAGTCCCTTCCTCCCAGACTGAGCCAAGTGTCCCTGCATAAGCCCCAGGTTTCAAACAGCCAACTCATGCAACGAGCACAGGACTTGGTCCCACTGCCTAGTTTCCTCCCAAACTGATCAAGCCAATCAACTGTCTCACCTATTCAGGGGGCCTGATCCAGTTGGGGGCCCCTCAGCCTTTGGTTCATAGTTCATGTGTTTCCATTCATTTGTCTATTTTTTTTTCCAATAATTGAGTAAAACCAAAATTTATTATAAGCCACAGTCATCCTAGGGACCTCCATGCTATATATATATAGCCTCCATGGTTCTATGGGCTGTGGTCTGATTATTCTTTATTTTATATCTAGAATCCACTTATGAGTGAGTACATACCATGACTGTCTTTCTGGGTTTGGGTTACCTCACTCAGGATGATTTTTTTCTAGTTCCATCCATTTGCCTGCAAATTTCATGCTTTCATTGTTTTTCTCTGCTGAGTAGTACTCCATTGTGTATATGTACCACATTTTTTTCATCCATTCTTCCGTTGATGGGCATCTAGGTTGTTTCCAGGTTCTGGCTATTACAAATAGTGCTGCTATGAACATAGCTGAGCATGTATCTTTATGGTATGAATCAGCATTCCTTGGGTATATGCCCAAGAGTGGGATGGCTGGGTCTTGAGGTAGTTTGATTCCTAATTTTCTGAGAAACCGCCATACTGATTTCCACAGTGGTTGTACAAGTTTACATTCCCACTAACAGTGGAGGAGTGGGGAACCTGTCTATTGAGCAACGCTTCTCTTGGCAACCAGCAGGATTGCCATCATGGAAGCCTGCTTGCTTGAAAACTCCCCAGACGCCTGGAGGACAGTGTAGTCCAGCTCCTGCTCCAGCCACAGCTGCCTCCACAGTCCTGTGTCATCTCTGCACCCTGCTGTCTCTGTCCCAGCCTCTGTCTGGGACTCTTCAGCAGCCTTCCCGACGGTCCCGCTGTCACTGGTGCCCGCCAAGCCTGCAGCTGCTGCCACCTCCAAGTCTACCTGGCTGCCATATCCCCTCTCCGTGCTGCCGGCTCAGATCTCTCTACCAATGATAATGACCACCGTAGGCAAGAAAGGGTCGCTCCGGGGAAGCCTTTATTGAAGCCTAACGTTATGCTGGGGGCAGCATGAGATAGTGTCTCCCCTCTGACTCAAGGTAAGTTTAACAAGCATCTCTAAATGGGTAGATTAGAAGCTGGAAGCTCCTCCGTATAGTCTGTGCCAATAATTTTCATTCTCATGCTGAGTAGTGGCCAAGGGCAAGTTTGTTGGGTCTGGATTAATTGGGAATGCTAACACTGGCTGCCACTAAAAGGCTGAGAGTCCTTATGTCTGAGGCTCAGGGGCTATATATAACATTACCGAAAGCCAGGTGACACTTTCAGAACTGTTAACACTGACACCAACTATACCTCAGCTGCTGCTGAGGGCTGAGGGCTACACCAGCTGCCTAGCACCCAGCGCCCACGCCCTGAGCCAAAGCCTCTACTCCGAATACATAGGACCCCAAGTCTCTGGCTCCTCCTGCTCTAGTTCTCGGGGCCTGGAGCTGTAAGCCCTATCTATGCCTGTCAGACCTGACCAGAGATCTCTGGCGCCCCAGGGCCTGGGACTGCCCCCCCCACCCCCCCTGCCCTCCCTATCAGAACTCCTAGCCCACTCTTGGCTACCACCCACGGCAGCCAAAGGGTACAGCTGACTGTTGATACAGGGATGTGGGACATGACACTCTTGGCCACAGGAAGGGAGAGAAGGAATGGATAGCAGGGGAAAGGGAAGGAGAGAAGAGGAGGAAAAACACCTACCTGACTTCCTGGATCATGATAGATGGTCTAGTGTCCCCACGCACAGGGTCTCCGGAGTGTCTGTGCCTTGTCCTCTGGCCTTCCATTTATAGCCTGTTTCCATAGTGCAGGTCCTAACGGGAGAGAAGACGTGGTGATCTCCTCCTCTTCCAAAGCCAAGAGGAACACTGCTGTGTCGAGGACTCCAGCCCCTGCCCCTGCCTTAGAGATATCTCTGAGGACACAGCCCACCAAGTCCCCAGGAGGGTCAGCATTTGTACCCTTCTTTCTTCCTACTTTAAAGCGTTACTTTCATGGTTTCAATCATCAGAAAGTTCTGAGCATGGTGATACGTGCATGTGTGTGGTCCTAGCACTAGCAAGGTGAAAGCAGCAAGGTGAAAGGTCAGGAGTTCAAGACTATCCTCAGATACAGAGTGAGTTTAAAGTCAGCTTGGGCTACGTAAGACCCTGTCTAAAAGAAGAGCGGGAGGGTGAAGCCTGAGCATGGTAACCTTACTGTGATCCAAAGTTAATGTTCTTCCCAATGCACAGGGTGCCAGCAAAACACCAGTGCGGAGACTCAGAGGGGCTACTGAGATGTAAGGAAGTTGTGAGGCGGATCTCCAAGTGTCCCTAGAAGAAGATGCAGGAAGCCACTGTCTCTTTCTTCCCCATGAAAACACAGCAGGGGGCTGGGAAGCCCTCACCACACAGCAGATGTGCTGGCATGCAGATCTGGGTCTTCCCAGCTTCGGAGAGTGTGAGCAACAGTTGACACCCAGGCTGTGCTATTCTGTTACAGCCACACAAAGTGACTAAGACACACCTGTCTGTAACCACAGAAAGTAGAAGGGAAAAAAAATCTCTACACGGACGTCAGGCAGAGGGCAACTTAAAGTCCATCTGGCCACCCCCGAGTCCTTGATGAGATGACAAGAACAGTCATTTGGGGAAAAAAAAGGCAAACAGGATGTGTGTTAAATGCAACAGTGCAAGGCATTTTCAGTTAGAACTGGACAGTTCAGGGCTCAGGCTGCAGCTCTGTGTACAGCATGTGTGCATGTATTTAGCAACCACAAGATCTTAGAGTCAATTCACAGGGACACACAAGACAGAAGAACTTAAGGCAATTTTACCCAAGGGCCATTTAGGGGATAGGCAGCCGGTATGTTGGGAAAGCTTCCAAATATAGTAAAACATCTTCTAGTGGTCACCACTGTAAGGAACTTGGGTTAAAAATAGAAAACAGTGACCAAAGGAATGGTATAGAACCCAAATGAGCCTCATATCCATGCAAAACTCACTAGTCAATGGTATTTGCCACCACAGTCCATTAAAGAACAATTATGAAAGATTTATTTTGCTTTTTATTTATGTGTGTGTGTGTGTGTGTGAGTGTGTGTGTGTGTGTGTGTGTATGTGTGTGCACATGCATGTAGGGTGCTCTTGGATGTCAGAAAAGGGCCTCAGATCCCCTGGAGCTGGAGTTACAGGCATTAGTGAGCTTCCAAACATAAATTTTGGAAACTTAACTCCGATCCTCTACAAGAGCAACAAATGTTTTTAAACACTGAGCCCATTGTTAGCTCCTAAATAATTATTTTTAATTAAGTGCATTTTAAATGTTTTGCTTAGGACTGGGGAGATGGCTCAGCAGGCAAAGGTGCTTGTCAAGTACCTGGGTTTGATTCCCAGAGCCCACATAAAGGTGGAAAGAGAGAGAGTGACTCTGAAAAGTTGTCCTCTGAGCTCCACGTGCTCGCCATGGCCCCCACATGTCAAATTCCCCCCCCCCCTAATAATAAACAATAATTTAAGAAACTGCTTGGAGCTCACAAACCTGGGAACACAGCATTTCACACCCTTTGGCTGTGAGGAAAAAGATGGACTCTGTTGATATGGATTTGGAGAAACTGGAGCTCTCTATATTGCTGTCAGGAATGATGCCACTACTTTGGAAACCAGTTTGGAAGTTTATCATAAACCCTGTTATGCCATTCCTAGGTCTAGACCCAAGAGATATGAAAATATTGCCCACACACAACTGGTCCCTGAATGCTCACACCAGGACTGATTATTTTCATAAGGAAGTGCCCTGCACCTGAATAAAGTTACTGAAAACAATGTATACAAAAAATGTGTTACAATGAAACATTCTTTATCATCCACTAATTTTCTATTGGGGGAAAAAGTCAATGATAAAATGAAAGCAACACTCTGGAAAAGGTGTTACATATGAGAATCAGCTGATTTTCCTAATAGACCAATGACTCTAACAAAACATGGAAAAGACTAACAACTACACCAAGAATACGGCCAAGGACAAGCAATGGCAGTATTTAGGGGAAAACAAATACAGGTATTGCTTTACATTTGTGGATAGAGACCTGTTAAAAGTACTCCAGGGAAAAGGTCTGTAAGTTATCATTACATGTAAATTACCCCAGTCACAAGGTCACAGGCCCCAGGGGTTATTGACCCTCTGAAGTGGATGGCTGAAGCAAGCTTGCTTGCCTGTCCTCCATTGATGGGTGAGTCTGTGGTTCCTTTCCTTGGAGGATGTCCTAAAATCCCTGTGGCCCCTCCCAGGCCCCCACCTTCACCTTCATGTACTTGGTTCACATCTGACTTCACACGTGCCTCAGCTGGAGGCCAAGGATTTAATTTGTTTCCTTAGGCAAAGGATGCTGAGAGTTGGTGTGTAAACACCCAGCTCCCTCTTCATTAGGCAGGCTCCCATTACCCATAGTGTGAACTTGACCTCCCCTGCCTCCACTTCCTGTCCCCAGAGTGCTTGCTGGGACCACCTCCTCAGTGAATGAGCTGTGTTTGTCTCCAGGTTTGCTCATGAAGGAATCCAAACCAGGACAGGAACTCGGCAACACAGACAGCCACACTCTCCTCCACTTAGCGTTTGCTTTGTCGCACTGTCAGTGTGTGTGGCAGAAAAATTAAAATGTCATTAGTGACTTACACTTATTAGGACGAAGTAGGGCACACAGGCTGTCCTGCAAAATGTTTGAACTATCCTTGGGACATAGCGACAGGACTCTCAGGGACAGGGGCAGGGATGCTCACCAGCTGGCCTTCACGGTGAGTATTCACAGCGTGTCGTTCAGCTGGGAACAGGGGAATAAGCTAAATAGCTTGCCCCAATTCGAAAGGATTGGAGTCCAGGTTGTGAGAATTCCAGTACGCACCGACAAGAATAGCGATTGCTCTCCTGCTACTGCATCTGAGAACTGAGGGAAAGGCCAGGGTCCATCAACAGGAGATGGGTTATGATGCACACATAGGAAGCAGCGACCCAAAAGGTATCGCTAGATGAGTCATGGTTGCTAAAGAAATACAAATTTTTAAAAAGCTTTGGCCTCATGTAGGCTCTACTAATACCAGCATAATTCCTACCTGCATTCTAAATACTCCTCCTTATACCCACAGATGAGTGTAGCTGTCACCCGGAAGAAGCTTCTCTTCACAGCAGACAGAGACCATTACATAACTGGTCAAAATGTATAGAACAACTGATTGTACAATGCTCAGACTTAATTGATACATCTGCAGCACAACTCTAAGGCTCTGGGAACGTTGTGGAGGAAGGCTGTGGTGGTTTGAATGAGAACAGCCCCCTGGAGGCTTGCATGTTTGAATGTTTGGTTGGTCCCTAGTTAGTGGAACTGTTTGGAAAGGATTACAAGGTGCAGCCTTGTTGGAGTATGTGTGCCATTGGGGTGGGGTGAGTTTTATGGTTTCAAAAGCCTATGCCAAACTCTCTCTCTCTCTCTCTCTCTCTCTCTCTCTCTCTCTCTCTCTATCTATCTATCTATCTATCTATCTATCTATCTATCTATCTCTGCCTGTAGATCAGGATATAAAGCTCTCAGCTCCCACTCCAGCACCAGCAGCATGCTGGTCTGCTTCCCACCATAATGATAATGGGCTAACTCTTGGAAACTGGAGTTGCCTTGGTGTGTTCTCACAGCAATAGAGCAGTAACTAAACGGGAAGAGAGATTGTAAGAGACTGTGTCTCCTAGAAATGACAGGGAAGCTACAGCCATGGTACCTCAACAACATGCCTGCTAAACAAGACCTGATCAAGTTATACCACCAACAGACATGCTAACATGGAAGGGGGAATCTCACAGGGACGGAGACAAAGAACTGCCGGCAATGAAGAAATGTGGGAGTCGGAGTGTGGTGGTTTGAATGAAAATGGCCTCCGTAGGTTCATAGGAAGTGGCATTATTAGGAGGTGTGGCCTTGTTGGGAGTAGGTGTGGCCTTGTTTGAGGAAGTGTGTCACGGGGGGTGGGCTTTAAGATTTCAAATGCTCAAGCCAGGCTCAGTGTCACTATCGCTGCCTGCTGCCTGAGGATCCAGATGTAGAACTCTCAGCTACCTCTCCAGCACCTTGTTTGCCTATATGCCACCATGCTTCCCACCATGATGATAATGGACTAAACCTCTGAACTGTAGCCTTAGCTATGTAGATCAGGCTGGCCTCAAACTCACAGAGGTCTGCCTGCCTTTGCCTCCCAAGTGCTGAGATTAAAGGCGTGCACCACCACTTCCACTGAGACCATGAATTTGAGAGGAAGCAAGTGCGCATGCGTGCACCCGTGTGTGTGTGTGTGTGTGTGTGTGTGTGTGTGTGTGTGTGTGTGTGTGTGTGTGTGTGTGTATGGGGAGGGGACGTGTTTGGAGAGCTTGGCAAGAGGAGGGAGGGGAAATAATGTAATTCTATTTAATTGAAATGTTTGGAAGAAAAAAGCTTTGACAATTGACTTATTGATTGAATTTGAAATAGAGTCCCCTTAAATAACTCAGGTTGCCTGGAACTTGCTATACAGCACAGATAAAGCTTTGAACTCACAACCTGCCTTCTGCATCCCAAGTGCTGGGATTACAGGTATGTGTATCATACCCATAACAACTATATTTTTCAAATGTGTCTGTATACATGGACAACAACTCTGGACAGCTACACAGGAAACTAGTGACAAATTATATCTGAAGATGGGACCTGAGGGACAACAGAGGGAGGACAGTCTTTTATTACGCTGTACTCTTTTTTGTTTGTTTTAAGACATGTAGCCCAGGCTGGCCTCTAACCCTCTGTGTTGTTGAGGATGACTTTGAACTCCAGATCCTCCTGCCTCCACTGCCCAGAAGCTGGGGTGACAGACTGCACCCCCTTGCCTGGCTTCCACTGTACTCTTCCGGTCACTTTGCACCATTTATTTTATTTTGTTTTATTATTTAATCGTGTGTGTGTGTGTGTGTGTGTGTGTGTGTGTGTGCCCAAGTGTTTGTCTGTACACCACATGCATGCAAGAAGCCACGGAGGTGAGAAGAGGGCATTAGATCCCCTGGAACTGGAGTTACAGGCAGTTGTCAGCCACTATGTGGGTGCTGGGAACCAAATCTTGATCTTCTGAAAGAGCAGTAAGAGATCTAAACCACTGAGGCGTTTTCTCCAGCCTAGCCCCGGCCCCCCACCATTTTGATATGTACCTCTTGATTTTAAAATCATATAATCATCAACATTAAAAAAAACTAGGGTATCAGCCAGGAGTGGCAGTTGACTGCTTTAATCCCAGCCCTCAAGAGGCAGAGGCAGGAGGATCTCTATGAGTTTGAGGCCAGCCTGGTCTCCAGAGTGAGTTCCAGGACAAAAACCAAACAACAAACAGAAACAAAAGCTAGAATACTCATTTCCTCAATGCATAAAGAAGGGAAATGATGGTAAGCACAGGAAATGATGGGTGATGCTTCTAAAAAATGAAAGTCCCCTAAACACTGAAGTCCTAAAATGTGTGCATGAAGGTAGTGATAGAGATAAGAATTTGGACTGACTAGGAAGGAATATTTAAACTAAAAAATAACTCAAACCTATTGAGAAAATACTTTATTCTACTTGTAGTAGTTATAGTAGTAGTAGTAGTGTGTGTGTGTGAGAGAGAGAGAGAGAGACAGAGACAGAGACAGAGAGACAGAGAGACAGGGAAATGAATGATATTACATTTCATTGAAAATGAGGTTAACAAATGTAAATAAACAACATGGGGAATATTTGCTGAACACCAGGCAAATGTCCTTTGGGATTACCTCTTTTAATTCTCAGTACTCCATTTCAAATATTTACTTCTCATGAAGGTAATTTATTTTGAGTCTGTCATGTACTTTGACCAGGAGATGAAGTTCAGATGGCCAATAAGCATGTGAAAAAATTGTTCAACATCCTTAACGAGCAAAGAAATGCTAATTAAAACTACCCTGAAGCCAGGTGGTGCACGCCTTTAATTCCAGCACTGGGGAGGCAGAGGCAGGTGAATCTCTCTGAGTTCGAGGCCAGCCTTGGCTATACAGCAAGTTCCAGGACACCCAGGGCTATACAGAGAAACCCTGTCTTGAAAAACAAAAAGACAAAACCAAACAAAAAACCTACACACTGGAGGCTGGAGAGATGGCTCAGTGGTTAAGAGCACTGGTTACTCTTCCATGGGACCTGGGTTCAATTCCCAGTATCCTCTGCATGTGGCTCACACTCACCTGCAACCCCAGTTTCTACTGACTCAGTACCCTCTTACCAGGATGCAGATGCACCACTCAGACACACACATATACACACAATTAAAATAAACACACGAATCTTTTAAAAAAGTCTCTCTTTGTATTGGTTGTCTTCCACTTACTTTTAATTAATGGCTAGCAATTTCTGTTTTTTTAATAATTGCTCATTTTTCAGGATATTTAAATTAGTATAGTACACAGTTGTGTGATATTTTCTTGAAATTTTGCTTTTTCTTTATTTAGTTAGCTTTTTTGTTTTGTTTTGTTTGAGACATTCTCATTAAGAAGCTCCTCACATTCACAATCCTCCTGCCTCAGCCTCCTAAGCTGATGGCTCCTGTGAGTCTGAATCACTTCAAGCCTTCATATTTAACGCAGTGAACTTTACTGTGTTCTTTTCTCATTATGGTGGTACTTGCTATTTCTTATGTATATAAAGATAATCTTTCATTGTTATTTTGATTATTCATATTATGCTATACGATTTGATCTTTTGATACTGGCCTGAACTTCCGGCTGGTGGGCACCAGCTGTGAGACTTCATGGGTTACTCAGCTTTTTGGAATCTCAATGTCTTATTCTGCAAATTGGGGGATGTTATAGGTCCGATTCCTAGAAGCAGAGCCCAAGACAGGTCCTTATGGAAGTTGTTTATGAAGGGCCGAGGTAAACAGGATGGGGTGGTCACAAAGGCTAGGCAAAAGAGTGGGAGAAAGCCTGACTCTATATCGGGGTGTGGGTGACTGCTCCTGCCAGGAGACACAGGCTCGTGGACATCCAGGTCAGCCACGGTTTCTGGCCAGGCTTATTAAGGGAAGGCAAGGCACCAGGTCTCTCTAGTGAGGTGAGACCATCAGCTAAGGGTCACCTTTTGGATACAGACGTGAGCAGCCCAGTGCCGTGGATGTGGCAGGCGTGCACAGTAGTTTCTATCACTGGATCACGATTCCAGGCTCTTGGTCAGGCTGCCATGAGGTATGTCCTGTCTGACATGGTGGTACCTGCTGTGTGAGAATAATTGCTCCTGCTAACTCTTCTCACCGCTGGCATTGTTGTTATTTCCTCGGTACCGCCCCACCCCCAGCCCGGTGCTGGGTTTGAAGAAGAAAGGGAGGGACGTGAGAGGAGACAGGTGTGCATTGCAGACTGCTGGCTACAATTCCACTGACTTCTCTCTCGCCTGGGGCCCTAGACTTGTGGAGGGATGTATGAGCTGGGAAACAGAACCTTGTGTCTTCATTTGATTAAGGGGGTTTCCACCTTCCTTCTTTCTGCTAAGGACCCGCTGAGAGGGCCAAGATGAGAAGCTCTGACCCTGTGGTGCCGGCTGGAAAGAGGACATAGGGTAGAAAGAGGAGGGTAGAAATAAAAGGGCATGGAATGCTAACCTCAGGAGCAGGAAGAATATGGCCCCGGGGAGACCAGAAAGCCACCTCTAGTCATGGCGACAGTCACTTGGACAGAAGTACCTCAGCAGAGGAAGTGTTGCTGGCGTTAGTTTCTCAAGATTGGGTAGACAAGTCAGGGTCCGGGGACCCGGACATGAACTCAAGTCACAGAGGCCAGACGGTCCCCTCAGAACCCCTCATATCAAGCTCAGCTCACAAAAAGTCAAGACAGAGAACCAGAGTTTCTGCCTTCCCCCAAGGGCGGCTAATGCTGTTGGACATTGGAGAATCAAAGGGGTGACAAAGCTGGAGGTGCCCTGGCTGCGAGGGGCACAGATGGGTAAGTGGGTCCTAAGAGGGGAAGGTAATGTTGGTACAATGGGGCCAGGCCTGGTCCACAAGACTCTCCCTCCTTCGTGGTCCCTTGGGGGGGGGGGCGATGCCAGCAATCCTTTCCCTTTATTCACAGAAGCTAGAAGAGCAGGTAAGAAACATCTGTGATCCATACACTTTAGTAGGTAATGATAATGTGTGCAGGTGTGTGAATGTTCGCTTTAGAAAAGTTACCTCAAGCCAGGCAAGGAGCCCGAGGCAGAAAAATGAGTTCGAAGACAGGCCTGGAGATGTAGCTGCCATTGAGTGCTTGCCTAGCATGCTTGAGGCCTTGGGATCAACCCCTAGGGGTTGGGAGGGAAGGAGGGAGGGAATGAAAGAGGGAGGGAGAGAGAGAGAAAGAACAACCTAAGCTACATAGTAATGCACTATATAAATAAAACCCAAACCCCCAAATCAACCTACCAAAAAAACCCTGCAGGTAAACCATGTGGTCACAGTGCTTTACAGAGGAGGGAATGGAAACCTCATCCCCAAAGAAAGGACCCCTTGTGCCTCAGAGCTGTAAGTAAGGGACATTTCTCACCTCACAATGCTCTGGATAGCTGTTGCCATCTAGAGATAGGTTCTGCACCCACTCCAGACCTGGGCTTCAACCTAACATTTCCATCAATAAAGGCCTGGGAATCTGACTCCCAGCTCAGCACATGTCATGGAGTTGCCTCCTTCTCAAGGATCAGACTCTCCACTGAGGCCCCTAGGGAATCCAAATGAGCCTTCCTTTGGGACCAGGGTGCTGGAGCAGCAGATAGCTGGGGAGGGAAGGTCTCTACCACTCAGCCCTGGGTTCTTGGGCCCATCATTCAGAGGAGAGGCCCCACATGTGTCTGGGTGCTGTAACCCTCTCCCTGGCCTCTCCAGACCAGAGGCCTGCACTTGTCTGTACATCTGAAATACGCAGGGGCGGGGTGAGCTATCTATTAGCATAGTCTCAAGGGTGGAGTTCATGCAGTGGAAAGTCCCCTGGTGGCTGCTACAGCAACTATCTAGGGACCATAGCCAGACCATGATGACACCAGTTCTCCATTCCTGGGAATAAACTGGTTCTTTATGCATATATCTAACGCTGTTCCTCCAGCAATCCAAGTCCTGGTTATGCCAACCTTCTGTGAGGCTCCAAAGGCCCCGGGGACTGGAAGGTCACATGGGCAGCTATGTCCGCGTAAAGACCCCGAGGGGGTGTCTCCAAGGGAGATGCCTACCTTAGCCTCTCTTCTTTCACACCTTAGGTCCTCACAGGGTGGCTCTGTCAGGTTCTCTATCCTGCAGGCAGGGCCCAGAATGCCACACACAAACAAGAACGAAACTAAAGTTTGAAAATCTTAGCTCCCAGGGCAGGGAGTCAGCTTGCCCAGAAGAATCCAGTCCTGCTGTGGGAGGCTAAGCAGAGAGCAAGGAACAGGTCAGATGTGAGAGGAAGAGGGGTAAATTCCCAGGTGAGGTTCATCCGCAGGATCGCTTGCTCACTTTAACATCTAGGCACACGTCCGTTCTAGGACCTCGCCACTTCACTTGGCGGAAAGCGAGACAATGCCAATGGCTAGAGCATGTGGGACTACGATCACAGTATTTCCGTCATCCCCCAAGTCATATGTTGAAACCCTAACCCCCAAGGGTTTGGGGTGGATGTGGGGGAGGAGTAGGGCTTGTTCCTTATTGAAATGCCCAGCATGCTCTACAGTACTCTTTCCATCATACAAGCATACAAAAATAAGTTGGCAGTATGCAGCTCAGAGAAGGGACCCCTGGAACATACCATGTTAGTATCATAACCTTAGACTTTAGCCTCTTGAACAGTGATAAATACATTCTTGTAGCATAGAAAGCCACTTGAGCTATGGAACCAACTCGGGCACCTGATTCTGGGGTAGGGAGATTCCTGCAGTCGTGTTTGAACAACCCAGACACCCACAATAAGTTGTTACCATACTGCGTCATTCTGGGTGTGAAGGTGGTGGATTATGGATGGACACAGCTATATTGGTAGAATGCTGCCCCACCACCAATGAGCTATGCTGTATAAAAACGCACATGGCATGCCGGCCAGCTCCTGGTTCAATCTCTAGCATCATATAATAATAATAATAATAATAATAATAATAATAATAATAATAAAGCCTAAGCCTCGGGATGAACCTGGGGCTGTGCCCAAATGGAAAGACAATGGTCTTCTCTTAAAACGAAATGCTTGTTTCAGCAGATTTATATTACTTTCTGCTTACAGACAAAGCCTCAGTCACTTGGAAGGTTCTAAGAACTGCAGAAATAAACTGCAGGACGTTCCCTCACAGCCTGCTCTTCAAGGATGTGTGCAATTTCCTAGATTTTTTTTTTTTACCCATTTGTCATATGAAGACTACCTGGTATGACAACCTGAGCGTCACTTCCCAAAGTTTTGGAGACCATCTCCCATTTAACCTTTTTTTTTTTTTTTTTTTTTTTTTTTTTTTTAAGTATTACTCACCAAACTGAAGAAATTCCCTAAAAGAAACCCCCAGAAGCAAACCAGATGAGGCTGTGGAACTGGAGCTGGTGTTGCTCCCAGCTCTGACCTGAGGTCTGGCCCCCCTCATGACTGTGCTGATCCTTCCTAATGTAGCGCTCCCCAGACACCTGACACCGGCTGAGAGGTTTCTCTGTGACTAAGAAGGGCATGGGACACAGGAACCGAAAAGAGAACAATGAACGTTTCCCTTTACGATTTGACTTAACCCAAAGCCCGGTCCCCGAGCCTCCTGAGCTCACTGGGTGGACACCTCCTGCGTGAGTCCTCAGCTAGAGGATCTCTGACCTCTCCATGTCAGCGAGAGGACGTAAAACAGTCAGTGGTTTCTTTCCCAGCACAAGACCTTGAGACCACTAATGCCGACTGCGGTGGGATCGGCTCATATTTCTGCCCATAAGATGGGCCTCTGGGCTACTCACAGCAGCCATCTATTAATACAGTTTTCAGGATTTAGCAACAGGGTTTCAAGCATTTTAAAAATAAAGGCGCCGACCGCCTTTAATCCCAGCACTCGGGAGGCAGAGCCAGGCGGATCTCTGTGAGTTCAAGGCCAGCCTGGTCTACAGCGCGAGATCCAGGACAGGCACCAAAACTACACAGAGAAACCTTGTCTTGAAAAACAAAAACAAAAAAAAAATAAAATAAAATAATAAATAAAGGCCAACCTCTTCCTTGAGAAGTCTACCTTTAGAACGAGCCTGAGGAAGCAATCCAGCATCGGAGCCAAGCTCTGGCTGCCAGGAAGAATGTTCACAGCAACCACATCCATGCCTGGATGTCAGCAGGGTGCATCTGCCGTTTCTGAGAGGGAGAATGCACTGGGACACCAAGCCACCGGCCACACCACCACTCTGAGGAAGCTGTGGCCTCCCCACAGGGCTCTGGAACTCCTGTGGGAGGGGTGGCAACATTACCCAGCCCTGCTTCCCTCTTCCTCCAGTCACCACGGTTCACAGCTCCTTGTCTCTCCTCTCCCAAACGTTACAAGTGTCCCTCATGAGAAGGTGATATCCAGCTTTTCTCCCAAACACAGACTTCCTCGGGTCTTTCAGTAATTAAAGAAATCAGATTCACCAGCCAACAGCGTAGGCAATAAACTCACAAAAATCGAACACTCTAGAAGCTGGGGAAGAAATGTCCAGATGAAAGCCCAAATTCAGATTAATGCTGCTGTCAGCCTGGGTCAAAGGAACTCCATCTTTACAGTGGTCAGTGGTGACCACAGAGCCTCGCTGGTCAAAGCACTGAGGACAAATGGATGGTGAGTGCCCGGCCATAAACAGGACATCTATACTTGTACTGGAAGGCTTAGGGAGCATTGTAAAAGCAGAGGTGGAAAGAATGTATGAGTCAGAGAAAGCAGGGGTGGGGAAGTGGTGTTGATGGGGCCCCGCCCCTCCCTGAGTCAATGGCAGATGGGGTGGGGAAGATGACACTGATCAGTGCTGCTGTGTAAAGCCTCACATGTGCTCCTGTAAACAACCCTAATGAAACTCACTGGGACATACACCAGTAGAAAGGCTAATTGGGAAGAAGAACGTGATTAATGGGTAGAAGGGAGATAAAGGATAACTTGTGTGTAGATATGACCACTATATAAATGTATGAATATGTCCTAATGAAACTCATTATTATGTATAATTACTATAGACTAATAAAAATATTTTTAAAAGAAATAGAGCCAGCAAGATGGCTGAAAAGGTACAAGTCTGATGAACTGAGTTTGATTTTCAAAATCCACATAACGATGGAAGGAAAGAACCAATTCCACAAAACTGTCCTCTGACTTGCACACACATGCTGTGGCATGCACCCACACATGCATCATATGCACACACAATTATAATAAATAAAGGGTTTTTTTTTAAAAAAAAATATCTCCCAAAAAAGTCAAAGCAGAAAATCTAGGAAGCTAGATGGTCATTCAGGTAGACACACCTCCCCACATCGTACTACAGTTAAAACAGTGAGTGTATATACCCAAACAAACAAACAAACAACCCAAAACAACACTGAAAGCCACAGAGAGTATCATCAAGTCATATAAAAAGGCAAACCATGAGAATAACAACAGATTTCTGAACAGAAACTCTAAACGCCAGGAGGATATGGAAAGATGCAGTTCCAGCTCTGCAAGACAATTCCTACCAATCCAGATTATTATATCCTGCAAAACTATCCTGCAAAATCGACGGAGAAACACAAAGAAAAACCTTGTATAACAAATACCAAAGGAATTTATGAACGCCATACAAGCACTACAGAAGACACTTGAGGGAATTCTATACACGTGGAGGGGAATAAACACATTGAGGAGACCACGGAAAAGAATAAACTATGTTAGAAAAGTGGACTAGGGGTCTGGAGAGATGGCTCCGTGGGTAAAAGCACCCAGTGCTCTTGCAGAGGACCTGGGTTCAGTTCCCAGCATTCTGTAGGCTGTCTCACACTTGGAACTCTAGCTCTGAGAGATCTGATGCCCTCTTCTGGATCCCAAGGGCACCTTTGCTCATGTGGTATGCACATGAATGCATATGCTTGCACATGCACCAACACACACAAATTATAACAACTATAATAACATTCTGTCCACCAAAGAATCATAAAAATCAAATACACAAAGCAAATATGAAATATATTTTTTAAAGTTGCTCAACTGAAAAAAAAAAAAGCCACAGACTCAGAGGGATTTACTGCTGAGTCTACCAGACCTTTAAAGAAGAACGAACATCAACACTCCTCAAAATACTCCATAATACAACAAGGGGAAGAGTAAACAAAATAATGCATGAGACTGTGATGTAGATCAGTGGCAGAGAACTTGCTCAGCATAGATGAAGACCTAGGTTCAATTCCCAGGACCCAAACAAAACAAACAGAAACCTTAGGCCCTGTCTCAAAATATAAAACCAAAAGCCAGTAGTGCTTAGACACCAAACCTATACAAACACAGAACTGTTGTAAAATATTATTTTTAGATGTGTTTATGCTGTGGAACACTTGTTTAATGGTGCAAAGATGTGTTGCATTCTTTTATGTTGCATTTGTTTAACTCTGCGAAGCTGTGTTACTGTGCCTGTCTAAAACACCTGATGGTCTAATAAAGAGCTGAACAGGGGAAAGGATAGGTGGGGCTGGCAGGCAGAGAGAATAAATAGGAGGAGAAATCTGGGAAGAAAAGATCGAGGAGCAAGAAAAGGAGGAGGACACCAGGGGCCAGCCACCCAGCTACACAGGAAGCCACAGAGTAAGAAGTAAAGAAAGGTGTACAGAAATAGAGAAAGGTAAAAGCCCAGAGGCAAAAGATAGATGAGATAATTTTTTAAAAGGGGGCCAGAAATAAGCCAAGCTAAGGCAGAACATTCATAATGTCTCCTCTGTGGTTATTTGGGAACTGGGTGGCGGGCCCACCAAAAAGAGCAAAAAGAGTTTTTTTTTTTTTTAAAAGCCAACAACATTTACTTCACAGAACAAAACAGAAAACTATGGGCTAATCTCTGTAATGAACATAGGTGCAAAAATTCTTAACAAATACTAGCAAACCACAGTTATTGACTCATCAAAAAGTACATTCACCATGATCAAGCTGTCTTCACTCGCGTACGCAGCAATGGCTCAGCAAACACAATCAACACATTTAATACAGCCATAGTCTCAAGGACAGAAATTGCAGGATTCTATCAACACATAGAGAAAAAGCCTTGGGCAGATCCAACATCTCTTCATGATAAAAACCACGAGGAAATTAAGAATAAGAGGAACATATCTCAGCATAATAAAGCCATAAATGACAAACCTACAGCAAACCTGATATGACAAATTAAAAATATTTCTGCTAAAGCCAGGAACAAAATAATGGCGTCTACTTTCTCCACTCAATCCACATAGTACTGGATGTCTTGGCTGGAACAATAACACAAGAGAAAGGGAAAAAAAGCATGCAGATCAGAAAGAAGTAAAGCTATCCCAATTTGAAGATGACATGATCTCATGTATGAGCCTTCCCGAATGCATCTGAAGCTCCCGAAAGCTCTTAGAACCCATAAATACTGGGCAGAGGGCAGGAGGCAAACGACACAGAAGTCAGCAGACTTTGTATCCAATAATGAACACCCTGAGAAAGAAAGTTTTTAAAAATCCATTCACAATAGCCTTAAAAAATAAAACTTTAGACTAAATTTAACCAAGACAGTGGAATAAGACTTCTACACTGCTAATTTTAAAATACCAAAGAAAGAAATCAAAGACACTAGAATATGGAAAAACTTCCTTTGCTCATGGATTGGTAGACTTAATATTGGAAACTGGCTATATTACTGAGAGTAATCTATAGCTTCAAGGCAATCCTCATCAAAATTCCGTTAACATTCTTCACAAAATTAAAAAAAAAAAATTATAAAATTTTGGAAGTACAAAAGATCCCTAAGAGCCAAAGCAACCCTGAGCAAAAAGAATGAGCTAAAAGCATCACAAACCTGATTTCAATATACACTATGGAGCCATAGTAGTAAAAACAACATGTTACTGGTATGTACATACACACACACACACACACACACACACACACACACACACACGGTGGATAAAATAGAGGATCCAGAAATAAACCCATACAACAACGGCTACCTGATTTCTGACAAAGACACATTCTATAAACATATGTTGGAATGAAAACAGCCTCATGAACAAATGGTGCTGGATATCCACATAGAGAAGAATGAAACTGGGTAGTTATCTCTTCCCTCGCACAGAAATCAATTAGCATTGGAATGAAGACTTTAATGAAAGACCTGAATTCTGAAATAAATGCCTAGAGAAAACACAAACCAAACACTTCAAGATACGGCTTTAGGCAAAGGCTTTCTGAAAAGAATTCTGCTAGCATGGGAATCAATACTAGCAAGTGAAAACTAGGCTCATCCGAAATGTAAAAGCCTCTGTGCAACCAAAGAAACAATTAAGTAAAAACAAACAAACAAACAAAACCAAAACCTGACAGGAGACAAGCTTTCTCACCTGTACGTGTGGCAGCAGATTAATAGCTAGAATATATAAAGAACTCAAAACACTAAATACTAGAAAACCAAACAACAGGATCAACAAACTAAGAAAATGAGCACAGCTCCAGAAGCTGAAGTACCAAAGACCAACGGGCATTCAAGGAAGGTTCGATTCCTTAGCCACCAGAATTCTCGCCGAAACAACAATGAATCCCATCTCACCGCAGTCAGAATAGCTCTCATTCAGAAAACATCAAGTCCTTTGAGGATTCAAGAATAAAGGAGTGTGTGTGTGTGTGTGTGTGTGTGTGTGTGTGTGTGTGTGTGTGTGTGTGTGTGTAGTCACTGGGAGTATAAAATTAGCTTAGCCAGTTAGAAATTAATACAGAGGCACTTCAGAAAACAAACAAACAAACACCAGAGTGAGATCCAGGAAAGGCGCAAAGCTACATAGAGAAACCCTGTCTTGAAAAACCAAAAAAAAAGAAAAAAGAAAGAAAACCAAAAAAAAAAAAAAAAAAATAGAATTACCATATGACCCAACTGTACCACTTCCTGAATACCTGAAGGACTCCAAACCCATATACCCCAGAGATACTTGGATATTCATGTTAGGGCAGCATCTCACAATAGTCAAGTTGTGGAATCAGCTTGGGTGTTCTGTCAACAGAGGAATGGATAAAGAAAATGTAGTATACACACACACACACACACACACATACGTACATACACACACATACAAACATACACACATACACATACAAAATGGTATTTTGTTCACCAATAAAGAAAAGTAAATGATGGTGTTTGCAAGAAAACAGACACAACTAGAGATCACCAGATTAAGTGAACACAAGACAGACTCAGAAAGACAGATATTGAATGTTTTCTTTCATTTGTGCATCCTGGATTTTTATATAGATGTATAAAATAATATACATATTACTTTATGCATTTATTATATGGTCAAAGTACAGGATATACTTGCATAAACAGGTCTCTCTATTCACAGAGTATACATCCATAAAGACTGCTGAAAACATGACTCAGTGGGAAACCACTCACTTGTCATGCCCCAGGCCCTGCATTTGATCCCTAGCAGCAAAATAATAAATATAGAGAGAAAATAAAGATTATTTATTGCATTAAACAAAAAAAACCTTGTGTGCCCACCATACAGTACATTCTCATCATAAGAGAGGGAATACATGTGTGTGTATGTGCATATGGGTATGGAACACATATGTACATGTCTGTTTATTTGTATACATATATATGTGCATAATCTAAAGTCTATTTAATGAAACTAACTATGCAGGGAAAACACTGGATACTCTTGTCTGTAAAGGCCTGGTTAGACTCTGGAAGAAGACACAGAAACCCAATGACACTGGGTGATTAGATGAATATATTAATTACTTAACTAAATTAAATGATTTATTTAAAAAAAAATTTGGAGACAGGGTCTCACCACATAGGTCAGTCTGGGCCCCACCTCTCATAAGCCTTCTGCCTCAGCCTCCTACGTACTGGGTGCATGCCACCGTGCCTGGGACTTGGTTTTGTTTTAATGTTGTCCATACTATTTCGTTTAACAAGTGAGATTTTTTTTTTTTAAACATCTGAGCCCATTAAAATACGGGTACACACATGGGACAACCTAGTGCTAGAGGCCTCCGCATATGCGCTCCATGTGGTTCCCTTCACCAGGGTAGGTGCCAGTGGAGGGTGGTCAAGCCCCTGTGGAGAAGAGCCCGTGGAGGAGCGACAGAGGAGTGATCCAAGCAGCACCTGGGATGTTGTTCAGTCTGGCTTCGACAGGAAGAACCAGTTAAATCAGGTTTCCCCCGGCCTCCAACCCAGAGACGCGGTTATGTCCTTGGCTCAGGACAATGACTGTGACAGAGAGGAGGAAGACTGCAGTCACAGGTGACCAGGAAAACCGAGCCTGCCACCCTCATCTCCAAGATCCATACAGCAGAAGACTCAGGGTTCCCCTCCAGAGAAGAATGGGGGCTACAACAACTCTCCCAGCTTTTGGGGACCTAGAGACTGAAGCTAACATGCCAGTTACACAATCACACCCATTTATGGGGGGCAAGTCCCACAAGTAGTCGGCGGCACCTGCTTCCCGCTTCTGCCTGTCTTACACAGGATTCTCTGAGGGCCTGTCAAGGCCAGAGATCCCATTCTCGGAGCCTCCTGCCCCAGCAGCCAGTAGGATCTATTCTGTTTTGCTTCTAAATTATGTTTCTTCCACAGAATTAGTTCCAGCCAAACAGGGTTTAGGCTATCAACTACACTCACAGGAACAGATCTGGCAAAGAGAAACCATGCTTTGCACCCCCAAGAACACCTACAAAGAGGTTTTGGCTTGTCTTCTGTGGTAAGGATAGAGCCCAAATCTTCTGCAACCAGGCAAACTCTTGACTTCTAAGCCACACCCCTCCCCTAAAATTTCTTAAGTGTGTGCACTTCCTCAGCCCAGTTCTCTGCAGGTGACTGAGGAGAGATGCTGAGATGATGTGGTAACAGTCCCAGCAAGAACTGACGGAAACAGTCGTGCTTGGCTCTCTGCTGGCTGCAGCCTGGAAGTCTGCACCCAGGAGTGGCCAGAGGCCCTCCACAGCACTAGGAAAGGAGCCCCCCTTCTTCCAGTTGGGGTGGTTGCTGGGATTTTGGACATTTCTCGGCTTGTGCCTGCCGTCCTTGCCTCCCCAAGATGGCTGCCTGCCCCAAGGTGTCTGTTTTGACATGCTGCTCTCCCCTATTACCAGGCAGAAGTTGTGCTGGGCCCCCACCACTACCTCCTCTTAACTGTCTGCAGCCACCTTATGTCCAAATAAGGTCACATTCAGAGGCAGTGGAGGTCAGGACTTCATGCCTTCCTTAAGGGACCCAACACACCGCCCAACACAGGGGAGAAGACATTCGCCAAAGTTTTGTTGGGTTCTCTTCAGAGGAGAGAGGGAGGTGTGCTAGGGTACAAGGACACTGGCCAAGCCCTGCCACTCTCCAGCTAGCCTGGGACAAGCCTAAGCAAACTTTGCCAACCAAGAGCTACCTAGGCCTGATCACACTTAGCTTCTGAGACCAGGCCAACCTGTGCCTTGGGGGCAGTCAGGACCTTAGGCCCAGCAGACTGGGGCATTCCCTAAGCTTCTGCATTTGTCCTATCAGGAACCAGAGCTCGTTGATCTTGTGGCCAAGCACTATTTCTGCTTTGTCTCATTGAATCCAGGAGACAAAATTTGAACTCTCCATTATGCCTATATTATAGATGGGAACTCAAGCTTCCAAGACATGTAATTGTTAGCTCATGGTCAACCAGCAAGTGCACAGTGCTGAGGGCCCCAGGGGGTCCCCACTCCAGGACAGGTGGGGGCTGGTTCTGGAGACAGGGCAGGCAGGCATAAACTCTGGAGACTGGTCTGAAGGAAGCACCCAGCAGGAGCCTTACGAACTTCAAGTCACCGGCTGCCACCCTGCTCTGTTCTCTGGTGGGAGAACAGGCCTGGTGCATTGTTTTTGTGGTGCTGAGAACTCAACCCAGGGTCTGACCTACCACTGGGATAGAAGCTGGTGGTTTTCCAGGTTTCCTTGTCCTTCGGAGAGAAAGAAAGTGACTCGGAACGAGGACGTTCCAGATATGGCTTGGCTACACCCATCTTTACCATTCCCTGGCCTTCTTCCCAATCATGGGAAGTCAGTTTTCAAAAGACCTTTTTATATACAAAGCCCCCCACTCCACCTTTTCGGAAGAATCCCAGCAACACACGCAAACAGGACTGAAGACCCAAGGCTCTGCAGGACGGTCCCAAATGGCCGCTCCCGCGACTCCCAGCTCCGGCTTTTCGGAGTGAGAAAATGGTTTGAAACCCACATGGCAACGTGGGAGGCCAGGAACAAAGGACTACCCCTTGTGATGGTGGGTTTCAATGATCATTAGAAATAGAAATGATGATGTTAAAGAATAGTTGGGTTTTTTTTAACGCAATATTCTCTCTCTCTCTCTATATATATATATTATATATTATATATTATATATTATATATTATATATTATATATTATATATTATATATTATATGTTATATATTATATGTTATATATTATATATTGTATATTATATATTATATATTATATATTAAGGATTCCTGTCTTTTCGTACACTCTGAGATGTTTCTGTTGAGATTCTCTACCTGGCATTTGTTTCAAAACAAAGCCGCTGGTGAAAAACCTGAGGTTGGCGACTGTTGGAGGCTGGCAGGAGGAGGCATTCTTCTATAAAAACAGCAAGTTGTCAAGGCTCAGCCAAACTCATCTCTTCTACTGTATAATGAAAGGGTTGTTGTTGTTGTTTGGGGCTGAAAATTCGGAGTCGTGTGTAACAAACAGGGGACTTCTGTGATCATTAATAAGGCAATGGAAGTTGAAAAGGAAAAGGGGAAAAAAAAAAGCAAGAAAGGCTGGCTCCAGAGGATGACTGGGGCGGCTCCAGGAGAAGGGGAGCGCAGACACATAGCACACTCCCCAAACTGAGTCGCTCCCCAACTTGCCACTTTCTGTGGCCCCCAAACTGCAGAGTGGCTGACTGCATTTTGCTAAGCCACCAGTGCCCACCCGCCCATCTGTCCATGTGTCCATACGCCCGGCCTCTGGCACCCCTCCTCCCTCTCGGCGCAGAATCCGAACCCATAATCTCCATCCGCGCCCCCACCTGGGCAGGTAACTCACCGACTCCGCTCCTGCTCCGCCGCCGTGCTCTGCATGAAACTGAAAGTGGCCACTGAGCGCTGTTGGCTTGTTCATGGAACCCGCCGCCGCTGCCGAGAAATCACGTGGATTCTAAGTGCCAGCCCCAAGGCACGCGGGGAGGGTGCCCGGAACCCGCAGCCGCTTGGCAAAGGCAGACGGAGACGCTGGGGTGTGCCTCTGTGCCTGCCAGTAAGGCAGGGTAAGGTGGGCATCTGCCGGGCGGAGGGTGGGGCCAGGGCGCCGCAGGACCCGCGCAGGTTTTCTTTCCCCGCCTCATCAGGAGGAAGGCAGGAGGAGCCACTGAGCAAAACTTCACGGAATTGGGTCCCGGGTCCTGACTCCCGGCTGGCTCCCGCGCTCTGCAGGATGACAACTGTTCATCACCTGAACCCTGACCTGGACAAGCACGGTCTCCAGCTGCCTCTCCTCCAGACACTGAGGAGCCCCAAGAACCAGGTGAAAGGGTTGCCTAGTTAGCCTACAGAAGAAAGCTGGGGCGCAGAGCTGAGGCGGCATGGGAAGAGGTGGGCGGTGAGGAAGGGATTCGAAGGCCAGGGTCCGTCCTGGAAACCACTGGCCTTGGTTCTGTTTCAAGTTCTACTTGCTGCCCTGCCCCTTGTCCTTGTCCCAGAACAGGAGGCCAGGCTCCTGCTGGGGATGGCTCTGGCTTCCATAGAGGGGATCCCTGTGACATCCCACAATGAAGCAACTCTCCCATGAGTGCTCTGGGGAGGAGGGGAGAGACAAGTCACGTGAGCACTGATGGCAGTCAGGAGCACAGCCATGACCCCCAACACCCCAGGCTCAAGTCCTCTTTAAGTGCTGGTTACATCACCCCAGACCAGTGGGTCTCAACCTTCCTGATGCTGCGACCCTCTAATACAGTTCTTCATGTTGTGGTGACTCCAAACTATAAAATTATTTTTGTTGCCACTTCATAACTGTATGTTTGCTACTGTTATGAATCAAATGCAAATATCTGATATGTAGGATATCTGATATGTGACCCCTGTGAAAGGACCGTTCAACCCCAATGGGTCAAGATCCATATGTTGAGAACCACTCTCCTAGACCAAAAACCCTGACTCCCCGAGTCTCTGCTCCAGCATCTGTCTTGTGGCAGACAATGACTGTAGCACCTTCCCATGCCTCCATGAGAAGGCAGGACCAGAAGTTACAGCAGATGTAGCCTGTGCCAGAAACGCTTAAGAAACCCTTCTACTTCTGTTCCCTTCTTTGGGTCTTGAATTCCTGTGACCTCTAACCTCCTCCCTCCCAGGACCAAACCAGGAATGTAGAAAGTTCTTGACAGGCAGACGCAGGTGGCATTATTTTTGCGGTGACTACTTGGCTGTGATTCCCAATTTTCCCACCCCTCCTGGTTCACCTCTTAACACACGCCTTGATTTTAGCCAGACTCCGTTTCCTGTAGTCAGGTGGTGGAGTCCCCGCCTGTGGTACATGGTGGGATGTCAGCTGTGTCTGTGAAAGGAATTACAGTCCAACAGTAGGACTCAGCTCACATTTCTCCAACCGTTATGTGTGGCTGGACCTCCACCTTTCGGTGCTGGCAGAGGGGTGTCAGTGGATACAAACAATTAGCCGCCACCCAGAAAGACAAGCACAGGCCATATTTAGATGCACTTAAACCCACAAAGCCCAATGAAGGGTCAGGACAGAGGTTAACATCTTATTAGGCACAAGGAGAAGATCCAGAGAGGTCGAGAGTCAAAGGTCCTGTGGCAATGAGAACTGGGTCTTGTGGAACCAGCCTGCCAAGAAGGGTTCTGGGAGACCTGTTTTCCCAGACTCACCATATGTTCTGCCTGTGTTATAAGCCATTATCCTATGAGCCAAAGTGCTACCATCTTCATGAGATCAGAAGGACACCGGGAGGGTCACTGGACCCTCACCCGAGTTCCTGGCCCCTCCTCCCAGGCAACTCTGCCCTAATTGCATAAGGTCTCTAGAAAGGGCAAGAGTGTACAGACTGTGGAGGACGAGGGAGGACGGCTTCCCTATGCAGCAGCGGGGGGGGGGGGGCATCCATGCTGGGTGAAGACGTTCCAGTGCAGCTGCTTTGGGGTCACCAGCACTCTGTAAGTAAGCCCAATAAGCTCACTGGTTTCCCAGGGTGAATTGTGCTGAAACAGTATTTCGGTTTGTGTCGGGACCTTGGGAGGAAAGGACAGATGTTCTCATCTCCCCAGGGAAAGACTTTTCACAACAGCCCAACCAATGGCCTGAGGCCTCCATCAACACCAGGTTCCTCTGGCCAAAGCGCACACAGTCCTTCTCTGGTGAAGCTTACATGGTTATCTGCTTTGGAAAGCCGGGTCCTTGTGTGTGAGAACTGGCCCAAGGTGCTAGGAGACTGAAGAAACAGTGAACAGACCCAGGTCTGGACAGAGTACAGTTTACTGGGGACTTATGGGTAAAAGTATTCCGGGGATAGGAGTGGGGGCTGGAGAGATGACTCTGCTCTCCCAGAGGTTCTGAGTTCAATTCCCAGAACCACATGGTGGCTCACAACCATCTATAGTGGGATCTGATGCCCTCCTCTGGCATAAAGTCGTATTGCAGATAGTGCACTCATATACATAAAATAAATAAATCCAAAAAAAAAAAAAAAAAAAGGCATCCCTTGGATGACTGTAAGACAAATGGTTCTCCACACCCCAAGGAGGTGGGAAGGGTTCCTTGTTTGGCAAAAACATCTCACTCATCTTCCTAAGGCCTAGTCCCTACTCAGCCTGGTGCCAACATCTGTGGTGGCAAGATACGCCCTCAGGGCCCTGGCCAGGGGAAGCACTGTTTGCTGTCTGGATAGAGCAGAAGGTACAGCCTCCAGGCAATGGATTCTAATCAGGTCTGCCAGCATCTGGCCTGGGCCATGATTGTCCTGATCTTTAGAGATCAGCCCACGCAGAGCTTCTGAACTGGGAGTTGGGGGGTGGGGGGGTGGGGAGTAGGTTTGTGAGAGAGTCTGGCTCTTTGCTTCTGTTCTAACAAGCCTCTGCTCTCTGAGCTGCCATAGGTCCTGCTACATGCTCTCCCGGCACCTTTTGGTGACCTGTAAGTGCCTCCCCCCACTGTCACAGGAGACCTGTTCTACAGTGACAGAGAAGGATGCTGGGGGGCTACATCTGCTTTCCATTATGGCTCAAGGATTCGCTCCCGGGTCCCAGCTAGGGTGGGATTGCAGGAGTGACACTCTAGAGGACTTCTCAGAATGCCCTTGGCGGTGCAAGAATTTCTGGGCAGGGGAGGGGAGCTGCCTGGGTGGCAAGATCTCCCGTTTTTGCTCTGTGGCATTAAGGGAAGGCCTTGGGTTTTGGGGGCCCCTTAAGGGAGAAGTTTCGGTCCACCGCGGCTTCTAACTTGGTTTCGCTGCCCTAGAAGACAACAGTGTAAATAAAGCCTGGAATTCCCTGTTGGACCTCTGGGGCTGGTGCACACTTTCCTTTTCTTAAGACATGTTTATTTTATGTGTAGGAGTGCTTTGCCTGTATGTATGTATGTATGTATGTATGTATGTATGTATGCTACATGCATGCCTGGTGCCCTCAGAGACCAGAAGATGGCATTGGATCCCCTGGAATTGGAGTTAGGGGCAGCTGTGAGCCACCATGAGGAAGCTTAGAGCCAAACCTGGGCCCTCTGCTGGAGCAGCAAGAGCTCTTCATGGCGGAGCCATCTCTCCAGCCCCTAGAAAGCGTTTTTGCGGGGGGCCTTTCAAGAACCCTCCCCACGTTCCTGGCTGCTTCTGGTCTCAGACTCTTGCTCTGAGATCGAAGGGCAGAAGAGAACAGGGATGCTGTGGACTCAGGCTGTGGAAAAGAGGGAGGATGCCTGGGCTTTACTGGCAAACAGTCTAGCCTAACTGGTGAGTTCCAGGCCAGTGAGAGACCCGGTCAAAGAGAGAGAGACAGCATTTCTGTAGACAAGCGAATTCACCCTCTGGCCTCTACATGCAGGCACACACACACACACACACACACACACCTGCACACAGATGAACACATAGATTCATGAATGCATGTACATGCATTTTAAAAATGTCAAATTTACTTTGCTCATGGTAAACTTAATAGCCTAAAGTCCTAGAGCAGTGGTTCTCAGCCTTCCTAAGGCTGCAGACCTTTAATACAGTATGTTGTGGTGACCCCAACCTTAAAATTATTTTGTTGTGCTGGGCAGCGGTGGTGCACACCTTTAATCTCAGCATTTGGGAGGCAGAGCCAGGTGGATCTCTGTGAGTTCGAGGCCAGCCTGGTCTAACAGTGAGATCTAGGACAGGTACCAAAACTACACAGAGAAACCCTGTCTCAAAAAACCAAAACCAAAACAAAAAAATTTATTTGTTGTTCCTTCATAATTGTAGTTTGCTACTGAGCAGTTTCTCAGTTCCTAAGACCACAAGAAAGATATATTTTCTGACGATCATGACCCCAGGTTGAGAGCCGCTGTCTTCGAGTACGGCTTTAAAGAAGGCATCACACTGCTTCAACTCCCAATAGGAAAAACAGGCATGGAGCCCCAGATGAGGGGGCAGAAGACAAGGGTGGCCCAGCTTTCTAACAGTCTGCTCTGGGAGTCCCCAGTGCACTCCTGATTGACAGGAGCTCACGACCCTTCAGCCGAGTCTCTGAAAAACGCATGAGTTCCTCTCAAACAGCCAATCACTTCTCAATACTGCCACAACGTGCGTTCTGAGGGGTGGGAGACGGCAGGACAAGCCACCCACTGGGCCAGTGGAGTGGTCATATGCCTGGAGAAAACCTTCCAAGACTGAGATGGAAGAACCTTTGTGCTGGAGCCTAGGGGCGGGGAGGACGGGAAGTCTGCCGAGAGGACCTTCTCTTCGGCGTTAAAGTTGAGTTGACTTGCCTATTCAGGGCCCTGTCTTTCTCTTCAGTGGAAAGCCAGACTCCTACAAGGCCCTTGTGCTCCCTACCCACCTCGGAGTCTCCCGTCCTCTTCACTTCCTGCCCCCCTCACCCTGCAGGGTGGGAACCACATGGGACGGGATGAATCAGATACTCCACTTGGACTCAGGCAGGAAGCTAGTCAGAGGAGGGGATGGAAACGTCAATGAACAAAATGATTAGTGTGTCACCAAGTTAGGGAGTGACATTTCCGGATCCCACATGTCCGCTCTGGCTCTAGCATCTTTTCTCATATGGCTACTTAGTAAATTCCTACTCAGCCTTTAAAATGTGACTCAAATAGCCCCTCCGTCCCTGGCTACTAGAAGATGAAGGTGTGTGTTCAGGTATGGCTTCCACCCTGGCTGTGATCTTCCCTGGTGTGAAAGCCTGCTGTCCATCAAAGTAGCTGAGTCAGGATTTGGGCATTTCACCCAGGCTTAGCCATTTAGGACTTCGTACCCTGTAGGGGGAGTGGACACCTGCTGGAATGGAGTGTTCCTTCTATGACATCTCATGTGTGTGGGGGGTTCCTGCTGCTTGGGCGGCACCCCAGGATATCACTGTGACAAGTCTGCCACTGGTATTCTGCTCAGCCAGTCTCTGAACTACTCACAGTCCCCAACACGTTGCCTTTTCTTCTCTGTATCCAGATTAGAGTGTGTGCCTTGCTCCTGAGGAAATGCATGGATGTGTTCTGTGTGTCTTGGCCACTTGGTGTCCCTCAGGCTTCCAGTCTGAATTAAGGCCCTTGAGTGGTGCACATACGCTATATGAGCTAGGAAAGCAGTTGCTAGAGGGTGGGGGTGACGTCCACAGATTCCACAGCAGATGGCCCTGGAGGGTCGTAAGTAGGGGTACCTACCAGAGGGGCATTGTTACAGATTGATTCAGCACATGGGCACGGTGGGTAAGACGTGTCCCTCCCATGCTCTGTCCCCTTGTTCCCCTTCCTAAGAAGGACATTCCCAGATCCTGGACAGAACATTTAATGGCAGCAGGACTTAAAAATTGGGAAGGCAGGGGCACCCCATCTCCTTGCCCCCACTCTGAGCCACACACAAGAGATGCCAGCATTCGGATGTTCCTGTTCCATTGTGAGTTGGATGCATGCCTTTGGTCCCAGCCCTACCGGCCTCCTAGCTCAGGCTCTGCAGGAAGTCCACCAGCAGGTGCTCTGGGAAGCCGAAGTCCATCTGCAGCATCAGGAAGCCCTGCAGGAGACAGGGGCAGGCCATGCTGGCTCCTGAGTCGCCAGGAGAGAGCCGCTTTCTAGTAGCTACCGATCACTCCAAGGTGGTTATCTGGTTGACACAGTCTAGAGTCGTCCGAGAGAAACCTCAACCAGGAATGGCCTAGTTCAGATTAGCATGTGGACATGTCTGGGTGGGGGTGGGAGGCTGTCTTGATTGTTAATTGATGTAAGTTGGCCCAGCACAGTGTGGGCAGCACCATTTCCTGGGTGGATTGTCCTGGGCTATATAAGACAGTTATCTAAGTAAGCATGAGCCTGAGTGACCCAGCAAGCGGCATTCCTCCACAGTTTCTGTCTCAAGTTCCCGCCCTGACTCCTACAGTAACAGACTATAACCTGAAAGCTGAGATGAACCTCTCCTCCTCTGAGTTGCTTTTGGCCAGAGCGCTTCATCACAGCACAGAAACCAAACGTGAACAGCTCTCTGACCGCCCAAGAGATGGGGCTAGGGACGACTTCATACTCACATCACGAGTGATGATCTCGGGGTTGATGATGTCGAAAAGGTCCAAGCCTTTGTTGTTCATGAGGGTTGTCAATGCCACCTCCAGCCCTAGGCAGGGGAGGGAGCCAAGTCAGCTCATTTTAGGGAGCAGGGCCAAGCCCCAGGCCTTGGTTGGAGCGCCTGGGCAGCCCCAGAGGGAAATGTTGGAACTGATGGCATTCGGGGAGCCTCTCTTAGCCAGCTGCTGCAGCTCTCACTCCCTAGTGGTCCACGCCTCACACCCGGAGCTTCTCAGTGCTCTTTGCGGTCACACAGAAAATCTCCCTATCCATCTACTTCACCATCTGTGGTATTCATTTGTTTAGTTTTTATAGTACCGGTGTTTGAACCTGGGGTCTCACAATACTAGTTTCTCTCTCTGTCTCTCTGTCTCTCCTCTCTCCTCTCTCCTCTCTTCTCTCCTAGGTCTCGATAAGTTGCCTAGGCAATGCCTGAACTGAACTTGCTCCATAGCTCAGGCAAGGGTTTGCTCTTGTGATCCCCCTGCCTCAGCCTCCCAAATAGATGTCTTTTTTTTTTAAAGATTTATTTTATTATGTATACAATGTTCTGCCTGCATGTATACCTGCATACCAGAAGAGGGCACCAGATCTCATTACAGATGGTTGTGAGCCACCATGTGGTTACTGGGAATTGAACTCAGGACCTCTGGAAGATCTAGAAGAGCAGCCAGTGCTCTTAACCTCTGAGCCATCTCTCCAGCCCCCAAATAGATGTCTTTATAGGCTGGCACCAGCATATGCAGTTTCCCTATAGCTTTAGCATCATCATATTGATGGGGGAAACTGAGGCTGAGCAAGACCAAGACACACAGTCAGTTTCTCTTCTTTCTGTGTCTTACCAAAGCCATGTAGATAAGCAGATATTCAAAATGAAGGTGCAGCCAACTAAATATTCCTATGTGGAAGGGAACACAGTTCCTCACAGGCTCTCTTTGGAGTGTCCTCTGCACACCCCTGTGTGAGATGCCACCAGGGGAGTGGCTACATATGGACAGAGACCCTACAGTGTCAAGGTTCCCAGGGAATCTGGGGAGCAGTAAATCTGATGCTCTCATTTTGTAGGAAGTTTTGGAAACTGAGGCTTGTCCCAGGCTCCCATTGAGTGGCTGCCCCCAGCTGTCAGGATTTTTTCTGACATATCTAGTTGCCATTGGGAGACCTGTGTCCTTATTTCTTATTTTATTTTATTTTTCAGACAGGGTCTCTCTACATATTCCTGGTTGTCCTGGAACTCATTTTGCAGACCAGGCTGACCTTGAACCCTTGGAGATCTACCTGCTTCTGCCTTCCAAGCACTGAGAATAAAGGTGTGCACCACCACCCCTGGCTGAGACCTGGGTTCCTAAAGTCGGTTTAGACAGCAGTGAGGTGGCAGATCCAGTGCTTTCAGTGTGAGCCAGAATCAAGGGTCTGTGTACCTGATCACCGTTGTTACACATTGTCAGCCGGGAAGAGACTGGGGACACCCAACCGGCTTGAGAACCAGAGCTACTTCAGGCTCTGCTTGGGAGGGGGCCTCTGCGATGAACAATCTGGAGGTGGGGACAAGGTAAAGCCAGACACCCCACCCCGTCCTTTCCTGGGGCCCACACTTACGAGACATGACCTCAGGGATGCCTACTGTGGTGATCAGCAGCTGCAGGAAGCTCTGGATGGACTCGGAGGTCTGTCAAGCAGAGGCCCGTGGTGAGTGCTCTTCAGATCACAGAAGTGACCCGTGAGGCAGACGGCCACAAAGCTCTGACAAGCACTCATCATTCACACGCCATAAGAATGTGCATCTGAACCCAGACCCTCTGCTCCTTCCCAGAGGTCCCTTCTAGGCTAGGGTTGTTGTCCCATTCCACAGAAGGGAAACTGGTGTCCAGGGAGAGGCTACCTATCCAGTATTCCCCTGCCTTCTTTCTCATTTAAGTTTACCCTGATCCCATTTCTGCAAAAACAATGTTTCATCTGTCAGAGAGCAGAAGAAAAGTTATAGAAGAGACCCAGGAGGGTCCTATTGCCCCTTTTCTTTTACAGCCTCTGCCTGTTTTTCCCCAGAACTTAGCTCTTCCAAGACTACCTACCTCAGCCGTGTTGGAGGTTGTCTTCGGTTTAATCCTGAAATAAGATTGGAGAAGAAAAAGGGAGTTAGACCTTAGCTGAACATGCTGACATATACCTGTAACCTAGTCCTCTTGAGGCTCAGGCAAAAAAGATCACAAGTTCCTGGCCAGCTTGGAGTATACCACGAGATCCTGTCTCAAAAAAGCAATGGCCTGAAGCATAACCCCTCAGTAGAACGCTTGCCTAGCAAATGAAAGGCCCTCGGCCTCATCCTCAGCACCCAACCACATGCACAAAGAAAAGAAGGGGAGGGGGGCGTGGAGATCTAGCCCTGCTTTGGGCAGCAACCCACAACACCCTCCTTTCTCAGAGCTCGTCTCTTACGTCCAAGGTCTCCACCCTCCAGAAGCCTCTCTATATATTTGCCTTTGCACAGGTCAAGCCAGGCTCACTCTCCATGCTGATGCTTCCTCCTCCCAGTGCTGACACTAAGGAGGGCTCTTCTCTCCCTGCAGATATTCCTAAGTTCTCAAAAGGACTGGCCACAGACCCCCACCCAGGTCCCAGCACCATGCTTGGCCCTACAGGCCAAAGACCTTTTCGAGTCCACCCACTCTCTTCCCCCAAACCATAAGACATACTGGAAATCCACCAGGCTTAAGAAGAGCTTTTTCTTGGAATAGGAGGCCTGGATGGTAGCGACAATATCCTGGGGAGAGAAGCCAGATGCTGTGAGCCGAGCCCTCCTGGAAGCCGAGCTCTCTGCCCTCTGCACTGAGGCATAAGGAACAGTGGGTCTGGGGAATTCTAGGAGCAGGCTGAGCTACTGGTCTTCTGAAAATTAATGGAAGTTGGAGACACAGTTAGTGATAGAGTGCTTTACTAGCATGCCTCAGGTTCCATCCTCAGCACTAGAAATGGAAATAAAAACCAAACGTGAGGAAAAGACTTCTAAGAAAAGAATCAAAAGGAGCTATGTTAGAGAATTAAGTGACAGCAAAGTGACAATATGCGACATCTTGCATCAAATGCATCCTATAAAGCAATTGTGTTAAAAAAGAAAAGAAAAGAAAAGAAAGGAAGGAAGGAAGGAAGGAAGGAAGGAAGGAAGGAAGGAAATGGTACAGAACAGTAGAGAAAATACTGGATGTCAACATCTAGCACCTAGGTATACACACGTGTGTGCAACCAGGAGCACATACATGTGAGTATACCGCATACACACAGATGAAGCGAGGTGCGTGGGGGGTGATAGGGCTGGGGTAGTTCTGTGATGGGGCACCTGCCGAGGACACACAGGTCCTGAGTTCCACAGCAGAGGCGGGGTTGGGGGTGGGAGATTGAAAAGACAAAACTGAAGAATGTCCCCAGCACCTGCAGCTTTGGACTCAGGACCCTGGTCCTGTCCACTTGCTCATCTGCTTCTTCCTGGTAGGTCTGAAATGACCAACGACCAGGACTTGGGCGAATCGCTTCCCTTCTCCACCTCCAAAGCAAAGCCACCCTTCAGGAGAGCCGAGGCGTCCTCTGCTGGTAGCTGGATGTGTTTGCATTTTCACACTCAGATCCAGGATCCTGGAGAGCGGCATCTCCAGGACTGTTCCATGGTCAGAAGCACCAGGAACCAGGAGTGTGTTGGGAATGCACGTTCCTGGGGTCTGCCTAATGGTTATGAGCCAGACACTCTGGAGATGGGCCCAGAAATCTGTGCCCTGCCAGCCTTCCTGGGTCATGCTCAAAACATGTCTACCTGGGAGACCCAGGTACCAAATGGCCTTCAAATAACCTTGATGTTGAGTCAAAGTTACCTAAGCACCTTTATTGGGCGTACTTTTCAATTTTATAGCTCCAGGCAAAATTTTAAAAGTGTAGTCTTTTGCTTGGATGGTCAGTTACTCTTTCTCTGCCCACTAGGCTATGTGCTTCATGAGGTCGGGATTCATATGGCCTGGGCCATGGTAGGAATTCATGATGCTGAAAAGAATTCGTGTATAGCGAATGCAGAAGTTGACTCAAGGACAAATGTGAGCTGAGGCCCTGAGAAAATGCCCCCTTGCTCCATGCCCCCAGACCTACCTCTGTCCAGGAAGGGGTAAGCCCACTATTTCTTTAGGGCTACTCCCACCAGAACTCAGTTTAATGTCCCCTCAGTCTAGCCAGCATACAGTGCCAGCCATGCATTCTCCTCCCACCCCACCCAATAGCCTTCTGTGCCCCAGCTTCCTCCTTTGCCCTCTGAGCTTACGGGCACAGTCTCAGCCTACCTCCAGCCTCACCTGAAACCCTCACTCACCCCAAACATCCACACTGGGATGTCTCAAGCCACCAAGACACCAGCCTGTGGTCCCTGAGGCTCTAACTAGCTCAGTTTTCTGGAAGCTTTCCCATCCAACATCCTGGGTAACAGCAGTTCATGGAGGCCGCTAATGTGCAGAGCCAAGTTCGTAAACAAGAGGGGCGTCCAGGAGTGGAGAGGGAGAAAAGGACTGGGGAGTCGGGGAAGGAGGATAAAGAGTGACATGGGAGGGGCTTGATAGGGGCCTCCCGTGCTCTGACCAAAGGTTGTGGCTTGGCCGAACTTCAGTCACATTCCCAAACATCCTCTTAGAACCACGGCATACCCTCAGTATCAGGCCTCCCTCCCATCTGACCAGGGGACTCATCCTCCACCTGCTCCTGTGAGGGTGATACCCTGACCACCATCAGCAAGAATCCTGTTAGGTCGGTTCCTTCACACTCTTCCCTGACTCCCTGCTCTTACCCTTGGCTGTCAATTCCCCCTTGGCCAAGCCTTATTTGGAGTTGAGCCCAGTACCCATGTCTACTACCCGCTTCCTTAAAGATACACTGTAGTGGCCCCTGTCCTTGCGGACACCGGCCTCTTCCAGCATTAACAAATGTCATTGAATAATTTTTTTTCCTTGAATGACTACTCTGAACTTCTCGGGTTCTTAAAGACACAAAAAGGTTAAACAAACAGATCAAGACAAAAACCTGAGGACTTTTGAAATGTCTGAAGGCCATATGCTCCGTGGACTGGATCTTGCTTGGCACAAAAGGAGATGAGTGGGGGAAATGCATAAGGTTCAGGTGAAGTCTAGAGCCAGCCACTAAGGGCTCAGCCATGGTGATCTCTTTGTCGCATTTGTGGAAAGATTAACATTGTACAAGCAGGACTGCGGCGATAGACACTTTGTCCTAGCTTGGTGACTTTTGTTCAAATCTGAAGTTATTAGAAAAAAAATAAGGCGTTTGGGCTGGCAAGATGGAGCAGTGTGTAAACGCGTCTCTCACGGAGCCAGACACCTGAGTTCAGTCCCTGGGATCCACATGGCGAAAGGAGAGACCCAGCTCCTAAAAGCTGCTCTCTGACTCCAGATGTAGACTGTGCACTTGTGCATATGTATACGTGTGTGTGTGTGTGTGTGTGTGTGTGTGCTGGTGCGCACGCGCGCGTATGTGTGTGTGCACACATGCATAAGTTCACCAAATGTTCAACGTTTCATTACGTTTTTATTTACTTGGTGTGTGTCCATCCATGTGCACGCTGTGGTGAGTGTGTAGAGGTCAGAGAACAACTCCTGGGAGTTGATTTTCTCCTTCCACTGCATGGGTCTCAGGAATTGAACTTGGTCATCTCTCTGGACTAATTAAAATATTCTGAAGAAATTGAAATGTAAAACTAAGGAGTTGGTTTGTTTTTAAGGGACTCGTCTGAAGGAAACCTATCCACGCTCCTTGTGAGGTGGGTGTGACCCTGGGCACTGGGTCTGTCGGTACTGTGCTTCCTTCAAATGTCAGCATTTCTGTGATAGGCTTCACTGCTTTTGCCTTTAGGATTTTGGGGGGGGGATTTTTTATTTGGGGTATGGATTTTTTTCAGACAGGGTTCCCTGTGTAACTCAGGATTACTTTTAACCCACAACCCTCCTGCCCAGCTTTCCAAAATTGCGATTGTAGGAGTAGATGTCATGCCTGCTCTCTTTAGAACTTGAGGTACTAAAAAGCATTGAGGATATCTTGAAGAGCCTTGGAAACCAGACTGGCCCTCGGCTCCTTCGTTACAACTGCCCTAGCATCTAAGCTCGTGTTTCTGAGTTGATGAAACCTAGCCCCTCAGAGGGGGCTTGGTACCCAGTCCTGGCCTTGCTTCATGTGGCTATGAAACAGGAGAAATGCCAGTGTGTACTTGATCCTGGGTGCCACCCCAGACCCTACATGGGACTCTCAGCGACAAGTCCAGCACATACACACACTATGCTTCTTTCCTAAAACCCACAACATGGGGAAACTGGAAATCCATATGGTCTAGAGGATGTGGACAGAGGCAGATGGTGGCAGTGTTTTAGACCTAAATGACAAATATCTATGTGCCAACGCTCCACGTAGGAGGACATTAGTAAAGCTGAGGCATCTTGTCGACACCTCCTGGCTCACATCCCACAATTGTGAGGAACAGGAGCCATGGGTAGGAAACAATGGATCCCAGCAGACAGGGCGAAAAGAATGGATAGATTCTGACGACCACCACGCTCCAAACCCCGGCACCCATCTCACCTCTTCAAAAGTGTGAGTCGCAGAATCTTGCCCATCCTTATGTGGGAAGAGAAAGTCCACCATGACGGGAGAACTGACCACCACACCCTTGTTCTGGCAGGAGATTGTGGGCCTCCTCGGGCAGTGGACAGTGACTCGGCCTGGGCTGCCGAGGAAGCCACGGAACAGCTGTGGAGAGACAGGGATCCTGTGATTGGAACAGGGGCCATCAGAAGGGCTCTGGCCACTGCCCTCAGAGACTGGAGGGATCAGACTGGAGTTCCGGGTGGGTAAAAACAGCTTGGGGCAGTGCCTCTGGGCTATTCCTCAACACCAACTAACAGTGATGCAGCAAGATGTTAGGACTCGGGCTGGAGAGACGGCCCACCAGTTAAGAGTGCTGCTGCTCTTCAGGAGGACCCTGACTTGATTCCCAGCACCCACAGGGTGGCTCACAATAGTCTGTAATTCCATTCCAGGGGATCTGACGCCCTCTTCTGAACTCCATGGGCACCAGGCACACATATGGTGCACATACAGACATGCAGACAAAACATTCATATACATAAAATTAAATAAATAAACAAAAAATTTAAAAAGAAGTTAAGACTCTTCGGGCCCTGAGTTTTGTTATCTGTATGGGGGAGAGCAGAAGCTCTTGTTTCCCTGCCCATCCCCAGGGGCGTGGGAGGGACACAGTCACTTAGGTTTGTGGTCTCACTTTCCTGGTCTGTGAAATGGGGGTGACAGCAGTGAGGAATATATGAGAACACCCACACGCAGAGCCGAGGGCTGGTCCTACTGGGGATCCAGTAGGGGTGATAAAAAGAATAGAGAGTTTTGTTGTTGTTCTTAAAGCCAGGCATGGTGGCACATGCCTTTAATCCCAGAACTCAAGAGCCAGAGGCAGGTGAATCTCTGAGTTTGAGGCCAGCCTGGGCTACAGAGCAAGTTCCAGGACAGCCAGGACTACACAGGGAAACCCTGTCTTGAAAACACAAACACACACACACACACACACACACACACACACACACACACACACACACACACACACGAGAAAGAGGAGGGGCAGAAAGATTTGACAGCCTGCTGATGCTTCTAATATCTATGGGGACCTTATTAACTTGAGCTCTGACCAGGAGCTGGATTCAGCAGACAACCAAACACGCATGGTCTGCCAGCAAAGCCCAACACTGGTTAGAGCATCCCCAAACAAAGTGTACAATTGCAAGCAAAGAGTGGGTGAAAGGAGAGAGGAACCAGGCCGGGGTACAAGTCTGTGACTTAGACCAGGAGGTAGGAGAGGGCTACCCTGTAGATGGAAAAGAATCAGATGCGAAGGGGGTGGGGAACACTCTGGTGGCCAGCTAGCAGAGGCCCTGTGGGTGGAGCTTAGCCCACACAAGGAAGGAAGTCGAGCAGGTCAGCTGGGCAGAGCTACAGGACCTGCAGCCTGTGGGACTGGGCCAGCAGCTTGTCCTAAATGCACCACTCAGCCAGTGAGCACCCCAGATAAGAGCTTTACTTAACATATAGCTGAGCTCAAAATAAAGGGACGATCCTAGGTTCCGGAGACAGGCTTTGTGGGGAGCCAGCTGAGAGGTGAAACTGTACGCAGCGAAGCCCTGAGACACCAGAGAGGATGTGGCACTGAGGTAGGGGCATGTCTCTGGGCTTTGGTGCCCTCAGAAATCGATGAGATGTACAACTCGGAGAAAGATATTTCCTGTCTGTGGAAAGAACACTGAAAAGTACCCTCACCAAAGGAAGCCACAAGGAGGTTCAGGCAGGGCGAATGGTGTAGATTAAAGGCCGAGCCATGGTGTGAACACTTGCAATCCCAGCTGTAGCAAGATAAAAGTTGGAGAGCAGCCTGGGCTACATGATGAATTTGAGGCTAGCGTGATCCATGCATATGGCGGCAAAGCCCTGTCTCCAAACAGCAGCAGCAGCAGCAGCAGCACAAAAAGCAACCGGAGCAAAGAGCAATCCCTGAACACAGGGACTGAAGGATACATTTGTAACTGAGTCTAGCAAGGTGCAGGACTTCCTGAGCGGAACATTTAACACAAAAATAGACCTCATCATGAACATTTAACACAAAAATAGACCTCATCATGAACATTTAACACAAAAATAGACCTCATCATGATTTTTTCCCTCTCAATCTATAGAGAACCAAGTCGTGTCTGATCTGTATTTAGCTTACTTTGTTCCTCAAGGAGATGTATGTATGCTTTGTTTTGCACATGGGACTGAGTTAATTATTAGCAGAATAGTTTTCATCAAATTGTGCTATGCTTCAATATGCAAAAAATAAACCCTCAGAGTCCGACTCCAGAAGTTTGAAGCAACACCGACTACTGAGTTGTGTTGACCATCTCTCTGCAGCCTTTGAGGTCGCAGAGACCCCCATAGTAGCTGGGCCTGGGCTTGGCAATGAAAGCAGGGAGAAGTGGACAGACCTTACAGTGGTGTGGACACCACGGTGGACCTCGGTGTGGGGATGAGGAGGACAAGTCAGGGGTGTGGACACCACAATGGCCCTCAGTGTGGGGATGAGGAGGACAAGTCGGAGGTGTGGACATCACGGTGGCCCTCAGTGTGGGGATGAGGAGGACAACTCAGGGGTGTGGACATCACGGTGGCCCTCAGTGTGGGGATGAGGAGGACAAGTCAGGGGTGTGGACACCACAATGGCCCTCAGTGTGGGGATGAGGAGGACAAGTCAGGGGTGTGGACACCACGGTGGCCCTCAGTGTGGGGATGAGGAGGACAAGTCGGAGGTGTGGACATCACGATGGCACTCAGTGTGAGGATGAGGAGGACAAGTCAGAGGTTTGCCTATGTTCTGAGTTGTATCTCTGGAAGGAGGAAGCAGTCTAGGCTGGGAAGGGAAGGCAGGAATTTCAGAAGGGAAGGGCCATCACTGCTAGGCCAGGAATACTCCCCACTTCTCCAAGGAGGAGCAGGCGGGGGTGAGTGGGGTGTGCATCAGAGGTGAGCTCTGTTGGGGCCTCTCTGGGAGAAGCAGCTGCATAGAGTTACTGAGTTTGTGGGAAGGGGGTGGTACGAAGCTGGGAGAGCATCTGGAGAGTTTAGGGTGGTATGAAAATACCCAAGCAGCCACCACAGGAGGCTGGAGGGGTTCACCCAGAAAGGGCAATGGTCCCTTCAAGACTAGGACCTCACCTTGAGAAACAGGTTTACAGACATCATCACCGCTTAGCAGAGGAGAAGCTGGGACGTCCAGAAAGCCCATCTGAGGCTGGGTTCAGAGTCAATGGTGAGTAGTGACAGCCCGTTGTCTAGGCCCTCTGAGAGAGCCTGGGGCTAATCCTGGGGTTCCATCCCCCCAGACCCTATGGACTTGGTATGGAGCAGGGGTGTGGGGAATAATCTTCAGAGTCATCGTGGCTGCCCCAAGGGTAGTGCTGCCATTCACTAGGCTGCCCCGTGTGAGACTGGCACTCAGAACAGTGTCTGGCCCTCAGGCTTATACAAAGTTCCAAATGACATAATCAGCAGAAAGCTTTAGCTCGGGCTGGACACCCAGGAGCTCGTCCTTGTTCGTATACATGTCCCCACTGCTGAGACTGGCTGGGGACAGGAGAGCTCCTGAAGCAGGGGCACGATCGAGTGCATAAACTAAACTCCAGGCGACAAGAACTTACCTCCGGAATGATTTCCTGGCTAGGGTGGAAGTGCCACGTCTCTAGAACTGCCTACAAGAGAAAGGGTGAGTGTGGGCGCCGTTACTCCTCAGAAAGACACGTCAGACGTGGGCGCAATGTCGTGGACTGGACCCCTCCCTGAAACACAACCCCCAGAGAAGATCTGGGAAGGGTAGAGTATAAGAAACCCTGACCTCGCTGGAGGCTCGGGACGCCCAGGCTTCGGGACCTTGCGGTCTTCCCTCTAGGAGCCCAGTTTCCCCCATTAATTCACTGGAAAGCGTGGACTGGAAGCCGGCTAAGCGGCTGTGGAAGGTGCTGGCTGTGGGTCACTCTTCTGATCTGGGCTGTCTGGGACAAGCCACCTATCCTCTCAGGCTTCTTTGTATTCCGTATTTTTGGTTGAATGCGTTTGCCTATTGAAAGTGGCAGCACTACTCACCTACAGGCGGTGCAACAAAAATGCATCAGCGCCGATGTTAAAAGCAGGTAATTTGTGAAATTACCATGTGCCGAAAATATCTGCAATTAATCTATTGTTTCATGGATCGGTGACTCTTACACACTACACGTAGTGGGCACCAATAACTGCTAGAATTTAATATTATGGCTGCAGCTTCAGTGGTTCATGGCTCCTTTGACCGACACCCAGACCATCACACCTGGGTTGTCCCTGAAGCCCACCCTGCCCCTTACCCTGAACTCTGCCTCTTCCAGGCTGAGCTGGAGGCGGCCATCCTGGAAGGCGACCTTGGCTAAGGAGTCGAGGACTTGCTCAGAGAACCAGAAGTAGAGCATTCGGGCGTCCCCCAGCAGTGTGGGCGAGAAGGCCGGGAGAGGGAGGACCTCGGAGATGTTCTTGTAGATGAAATGACCCTGGAAGAAACTGGTGTAGTGGATGCCCTTCTCCTTAGCCCTGCTGGGCTCAGCAGCCGGCCTCAGGGAGAAGAGTGGAGCTTTAGAAAGCAAAGCGTCTAGTTGAAGACAGATGGGGAAACTGAGGGACAGTCGCACTCAATTTCCTCCCAGCCAGACATCCATTCATTCAATGAACACAGCTAAATTGCCTGAAATGCTCCGAGAGCAGTGTGAGGCGAGGCAGGTGGGCATGGTCACCACTTCCCAGGCCGACACTCCAGAGACGACAATCAGAGCAGCTGGACGGTGGTTCTCCATGCTCCCACCCTGGCCACCAGCCCTGCACCTCAGGGAGCTGACAGTCAATGGCCACTAGTCCCAGCCAACAGAGTGAGAAAGACAAGCCACTCTTAGTTCCTTGCCCACTGACCATGGCCACCCACATGTTTTAGAGGGTCTTCATCGGCGTCCACACCCTCCTGAAGTATTCCTTTTGGTCACTTTCCTAGGGACAAGCCCCATTGGAGAGATAATTGCCTCTCTCTCTTTCTTTCTCTCTCTCTTTCTCTCTCTCTCTCTCTCTCTCTCTCTCTCTCTCTCTCTCTCTCTCTCTCTCTCTCTCAGTTCTATAACACCCAGGTCTTAGCCAGGGTCACAGTGTCATGGAATAACCTTCTCAGCCAGGTGACCCTGTGATAGAGGCCAGGCCCGTAGGGTGTGAGAAGAGTGGGTGTGTCATTCAGGTCACAGCACGGTTGTATTGTGCACACTAACACTGCATCGGCCAGATACCCCAGGGAAGCTGAACTGCTGTGGCCTTCAAGCTGTTCTCTAGGGTCTCTTTGTTACAGTTGTCCAACCCATGTCTCAGGTGATAGGGGGTCCAGGGCTTTCACCAGATCCTACGAGAGGGCGTGGCTACCCTGAGTGAGTGCTATTGAGGAGGACAGAAGGGAAATAAGCATTTTGTAATGGAGCCAGTGCTGGACAGGGTGTGGGGTACCCTAGCACCTGCAGAGGGCATGGGCACATGAACTGAGGCCCTGCTTTCTGTTCATGTCATAAAATGTCTTGCAGAGGTGTGGTGAGGGATTACTTGGCTTCTGTGGGTAGGGAGTAGAGGGTAAGGGCCAAACCCACGAGTACAGCAGGAAAAGTCCTGCTCCCTCCTAACACGCCTACCTTATGATGGGACTCAAGGTAGGTGGCCGTGATGACAGGTGATCTTGTCAAGGAAATGTCCACCTCGATGTCTCCATCTGAGAGGATGCTGGCTGTGGGGAAGCAAAGGTCAATGGACCCTGTGGATGGGGCTGGCCCTGGCTGAGGGGTTCTTTGCTCCAAATGCTCCAGAGAGGCGCTCCCGTCTGTGGAACAGGGCTAAGGGTGGACACTGCTTTACTCTCTTTTCCCAGCTACTGTCTGTCTGGGCAGTTCCATGCTGAGGAAGATCTTGTGGGAGAAGGGTTCGGAGTCCAAGTCCAGGCTGTAACCCCAGATCCAAACTGCGAGTGGCAACAGCAGATGATGACATGACCTGACCTCCTTAGGGACTCTTGTCCTCACCTCCGAGGACAACATCTACCTCAGGGCTGTGTTCATTTAATTCATCTGTGCAAAAGCATGAGAGAGTGAGCTCGCAACACTGTGAGCAAGTCTACTAATCTTTTTTCCCAGTAGTCTTCTCCCAGGTCCAACAGGGGGCTGCAGTTGTTTCTCACAAAGGAGTCGACAGCAAATACTTGTTCCTCTGCAGTCCCTAAGGGCTCTGTAGCCACCAGTCCCACTAGTCAGCGTGGGCTCAGAGGTAGGTATGGGACCCAGCCCAGTTGAGTTCTGTGTCTCTATCCCACCTCCACTCCTGTGGGCTCTCACTCTACTCCCTGATGGACAGGGCCTCCTCATGTTCCCCCAGAAGCTCAAAGGTTCCTAATCCAGGTTTCCCCGGTGATGGTGGTGGTGGGGAAGGCAGCTGGCTGTCCCATACTGTGTGGCTGCTCTGCATCCTGGACAGAAGGCTGGGATGTTGCCAGGGTACCTGGGGCGATGGAGGTCTCCCTTCCTGACTCATCCTGCGGAAGTCCCCAAGGCTCTTGACCTGGAGCTTCATTGCTCTTCTTTGCCCTTCTTCAGGGAGCAAGGACTAGGTGGCCAGGTCCAGTGCTCAGCGGCTAAAGGACCAATTGTTTGAATCCTCTCTTCCACTTCTTGTTTGGAGTGTGGGGAGTGTCCTGTCAGCTTATAAACTAGTCATCATTAGTAAAACGGGGCTAGGAGGACTGCCTAGCTAGAAGCCAACTGTTGGGTGAGTAGTAGGTCAACCAACGGTGACTCTGTCCGTTAGTACCCGACAGGACAGGACCACCTACTCCTCACAGCACCCAGGCCTCTCTGTGTTCCTCCCAGTGACACAGGAATGTCCTTACTGGACAACACAGTCCCGATGGTTCCTTCCACAGTGCACAGGCTCGTGGGAGCTCCCCCTTAGCTCAAGGCCTGATGGGAAGTAGGGATGAGATTGCAGCCCCCCTCAGGGAGGTCTCCATCTCCTCATCCATCCATTTGCTGTTGAATATGTAGTTGCTGCTGGGCTTAGCAGCAGGAGAATGGGATGCTGAGAAATCTAGGTGCGAAAATAAGCGCTGGCGAAGGCCCAGCTACTGTCTTACGTTCTTTACATTTCCACTTGTTTTTCAGTCAATTTTCTTGCTACCCTGTGGGGTAAAGTGCTATTATTACCTCTATATTACCAACAGGGAAACTGAGGTTCAGGGGTTCAGTGCCTCACCCAAGGTCAGCTTAAAAAGCTGCATCTCCAAGAGGAAATGACTCTCAGGTTAGTAAAAGCCACATAAAGGAGTGGCTGCCCCAATGGCACACAATAAAACCATGAAGACAGAACTCACCAGCCCTTGTCTGGACAAAGTCAGCCATGATGTTGGAGATGACGTTGATTTCCTTGCAGACCTGGAGTAGACAGCTCAAGCTGTTTATCAGGCAGGCAAGGAGGCCAGATAAGAGGCAGGTGATGCCTCTGTCTAGCTGTGTCTGAATGGCTGCACTGGGAATGGGTACCGGGGATGAAGAGACAGGGGACGAGGAGGCCTGGTTCCCGGGCGTGACTCTGGTCTGGCTTCACCTACCTGTCCCTTCAGGACCAGCTTCAGGGTGAAGGAGATGATATTTGTGAACAGCTGCTTAATCCACCCAGGCCTGAAGGGACCAAGCATCACAGTGGGTCTCCACGTAGTCGTGTGCATGCATTGAGTACCTACTGCATGCTAAGCAGCCTTCAGGGTTCCTCTGCCCTCAGAATCCTCCAGGAGCCCAGGAAGCAGACATTAGCACACCCCCCCCCACACCTCACAGCAGAGAATACTGAACTCAGGAGGCCTGGAACCCATGTCAACCACATTGCTACCATAGGCTTTCCCCAGAGGTCCCACTTCCTGTCACACTTTTATTTTCCATGCATGTGGACATGCCGGAGTCTGCACCCATGCATGAACCCATTTGCTGAAGGGCGGAGAGATGACTCTCTGCAGTTCCCAGACTCCAGCTGCCCCCTGCTATCCACATTTGTCCTTGATTATGTTCCTGGAGCTTCTCTGAACCTTAGGCTTCTCTCTGTGCAGTGAGGTTAGAACACTCTTTATCACATAGTGTATGCTCAGTAACGGAGCTGTTGTTGCTGTTGCTGGGTTTTAAGGGTTCACTAATGGGAAGGGGCTGGGAATGACCCCTCGGAGGAGGGAGCACACTGACAGGCCTGGGGTATAAGAAGGAGTTCTCAGAGGTGGTGACTTACTCACGCTCCCCGTGGAGGTGCAGAAGCAGCTTATGGAAGGAGATGGAGCAGTCAGGGGCATCAGTCCGTACATTGCCAGAGTCACAGGCTGTAAAAGCCCAACACCCATCAGGGCAGCCTGGGCTACAAGGCAGCACCCATGGGCAGCCCAGGCCAGCCGGAAGCGTGGCCAGCTCTGGCCTTCCTGTCCCAGCTTGCCCCTCCTGAGGCCTCAGAACACCCATGGACTCGGTCTTCCATCCCTGTAGCCTGGCCTCCCACCTTCCCAGAGTAGCCAACATACTCAGCTGCGTATTGATCTGGAGGTCAATGGCCGCCTCGATCTCCAAGTCCACAGACTGTTCAATGTTCAACCTGCAAAAAGCCAAGTCCCAACACCCTCACAAAACTGCCCCTGTGTTCCTTTATAGTCACTGAGAGGCCAGCAGGTGGCTCAAGAGCTAATGCGAATGCTCACCCCCAGGTGCCCTTGTAGCCATAGTTCAGGGTCCCCTTGAAGATCACGGATGCGTTCTGAATGGAGACATCAACAGATTTGGCCTCCACCAGCTCAACCTGGCTGTTGGCAATGGACAGGTGGCTGATCTGGATGCTGTGAGGACAGACGGTAGGTAGTAAGGAGGCGCACTATGGGCAGGGAGGGGCTATCGCTGCCTCTCCACATGCTCGAGAGGTCCAGCCCTGTCTGCCATCCTGGGGGTAAATGCACCCTGGAGTCACCCCCAGGAACCTGGGTCTCCCAGAAAGCTGCCTATGGGACTGGGGAAGGGTATTAGACAGGACAACGACCCCCACCTGAAATGTTCACCTCCTAATCCACAGAGGGGACCATGCAGGTGTGGGGATATGAAAGTGGGGGAGACCTATGTCACCGGCTGAGGTAGAGTGGCCCAGAGAATCGGGGTGGCTTCACAAGGCTTTTATGGAGCTGGAATTTCATCTTTGGCCTGCCCCACCTCAAAGCCTGCATTATATAAGTCTCTGTGATAGATGCTAGCAGTGAAAAACAAGTATTAAAGCTTCGCCTTTGGGTGTTCTCTCTCTCTCTCTCTCTCTCTCTCTCTCCCTGTCTCCCCCCCCCCCCGTGTTCTCTCTGTCTGGTGTGTGTGTGTGGGGGGAGCTGTGAGTCTCTGTGTGTGTTCCTGTGTACCCAGGTGCATACGTACACATGTATGGATGTGGGGACCAGAGGACAACCTCTGGTGGCACTCCTCTGATGCCGTCTGCCCTTTTTTGTTGGTTGGTTTGAGACAGAGTCTCTCACTGGTCAAGAACTGACCACCCAGGCTAGGCTGGCTGATCACTGAGCCTCAGGGGTCTTCCTATCTTCATTACAAGTGTGTGCCACCACACCTGGTGTGTGTGTGTGTGTGTGTGTGTGTGTGTGTGTGTGTGTGTGTTCATGTGGGTGTGTGCATATATGCATGTGTGCACATGTGTGGAGGCCAGAGATCAATGTCAGGTGTTTTCTTTGGTCATTCTCAACATTGTTTAGAAGACAGGGTCTCTCTCTAAACCTGGAACTCAACAGTTGTCTAGACTAGTTGGCCAATGCACTCCGGCCAATGAGCTCCAGGGATCTGCCTGATTCTCCTCCAGCACTGTGGTTACAGGTTGTACTGGCTAGTTTTATGTTAACACATGCTAAAAAGTCATCAGAGAGGAGGGAGCCTCAGTTGAGAAAAATAAGATCGGGGGTGGGGTGTGTGTGTGGGGGGGGGGTTGGGAGATGGCTCAGAGGTTAAGAGCACTGACTGCCCTTCCAGAGGTCCTGAGTTCAATTCCCAGCAACCAACCACATGGTAGCTCACAACCATCTGTAATGAGATCTGGTGCCCTCTTCTGGCCTGTAGGCATATATGCTGTATACATAATAAATAAATAAATCTTTAAAAAAAAAGAAAAAGAAAAATAAGATCGGGCTGTATAGGACAGCCGAGGCTATACAAAGAAACCCTGTCTGGAAAAACAAAAACAAACAAACAAACAAAAAGGTCAGGCTGTATGCAAGCCCATATGGCATTTTCATAATTAGTCATTCATTGATAAGGGAGGGCCCAGCCCATTGTGGGTGGGGCCACCCCTGGGCTAGTGGTTCTGTAAGAAAGCAGAGTGAGAAAGCCACAAGGAGCAAGCCAGTAAGCAGCACCCTTCCATGGCCTGTGCATCAGCTCCTGCCTCCGTGTTCCTGTCCTGTTTGAGATCCTGCCCTGACTTCCTTCAGTGATGGGCTGTGATGCAGAAGTGTGAGCTAAATGAGCCCCGTCCTCCCCGAGTTGCTTTGGCCATGGTGTTTCATCATAGCGATAGGGACCCTGACTAAGACGCAGGTACGTGCCGCCATGCTCGGCTTCTGCTTGAGTGTTCGCGACCTGAACTCAGGTCCTCTTGCATGTGTGGTAGGCTCTTTACAGACTCAGCCTTCTCCCCAGACCTTTCTTTCCCATTACATTTTATTCTGCTCCTTTCGTAGACAATGGGGTAAAGAATCCCCATTGTACGCAGTGATTTCAGTCACAGCCAATCCCCAGTCCCTGATTATCGAGCCATGGTAGTGTGGGCAACACTTACATTGAAATGAAATCTATTCTTGGGCAATCTGGTCTGGTCTGCTGCTAATGTGTTAAAGGGTCTCTCTCTCTCTCTCTCTCTCTCTCTCTCTCTCTCTCTCTCTCCAAAGTTTCTCTGTGTAACCCTGGCTGTCCTGGAACTCGCTCTGTAGACCAGGCTGGCCTCAAACTCACAGAGATCCTCCTGCCTCTGCCTCCTGAGTGCTGGGATTAAAGGCGTGTGCCACCACACCTGGTAAAGTCATGTCTCTTTTAACAGTTCCCAGGACAGCCTGTCTGTTTCGCAGTGTCTGGCCTGTTGTGACATAGGACATGAATGTCATTGTCCTCATTATACAGAAAGAGAAACTGACACTCAAGATCAAACAGAGCCCTGGCTGCCTCCTGGCCCCTCTCCACCAGTAACTGTCCTCAGGGAGGCATTCCAGCACCACCAGCGCCCCCTAGTGGCTCTAAAGAGGGACAGGTGACTGTCCTGGGTCTGTTTTAGGGGTCTGGGGAAGAGGATGTTGGTTTTAAAACAAAGATACGGTCTGAGAACAGTCTCTTCCCTGGGTTTGGGGCCTGAGACACACAGAAAGTTGAGTCCCAGGAGCTGCACTGAGGACTCAGGCGCGCCTGCTGCGCAGCGTGACCTCTAAACAGCCTGACCTGCACACTCTCCTCCCTCTTATTGGCCAAGCTGGGCCCTTGGGGAGATGCAATAATAAAAACATAAAACACAGCTTAAAAGCATCAGGCCCACACAGCCTGATCTTGGGCCTGACCACGATCCCATTCAAGTCAGGAGACTCGTTTGGCCAAGAAATCTCAGCGTACTGCCTCTCTTTGCCTCGTCTTCCTATCCCAGATGAAAGAGGTCCTCGAGGCCCGACTCCTACAGAGGCTGCTGTGGAGGGGAGTACAGGCCGGTCACCCTGGGGTCCCCTGCACTTGGACAGAAGCAGGGGAAAGCACATCAGGTCGGGGCCTCGATCCTGCTGCTCCCCCTCCCTGGGTCCACAGTATGTCCCAAGCTCCTCCCCTCCAGCCCCCCCCCCCCGTCCCGCCACTCACTTGTGCAGACCATACTTGACTCGGCCAAGGAGCATCATGGACCTCTCCCCCTTGATGTCTGGGTAGGAGGCTCTCTGGAAGGCCGTCTGGATGACCTTGCCTGTCTCCTGGTTCACTGGAAGGAGAGCTGAGTGGTGGGGAGCTGCACACTGGGCAAAGCTCACCTTCCACCAGCCGAGTCTGGACCATTCACTGTCCAGCCTCTCTGGGATGAGCCCCCCACCAACAGGCCTCTGGGTGGGAGCGGGGTGGGGTAGTCCTCAGGAAACACAGAACCCCTTCCACAGACCCTGCTCATATTCTAGGCTATACTTCCCAACACTTGGGAACTTCATGATTCTAGTCAAAAATGATATCCCCCAGCTCCAGCCGCACCCAGACCCCTGGCTCCCAGTACGAATACTATGGAATATTCTGTGTAGATAACACAACTTAACCTCCGCATATCATCCTCAGGCCGAGTCACAGAGAAAGCAGGAGAGCGAAGGTCACACAGCCTGACTCTGGCCACAGGTTGGCTTCTATCACCAAGGACACATAATCCCTAGCTTTGTCCCTAACCTGGTTCCCTCAGGTTACAGGGACTGTAACTACAGATTGACTCAGGGTCCTCCGCAAACCTGACTATTTGACATCTAGCGGGCACCAGCAACCTTGATCTTGAATGTGTAGTCGGAGGAGAAAGGCTGCCCCTCACCTCACTCTCACAGCTCATCTCTTTCTCCCTCCCTCTCTTCCTCCCCCACCTCCCTCCACCCTTGCCCCCAAGCTGCCAGGGTGCAGCCCTGATCCAGTGCTGGCTGGCTTCTGACCACAGCAGACGTCCCGAGAGAAAGCCCCGCTGCACAGAGATAGGCAGGCACTTACACACCAGAAGGGCAGATTTGGTGATGCGGCACACAATGCCCGCCTCATACGAGGTGCTGGTGGAGCAGGCGCAGGCGCTTCCCAGCAGGGCCAGGCTCAGGAGCGTCACAGCTGTCATGATGCTCCAGCAGCGGGGGCCAGTGGCCTGGCTGGACACCTACACTCTGCCTATATATGTGTTTGCCCAGCCCCCACGAGGTTCTTCCGGGAAGCAGAGTTTTTCTGGCTCCAAGGGTCCAACTCCTTCCTGCCCAGTACCTCTGACCTCCTCTGGGGTCAGTGCTGGCCGTATGACCAGGGTGCCCCACCCTCTGCTCATCCGCCCTCAAGCACCCGCACCCTCCTGTAGTACACTTCCTTTAATTTATGCCCCCTCCATCCTTAAGTGTGCCTGAACTTTATCTCTCGCTTGTCATAAGTAAAGAAATCAAAATACAATGGTCGTTAAATAACGGCATCCAGCTCTTGGCGGATCCTGCGGCCCCACAGTGACCTAAACTGGAGGTCTGCTGCTGCATGCCAAAGGGGCAGAGGCCTGTCTGGTAGGGACCTGGATCCCAGTCTCTCCTTTGCTGTCTTCTGAAAGACCAAGAACCTCTGATAGTCTGACAGGAGCTTTCTGGAGCATTCAAACCGTCCCTGGGTACCATTACAGCACCTCCCACCTCCGGCGGCCGTTCCTGGAATCAAATTTTTCTGGATTCTGAATCATTAGGGCTGTGAAGCTTTCATGTCCTTAGCTCCAGATGCCAGAGAAGGAACGAGAGAGAACATCATCAGACCCAGGCTCATGCCAGCTGTTCTGGAAGCCCCAAAGAGTCCCCACGAGGCAAAGAAGAAGGTCTGTGTCCAGCGGAACATAGCTTCAGAATGCCTACTCCAAGGGACAGGGAGCCAGGGGACCCAACGTTCAGTGTCTGCCTGCCCACTTAAACTCGGCTCCACGTGCTCTGGGATAGTAGCAGGAGCCTGGCAGCTGCGGTGGGGGCTGGCAGTGCCCAGACCTCAGCTACTGCAGCGGTGGTTCCTATGGTCAGGGCCCACCCTGGCCTCCCTCCCTCCTCTGCCACTCACCTGACACAACATCATTCGCCTCGGGGAGTTCTGGTGCTCCCGAAAATGTCTCATAGTCATCATATTATTTTAAAAATATCAAATGGGAGCTGGGTGGTGGTGGCGCACACCTTTAATTCCAGCACTCGGGAGGCAGAGGCAGGTGGATCTCTGTGAGTTCCAGGCCAGCCTGGTCTACAGAGCGAGTTCCAGAACAGCCAGGACTGTTACACAGAGAAACCCTATAATGGGGGCCTGCAAATGTGGCTCAGGGTTTGGTCCTTAGGACCTGCAAAAAACCGGGTGTGACGGCACATGCTTGTAACCACTCGTGTGGCAGAGTCGAGAGGATTGGAAAGTCAAGGCTGTCCATAGGCTGTGTAGCAAGCTTAGGACCAGCCAGGGTTACATGAAACCTTGTCTGTCTATCTATCTATCTACCATCCATCCATCCATCCATCCATCCACCCATCCATCTATCCATCTACCCATCCATCATCTATCATCTATCTGTGTGTCCATATATGGACGATGTATATCTGTACATATATAGGATTTATGTAGTAGAGAAGATGTACAGGGGAAAAAAATGTCGATTCACTTGGGGCTGACAAGATGGTTCAGTGCTTTAAAAGGTATACTGCTCTCGCTGAAGACCCGAGTTTGATTTCCAGCACTCATGTCAAGAGGCTTATAACCGCCTATAAATCCAGCTCCAAGGAATCTCATGCCTCTAGTTTCTGTGAGCACCAACACATGCACATACCTAGACATACAGACACATACCCACAGACACACACAGATACACATGGGCACACACACAAATACACATACACAGACACACATGGACATGCCCATGGACACACACACAGACACACACACACACAGATACACATGTGGACACACACACAGATACATACACAGATACACACAAATTAAAAAATATATCTTTTTTTAAGAAAAGAGATCAATTCATTTGCTAATCCTTCCATTCCAAAACCAACTTATTGGGTAGGGGTGTGTGTGAGAAGCCTTTAGTGTCTCTGAACATTTAGTCAACGGATGAATATTCCTAATCACCCACCGTAAGCAGGTCTGGGATGAGAGACGGGAAACAAGACAGCTTGGCCTTCTCTCCTGGACCCTGAGGTTCACATGCAGAGGTAGTTTCCACCTCTCAGGCCCAGGCAGTCTCGTGATTGCTGACCGTCTAACTCCCCACTGCTCTGAGAGATCTTGCTAAAAGCCCCTGCTCAGCGGTCAGCATATGCATCTGAGATCATAGCTGAGGTGAGTCTTCACACTGTAGGATCTCATGGTAAATGCCGGTTGAATTGGGTGTGAACTGGCAAGCATGGGAACTCACTCTTCATACATGTCTTAGTCCATTCTCATGATAACTGGGAGTAATTACCTCCAATTCTCCATTCCCATCCAACAGTCTGAGTGCAGCAAGATTCCTCCGGGTAACACAGCTGAAGGACGTTATAGTCCTTTAAACCCCAAAGGCCACATTCTGCAGCCGTCTATGAAGTGCCAGAGACAGTCATCCTCATCTTCTAAGAGCAGCCACCAGGTTTCTGACACACTGTGGGCAGTGAGACGGGCTGCTCGCACCCTCCCACGCTCCCATCCAGCTCTCCCTGGTGGCAGGCAAGACTGGCCACTAGCCAAGAGTCCGCTGACCGTGTAGTGCCACATTCTCCACAGCACAGGCCCCCACAAGTCTCTGACACCGGAGAAAGGTCTGTGTGGCCACTGTGAGCCTCTGCTTCTTCATCTGTCAAATGAGATGGCCCTCCCTGCCTTTTGTTCTATAGGACCAAAGGGGCAGGCTTCTATAAAGAGCCCAACAGACAGACTCTGTGACGTTTGAATTTCAAGTGCTGTGGGTGTGTTAGCTTTCCAAAAATTACAACATATGACATCTGATCCACAGGGGCCAATAACTGCCTGCTCTGTTTTCACTGGGACCAACTCACTGATTGCTGCCACTCACAGCCCCTGGGAAGGAGCCAGGGATTCAGGGACTTGGACAGGACAGCCCATATAAGGAAGGCCCAAAGAAATGGAGGGCAGGAGTAGACTCACTTGGCACTGTCTCAAGAGTCACTCCAACGTCAAGAGTTCAAAGCTGCTCAGGAACAGGAGCAAGCCAAGCCTCACAGTTTCCAGGATTCGGAGAGGCCAGTCTGCTGCTCCTGGGCATACTACCCTCAAGGTTCATACATACCCACAGCCATGGTGAGGACCCCCCTCAGCTGAGAGGGTGGGTGAGTGGAATGTAGCCTTTAGCCCAGACATCGCTTCCTGGGTATCCCACCCACACAGGAGCCTCCAGTGTTAGGGTCATGAGGACTTCCTGGGGCTATTGTCCTAGCTGCTGTTTGTGTACAACTCCAGGGCAACAGAGGGCAATGACCCAGGGTGCCCCATCAGGGTACTAGCGGTCACTGGACTAAGGAGAGAGGCAAACTCCACACTCTAGTACAAGGGCCTCACACCAGTGAAGTAGTGTGATGGGGAGGGTAATGGGTTAAAAATAAAACAAAACAAACCAGTCAAACCCATAAACGCCCACCCTTCAAGCTTGGGAGACTATCTCAGTCCTTACAGCTGAAGGTCAGGAAAAGCATATGCCTGTACCTCCAGAACCTGGGAAGCAGAGTCAGGAATTCTAGGCTATCATCAGCTGCATAGTAAGTTTGAGGTCAACCCTGGCTACGTGAGCCTTTGCCTTAAAAACAAAACCAAACCTCTCAACCAGACATGCCTGCTTCAGCTGTTTGTTTAGCTCGCTGGTGGCCCTTCACCTTTGAGCAGGCCCAGAGGCAGCAAAATTGGCATCGTGGTCACCTGTGGTAGTCCGGGACTTCTGATGGGTCTCCAGGGCCCTTTCTCCTCTCCCCTGAGGCTAGTCCTGCTGCTGGGGCCCTTCAGGATCAGCCACAGACAGCTGCAGCCACAGCACTGGTCATGATGCTCCAGGACTTCTCCTGGAGTATGTGAGAAGATGTCTATTCCCTCTTCATAGATAGGGCCAAAGAAATGATCCCGGCCAAGTCTAGGTTGTTGAACCCATGAGTTGGGGCAGAGGAAGGGGTTTACTTACGGGAGCATGAATGACTCAAAGGCTTCCATATCACTTAAAAGCCCATGCCAGGACTCCCACGGGACTCTTCCAAGCCCAGGACACCTCAGTGACTGACAGAGAGCTGGCAAGGTCACAAGGCCCTGGCAAAGGCTCTTTTCACCCTTCATCAGGGAAGCCCCTCTTTGCAGTGAATGATAATAAATACAGAGACCGTAACTCCTTAAAGTGCTGGTAGTCAGTGATGGTTGAGTGCTCAGCCCTAAACAAGACATTCTTACTGTCCGTCTAAAACTCGGAAAACACTGAGGGGTGGGGCAGAAAAAAACCTAAGAGCCAGGATAAGGAGGAGGGCTACAAAATGCCATCTTCTGGGTAAGACACAACTGTAATCACAAACGCAGAGCAGCTGGGGCTGCCGGCCAGTGGCCAGGCATGGATCGGAGAGGCTCGGGTAGAGTCTGGGAGGCAGGGAGTTATTTTCTAGGTTGTCTTCCCACCAGAGCCTACCAGAGTCCCGTGAATAACTTCAAATCAATACTCAACAGATGGCCTTGGTTAAAGCGTCTCTCACAAATAAAGAAGACGTGCATCTTAGGAAGGGTCTTGTGGGGAGGAGGCAGGGGGTTGATAGGGATGGTAGAGAGGTAAGAGACAGTGTGTGGGGGAAATAATCAGAATGCCTTAGGTACGTATACAAAATGGTCATAAAATAAACTTCACTAAACGTTAGAAATCATCATGATAAATAAATAGTATTTTTTAGAGTTAAAAAGATACCCGAGTGGAGAGCAGAGCAACTTGCTCTGTGCACTGAATCACGTCAGCAATATTGTCTCCTTCTTTGAAAGAACTTGACTTTGAGAACATGGTACCACTCTGCCTGCAGGGACCGGAAGTTTATATATTACATTTCGTTACAAGAACTCTGATACATGAAACTGTGAGGAATCCTTGAAGCCTGCATATCCACTGTGAAATTTTATTCATCTTACCTGGAAAAAAAAAATGAAAAATCCTGGATAATCCATTTAATTTTACTAGTGCTGTCAGAGTGAGGGGGCGGGGCTGGGGGCGGAGATGGGGATGGGGCGGGGCGGGGCTGGGGATGGGGCGGGACGGGGGCGGAGATGGGGGATAGGGGCGGGGACGGGGGCTGGGATGGGGGCGGAGATGGGATAGGGGCGGGACGGGCCTGGGATGGGGCGGGTACAGGGGCAGGGGCGGGTACAGGGGCAGGGGCGGGTGGGACAGGGCAGGGACAAGGATGGTTGGGGAGAAGGGGGTGTGGGCTCAGGGTGAGGGCAAGGGCAGCCTGACCCAGCATGGACAGTGACTTACAGAAACGGCCTCCCTGGAGCTCCCTGCCCAGCTCACAGGCCTCCTACCCCTAATGCAACCTTGAAGAGAGGGTTCGGAAATTTCACAAGTTTTCACTCCCTCTGCAGCCTTCATAATATTCGAGACCAGAGGCCCAGAAGAGAAGCTATCAATGGCGAGAAATATTTTTGGGAAAAGAATCTAAGTACACAGAGCTCTTTGTCCGTCTACTTCATTCCTCTAGGATAAAATCCTGTCTACACAGCTTCAGTTCTGTTCTCGTGCCTAGCTCCTTTCTTGCCTGATTTCTCTCTACCTTTATCTGCAGTCCCTCTAAGTTCTATCTTAATTCTCTCATCTTAATTCTGCCTCATCTAGGTTCTTCTCATCTCGTTCTTACCCATCTAGTACTTTCCCATCTGGCTCCTCCTCATCTTCCATCTCATTCTTCTAGTTCAAAATCTAGTTTGTTCTCCAGTCAAAATCCTCAAAAAAAAAAAAAAAAATCCTAATTCTCTGAGGTTTACGGGTATATACCCATGCAATAGCAGTGCTCTAGCTAAAGCCAGGTCACCAGGCTTGAATTCTGACAGGGTCATAAAGGCAGGTAAGAATTTTCCTCAGGCAGTGACTGTCAGGCTTTCCTTTACAACCTAAAAAGGGAGTGGTAAAGGAGGAGGTCAACTGAGAGCTAATATTGGTTAGTATATCAAAAAGGGAGTCTATGTGCTCAGTCCACATTCCTAGAAGTGGTTAGGTAAGAAGTTAGGAGTCTATAATGTTAGTAAGGCTGTATAAGAAAGGAGGGTCTCAGCTTAAATTGCACAAGAAATAAAGCTATCCGCGTGACCTAGGAGACAGGCGTTGTTTCCATAAGGGTGTTACCTTAGTTCAGGAGATCGTTTGGCCTTGGATGCTTGATAGGTATTTTAGATAAATACACTGTTAGGAGTTCTTGGAAGTACATAGCATACAAGAAAACCATTGTAGAAACCAGCTAATATATATATATATGTATATGTATATATATATATATAGTATATACATACAATACAAAAGCTAAAATATCACCAAGACTTCTTAAGCCATGGCTTGACTTTGGAAAAGTCCTTGACTTTTCCAAGTAGTAGCTTTTGTGATAGTAGCTGGATTCCATTACATTTTCCTGCAGCTTGCTCCACTCTGGGTCTTGTAAGTTTTGTGAACTTTTGTTTTCTTAGTCTTATAAATCTCTCTCACCACTGCAAAAGGAAATGTTTCAGTTTGGAGGAAACTCTACACTCCACTCCACTCCTTCCTCCTGTCCTTACATATTTTCTTTCCTCTTCAGCAATGCTCCCTGGGCCCTGGAAGGAAGAGGGTAAGATAAGTGTCTGATTCTTTTCTTCCATTTGTAGCTGAGCATTGGGTTACTCCACCACAGCAACAATCGTTTATCCTCAGCAACTTGACCAGTCACAGGTCTCCACAGCATCCACTGTCCTATAAAAAAGAAATTGCTCCCTGTGCAGAGGCTGACGGCAGTATTCCATGGGCACAAACACAAATGTTTGGAAGACAGTTTAACAAGAATCCCAGATAAATACTAACAATGGACCAAAGCAAACTTCCCCCCAGGCCCAGTTTTGTGAATCAATGAGTTTATTGGAGTCACTTACAGGATCACAGATAACTGAAAGGGAAGTCCACCCATGTTGGGCCCACTGAGCTCCTCTCCATCTTTTAGTGATAGAAAAATCACAGTCCTAGAACGTAAACCCAGAAGGAGGACTCTGCAGCATATCTGGACCCAGAATCCAGGAAGAAAATTCTTATCCCACTAACTCAGATGTCCAGTGATCTTTCGTGGTTGATATCAGCCAAGGACACAGTAACAAGAACTAGTAATGAAGGGAAATCACTCAGTTGGTTAAAATGCTTTACCTTACAAGCAAGAAGACCTGGTTTGATCCCTGAACCCACATGAAAATGACGGACATGGTGGTGTGTGCCTGTAATCCCAGTGCTAGGGAGGTGGAGACAGAAGAATCCAGGGGATTTGCTGTCGAGCCACTCTAGCCTAATTGGTATGCTTCAGGCTAATTAATGAAAGACTGTCCCAAAAGAGGTGGAACCAGCTGTGGTGGTGCATGTCTTTAATCCTAGCACTTGAAAGGTAAAAACAAGCAAGTCTCTGTAAGCTCAAGACCAGCCTGGTCTACACAGTGAGTTCTAGGCCAGTCAGAACTGCATGAAGGAAGAGACCTTGTCTCAAAGTTATACACAAATCAAAGGGGGTGGTTTTCCCTAAGATGACAGCTGAGGTTGTCCTCTGGCCTCCAAATGCTTCCATACATCCACATGTAAAGAAATAAAAAATAAATTTGAAAAAAAAAAGAGCTAGTAATGAATTTCCTTCCTAAAATAAAAGTTGACTGTGGGGGAAGAATGTGGACATCAGGGAGGAGCAAGAGCAGGCACCAGGGAGGAGGGAGAGCAGGCACCAGGGAGGAGGAGAGTGAACATCAGGGAGGAGGGAGAGCAGGCATCAGGGAGGAGAGTGAACATTAGGGAGGAGGGAGAATGAACGTCAGGGAAGAGGGAGAACAGGCATCAGGGAGGAGCAAGAGCAGGCACCAGGGATGAGGGAGAGCAGGCACCAGGGAGGAGGGAGAGCAGGCACCAGGGAGGAGGGAGAGCAGGCACCAGGGAGGAGGGAGAGCAGGCACCAGGGAGGAGGGAGAACAGGCACCAGGGAGGAGGGAGAGCAGGAATCAGGGAGGAGGAGAGTGAACATCAGGGAGGTGGGAGAGTGAACATCAGGGAAGAGGGAGAACAGGCATCAGGGAGGAGGGAGAGCAGGCACCAGGAGGAAAAATAAACCAAGACACTGGGGAAAGAATGATGTCATCGTTTACTGGCAGATGAGGCATTTTGTGTCCATTGCTCTAGGATGCCAGGCCTGTACCCCATGACTGGAGGGAGCTTGGGTGACATTAGTGTCCTATTCTAGGAGACTGTTGTAATGACCTCTGATGGGAATCATGAACCTGTCTTACAGGACTATCCATGGAGGTTTGAATAAGGTCTGTCCCCTCTGAAACCATGTTAGGGTCTAACCCCCAGCACGGGCTATTAATACAGCAAGGCGGAGCCTCTGCAGAATTAGAATTGGATCAAATCATCAGAATAGAAACCATGTGACTGAATCCTGGTGGCTTTATAAGAAGAGAGAGGGGAGCCTGGGGAGGTGGCTAAGGATTCAGGTAGACCAGGTAATGGTGCTGGAGAGATGGCTCGGTGGATAAGAGCACTGGTTGCTCTTCCGGAGGACCAGTGTGCAATACCTAGCACCCACATCGTGCCTCACAACTGTCGCTAACTCCAATCCCAGGAGGATCTGATGCCCCCTTTTGGCCTCTAGGAGTACTGCATGAATGTGGTGCACAGATACACCTGCAGGCAAAACACCCCCACACATAAATACAAATAAAGGGGATGGGTGGGGACAGTCAAGTGTAGTGGCATGCACTTGGGGAGGTGGAGACAGCTGGATCCCTGGGGCTTACTGGACAGCTAGGCTAGCTGAATTGAGGAACTCCAGGTCAAAAGCAATGGACCCTGTTTTAACAACAAAGTCGAAAGCAACTGAGGAAAACATTTATGGCTGGCCTCTGGGAGAGAGAGAGAGAGAGAGAGAGAGAGAGAGAGAGAGAGAGAGAGAGAGAGAGAGAGAGAGAGAGAGAGAGAATAAGGAGAATGGAAGAGGAGGCTGCGGTCACAGTGAGGCCATACAGACTTGTATACACACATGCTCATGCACTCCTTGTTGCTACATTGCCTTGAGACTCTGTCAGCCAGAAGGCCCCAGCAGATAAGCACCTTGCCTTTGGACCAGGATGTAAGCCAAAGCAAACCTGTTTTCTTGACAGTGTCTCCAGTACATGGTGTTTGTTAGCAGCAGACAACTGGAACTAAGAGCAACAGGACACGGGGTTAGCCAGCTGGGGCAGGAAGGCCTGGCTGCGAGGACAGACTGGAGGGACGGGAGAGATGTGGCCTCCTGTTTGTAACAAAGGCTGAAGGAGATGCCAGCATCCCTACAGAAGGTCAATGACTCAGAGAAACCCATGCTTGAGGTCATTGTCACAGCTCAAGCCCAAGCTGGGTCTCAGGCTGGATGTCCTGCAAGTACCAAGACCCAGGAGTGCAGCGGGATCCCAGACAACTTGGAGTAGTGAGTGACTAGCTTTCTGGTCATTTTGCAAGCTGATTATCGGACACTAAACGTTAGATTATGCAAATGACAGTGGAATGCTAGTGCCTGGTCCATGTTCAAAGCTGCTCCCTTTTGTGTTATTCTACTACAGTTTCTTACCATTGGGGCTCCTGAGGTGGGTGGCTTATATCATGTCTATAGAGTGGAAGGGACCATATGGTGGGTGGAGCCCTGAGTCCCTGGCCTCTGAACTTGGTAATGTCATTGGCTAGCTGGAAACTCACACCACTGCCATCAGAGAAGGCTGAGTCCTGATTCCTGCCGCAACCAGCACAGCATTGATGAGGGAGGCATGGAGGACCCAGAACTTCTCAACGTTCAGCCCTGCTTTGCTCTCTCCACCAGCCCCTGCTTTCTCCCATTTCTACTTCTAATAACACCACTTCCAGAAAGTCTCCCCTGCTGTCTTTGGCCTTCTGAAATTCTTTTTCACTTTGTCTGTCTGTAGTCATACAGCTGATCTTATATTATAACCTGGTTTTCCCCACCCCAGCTCCACACACATCTGAATTCTTTACAAATATCCTTCATTCTTCTATTTAGGAAAACAATTCTGATAGAGTTTAGAAAAAAAAACTGGTATTATCAATGATCCCATCCATTCCAAGTGCTGAGTGCCATTTATACCTGGGTTTATCACTTCCAACACTCTGTGACAATAACTATTTTTCATTGGGCTATGCAAACTCTTCTTTCTTTCTTTCTTTCTTTCTTTCTTTCTTTCTTTCTTTCTTCCTTCCTTCCTTCCTTCCTTCCTTCCTTCCTTCCTTCCTCTCTCTCTCTCTCTCTCTCTCTCTCTCTCTCTCTCTCTCTCTCTCTCTTTCTTTCTTTTTTTTTTGGTTTTTCCAACACAGGGTTTCTCTGTGTAGCTTTGCGCCTTTCCTGGGACTCACTCTGTAGCCCAGGCTGGCCTCGAACTCACAGAGATCCGCCTGGCTCTGCCTCCTGAGTGCTGGGATTAAAGGCGTGCACCACCACTGCCCGGCTCGCTCTTTCTTTCTTTCTTTCTTTCTTTCTTTCTTTCTTTCTTTCTTTCTTTCTTTCTTCCTTCCTTCCTTCCTTCCTTCCTTCCCTCTTTTCTTTTTTTCTCTTTCTCTTCCTCCTCCTCCTCCTCCTCTTCTTCTTTTCTTTCTTCTTTTTGACAGGCTCTCTCCACAGAGCCCTGGTTGTTCTGCAACTCACTATGTAGACCAGGTGGGCCTTGAACTCACAGAGATCCACAAGCCTCTGCTTTCTGAGTGCTGGGATAAAAGGCATGTGCCACCATGCCCAGCAACAATCTCTTTTAAATATTTAATTTTATTTTTTAATTATGTGTGTATATGAGAGAGAGGGAGAGAGACAGAGAGAGAGAGACAGAGAGAGAGAGGAGAGACAGAAAGAGACTGTCTGTGTATGGGTATGTGCACTTGTGTGCAGTTACCTGCAGAGACCAGAAGAGGGCATCAGATTCCCCTGGGAGTTAGAGTTACAGGCAATATGAGCCACCCAACTTGTGTGCTGGGATCTGAACTTGAGTCCTCTTCAAGAGCAGTACTTAACTCTCTTAAATTGTTACCTAGATAGATGAGACATCTATCTAGCCCCAAGAAACTCATTTATTTATCTAAAAGATACATTTTTAATTACGTGTACTTGACTGTGTTGGGGGTGTGATATGTGCGTCTGAGTGTAGTTGCTTATGAAGGCAAGAAGAGGACGTTAGATCCCACTAGAGCTGGAGTTACAGGCAGTTGTGAGCCCCCTGGTGTGGATGCTGGGAACTGAACTGAACTCAATCCTCTGAAAGAGCAGTACCCAACTGTGGAGCAACTTTCCAGCCCCTAGAAACTCTTTTACTAGGGGCTTTTTGTTCTTATCATATTGTGACGGTCTCTCCATAAGAATGTGGTTTGAGTGAGAATGGCCCCCATAGGTGAATGCTTGGCCTCCAGTTGGTGGAACGATTTGGGAAGGATTAGAAGGTGTGGCCTCGTGGGAGGAGATGTGTCACTGGGGAGGAGTGGGCTTTGAGGTTTCAAAAGTCCATGCCATTCTCTGTTAGCTTTCTCCCCCTGCTTCATGCCTGTGGATCGATATGTAAGTAAGCTCTCAGCTACTGCTCCAGCGCCATGCCTGCCTACCAAGAAAGTCATAGACTCTAACTTGCTATAACTGCGAGCCCCAAATTAAATGCCTTCTTTATAAGTTTCCTTGGTTATGGTGTTTTGTCACAGAAATAGAAAAGTGACTAAATGGGTATAGACAGGATATTTGTTTTATAATTGTGTAGTGTTCTGCTCAATAGCTACATTCAGATTTATTAATTATTTTTATATTTGCAGAATTCCTTCCTCCTCTTCTTATAAAATTATTTATTTATTTGTATTTTATTTTATGTGCATTGGTGTTTTGCCCGCATGTATATCTGTGTGAAGGCGTTGGATCCCCTGGAACTGGATTTACAGACAGTCATAAGCTGCCATGTAGGTGCTGGAAATTGAATCCAGGTCCTCTGGAAGAGCAGCCAGTACTCTTAACAGCTGAGCCATCTCTCCAGCCCCTCCTTCCTACTCCTTAATGATATCCTTTTCTTTTTATTTATTCTTTCACAGTATTCCAATGTATCAAATGAGCTCCCAATTGAATGTTTATATTGCCTCCAACAGTTTGCCGGTGAGGCTGACTGTCCTTGTATGCAGGCTTTTTCCAGGAAGACCTGTACTGGGTAATAATTAAGAGATGTTTTTCTCACTCAGTATTGTGTACACATACACACACACACACACACACACACACACACACACACACACATACACACACACACAGGAACACAACACTGAGTATCTTTTACAAAAGTGATCTCCTGCCACATAAGCTATCCTGAGTCCTGCGATCTTATAATTATGGTTTTATTGTTTGCTGACAGGCTCTTGCTGGGCATTTGGAGCCTGTATGAGTTTCCTGTGGTTGCTGTAGCAAGTTATTCCTACTCAGTGCTTAAAACAACAGAAACGTGCAGTTCTGGAGGTCAGAGTGTATGATTTTTAACATATTTTAAGTCTGCAGCTGATAGCAAGGAGCCAGGACTGAGAGATGAACAGGGCCAGCTCTCTGGCAGCACTGGGCATGGACTGGTCCATTCCTGGTCTTGTCCTTCACCTGGTGGCTGCCAGAACTCCTTGGTGAGTGGTCGCATCACTCATCTTAACCTCTGTGCTCGCTCACCCTGACTTTACCTGGTCTGTGTGTCAAATCTCCCTCTGCTTCTCTTTGCTAAGGACAAGTGATGTCATCCCAAAATCATGCTGGTGCCCGGGCATTGATGGGCAGGTGCTCCTTCCAGCCAGTGAGCTGTGGACCAAGTGCTGTGCTCAGTCCTCCCCCTTCCCATGCAATGACTTGTCTCCTTCTCACTCCCCATGGAAGAAAGACCCCGAGGCTCCAAGAGATTCCACAACTGCCAGGCATGCAGCTGTCAAGGGGTCAAAGCTGGGCTCCCACGAGACTCCATGTCATCTGGTAACTCCGCTGTTTGTTTAGAGACCCTACAGCCTCCTGCGTCTATGCTCAAATGTGGAGGAGGTGGCAGTCCTGTGGGTCTCAAGGGTAACAATAGCCCTGCCCTAGTCTTTCAACTTAGTAATTTAGTGTCTGTCCTTTCAGAAAAGTCTCTACAGAATAACATACACACACACCCAGGCCTGGGCTATCTGGTTTATAGGAATGAGACTATTACAGCATGTCCTTACCCATGCACTGTGCAGCCACAATTTCAATAAGGCTCAGGCAAAATGCTAAGCTTGAGTCCCAGAACAAAACCAAACCAAACCTAGGCATAGCTGCTACTTGCTTGTGATCCCAGCACTGAGAAAACGAAGACAAGAGACCTCTGGGACTTGATGCCAAGCAGCCTAGCCTATTTGATGGGTTCCAGGCTAGTGAGCGGACTTATCTCCAAAAAGTGGGGAGGGTGGATGGTATCTGAGGAGCCACACTGGGGTTGTCTTCTGGTCTCCACACACAATTGCGCACACAGGAACCCTCCCAAAGTTGCACTCTTGCTGACACGTTTATGAAGTTCGGTCCACAGTTGGCATTTCTGTGCTGGAGATGAAGAGAACATTTTCCCTGCCGTCATTCTCAGACCCACAGCATAGCACTTAATTACATGGCATCTCCCTTGTGTTGTGTGTTACAAGTCACCTGGAGATGACTCCAAGGGTATGGGAGGGTATGTGTGGTGGTCCTGCCATCAACAGAAAGAAAGCCCGCTCTGATCTAATTTCTGGAACCCGAGAATGCTGCTGTTAATGGAGGAAATTATTGAAGATACAATAAAAATATTTTGCACATATGATTTTGGGATGACATCACTTGTCCTTAGCAAAGAGAAGCAGAGGGAGATTTGACACACAGACCAGGTAAAGTCAGGGTGAGCGAGCACAGAGGTTAAGATGAGTGATGCGACCACTCACCAAGGAGTTCTGGCAGCCACCAGGTGAAGGACAAGACCAGGAATGGACCAGTCCATGCCCAGTGCTGCCAGAGAGCTGGCCCTGTTCATCTCTCAGTCCTGGGAGCCTCCAATGGACCATCATAGAAGGCTAGTCATCGCAGAGCAGAGGTCCAGTAAACTGAAGGAGACCAGCGGTCCCTGTTGATGGCTGCTGTCACCACCAGACTGGCTCTGGGATGCTCCTGCCCATGCATGTGCCCTGCCATGAATCCCCAGGGGGGCCCACTCCACACAAGCCAATGCGAAGGCTGTGCCTGGCCACATTCTGATCAGGCCTAGGGCCGAGAGCAGGAATGGCGGGTAGCTCCATAGTGCCCAGTGCAAGACCTCCCAACAGAGTCCAAACTGTGGAGGAACCAGAAGAACCAGCCCTGTTCCTGGACACCTTGGCATTGACACTTTGGGAATTCATGCTGGCTGGGCCAGGAGCACCCTTCCTGGGATCCCAAAGGATTCCTCCAGGTCCTAATCCACCATGTAACAACCAGTCTGCTTTCTGAGCCCTGGGCTCAGAAAAATTCACCCAGGGGTCACTGGATAAGGAAGAGACCTGAAGGGGTCAAGAGAAGTAGCAATGAGGCAGAGAGATGCCAAGGCTTTTGGTGCCAAGTTCAAAGCTGACCTTGCCTAATAGAGACCCAAGAAAAGAGAGTTGGGACTGGCTGAATCAGCTTCCACCTAGACATTTTCTGCCCTCTGGTGGCTGGTGGCAGGCCAGCCTGGCTTCCAGCCCAGCCTAATCCCTTACTGTAATGCTGAATGTTGGGAGAAAATTACTTGACTCTATTAACAGCGGCCACCCAAGATATGCACACACCTGATACACTCTGCCCACATGCCTGCCCAGATAGATAGATATTTGCACGCAGGTAACCTCATGCGTCTGTGTGGACAGTAGTATGTTCATGTGCAGATGTGCACATACCACCTATACATAGATACCCAGAGTCACGAATGTGAGACACACTTACCTATTAGTACACAGGCAGCCCCACAGCATCCGCCCCAATGGACACGTTTCAGAATTCACCTCACATCTTTCAAAACATTTTCATGATCATTGTGTTCTCAGAGCCCTTCGGCGGTAGTGAGCGCCTCCTGCTGGTCAGTCCTGGAGGAACCACGGCCAGGACTGTTGCCTTTTCTGCATATGCAACAGGCTTCTGTTTAGTTAACTTCTCAAAACCCTTAAATTTGCTTTTTCACTTAAATGTGTTTTAAAGCAGGAACTTTATATCCTCACTTCAAGTGGAGAATACATTTACCTAATACATTTTAAAAAATAACAATGCAGGAAACAAACACATCCTTCATCCAGTGTGCCCTGCACCTGTCACCAGGGCGACCTTTGGAAAGCTTGTGTGACTTCCTTGGAGTCTCACGAACTCCCTATTGGCAGGGCTGGTGTCTCATGTAGAGACTGTGTCAATCTGTTGTGGAGGCAGGAGCTCAGAGGCAATGGGGTTTCCCTCGGGCGCCATGCTGGATGCAAATCCGCCCTCTTGGGCCAACCCTACTGCCCTTCCGTGGGAACAATCCCAGGCCAGCCCCAGACAGACAGTTGTCATCAGAACAGCCTTCCGCCCTCCTGCTGTGTCTTCCACCACCTCTCACACTACCGCAAGGTGGTGCTGCAGCCCCACCCCCACCCCATCACCACCACCATCCCAGATCCTCCAGCATCTCTGCCATCCTCTTGTCTGCCCCCAACCCCAAGCTGGCTCTGCATAGGTTTGCTGTAGCCAGTGAGGATGCAGTAGGCCTGGTCCTCTTGGCATCCTTTCTCTGGCCATCAGGGACCTACTCTAAGAGATGGCTCCTGCAGTGTCTGTTAAGAACAAGAGAATGGGCTGGGCGGTGGTGGCGCACGCCTTTAATCCCAGCACTCGGGAGGCAGAGCCAGGTGGATCTCTGTGAGTTCGAGGCCAGCCTGGGCTACCAAGTGAGTCCCAGGAAAGGCGCAAAGCTACACAGAGAAACCCTGTCTCGAAAAACCAAAAAAAAAAAAAAAAAAAAAAAAGAACAAGAGAATGGGCCGGAGAAATGGCTCAGCAGTTAAGAGTACATACTGCTCTGGCCGAGGACCTGGGTTGATTCCCAGCACCCATGTGGGGAAGCTACAGTTGCCGGTGACAACACACACACACACACACACACACACACACACACACACACGTTTCTCTTAAAAAGATAAACAAGAGTGCTCATAGCCTAAGAGCTATGGTGCCAGCCGATACGGTGTATGGGATTATCGCTGTCTGTCTGCCCACCCTGGGAGGAAGTGTCTTCCTGCATCAGTGACGACCACACTTGACTTATCCTCCCTCTGCCTTAAACCCCAGCTCCGTGGAGGACACCACCATCAGACTTCACGGCTCACAGCTCTTCCAGTGGCCCCACCTTGTTTCAGCTAAGACTTGTGATCCGCACTTTGGCCGATAGTATCCCACATGGTCTGTTCTGCCCACTCTGGACCTCATCTCCTATCTCTTCTTTTGGCTCGGCCTCAACATGCCATCATGCAGGGTGCATGCAATGCCAAGCTCGATCCTGCCCCAAGACCTCTGTAATTTGCAACTCTTTAGTCAGTTCAGTTTCAGCAAGGCTTTCCCTGACCGCTGCTTAATCCCACCCAAACCCCTACCCATAATTTCTCTTCCTTCCATGTTTTTCTCCTGAACTCTTGACATTTTATATGTTTGTACCCCAGTGCGGTCTCTACTGACCTGCCAAGATGTAAACCCCAAGTGGGTCAGCCGTGCTGACCCTGAGTGTGGGTAATATTGTGCACATAGTTATGCTCTGGCCCGCCAGCTGTGGGAGCAGCCAGCTGTGGGAGCAGCCAGCTGTGGGAGCAGCCAGCTGTGGGACGGGCTCCCACACCTTGATATTGGTAAGCACCTCTGTCCTCAGGAACACACACTTTCACATACACAGGGATCACCAGAAAGGCCAAATATTATGTTTGGATCCTAAGTGCCTCACCCAAAGGTTCACAGTGAAGGCTTGGTGCCCCCTGCAGAAGTGTTCAGAGGTGGGGTCTTTGAGAAGGAACTGACTCATGAGGGTGCCGACCTCGATGGTGGAGTCATAGCTTACTGGCTTCTGGGAGGAGGCATGGACTTTAGGAGGTGGACTTGCTTGGAGGAAGCTGACCCCAGAGCAGGGAGCCCTTTGTCTGCTGGATGTTTTATCCCTGGCCTCTTTCTAGTCTCTCTTCGTTTCCTCTTCCCTTCTGTTCTTTCCCTCCGTCTCCCCCCTTTCTCCTTCCCTCCCTCCCTCCCTCTCCTCTCTTCCTTCTAGTAACATCCCCTTTCCCCCTTTTCCTTGGCCCCATCTCTCTCCCCATTTCTTGGACTCCACAAAGCGAGCGTTTCTGCTCCACACACCCTCTACTGTTCTGTGCTATCTTGCCGTAGTGGACCCAAGCAACTACGGTCTAAACACCCCGAGCCAGGAGCCAACACATTTCTTTCTGATTAGTTGAGTTTCTTAGATGTATTGTCACAAGCTGATTGTCGTGCCTCCTCTACAGACAGGGCAATGGTCAGAGACAGCCACCCAACCCGACACCCGGGTTGTCACCATTTAAATCCTATCACTTCTGATCTCCTTGAATTCTTTGGGTTGAGGCCTGCCTCTTTCTACAGATCCCAGGCCTCTCCTAGACTGAGAAACCATATCCTTTGCTGGAGATAGCCCACATGCTTTGTTCTCAGACACAAGCAAGGGAAGAGGCCCCTGACTTAATGAGTGTTCTGGCCTGCCAGAGCAACCCATTTTGGCCAACATGACACACAGGGACAAGGAGCTGAGACTGTAGTAGTCCATGTTCCGTCAGAGAGATGGAGGGAGCTGGAATGTGTATGTATTGCTGTCATGGGCTTATGTGATCGTGGCTGGGCTGGCCTGCCATCGAGGGACCTCAGGCAGGAGCTAAGGCTGCAGCCAAATTTCTCCTCTCTGAGGAGACCTCGGGTCTGTGAGCTAATTGAGTGAGGCCTTCCCAGGTTAGGGAGGGCCACCCTTGATTTGAAGGTACCTGGCTGCAAGCAAGTCAGACCACACTATTTATGTGTTTGGAGAACTGGACTCAACCAGTCCACTTCTGTCAACCTGGCCCCTCCTTGGGCCATCCTCAACCTCCAAATAAGTGCAAAACACAACCACACTTCCGTCTAGAATGACAGGTATTCCTCACACAGTGGAAACACGCGGACCTTCTCCCCAGAAGGGGATGCAGAGTCCCTGGAAGTGGCCACTCTGCTCCCTGAGAACGTGTGGCGTAGATGCTGGGACATAAATTACAACTATGAACGTCTTATGTTAGACGATAAAGGGTAAGAGAGGGAGGGACACAGAGGGACAGAGATGTGTCACATAGGAAGCTGGTCACATGGCTGTGCTCAGCGCTTCCCATCTCCTTCCTCCCCCGCCCACTCAGCATCCCTTTGTTCTTAGTGAGCACCTTGGGGGCTTCATCACAGTGGGGGCTTCACTCCCTGTTGAGGGGACCCAGTGTCGCTGGCAGTCCTGCCTGAACTGAGATGCGACGGCCTCTTTGGAAAGGTGACGGTACTGAGAGACCGCTTCTGTACCCCATCTTCCCCCCACTTCTGCCATGAGCAGCCCCGTTTCCTCTCAGCCACCAGAATCTATTTCTCTAGTCAGTAGGGTAGCTTCCTTGGTAACCTGTCACTGCAGAGGCACAGGGAGCCCAAAGCAACCAGGCCATGGCATGCTTAGCCTCCAGTTTAATCGCTCCCTGTTGTGGGTTGATTAACAGATCCTGTGTTGGTCTGTATCAGTTGCTATAACTGAATACTACGGCCTGATGGTTTGTACAGAACAGAGGTTTATGTAACTCACAGCTCAGCAAGCTGGGAGCTCAATGTCAAGGAGCCAGCACCTGGTCAGGAGGGGTTTGGGCTGCATGATAATATGGAGGGGGACTTCACGTGGCCAGAACCAGGGAGCTATAAACTGGAATCTATTTCTGAAAGCCACTAATCCCATCAAGGGGGCCCTACCCTCGTGATCTTAGCTAACCCTAATTACTTCCCAAAGGTGTCACCCCAAAGACCATCAATATATGAGTTTGAGGATTATTTTCAACATGAAAATTAGGGGGACATTCTCAGAACATACATCCACAAATCCATTTCCATCCAGAACCTCAGAATGTGTGCGTATATGGAAATGGGGCACTTTCAGATTTAAATCCAATGGCACATATCCGTAAGACAACATGAAGATACAGAGGCACAGAGAGAGAGGATTGGGCCAGGTGAAGAGGCGGGGGGGGGGGGGGGGAGTGGATTGCTGCAGCTACTTAGCCTGAGACCATCAGGTTGCTGGGACACCAAAAGTGAAAGATCCGGAATGGATTTTCCATCAGAAACCCAGGTAGGAAACACCCGGCTAGCACCTTCAGACTCCAAGCCTTCAGAACGTCAGGAGAAAGTCTTTAGGCCACCTGGTCTGGGGGCTTGGGTTCTTACACAGTCCTAGAAATCTTATATAAGCCATATGGCCTGAGTCCTAGACCCTAGGGCCTAAGGACATGGGACCAAGAACAGAGGTTTTGCTAGGGCATCGTCACACCCAGTCCTGGTCGATTCAGAACATACCACCCCTCAGTGGACGTTGTCCCCATCCTGCAAGCACTGCCATGTGGTGGTACTGTGACTGAGTCCTCAGAAGGCCATTCCATAGCTGTTTCAGAATGCAGGCTGCTTCTTCAGACTTCCATGGCAAATCACCAGCCAGGTGGCACAATGCAACACAGGTGTGTTCTCACAGTTTAGGGGATGTGAGGGGAAGTAAAGGTGTCAGCAGGGGCGTGCCCCTGAAATCTTCAGGCAAGTCTTTCTTGCTCCTTCTTGTGGTCATATTTGGCATTGTTCAGCAGCATGAATCCAGTCTCTGTCCGCCTTCACAGGATTGTCCCCCCTCAGCGTTCAGATTCCCTTCTTACAAGGCTGTTCAGTATCTGTTAATACTCCGTTTCCAAAGCAGGTCATATGTGGGTGTGTTTTGATTTGGTCCAGTGTGATAGGGAACATGATAAGCTAGCGGAGGTCCCGTGATCCGAAGCGGTGCTGTATGGAATACCATGAAGACAGAGTGGTTCTGGCCTGAAGCACTCCAGGGAAGACAGCTCCCCATCCGCAGAAGCAAAGGACCTGATAACCATCTTTGTGCCCGGCAGACTGAGCACTCAGCAGTGGCTACAAGCAGGTTCACCATGAGTGGAAGTTCATGTTGTTGCATCTAGACCTCCATCCCCGTCACCCTGACACTTTGTGAGCCTATGGAACAGTGATGTGGGTAGCAGGGGAAGGAGACTGCCTGGTGTCTACAAATGGGTCCCCCCTTCCACTTCCGAAAGCCCTTTCTGTTGAGCTCACCCTTCGTGGAGAATTCACGTGGGACACATATACCCTTGGATCTCTGCCTGTTCAGGGGTCTGCTTATACGCCTCTTTCCCAGGCCTTCACCAGCTTCTCAATCTTGTTTCTTCAAGTCCCTGCCCAACCAGCTCAACCACTGGCCACAGCCCATAACCAGTATATACAGAATAATTGGCACACACCACATTACAATCAGTCTACACCGCAGTGTAATTACAAACATGGTCTAATCCGTATACATTTGTGGCTCTGGCCATCTCTCTTCATAAGCATATGATGCCACCTCCTAAAGTTCTGCCCACAGGGGACAGTTCCCTATACCACTGCCCTTTGGATGTCCCAGAAAGCTACAAGCCATCCTTTTCCAGGTGCTGCCTACATCTCATGCAGAACTGTCATTGAAACAGGTCTGTGGGGCTGGAGAGATGGCTCATCGGTTAAGAGCACTGGCTGTTCTTTCAGAGGTCCTGAGTTCAATTCCCAGCACCCACATGGTGGCTCACAACCACCTGTAATGAGATCTGGTGCCCTCTTGTGGCCTGCAAGGACACATGCAAGTAGAACGCGGCATACATAATAAACAAACAAACAAACAAACAAATAAATAAATCTTAAAAAAAAAAAAAAGAAAGAAAGAAAGAAACAGGTCTGTGGTCTCTTCCTCTGTCAGCCAATATAGGGAATTTGGATGAGGCCTTAGGTGGAAGAGGGGAATTTCTCAGAGGTGAGGACCACGGGCATGGGACCCTATCAACACACACATACCACTCCTCTCCAACACTGCAGTTTCCCTAAGGTTTGGGTCCCTTCCTCTGTATATACTGAGGCAGCCCCAGCATTTCTATTTCATTTGGTAACCACCACCTCTGGGCCCATGGTAGAGCCCTTCCTGACCCTTTGGCCAGAGCACTGACTCCAAATCTGCTCAGTGGGCTCAACTAAACCATCAAACCCCAGCTTAGCCCCCTGGGCATCCCGCCATTATAACCCCATCTCTTTCACATCCAGAGACCACCACGCATTGTGAGTCATGCGCTTCCAAGAGGAGACTCTGGCCTTGGTTTCTGGCAGCCTCCGACTATAGCTACACAGACGTCAGGACTGTTTTTAGGGGGACAAACAGCCCCCAAGCCACTCCTGAGGAGCCTGGGTTGGTGAATGAGAAGCTCTAGGCTCATCTTTTCCTTTCTCGATTGAAATTGAAGTTTATCAGAGGAAGGAATAATCAGGCCCATCACTTAATGTCACTGGCCTTGAACTTGGGGGTAACCTTGGTGGGTTCCTCCATAATCCCCTGACACTTAGGTAGGAAACGGGACACACCCAGGCACAGCCCTAGTTAACAAGAGCCTCTGCACCCTCACTGTCCCATCCCTCGCTGGTACAAACAGCCTTTCAGGAAAAGCAGTATTCAGGTTACTTAAGAACAGCAGCTGAACTCCTGATTCTCCGGTGACAAAGGACACAGCAAACGGCCAGGACAATGGGAGTCTCTGCCAGAGTCATTCATAGCAAAACTTTATTGAACAGAAAACCCAGCAAAGGCTTCACCTCTGCCAAGTCACCCTCGGTTTAAAGTAAAGCACTGCATTTTAAAAAGCAATTATACACAAGTCTCTCCTAGAAAAGTCCTGCTAACATGTCTAGCAATTCACTGATTATATAAAGTAGTACACTTAGTGTAATTTGAACATTCCAACAGGAATCAAATCGAACCAGCAGAACCACTTCTGCATCTATGACTTCCATGTAGAGCACACATGCACACACGTCTATGACTTCCATGTACAGCACACATGCACACACATCTGGGGAACATGCGACCCTGGGCCTTCTGCTTACAGTGGCTATGAAACTACATACAGTATACATTAAAGCTCTTCAGAATAAAGACATGAGGGGCCCTGTTCAGTTTGTATCACGGCTTCATGTCTTAGTTTGTGCTTCTGCTCGGCACAAAAGCACATCACCATCCTGCGGGTTTTCAGTGACTCTGCTGAGTCACACCAGGTGAGGACAATGAGCTGGAGCAGAGGATCCAGTCCGAGCTGTCGAAGCCTCCAGAGACAGCACAAGTGCCATCAGTTTGCTATAGCTGGCGGGCCTTCTGGAAGAAGAGAGGCAAAGAAAGTCTTGAAGACTAGCCATGCTGTGCTCATAAACGAAGGGCTGGTCTGCTCAGGGTCCAGCACGTTACGATCTGGGGGAAGGTGGTTGGGGTCTTCCGTTTCCGGATCCGTGCCTTCCTAAAGACAAAAGCACAATGAGAAAGACGATTAGGGTCTAGAGGACACCTATCCTGAGGACAGGTCAGGGCAAAGCCTGGCAGGCGGACTTCTCCCTGGGGGACGAGTCCTTGGCTGCAGGAGGCACCTTTGAGCATCCACAGCACATCCGCAGCTGGCCTTCCACAGTTCCCAACATTCCTCTTGGCCAGTGTCAGAGGAACTGAAGTACCCTGACCTTCAGCTACTATCAAATAGTAATTGACTTGGCCACACACTAACCAGCCCTCAGATTTGGGCAGTGCCCTGAGCTAAAAAACCAACCAAGGCAGCTCAGTGTCGCCAGAGGCAACTATGGAGGCAATTTTTGTTATAAAGTATATCCTTTAGGGTTATGCATTAACATGCTTTATGAAGATTCTGTTTCTACGTGTTATTTTTCAGGAAATCTATTCTGAGATGTGGTAATGTGCCTAGTCAATTAGAATGACTATCCATCGGCACTTTCCATAATTAAATGCACTGTTATGTAGCTCTTATTCTCAAAATGTGGGCCAACCTCCCCAACATTACATATGCAAAAATTCCAATTGCCATATGCCCATATAGAATAGTCAAAGCCTTAAAAATAGCTGCTATAAGAATAATTTTTTTTTTAAACCATGAAACACTTAGCCTTAAAAATGGCAAGCCACGAGTCTGAAAGGCTGAAGGCTGAGGACTGGAGCCCGTGAGGCAGGGCAGGGAGGCCTGTACCTGGAGGTTATTGTTGGGGTCCTGGTTTGCAGCTTCCTGAGGAGGACCATCATCAGGGAAGTTCTGAACTGGCCGCTGTCTGAATGGAAACCACCCAACGTGATGCCTTTAAGAGAGCACAAACAGACACACTTCTATTAAGCCACGTGGGACCCACACAAGAGTCTAAGGAGCAGAAGCCCCGATGCCACCTGTCCAGCCAGTTTATCAGTCTCCTGGATGTTGTCAGGCCTCCGGTCCTCAAAGGCAGGAGTTGTGTTTTACTCACTGGCAATAAACATCTAGCGTGCAGTATGTGTTAATAAGTGCTTTCTGATATGAACTAAACCTGGCACTCGAAAACCTCAACAGAGCCAGCATGCAGTGGCATGAGCCTGGTAATCCTGTAATCCCAGCTCCCTGGGAGGCTACAGGAGGAGGATTCAAAGTTCAAAGCCCGCCTTAGCTACAGAGCAAGTTCAATGCCAGTCTGGTCAACTCAGCGAGACCCTGTCTCAAAATTTAAAAAAGAAAAAAGGAACAAGCTGTGACTGTATGTTAGACAAAGTATGCTTGTTGGCCTGGATGGAGGCGGCCCAGGGTCCTTACCCCAGCACCACAGAAATAAAAACAAACCAAACTTGACAGAAGTAGGAAATACATTCATACATAAAACTGCAATTATATACATATACATAATGTAATAATAACCTAAGTTTGGTCACATAGATATTTGATTCTACAGACTATATAGATATTTGATAAAAGGCTCTAGTTGGAAAATCTAGTAAAATTCAACTTTCAAGACAAAATATTAGGAATGGTTGTGCTTCTTACATTTTTAAAACCTAAACTAAAAACCCATTTTTACTGTAAAGTCAAACTTTCCCTTTCCATTCTAACCAGAGGCCTATCCCTGTAGGCCAAGCTCTCGTGGGCTGGGTCCTCAGTGTGAACTCTCCTGTACACTGCCGGGAACTTAGAAGCATCCCCTGATGCCACTTCCTCAACCACAGACCAGGCCTCTAGCCGTGACTTCCTCCAGATGCTGCCAAACGTCCCCTGAGAAGACACAGAATCCTCTCCAGCTGGCACTACGGCCCCAGCGCACTAACAGCTGAAGCAAACAGCGGCTGTGTAAAGGGTCACTGGCCCCTCACGGCTGGGACAACAGTCACCGTCTGACCTTCGTCCGGCAAGGCAGCTGCAGCCTGATAAAAAACCACTCTGTCCTCCTGGAAACAAATACAACCTCTCTCGTGCTGCACTGTGGCTCTGTGTGAGGTTCACAAGCCCACCAGCCTGAAAGGCCATTTATTCACTTATCTGGAAGATGAAAATATTCGTCTTGCACTAACCCAGGACCTCGGCATTCTGACTGACTGTGGACTCCTTGTATTGGAAGTGCCAGAATGACAGAATTTCAGTACGCTCCTTCAGTCTCTTTCACAGACTGAAACAAGATATCTGTGCTTAAGTCACCACACAGTGTCATTTTCAGTAAAGGAAAAGAGAGAGCCATCTGCTCACAGGTACATGACATCAGCAAAGGAAAAGAGAGAGCCATCTGCTCACAGGTACATGACATCATCAGTAAAGGAAAAGAGAGCCATCTGCTCACAGGTACATGACATCAGCAAAGGAAAAGAGAGAGCCATCTGCTCACAGGTACATGACATCATCAGTAAAGGAAAAGAGAGCCATCTGCTCACAGGTACATGACATCAGTAAAGGAAAAGAGAGCCATCTGCTTACAGGTACATGACAACGGTGGCGCCCATGACCATGAGGAATCTGCTCAGGGAGGAGTAGAAGTAGAGGATGCTGAGGAACACGGAAAAGGTCGCTGCTGAGTAGGTCCAATCCAGCCAGTCTCTGTTTATCTCATCATCTTCTTCCACAAGAGGGCCACCTTGGGCATTCATCCGCAAGTTCTGATTGGCTCCAGGATTAACAACCACTTGAGCAGCTGCGTTCTGATTGGCTGGCTGGTTTTCGGCTGGAAACTGGTTGTGAATAGGGGCTGGAGCCGGTGTCGAGACCACAGGTATTTCTTGTGCACTTGGTGTTGGGACAAAAGCTCCTGATGCCGCAGTGGCAGCTAGGCTAAAATAAAAACAACAGAAACGTCACTGCTGCAGGCGAGGCCTCGGAAGGACAGGGCTCTCTCAGCCCATGGGGTCTTTGCACTGTTAACAATTATGACTAGGAATGTATACACCTAGTTTGTCTTCATTTTAGAGAAGAATCTTCTGTAAGTTGTGTGTGCGTGTGTAGGGTGTGTGTGTGTGTGTGTGCGCGCGCGCGCGCCCTCGCTCGCTCGCTCGCTCGCTTGCGGAAGAGGGGGTGGGTTTTGAAACTCATTATGTGTCTCTGATCTCTGGCTGGCCTGGAACTTGTTATGCAGACCAGGGTGGCCTCGAACTCAGAAATCTACCTGCCTCTGCCTCCCGGATGCTGGGATTAAAGTGAAGAACTAAAAGTATCCAGCACCATGTCTATAAAATAAAGTTGGTCTTCAGAATGTCTGAGAAGAGCTTATCTGGAACTAATTCTGCAGCAATACACAAACCAGGAAGCTCTTGTTTCCACTCTACTACACCAAGAACCACAAAGAACAGGACTCTGGGGACAGACAAGCCCAGCCCTCTCTCCCTTCTGCACTTAGAGCACAGGTGGGATTTCTCTCCCGGCCCAGGAGCCGTGGCCACACCCAGCACAGTGGGACTTACTATTGCATATAGTACTGTCTTGCATAGATCTGCTGGAACCAAGAGAGCTGCAGCCACCCATAGGTTGTGTAGCCAGAGAAGCCAGGCCCGAGGCCTTGGAATGCCTGCTGGACAGCTTCAGGCCTGTATGCAGAGTCAAACAAAAGCACATTTTGAGTGGGTTGGGGATGAAGAGCTTAATACTAAGATATAATCAGCAATTAAAGTCAAAGAGACCGGACAGGCTTCACCATGTCAACTAACTGCATGATGCACCCTGTCCCTGGAGCACAGTAGCTTGAGGACAGCTTCCCACTGTGGCTCATCAGATCCCATGGGAACAAGAGCCCTGGCGGCCCTGGTTCTCCTCATCTCAGTAGGGAGATGCTAAACGCTTTCTGCACAGCTGTGCAGACAGGCTGATGCTTTTCCTCACAAGTCTCACCCAGGATTAAATCCCTGATCATGCTTTAGAGGGGCATACCCAAGCTACATCCCCAAGCCCTTCCTGAAAAAAACCTCTCGTCCTCCCGGACCCCAGGTCAGGATCTACACTGCGGCAGCCAGCAAGCGCAGGTGACACCCTCCCTACGTGCTTACTGGTCACCTGGTATCCCACGCAGCTTGATGGCTACCCAACAACCTTGTCGAGGGGTTCCACCCTAATTACAGAAAGCTCATGTGCAGCTCAGAAAATGAGGAACTCGCACAAGCTCGTGAGCTAGAGGACCAGACCTGGACTTTCAGACACGGTTTGGGCAGTGCCAGACTCGCTTCTTCGGGCAGGCAACAGCCTTCCCTCGGCCAAAGCAAGCGCATGAGAGGCTTAGGGCTGTGCACTTCTTCTATAACTAAGACAGGACAGAAAAGGACGCAGAGGGGAAGAAGCCCCACACTCCTGTTACACTCCTTGTAGGGCAGGAGTCAAGAAACCTCATAAAAAACTGATAAAATAAAAATTGCATAAAGATAAATGTTTCTGTCCCAAACCAGAACGTCTAGAAGAATAAACCATCTTGCTTAGAGCCAGAATGTTCCTGACCTGGTGTTTAGCCTATCAGTACTCCCCTCTTACCCTAAATCTAACAATGTACCTCAAAAAACATATTTATCCAGGAAAGTAAATTCTCCAAGAGAAAAAAAATAAAACACCGTGTGTATTTTCATTTAATTTTTTTTTTTTTTTTTTTTTTGAGACAGGGTTTCTCTGTGTAGTTTTGGTGCCTGTCCTGGATCTTGCTCTGTAGACCAGGCTGGCCTCGAACTCACAGAGATCCGACTGGCTCTGCCTCCTGAGTGCTGGGATTAAAGGCGTGCGCCACCACAGCCCCGCTTCATTTAATTTTTAAACTTTGCTTCACCTTTATCTTTTAATCTTGGCACAAATTCTGTCCTTTGAGGGGTGTAACTTAAGAAGCCACAGAACAGGGCTGCGGGCAGGAGGCAGCCACCGGGAAGCATACCCCTCTCGGGGCTAAAAGGCTTGCGTTTTCATCTCATGCAGCTACTTTTAAAAATCTATACCGAGAGACTGACATTAAGAAGCATAAACCCATGAGGTCTTTAACATGAAGCCCTTATGTAATCCTGGAGCTCTGACTGTACCCTGTGTAAACACACCTCCTGAAACTGACACAAATGGACACTCACCTTGAGATGTTCTCCCATCCGGAGGGAGAAAGGTTCCGAAGACCTTCCCGTTGCCTTAAGCCATCACTCGGGGAATCCCCAGGATGCTGTGCCTGATTAGCGTTAGCCAGCTGCTCTGTGGATTCAGCACCCTAAGTTAAGTAACACAAACGTCAGGACGAAGGGCGGGCCTGATGCAACGGTCTGCAATCACGCCAAAAGCACGGTCTTGCTACAAGTGGCTGGTATGCTTATCCTCACCCCTCAACTCGACAAAACTCAGTACAATGTTATTTAAAAAAGAAATCTAAATTTGTTCAGATGCTAGGGTTGAGGAATGTAGCTCAGGGGTAGAGGTCTTGCCTTGCACACACGAGGCCCTGGGTTCAAGCCTGAGCAAAAACTCTCTATGTAGATACCAGTATCTAATATCTAGACACACACACACACACACACACACACACACACACACACACACACACACACACACACACGAATAAAAACTAAAGAAGATTATCCACATTTTTGTTTCCCCAAGAATAACTACTGCAGTCTCACCTTCCAAATGCAACTATCATTAGTGAGAAAGCTTCCTGCTGATGTTAAAATGTATGGTGCTAAACCATAAAGTCTAGAAATTAAATGTGACCAACAAGATGACACACACAACTAGGCAGCAATGTAAAGGGAAGAGGACTTCCTATGTGATTCTCAGATGTTGCAGGAAATACAAATTTAAGTCCATTGCCACACTAGACTATTTTGGTGTATACTTAAGCAAACATTGTGGAGTGGAAAAACAGATGAGTTTCAGTGTCAAATGAAAGTCTTTAGAGATCATATAATGAAGAGTATGGCCTTTTTCTACCCAAACAACCATGACAGAAATTTCTACAGGAAATATATTTACTTCTTTACTCTTTATAAAAAGTAATGTTTCCAGTCTGGCAATGGGGTGCCTGCCTTTAATCCCAGTACTTAGGAGGCAAAGGCAGGTAGATCTCTGTGAGTTCCAGGTCAGCCTGGTCTACAGAGTAAGTTCCAGGTCAGCCAGGGCTACACAGAGAAACCCTGTCTCAAAAAAACAAAAGCAAACAAAAGTGTTCCTTAGAGAAATGTATTCGTTTCTGTAAACACCACTTTCAGGGGCCATTCTGGTGCTGCATTCTGGACAGACAGTGACCTCGACTCAGAGGCTCGAGTTCTCCTTTGCACACGGCAGGCATTCTGCAGTCTGCTACCACGACACTAACCTTCGCCGCACTGAGAACCCAGCCTCTACGACCTGGCGTGACAGGGCGGGGCACACTATAAAATCTCTCCTAAGCTTCACCAGCTTCCCTTCTCCTTCTTTTGAGTATCTGAGACACAAATAGGCTTATCGTAAGAGGACAACATACCTTTGTGCTGGCTTCTGGCGTTTTTGAGGGGTTCTTCACATTGCACACGAGGTGCAGAACGTGTCGCTTTTCCTGCTGAGTATAAAAAGAGATACCTCAGGACCTGGACTCAGCCTGCGAGCGTCTGACAACACCCCAAAGATTCTAAGTGCCACAAAGTACCTTTGGAAGCAAGTCTCGGAGACACTGGTGATCCAGCAGCATCTTCCCAGAATATATCAACCTCTGGTCCTCCGGGCGCTGACCAAAAACAGAAGGAAAAGCACAGATGAGCACAGATCCCAAGTGTTTGCCCCAGCACCGCCCAAGACTTTTCTTTTAAGTTCTCACGTGCAAAACTTTTACTTAGAAAGTGATTGACTTTAATCTTAAATATATATGCAAATGACCCCCTAGTCTATAAGAACTGGGGTCACACAGCTTACTTCTTATTCAGAAGGAAACTGCTTCCTGCTACTAAAAACACAAACTGTATTTAGGGTCTCAGCAGCAACAAACTTTAAAACCTGGTTTGGCCCCAGAGAAAACTCTTGGTCAGTCTTTGCCCATAGCACCTGAGGTGACCTGCTGCTGGGATCAAGATTCCAACCCATGTTCTCCTCCATAATAGCAATTTTAAACACACGGAGTCCACATACTTTTATAGAATTCTCATTTCTAAAATCTATTTTTAAATTTCTCTTAAACCATTTTTTTGTTTGTTTTTTGAGACAGGGTTTCTCTACATAGTTTTGGTGCCTGTCCTGGATCTCGCTCTGTAGACCAGGCTGGCCTTGAACTCACAGAGATCCACCTGCCTCTGCCACCCAAGTGGGGAGATTTAAAGGTGTGTACCACTTCTGCCTGGCTTAAACCATATTTTTAAAAGTATGTACTTAAAAGAAATGGACAGGATACCACCCACAGGTTACCAGCTGCCTACCAGAATAACCCACTAAGCAAAACTTGGCATGAAACTGTCCTTTCCAAACAACCTGAGACAGAAGACACCAAACAGCCCAGCTCTAGAATCCCAGCATGAAGTTAGCTTAGGTAGTAGTTCAAGGCCAGACTGGGATATGAACGAGCTGCAGATAAGCTTCTGCTAGAGAGATCCTATCTCCAAATGCTGCCCCCCAAAAGACCAGAAAAACTGCACCCACCTAGGCCTGGTGGCATATGCCTACAAGCCCAGTACTTGAGAGCTAGAGGCAGAAAGCTCAAGATGAGGCCAGCCTCAGATACATAACAAGCTCAGGCTAGCCTGGGCTAAGAAGTCTGGCCTCAAAACCCAAATGACAACAAAACCTGCATCTACTTATGCACATCCATAAGGACTTTTTGACCCTATACCTAAAACAAACACCATATTGGATGTTGTATTCACTGTTGTTCTGAATGGCTTTGCTGGTAAATGCTATCTACATCAGTTTGCAAAATACTATTCTAAATGTGAAGTCAACCACCAGCAAATGCTGGGAAAAAACAAAAACAAACAAACAAAAACACAGTTGCCTGTGGATTTAAATTGCTTTTCTCCTTTAAAGGCTCAAATTGACACTCTGTCCTCAAGGCCAATTTGAAAATTAAATGTTAAGCAAATAACTATTATAAAGGCAGGATTCTCACCCGATGGCAGGTACTACTACAGAAAAATATGAGCATGCTTTCTTCCTTAATTTCTGAGAGAGGCTCTCACTACATATAGTCCAAGAGGACATGACCCTCCTGGGTTGGTCTTTCCAGTACTGGGTTACCGACGTGCACCATTGCACCCATTCCCAGTCATTTTTAAGGCACAGGTTTGTATACCCAGGAGACCTGTATTTACCATCTTAGGTCTTCAAATCCAAGAGGCCCAATGTTCCTTGCCTGAGGAAAACAGGCCTCAAAACAGAGCCTTCTACAAATGATGCAACCAGAGATCACACGAGCATCATTCGTGTGCCTAACTGCCAACAAGGACAACTGGTCTCATGGAAACGGCCATGGAGATACTACAGACCGCCCAGACGTTCCAGAGGGCACTGGATTGGAAGAAAGTTCCTAACGACTCAGAAGGGAAAAGTCTGGTCTACATTGCCGACAATGCGGAACCAAAACAAACCGAAACCCACGCGCCGCTGCGCTGCCGCCGGTTGGAGCTCGCAGGCAACTGCTGGCAGTCCCCGATCTGCAGCCACCCCATTGCCCTCTCCCGTTTGATCCAGAACTGCACTCGTGGACACTTACATAACCTCAGAGTACAAAGTAAATACAGGAAGGTCCAGCACAGCCTCCGTCACGTGGCAGGGACCGGGAGGGGTGGGCGGGGCCAAGGGAACTGTTGACAGATGTGTCAACTAGAAAAGAAAGACTCCTAACTGACCCACGGAAGTCGTCCAGCCAGACTCAGGGCGACTCCAGCTGCGGCTTCCTTTCTCAATCACCCTTTGCTAGAAAGTTAAGGGGGCTCCTCCCCGGGCTAAGGAATGCCTCTGGAGCGCTGAGCGACGGACGGGGAGGGGACAGCCAACGGAAGGTGGCCGGAGAAGAACCACGTCTAGCTTCTGGGCGTAGGACCTTCAGAAGTTGGTGACTGGGCACGCACCCCAGCCACTGGCCCAAGCTGGCACAATCACTCTTCCATCCTCGCTGCACCCAGAAGTCTCGTTTGGCAGCATCCACATTTCTTATTTCTACCCACTGGATGCAAGCCGAATTGGGAACATCTAATCACCTAGTTGTTGGTTTTTTTTTTTTTTTTTTTGGGGGGGGGGTCCCACTAAGGTTTAGATGGGGAAATGACTTATCCAAGGTCAAATTACTGTTTCCCTGGCTCAGCGAAGGCTGTATGCCACCTGGGAGGACGAGGAAGGAGTACAGGGACGTGGGGCTGATGTGTGACAGTAAGAAGAAACAGGGAAGCGAAGTGGCAAGCAGCTAGCAGGAGGCAGGCGCGGAGGGGTGGAGGCCCAGAAGAGATGACAGACGCTGGGGCAAGCAGAGGGGCACCGAGGACAGTCGGGCAGTTAGGGGACCACTGCCTTGCAATGCGTGACAGTTGAGTCCAGGCAGCCCTGCTGGGTGTGGCACCCCGGGACCCCCCACTCACCGGGCGCTCGGGGTAGACTCGGCTCAGGTGGGCCTTAAGGTGGCTCACACTCCAGCTGCGGTCGCCGCTCAGCTCCAAGTCGCGGTGGCGCTGGTTGGGGCTCTTCACCAGCAGCGTGACCTGCTCGGGCTGCGGCTCAGGCTGCGGCTCGGGCTGCGGCTCGGGCTCCATGTCTGCGGCGTTGGCGGCTCGGCTGCGCTCAAGGATGCCGAGCGGGCGGCGACGCGGCCGTCCGAGACTCCACAACGACACTTGGCGTCTTTGGGACGCGCGCCCCCGTCTCGGGTACCTTTTATGGGCGCCCCGCGCCAGGGCGCCACAGACTGCGCTCTCTGTGGCTGCCGCCCATTGGCTGAGACGGAGGTCAGTGCCCAACGTGGCCCAATCAGCGCCCGGGGCAGGGCGGCGATGGGGCGGGCTGAGCGCGAGGGTGCGGGCTGATGCAACCCGCCGCCGTTGCGTCATCCCGAGTCCCGGCTGCGGCGCGGGAGCCCGGTTTCGGCGGCCATGTCGGGGTGCGCTCCGGGGCGCTGGTCCTGTTCAGGGGCGCTAGCGCGGGGTACCTGCGGTGCCTGAGCCCGGGCGACCCGCCTGACTCCCACCTTAGCCGGCTCTGCAAATTGTTTCCTCACAAAGCGGCCCTCCTCCCTTTCTGACCCCAGGCGCTGGGCACGCGTCCTCTTGCATTTCCCCCGGTAGCTGCGCAGCCTGGTAGCCAGGGACGCCTTTCCTCCCGGACTAGCCTGGCTGAGCTGGCTCCTTAGAGGCCAAGAGAAAGCAGACCCGTGCCGCCCTGAGCTGAGAGGATGGAAGGTTCAGGCACCTGCCAATTTGCCTGCACCTCTGGGCTTTTAACATTGCACCAAGTGTGGAACTTGCCCCTCAATTATGAACGGCACCAAGTGTGGGGCTTCTGCCTAATGATTGACAAGCACTCTAGGAGACACTGGAAAGCGGCATCATTTATAGACTAACAACATCTGCTGTTTTTAAATTGGGGTTGAGACGAGGACAGCAGTGATCTCAGATTCCTGAAACCTGACCAGGGGCCTCTAGTGTTATCAGCGCTCCGCTGTTCCTTCCAAACTTGAAAAACAGAACTGGCATGCCCTGACCCCTTCTTTGTCCCAATCCTGTTGGGACACCTGGGCTTTCAGCCGTGTCCCGAGCTTGCAGAGTTCAGAAGGGTAACAGCAGGAGGAGCCTATTTAGGGATGGTGATGTGATAATCAGAAGGAAATGCCGTAAACTGGGGACTCAAGAAACCGAAATTTCTTCTGCAGCGGGAGAGGCTGGAAGTCTGAGACCAGAGTGTAGGGCAGTATTGCTTCTTTTGGGGAGAGAATCTGTTTGCGCCACTCGGAATGTCTGCAGGTTTGCCAGCTGTCCTTGGCATTTCTTGGCTTCCGGGTGTATTGTTCCAACTTCGACCTTTCTATTCACATGGCATTCACACGTGTGTGGATGTATCTGTATCATCTTCATGCACATATCTGTCCAATTTTCCCCCTTTTATAAGGATACCAGTCATATTGTTGTGGATGACCTCATCTTAACAACTATCTTCCACAAAGACTGTATGTAGTCCTACATGTCATCACATTCCTGGGACTGAGACCACAGCATCTCTCTGGAGGATGCACTGTTTCTCACTACAGCGAGGCATCTGCCAGGGATCCACCAGGAACATGCCACAGAACACTAGACGCTTTCCTTCTCGTTTTTGTGTTAAGAAGGATCATTGAGGCCAGGTATGGTGGTGCAACATTAATCCCAGTACTCAGGAGGCAGAGGCAAACAGATCTCTGCTAGTTGGAGGCCAGCCTGGTCTACAGAGTGAGATCCAGTACAGCCAGGCTACACAACACAGTGAAACCCTGTCTTGAAAAAGAAGAAGAAGGAGGAGGAGAGAGAGAGAGAGAGAAAGAGAGAGAGAAAGAGAGAGAGAGAGAGAGAGAGAGAGAGAGAGAGAGAGAGAGAGAGAGAGAGAGATCACTGAAGCCAGTGGTGGTGCAATGTTAATCCCCCACCACCCAGCTTGAAGAAGTGATCTTAATCTCTGCACCATCTCTCCAGGCCTGCCCTCATAGAGTTCTTCATTAGAATTATATTTTTATTCTGCACTGAGCCCCACAAATTATGGAGCTTTTCCTACCTCTTCTGGATGGGAAAATGTAACTGACTATGAGGTGGTAGGCTTGCTAGCTAGGAAATAGGAGTGGGGTGAGAGCAAAGAAGACAAGCAGGCACCTTGAGGAGACAGCCAGCCCGGCAAGAGATAAAGGGCCTCATTGGCAAAGGAAGGCTCTTGTCTTCAGGGACAAACCTCAAGGTCCCTACGACAGCTTGTCCATTTCCACTCCATACTACACAAGGAAAGGGTGGGCTTGGGATGCCGTTTCATGGTAGTAACATGCTTGCCTAACATGCATGAGGTTCTTGGTTTGATCCTCAGTAGTGTGTGTTTGTGGGGATGAGGGGATATTCGTGTTTTTGACTTCACATCCTCACTCTAAGGAGAAAAACACATCCAGTTTGTTTCTGTCTTGAATTATCTCCCTATGAAGTAGCCCCTCTGAAGGACATTGGTGATTCTGCTTACAGTGTGTTTAGAAAAACACTGAGTTTAGCTCAATAAATTGCCAAGGATAGAAAGATAAACGTAATGTGACCCTGCTCTTCCTGGCCTTACATATCTAAGGGGCAGCAGCCGTGGGACAGTGGTAACAGAAACACAAAAGAGAATGCAAAAGACTCCTACTTTTTGTTTTCGATGCAGGGACTTGCCATGTAGCTCAGGCTGGTCTTGAACTTGTGATCCTTGAGCCTTGGCTTCTTAGGGTTTACAAGTATTACTATAATACCATTATTATCAGTGTGTGTGTGTGTGTGTGTGTGTGTGTGTGTGTGTGTGTATGCTCTCTCTCGAGAGTGAACTCATGTGTGTGAACGTGGACATGTGCATGCCATGGCACTTCTGTGGAGGCCAGAGCCCAACCTTGGATGGTGGTCCTCAACTTCCACCTCCTTTGAGACAGCGCCTCTTAGGTTTTTGGTGTTTTTGTTTGTTTGTTTGTTTGTTTGTTTTTTTCTGATGCATATGCCAGGCTAGCTGGCAGGTGAGCTTCTAGAGATTCTTCTGTCTCCACTTTCCTGCCTCCACAGAAGCACTGGGGTCACAGATACTAGCTACAGCATCTGGCTCTGTGTGCATTCTAAGGATTCACACTCAGGTCCCTCCCTGTGTTTGAGGGACAAATGCTGTCCCCACGGAGCCATCTCCAGCCCCCAGCTCATTTTTGGAGGGGGTATGATTCCACTGAGATGAGGGCAGGAGAGAGAAGGAAGAGTGTATCTGAATGGAAATAACGATGATAACATTAATGATTAACAATAGGACCAGTGAACTTTGTATATAGAATTTGTGTGTGTGTGTGTGTGTGTGTGTGTGTGTGTGTGTCTGTGGTTAAGCAAATGAGCCAAACTGCCTGTCTTCAATCCCAGCTTTTGACACCTCTTAAGTGTATGACCTAAAGTTACCTAACCTCTCTGTACCTAGTTTTTCTTAGCTATATTAATTTTAATTGTTAAAATATAATGTATTAATATTTTATGGCATTATTGTGAGGCTCGAGCAGGATGACATTATTAAAGCTCTCAAGACAGAGCCAGACATTTAGTGAGTGCTCAATAAATAATAGCCATCAACATTTGGAGACCAGCAGCGACTCCAGCCCACAGGCTCTGAAACCAAAGTCACCCAATGGACTCCTCTTCAAGGCGAAGTGGCAGGATCCGAAAGTTTGCCTCCTCCACACTCATCTTGAAACTTAATTGCCATTGGAGAATATTGAGAGGTGGGGCCTTTAAGAGCTGGTTATGCTGTGATGTGAAGAACTGGCCAATGCGATGGTCACAGGAGTAGGATCTTGTAGTGGGCTCCCACTGTCCCATGCCCACGCTCCCATCATCCCATGCCCACACTCCCACTGTCCCATGCCCACGCTCCCATCATCCCAAGCCCATGCTCCCACTGTTTTTCTCTCTCCTCTTATATCACGTGAGGCTTTCTTCCAGGTTATGATACCGAGAGAAGACTCTAGCCAGACACCATCGTGCTGTGGGTTGGTCTTTCTGTATGCTGTGAATATGTGTTGCTCTCATTTGTAACACGAATTGCTAAACAGTCTTATTAATAAAAAACCTGGAGCCAGATATAGGGGTGAATGCTGAAAGATCAGAGAAACAGAACAAGCCACAACCAATCTCTCCTTGCCAACTCCTCAGCCTCCAGAGCGTGAGTTCCTGTTTCCTCACACCTTATATACCTTTCTGTGTCCTGCCATATTACTTCCTGGGATTAAAGGCATGTGTCCTTCCCAAGCAAAGACATGATATCTCAAGTGCTGGGATTCAAGGTGTGAGCCACCACTGCCTGACTTCTATGTCTAATTTAGTGGCTGGCTCTGTCCTCTGATCCCCAGATAAGTTTATTTGTTAAAGCACAAATGAAATATCACCACACTCATTGGTTGATAAATAAAGCTGTTTGGCCAATGGCGAGGCAGAATAAGGTTAGGCAGTACATTCAAACTGAAGACAGAGATGAAGAAGGGTGGAGTCAGAGTGGATGCCAGCCCACCACCCAAGGAGCAACATGCCAGCAGATTGGTAACACCGTGGCCATGTGGCATACACAGATTAATAGGAATGGGTTAATTCAAGATGAAAGACCTAGGTATCAAGGAGCCTGAGCTATGGACCAAACAGTTTGTAATTAATAGAAGCCTCTGTGTGTTTACTTGGGACCCAACGACTGCGGGACCCAGCAGAACAGGAAAACTTCCGGCCACACTGTTACCTTGATATTGGACTTGCTAGCTCCGAGAACTGTGAGCCAAGAAATTTCTGTTCATTATAAATTGATCTGACTGTGATGCATTTGTTAATAGTGGATCAAGACATGGAGATCCTGCGAGGGATGTGGAGCAGACAGAGGCCTCATCTGCAGCTAGTAAAAGTACAAAATAGTACTGCCCTGTGGAATTTGACCTAGCAGTTTTCTTATAAAGTCTCTCTCTCTCTCTCTCTCTCTCTCTCTCTCTCTCTCTCTCTCTCTCTCTCTCTCTCTCCTTCTCCTCCTCCTCCTCTCTCTCTCACACACACACACCCCTCAGACCTAGTCATGATAGTAGCAGGAACTGACCCAGGGGAAAGAAAAACTTAATGTCTATACTGAAACTTGCCCAAGAATGTTTTGACAGTTTGCTTTGCAGCACTGGGTTCCAAGAAGCCACATAAATTATGATATTTTTATAAATGTAATATTACTCAGCAACAAAAAGGAATGGATGACAGACAACATCAGCAACATGAGCAAATCTTGCAACCGTGTTGAATGAATGAATCAGACACAATGCATCCGGTCAGCCCTTAGATTTTATGAATGTTGCATTCATGAATCCAACCAACTTCAGCAAAAACCTTTCTATGCCTTTTTGCATGCTACGTTGTTTTGTATGCTACACCAGTGTAATAAAATAGTTAAATCTAGTGAACCAGAAATCCATGAACATTCCGAGAGGCTAAGGACTGACAGAAGATTGTATTTCATGCCGCATTTGTTATAGGAAAGCTGTTGTACAGGCGTCAAATTTAGTTCTCTTGAATATTCACTGGTTCACAAAAAGTGATTTGAGAAACCTCTGAAAGATGTGACTACCAAAATGAGCAGCCTTCCTGGGATCTGGGGACTTGTACTTGAAGACACCCCAGTCAGCGGAGTGTCATGCTGAGCGTTCTGAAGACAGGGCTGTTTCAAGCTGCAGGTAGATAGGAAGCCTCCAGCCGGAGTTGCCAAACTGTCCTTTTCATGGCGAGACACTTTGACACTGCGGCAACCAGAGATGGCCCAAGCACCAGCCAGTCGGGACTGGTCTGTCTTAGTGTGGGGACAGCAGGTCACTGGACAGAGGGACCAGGAGTGACCAGCAAAAAACACCTCTTTAAAAAGTTGTGTCTGGCCCGGCGGTGGTGGCGCATGCCTTTAATCCCAGCACTTGGGAGGCAGAGGCAGACAGATCTCTGTGAGTTCAAGGCCAGCCTGGTCTCCAAAGCGAGTTCCAGGAAAGGCACCAAAGCTACACAGAGACACCCTGTCTTGAAAAACCAAAAAAAAAAAAAAAAAGAAAGAAAAAAAAAAGAAAAGAAAAGAAAAAAGTTGTGTCTGGAGCCAGACACTCCTGTAATTCCAGCATTTGAGAAGCTGAAGGAAGAAGATCACACATCCAAGGCCAATTTGGCTACAAAATAATACCAAAATGTTTCTAAAATAAAAACAAAGCCAAAATATCTTGTGTCTGTACTTAACTGTACAGAACATTTTTGTCATCATTCCCTAAACCAATGCTGTGACCTCACATTGTTAACTATTCTAGAGATGGCTGCCGCTCAGGAGGATGTGCGCAGGTCATGTGCCGGTGCTTGTCAGTTTGTGTAAAGGACTTGGACATCTACACATTTCAGTACAGAGGACCCTGGAACAAATTCCCCACGGGTACCGATGGATAACTTAGGGTGCCCATGTATGCTACCTCATTCCATTCAGAAGAAACGCTGGGTGACAGGAAATGGTAGCTGCCTGGGGAAGGAATGGGACAGCAGAGGTGGACTTGGGTGGGCCACAGTATGGTCCCAGTTGTCCTGGGGTGCAAAGACTCACTGTGGGTCTCTCTGCCCAGTTCTGACTCAGAGATTCTCAGAGATTGGTAGCTGGAGACTGACCGTGGCAGAGTGTGTGTACAAGTGAGGTCAACAAGCACTGAAGATCGTCGTGGTCAGATCGTCGTGGTATTTCTCCACGGAGCCTGCGCCGTGATTCTGCCAGCATACTGCAAGGCACCAGGGACATGTCTAGGAGAACATACCTCTGCCTTGATCAGAATTCGGCACACACTGGCATATAAGTTTGTCAAAACTGATCATTTTGGGGCTGGGGGGTATGGCTCAGTGGTGGAGCATTTACCTGATGCCATTCCTTAGCACTGCAAACAAATAAAAAAAAAATCAATCAAATTGTGTCTTTAAGATATGTGTATTTTAATTGAAAGCTAGCCCCGTGGCCACCGAGGGCTGCTGTGCCTCAGAGCAGGAGGCCACGGGAGCCTCCTCGGCCTGCGCCTGGAGACTGGACATTGAAAGAAATGCTTCCACATCTCTAAGGTTTACCAGGAACACTGACTTGAAGAGGATCAGTGGATTTTGCACCAAGCCCCTGGAAAGTCCCAAAGCTCCTACCCACTCTTCGACACAGAGTGCTGTTGCACAAACCCACGGACCTCAAGAAAATACTGTCACGGTCAAGGTACTTCAGAAAGGAGGAAGAAATCCTGGAGACAATCTCTTCTGAGATGCTTGATGCTGCAAAAACCAGGAGCTGGATGAAGGCCAGTTATTTAATGGTTGTCCTGGCAGTGGCGGGAGGGACCTATATGGTTAGTGAGGGAAACACGTGCGTCTTTAACAAGCCTGAGCCTAGAAAGGAAAGCCTGCCTGAGACGGGGGCAACCATGAAGGCCAAAACAGAATGGAAGCATTTGTGCTGGACTTGGAAAATCTGAAGTAAGGTCATAACGACAAGCCTGCGTTAGGAAGGATGTGATATGAGATCCCTTCAGAGACATCCGCTTTGCAGACTTATTCCACTTCCCTGCTGCGGCTGTGGAGGAACAAATACATTTTCTTTAAACAAATTGTGAATTTTACTTCATTTACATGCAACTTCAATTTAAAAAGTGTGCATACTTTACCAAGGACAGATGAGTGAGGTACAGTGGCACACTGAACACAGGATGATCTTAAGTCTAAGTCAGCCTGGGCTATAAAATGTGACCCTGTGCACTGCCCCCCCAAAGGGCGAGTGTTTGTGAAGCATCTCAGACCTGCCAGGTAGGGCCTGATATGCTCACCTGTACAGACATTCAAAGGCCCTACTGGTCATTGAGATGAGCACAGGGTTTGTTTTTAGATACTAATAATAACAGTCATGTTAACATCAGTGAGAACAGGAATGGAAAGACGTCTTGGGACCGGCTCAGCCAAGATTTTCGTCTTTCTAGGAAGTGTGAGCCGTGGGGAGTTTGGGGGGGCAGACTTGAGGTGCGGATGCCCCTACTTGTCAATGTAAGAAGATATACAGATCTACAGTAAGGTGGATTAACACCATGGGGCAGGCGGGGGTGGGGGTGGGGGGTGGGGGGTGGGAGGTGGTGGTTGCAAAGCTGAGGCAGGAGGAACAAGGGCTTGACAGTTGAAGGCTGCCATTTGCATAGAGACTGTACCGGTAACAGCTGCCAGGCACAAGGCTCCACAGCGCAGCCTCAGGGACCACCCATGACCTCACCATGCACTCTCCCAAAACTGCCTCAGAGAGTATGGTATTACCATTTCCACCCTGCCGCTAGGCACACCGAAGCACTGAGAACACTAGAAGCTCTTTTAAACTTGGTATTTAACTGGGTCTGAGGTGTGTTTGACATACGTCGAGGCAAGTAGATTTGCCTAGGTAACTCATACTGCCCTCATAACACAGAACATTCCAGTCACATCCAAACTCCGGGTGTCCCTTTCCAGCCAACCTCCTGGTTCCTGCCACTCCTCCCCTCAGCCATTATCGGTTGGTTTCTGGCTACTCCAGTTGGTCATGTACAAATGAAATCATACTGTCTGTATTCCTTTGCGCCCCTCAGAGATGGCAGTTCAAGTGGATCAAGGAAAGAAAGGCAGAGAGCTTTAGAGGAGGAGAAATCTATTTTCTGTGCAAATGAAAGGGCTGTGACCTGTTAGAATTCGACCGTGGGGCTCTGCGACGATGATGCTCTCTCTGTTCTGAGACCTAGTTCTGGTTTATACTCTAAATATACACGGAGAGCACTGAGGAACCAAGGGCTGTCCCACTCACAGTCAGGTCGGAGACTGAGAAGAGAACTTCACAAAACCAGAGCTGGGAGAAAACGGCTGAGCATGCGCGTGTTGTATTTCAAACCATCTGGTGTCACAGGCCTGGTTCAACTTCTGCATTTCATTTTTGGAACTCTTATTTTTATTTGGTTTCTAAAAATCCCCTAAACAATCCAAACACAAGAACTTTGCCTTTTATGGTCGTTTCTGAGGTCAGCAGAGCCATATGCAAAAGCCATCTTTGTAGCCCAGAAAGAGGGTGTTCCCTGCTCTGGAAATCCGTCTTTCTGCAGCCCGCCTGCCCACGCTCAGCCAGAGAGGCTTTCTTGTCTTACCAGAAGCTGCCCTGGAGTCAGATCCGCTTCCCCCACAACTGTGGCCAGTGCTAAGCAACTGTTCCTCTTGAGAGAGAGGAAGGGTGCCTTGATGGTTAAGGCACTTGCTGCTTTATCATGAGAACCAGAGTTCAGATCCCAGAATCCACATGAGGCAGCTCACAAATGCCTGTTCCTCTAGCTCCAAAGATCTGACTCTTCTGAACTCCTACACACACACACACACACACACACACACACACACACACACACACACACACACATCATCATCATCATCATCATCATCATCATCATCATCATCATCACAGTAACAATAGAGTCATTTTTTAAGGGGGACAATCTCAACCTCAGAGGACTTGTGACACCCATGTCCCTGTCATCTCATGGCAGTGCTGCTCATCTCTTAAAAGTGATTGTTTTACACCTTTTATAAACTAAAGAAAACTTTCATTGAATTGGTTTTTTGAAACCATTAAGTATATGGGGGAGCCCCCCAGCTAAGGGGTGGAGCCAGTTAAGATTGACACAGGAGGACAAGTTACACTAGCCTAGCACAGGGCCTGACTGTTAGTGTACTTTAAACCTCACCCTAGGCGCTGAGGGTGTAGCTCAGCAGTAGTAATTGCCTTAGGATATGCAAGGCTCCGGGGTTGGAACCCCAGTACTGAAAAAAACATTAAGTAAGTATTAAACGCTACCTTTGCGCTGGGAGGTAGCTCAGACAGTAAAGAGCTTGCCAAGCAAGCCTGAAAACCTGCCTTCCACCCCCAGCATCCATAAAGCTAGTCATGGGGGGCGGGGAGCACACACAGGCAGCTCCCTGGGACTCCCTGGTCAGCCAGCATGGCCTGATTGGAGAGCCCCAGACCCCAGCGAGAGAGCTTGCCTCCAAAAACAGGGTGTGCAGCTCCTGAGGGATGATTCTGAAGTTGGCCTCTGGCCTAAACACACACAAACACCTACACATAAATGAATACACACATGCTACCCCCCAAGAACCCTCCACCCTCACATTGTTTCAAAAGGTACCCAGTATTCCCTTTAAGTCAAACATAACATTGCCATCTGACCTAACAATTTCACTTTTAGGTTTACATCCAAAAAAAAAAAAAAAAAAAAAAAAAAAGAAAAAAAAAGAAAAGAAAAAGAAAAAGAAAGAAAAAAGAAATTTGCCTTTGAATATTCATTACAGCATGATTTCCAACAGCTCTCAAAGTGGAAACAATTTGTGTATTTCTCAACCCAAATTTCTCAACCCATGAATGGGTAAAGTGTGATCGGTTCACACAAGGCAATGCTAACCAGCCATCATCAGGAGTAAAGTGAATGTATGCTGTGATGTGGGTGACCCTGGGAAACAGAGGAGTAAGAGAAAGAGGCAAGACACAAAAAGGCCCATGTTGTGTCTGTTTATATGAAATATTCAGAACAGACAGATCCACAGAGACAGAGAACAGATTAGTGGTTGCCATGGAGCGGATTTGGGAATGAGTGCCTCACCCATCCAGAACTTCTTTTTAAAGGTGATGAAACCCAGTGGAAAAATAAAACAAAACTCCTCGGACTGTTCTGTTGGATGTGAGTTCCCAACCTAAGACAAATAAAATAATAGCTACCTCATAGCAAATGCTTATGGATTCCCCCGGAGACTCGACTGTGGGGGGTGGGGTGTAGCGGGAAGTCTGTGTGATCAGACTGTCTGTCCCTCAGAGTAGCCGCTGACCCAGCTCAGGCTGCAGGAATGTCCAGGTCCAGGTTTATGGTTCTCCCTGGCTGCCTAAGTGTGGCTCCGGGACACGTAAGAATCATGTGGGCACGGCCTTCCTTCCAGCCAGTACCCAGGGAAGGGTCACAGCTGAAGGCCAACCCCAGGTGACCACAGAAGTTCACGATATCACAACCTCCCATCCATCCCTTGTCTAAATATTCGATTGCCGTCAGCATTTTACTTTAAAGAGACAGGAACAAAAGCTGTTTGCAATACCGTGAGTCTTTTCTGTACCCCGAATAGAAGTTTGCCATTGGTTCCCTTCCCCCTGACCACCTCTACCCCAGTGAGATCCCATTTCCAGCTGGGGCTGGAGCCCAGTGACAGGACACACACTTAGCATGTGTGGTGCACGCACAAACAAGGAAGAGACCCTACCTTCCTGAAATCAGTTTCACACTAGACCCAGCATTCAGCAAAGACTAGAGAGCACAGACTTAAACACCATCCTTGTTAAAATGGCACGACCTTTCAGAACGCTCCCTGGGTCTACTTCTGCTTGTTCGACTCTCGCTCTTAACTCCAGGCTCTCCCTCCGGCCATCCCGGCCCACGCAAAGGCCTCTGCCTGATTCTCCATCTTTCACTGCTGGTCTGGTCAGGGCAGGTTTTTTCTTCTCAGGCCCATGCTAGCTACCTGGTCCTTAGGATTTAACCCTGGATCTGATTCTTTGTGAATGGGCTTGGCCCCGCTCCCTCTATACCTTGCTGTTATGGTTTGGGTCATAAATGTCCCTCAGAGGCCATGTACAAAAATCTTGGTCATGGCCTCCTGTGCTCTTATGGGTGGTGCATCCTTCAGGAGGTGGGTCCTAGTGAGAGGAAGCAGGGTCACTGGAGGTGTGACCCTCTAGTCTGTCTTCTCGGCTTCCCAGCTCGGCTGTACCACACTCTCCTTACCGTGTTTCTATTTCACCGTGGGCCCAGAAGCAGTGGAGCCACGTGGTCATGGACTGGGACCTCTGGAACCATGAGTCAAGTTCATTTATAAGTTCGTGGTCTCAGGTGTTTGGCCACAGAGATGAAAAGCTGACTAGTACTTTTGAGCTATTACGCCAAACCTTCCCATCTTCAGCAACCATGCTTTCCTTCAAAGGAAAGACCCTTGATGCCGGGCGGTGGTGGCACACGCCTTTAATCCCAGCACTCGGGAGACAGAGGCAGGCGGATCTCTGTGAGTTCGAGGCCAGCCTGGGCTACCAAGTGAGTTCTAGGAAAGGCACAAAGCTACACAGAGAAACCCTGTCTCGAAAAACCAAAAAACAAAAAAAAAAAAAAAAGAAAGAAAAAGAAAAAAGAAAAGAAAAGACCCTTGAGCGTTCCCCACTAAAGGAGGCTCCACACACCCACACACACTCACGCCTCTCGGCTGGTACCATGTACCTTTCCCTGAAGGTTCTGCTGGCATGCTCTGTTAACCTCCAGGACTCTTTTCCAGGCTCTCACTTACTCGTTCGCTCCCACAATGCACTGCTCTGTGGCCCTTCATTCAGTTGACATCTATCCCCACCCCTACAAGTGTAATGCACTCATCGTTCACCATTCATTCATTCATTCATTCATTATTCATTCACTGTACAAATGTTTATTGGAAGTCTACCTGTGTGGAGAAATGAAAGTGTGGAAAGAAAAGAAAAACAGAAGACACGGGCACAACGTTATATTCACGTAAACCAGCAATGGAGAGATTAAGGAAACTGAGGCAGAAAAACTCAAAAGAGTTTCTCCCTTCCCAGGGAGTGTCTGGGTTGCTGATGTCTTAGGGGGCAGGCATATTAGTTAGGATAATGGTAGGCTCTGCTGCAGTTACGGATGGACCACCAAGTGTCTGTGCTCTGCACAACATTTATTTCTCTCTTCCAGATGTTTGTATGTGGGCCAGGCAGCTCTTCCGGGCCCCTTCATGATCCACCATCAAAGCTGCTCTCATCTTCTAAGTCCAACTTAGTCAGCAGCTTCCTGCTCCCTGGAGAAGGTGAGAGCTTAGGGAGCTGTGCCCTGCACTTTCCATACGGCATGGCGGTGTGCCTTTTCTCAAAGTCCATTAACGGAGCAGGCCACGCGGCTCCGCCCACCGGCCAGGGGGCTGGGGCAGTCTGGGGGTGTACAGTCATTAAACCACAGGTCTCTGTTCCAGAGTGGAGGCGAGTAGAAGAGGCCAGAGGGTGTTGGAGTCAGAGGGGAGAGAGAGTCGAGATACCAGGGAGCGACAGAGGAGATAAGAGGCTGAATGCAGGAAGACGAGGGAATGGTGAGCCAAAAAAACATCGACTTTGGGAAAGGCAGAAGTGGTGCTGTCGTTCAAAGTCACACACCAGCCAGGTCAGTCTTGAGAGCCCTACCCTGGTAGGGCTCCTGAATACCACATAAGGAGGTAAATGTGAAGACCACAGGGACATGCTTCCAGCCCCAGAACTGGCAAAGCAGGCCTGGAAGATAGGCATTTTCATTCCTCAGTCCCGCCCCCCCCCCCCAGCCTGCCACCTCACCAAGCCATTCTCTGTAGGGCACCAGGGGAGCCCAGAGGAGCCGCACTGTCTGGCCTCAGCCGGCAGCTGTGGGATGGGTCTCCCTCCTCATCCATCTCCTTCTTTGGAGCCTCCTGAGGCACCTGGCTCCCTCGATCCACCAGTGCTCTTTGGTTTGTTTTAATTTTTCAAATTTATTAACCATTTTAAGTATGTACAACTGCCTGCATGTATGTGTGTGTATCATGTGCATGCCTTGCGTGTCAAACCTCCTAAAACTGGAGTTATGGGCAGTTGTGAGCCACCATGTAGGTGCTGGAAACCCAACTAGGTGCCTATGGAAGAGCGGCGAGTGCTCTGGACCACTGAGGCAACTCTCCGACGCTGCCGCCCTCTCCTCCTGCCTGCTGAGTGGAGCCCTTCCCAAGGTCTGGTCTCTGCTCTCGGTTCCCCATGTTCTCTCTCAGTCTCATTTAAGATGTGGTTTATATGCCTGGCTGTGCTTTCCCAATCCTGATCACGAGTGTGTCTCTCAGTTTTTCCAAGAGCTTCCAGCCAATGATGAAAATCCCCCCGAGTTCCTCCAGAGCTCCTGGGTTCATAGTTCTGGCAGATTGGTTTGTGTTCACACATAAAATACCTGGGGTGGCTTATCGTGACCATCGATTTGACGTAATTAAGAATCACCTAAGAGACAAAGCTCTGGGCAGGTCTGGGAGGGTGTGTCCAGACGTGTTTCATTGAAGCAGGAAGACCCTGGAACGTGCTCCCTTCCGTGCTAGGCTGTGCTCCCAGACTGACTGAGAAGAATAAAGCCTGCCTGTCATTTATCTCTGCTTCCTGACCAGCTGCCTCAGGCTTCTGCTCACACACCTCCCTGGCCCAGATGAACTATCCACTCAGCCAGCATGCATGTTCCTTCCTCAGACATTTTGTCACGTCGCCGAGAAAAGCACCCAATACAGCTGCACAGCCAAGTCCGCTCAGTCTCCTTCTACAACGCTAAGCTGCCCCCTGCCCCCATGTTTCCACTGTCCTTCATCCTCAGCGTCCGGGCCCCCCCCCCCCCCCGTCTCTGTTCACGCCTGCATCCAGGCAATCCCCACTTCCATTTCTTCCCACCGTTGTCTGTGTCTTCCTCTTCTCTCTTCCATCTATCTGCCTCTGCCTTGCTTAGAAGTTAACTCACCTCGGGATTCCACTCAGTTTCCCTGGGGTCCTCCTGGATTTTCTTCCCACCCTCACCATCTATCTGAAGCTTGGGTCTGCCCCTCACCTTCAGTAGTGAGCTCCTCTGGGTTATCCGGAAGCTCACCCTCCCCCGCCTGGCGGAGTTTAAGACAGGGGCTTCTCCACGTCACGGGCTGGTCTTGAACTCATAATCCTGCCTCAGCCTCTGCTGGTATTACAGGCATGCACTGACATGCCCAGTGTCCGAGTTATACCTGGGGCCTTCCCATTCTTACTCTCCCACGTGTACGGGTCTCGTGCTCTAGGAAAACTGGTTAATTCTGGTTCTTCCAGCATATCTAGAGTTGTTCTTTCTTTCGCTGACCCTTGCTCAGGCTTTTTCTCCTGCTACCACGCTCCTCCCAACCCCAGATCTCACTTCTCCTTCTGTTGAATCCCACCCATCTTTGAAGACTCTTGTTTTTTTTTGGGGGGGGGGGCGGGGGCGGGTATTGAGACCTCTCCTTCTATAGTCCCTGTTGGTCTTAAAGTCTTGGTAATTCTCCTGCCTCAGCCTCCCAAGAGCTGGGCTTACAGCATGGGCCAACACACAGGGCTCTCCAAGTCTCTTTTCAGTATCATATTCTCCCTTGCTTGGCTTTGTATCTTTTGCTACCGGAACATTTCCTTTGCAGCTCTCAGAAGCACTTGTTTTTCTTTTTGTTTTTTTAAACCATGTGACACTGCCTTTACCCAGACGACTTCCCTTTGGAGGCCGCCCAGCCAGGGGCTCTCCTCTGTGTTTTCAGAAAGTGAATTGCTATGATGTGCTTCAGGAAGCAGGTCCTTCCTTGGCATTTGTGTCTTCAGCCACAAGATTAAACATCCCACAGGTTGGGTTATTAGCAATCCGGCCAGTGTCTGGGCTTCCACGTTCGGTGAACATTCCTGAAGCATTGTTTGCTGACTGCCTGAGCTGGGTGGGGTCAATCTGGCTGCTTTGCATCTGCGTTAGGGGCTTCCCAGGCAGGTCGTTCTTCTGGAACATTCCATCGGGTCTCATTTCTGTGAAACCCACCTCAGCCTGGCCACAGTGGGGTGGTCAGGCAGATGCTTGAAAAGGAATTCAGTTCTGAGGGGGACTCCCTATGGGCTGATGAGGTGAAGCCTTGGACCGGGGAAGTGGCAGGATTATAGAGTAGAAAGTGGACTGTACTTACTTCAAAGCCACAAGAAGTCTGTCTGGGAGCCGAAGGAAGGCACCACCACTCTGGAGGTTAAAATGCTGAGGGGGAGATTGAGAACTTAGTGGAGTAGTGACCTGCGGGGTGGGGGAGGGGAGTGAAAGCTCCAGCATCCTGAGGCTAGAGCTGGAGTCGCCCTGTTTTATCCCCCTGTGGCAGCATCACAACAAAAGCATCTTTAACAAAAGCCTTGATCAGGGGCAGGAGCTCCTGGCTCTAAAATGTAGGAACCGGCTGGTGGGATGGCTCCGTGATTAGGAGAACGCACTGCTCCTCCAGAAGACCCGCGTGTGGTTCCCGACAAACCTATCAGGCAGCTAGTTTCCAAGTGTCTGTAACTCCAGTTCCGGGGGACTCTTCACCTCTCGCCTCTGATGACACCTGCATTCCTTTGTGCATACCCACACAGGGACACACATGCACACACATGGTTAAAAACAAAAATTCAAATCTTTTTTATAAGTGTGAAGCATTGTGTTACCCAGAGGCAGAAGGAATAATGCAATGGACACTGGACTCCCCTCTCCTGCTGCCGCCTCACAGGGGACTGGGACACTTTGGAGACCTGACCCAAAGCCCCACAGCAAGGAAGCAGGAAGAAGTGGGTATGGAGGGAGGTGGGGGACTAAGGAATGTCCACCCGTCCCCACCTGCCGTCCCTGCTCTAGAAACTCTTTGGTAAACTGCTGGGTAAACTGTCTGGGGACACCTACTGCGGCCCAATTCTTCCGCTTTGTGAACAGAGACCCAGAGAGATTGGGACTGCACATCTGAAGCCACACAAAGGAGAGTATCAGAAACTCAGATCCAAGTTCTCAGGTGGCCGCGTCATGGATCTTTGTACTCAGCCTCCTTTTCAGTGGAGGAGAGCTCCCACATGCTGGACAGCGTCAGGAGGCTGAGGCAGTGTGCTCCCCACGGACTGACTGCAGGTGGGTGTGGGAGAGGCCGGGTGTAAACAAACAGGGGTAAATATTCCTACGCCAACTGACCATCTGACCTCCCCAAACAGCTCAACTTCTGCCTCTGCCTGCCAAGAGAGCAAAGCCCATGGCATTTTGATTTGGTGTCCAACACCTGTCCCTGTGCCCCATGCTCAATGCGTGCTCACGTTTGTCCCACACTTCCACCTCAGCAGCCACCATTCTTAGGGTCCGAACCTGCAGCGGCTCCACACACTCCGTGGAGCTAGGTGTAAGTCTTTTTACCACCTGCCAGCTCCCGCCACTGCCCTACCTCACCTTGATGCTCCTGGCCTTCTGCCAACCTGCTCTCTCTCACCTGGGCGGGTGGACCCCTCAGCTCTGGGCCACCTCTGTTCCTTCCTTTCTTCCTTGACCCATCTTGCCATCTCCATGTCCCCTCTGCTTCCCCTTTTAAACCACTAGGGTCCTTGAATCTTGGCCTTCTTGTCTGTCTTTCTGGGCACTCCTGTCACTCAGGCAGGGACAGAAGCAGCATCCAGGCTGAGTCAGGGTCTCTGTCGCTGTGAGAAACACCATGACCAAAAGCAACTTGGGGAGAAAAAGGTTTATTTCATCTTACAGCTTACAGTTCATCGTGAAGTGAAGTCAGGGCAGGAATTCAAGGCGGGAGCTGAAGCAGAGGCCACGGAGGAGCACTTCTTACTGGCCATTTCCCGTGGCTTGCTCAGCCTGCTTCCTTGTACAACCCAGGTCCATCTGCCCAGAGGTGATAATGCAACATGGAGAGCTAGGTGCTCCCACATCAGTCACCACAGGCCAGTCAGAGGGAGGCATTTTCTCAATTGCAGTTTCTTCCTAGATGGCCCCACCTGGTGTCAAGTTGACCAACAAAACAAAACCTCAAACAAAGAAACTATCCAGCACAGGCCCTACACACAACCTGTGGAAATGAAACCCATTTTTCAAATCATAGATCACTGCCCATGAGTGGGTCTGGAAATCATCTAGGAGATTACAACCAACCTTCAAAAGAAGCAGAAAAGAGACAGGTCGGGCAGCGTAGCTGGCAGAGTACTTGCCTGGTAGCCATAAAGCTGTAGGGTTGATCCCTAGCACCACATAAAACTCCAGGCATGTGCCTGGAATCCCAGCACTCTGGAGTAGAGGCAGGAGAATCAGAAGTTCGAAGCTGTTCTTGGTTACAGAGCAAGTTCAAATCCAACCTGGACTACATGAGACTCTGTCAGAAGGAAGAAAAGAGAGAGGGAGGGAAGTAGGTGAGGGAGGAGGGAGGGAGGGAGAGAGGGAGAAAGAGAGAGAAAGAGAGAGAGAGAGAGAGAGAGAGAGAGAGAGAGAGAGAGAGAGAGAGAGAGAGAGAATATTAATCTGGAGGGTGTCCCCTAGAGTGAGAATACTGCTTTGCGATTTGATGCTTCCGGTCAGTTCCGGAGTCCCCAGGAAAACCATGGACTGTGTAATCAGAGAACCTTAGCGACCCTGGGCTAAATAACCAGTGAGAACACCTAGACGCCATCACTGAAAAGCAACAGAGCTGAAGATACGTGCATTGCCGTGCAGGCTCAGAGGACCCTGTGGTCCTCAGAGCTCCTCACAGGTCCCCAGGGCAGGTTCCCACTCTCCTGTCTGGGGGAAGGAGACAGGTTTGGGCATGGTTGCCCCGATGGTCTGGAGAGACTGCTAAGATGTACACCCAGTGCTGGGACTCAGTTCGCATACAAATCAAAGACTGCAGTTTACTACTTGGTCATCAAGAAAAAGCTTTTTAAAAAGAGATAGAATCTTCCAGAGACTTCCAAGCAACGTCAAGGCCCAGAAGGCGTATCTGTCGGGGTTCAGCCAGTTTGGAAACACATCATCTTCTGCAGGGGACCAGCAGATGTGATGAATCAGTCAGTCTGAAGCAGGACTTGGAGCTGGAGAGGGTGAGTTCTGACTCCACCCCCACACCCTCGGCTCTGGGCAGGAACACTGGGTATCACTGGCAATAAAAGGTGAGCACATTCTCCTGGTTGCCTCGTATAAGGACGACGGGAGGTCTGAGGTCCTGGGACAGGGTCTCCAGCCAGGCCATGTACAGCGAACTGGGGCACTTCCCCTTCCTTCCGATGGGCAAGGTGCTGTAGGAGGAAGAGTAGCAGCAGAGAAATTACCCAGGGCTTCCTCACATAGCCCAGCCCAGGCCTTGTTCTCTAAACAGTCCATCAGCTTCCTGCTTGTTCATGATTCCTTCCCACTCACTTTTTTTTTTTTTTTTTTTTTTTTTTTGGTTTTTCCAGACAGGGTTTCTCTGTGTAGCTTTTTTTGGAGCCTGTCCTGGAACTCACTTTGTAGACCTGGCTGGCCTCGAACTCACAGAGATTTACCTGCCTCTGCCTCTCGAGTGCTGGGATTAAAGGCGTGTAACGCCGGCCTCCTTCCCACTCACTTTAAGACCTCGCTGCTGTCCTTCACAGAGTTCCTCAGAATACCTTGAGCCACAAAGTATTTCTAAGCAGCAGACCCATGGCCTGCACACACCCTATGATCCAGTCCCCTCCAACCCTTCCAGCCTCACTTAGCCCTACTCACTGCTGAATAGCCACAGTGACAAATGCCAAGCCTGCTCCTGCCTCAGGACCTTTGCTGTTGATGCTCTTGACACTTGGGAAATGACCATGCCCAGCTCTGGGCGGCTCCTTTGAATCATCCAGATTTTTGCTCGAGGGCAGCTCCTCTCATTGACCACACCTTCCCACCCAATCCGCATTTGACTGTTTTCACAGCCCTTCCCAATCTTAAGGGCATCTTTAGTTGTATTGCTTTGTTGTCTGTGTCCCCCATTAGAATATATGTCCCAATACATCCACCTGCAGGTTGAGTTTACCTGGCCTCTCCCTTCTGTGCCCAGAATACACTCTGAGAGAGAGGCAGGTTCAGAAGGCATCTGCTGAGTGGGAAAGGCCACCCCACGGGGTCACTAGCACCATGCCAGGCTTGCCTTTCCAGCGCCACAGTATGATGTGCTTGTGTGATGGAGCTGCATGCCCTGGTCCTGCCCCCTGGCCAAGGGAGGGTGTCAGGGCAGACTCCAGCATGGCCTCTTGGGACCCCATTGTCCCGACTGCACAACACCATGCAAATAACAAGATGTCCTAGAATGCTGTTCAGTCATGTTTGCCTGTTTAGATCAGAAAGTGACTTTCCTGCCATCTTAACGATTCTAATGATGCTCTGGGACCGTGTACCAGTCAGTGCCTAGGATTCAGCTTCTGGGAAATACAGCCTCCCACAGAACCAGCTGTGGTGCATGGAGTTGGGACACCAGTGCTTACATGGGACTTGGAGATCTACCAGTCCCTCCACAGGCACTGTTTCGTCTGGGCTTTAGCCTAGCCCAGCGGTGGACAGTGCCCCAGTGGCAGGGCAGGCCAGCCGGAACAGCCAGCCAGGCAGATTGGAACTGCGGTTCAGAGTTCAGAATCTGGCTTGCCATGTCCTCAGCCACGTGGCTTTGGTAAAGTGCCCGACTGACTCTGAGCCTCAGGGTTCTCTAAAGTGAGAGGTACTACCCTCGTGGGCGGTCTGTGGGCACACACAGGGTGCAGGTGCTAGAGCTGGGCCCCCAGCCAGGTCTCTGGACCTTTCTGCCAGCTGCGTCTGCTTGCTAGAACCTCACACGCCCACTAAGAGCCTGTGACCACTAACTAAAATGCAGGGTCATAGCACCAGTGGGACAGCCACTGCCCTGTGTTTAAAAAGTGAGGACCCAAGGAGCAGGAGAGGTGCGTGGGAACAAGGACGTCTATGTCACTAAGCAGCTGTCATCTTCCTTCGAAAGCATTTGGTGACAGTCCGTGGAAAGAGGACAGGAGAGGAGAAAGGCCAAGTTTAGACTTCACGGGCACGCCTGAGGCCCAGGACGCTGCCATCCGTGAAATGCTGCATTATCTTTGGGAACCCAATTCACCAGCTTTAAAGGCCACAGGCACAGGTGCCTGCCATTTCAGAGCCCGCAAACACTCAGGGTTCCTACAGTATGCCTGGGCATCAAGTTCCCTCCCTCAGTGGAGCCTGTGGCCCTGTCCCAGGGACGGCAGCTTTAGCTCACTCAAGCACCAGCCAATGACATGCTTGCTCTTGCCAACAGGATGTGCTCTCCTTATCTTTAGAACAAAAAAACGGGAACAAAACAACTTCTGTTCGAAATTGCAAGGCAATGTTAGGACAATGTTAGAGCCAGAAGTTAAGTCCCTGAACAGAGCCAATGGTGGCAGGCTGAGCGCCCGTCGGCTCTCCATCCGGAAGGTCCTGATCAGAGGACTCAGTTCCTATGGCAGTGTCCTCGTCTCAAGAACAGTTAGTGATGATTCTTGAAAGCAGCAAGACCCATACCTACAGTATCCTCGCACGTCCACTGGTGGTGAGTACTCCTTAGTAATTACTCTTTGGCATTGAGGAGGGAACCCCTACAGGGAAAGGGGGTATCTGGTCTCCCCAGGAACAGAGGCTGTGGGGCTGGTTCCTGTGCCAGCTCAACACCTGTGCAGGTGTAGCTGTGCTCTCACGTGGGTGGCGGTGTGGGGGTGCTTCATCAGATAAACCACCGATGAGTAGACAGACAGCCAGGTTCTGCCTGCAACCAACACCAGACTAGATGGCCACTGCATCTGGTCCCAGAGGGGATTGCTGCCTGTTTGCTGTCCTTAGAATATCTGGTGACAGGGGTCCTGAGCCCCTTCCCAGCCCCCTTCTGGGAGAGACTGTACAATTTGCATTTCTAGGGTTCCTGGGTCTAAAGCAGCTGACCTCAACTACACCTTGAGAAATGTGGGCTAGTCTCCAGCTTGGAGAGTTGCGACACACACACACACACACACACACACACACACACACACACACACACGCACGCAGCTGCTCTGTCCGCCCCAAGGAGTTGGTCCAAGAGCTGGGGCCCTGTTGACAGCTCCAGCTGCTGGCTAGGGTGGAGTTTGTGCAGGTGTCGTCTCCAGGGCGACTGGATACACCATCGTTGCTCTCAGCTAATCCTGCCGAGACTGGCTGGTGGGCGTTTGACTTCTGTAGTTTTGGGGTAGAAGGGAAAGGCAGGGAGAGGTGCCACTCAGGTAAACTTTCTCATCACAGGGCCCCTGAGAGATAGGTTCATTTTAATAGCAAATAAGTGTGTGTGTGTGGGGGGGGGGGTCACAGCACCATGAAAGGGAACCTTGAAGCCTGCTTCAGTGGTCATTAGGGAAACCAAGGCTAGAGAGGCATGGGCGTCCTTTCCAAGGTTACACAGTGAGCTAACAGCCGGCCATAATTGCAAGCCTGCTTCTTTAAAGCCCTAGGGAAGCTGCAGCTTCTCCTCTGGAGAGTTCACACCTCAGGTCCCCACCTGGTTAGAGGTCTTGGTGCATCGGGGATAAAGCCACCTCCACCGCCTTGTCCTCTGACTTGGGCCACACCCTGGGCCCAACACTGCCTTCGGAACATTCTCTGAGAGGTGTGGGTGATAAAGCAAATCCCGTCCTCCACGATTTCTCAGTAGGAGAGCATGATCTGCAGGCCCTGGGAAGTGCTCAGACACAATGGGCGTCACCTGACCGGAAGTGTTGTCACACTGGGCCCTACACTAGGAGGGTCCACACCTGGTCCACACTGGGTGTCACAGTCTGGACTCCTTTTCAATGCTGTGAGCCACACAGGAGGGCATTTCAAGGCAGAGTTCAGCTTGGTAACTTCCTGTGTAGGGCCCCATTCATTGGCTGGCTGCGAGCTGAATACAGGGAGCCAAGCCCTTGAAGGGGGGGCCTGGTGTCCTCTGGAGTGGCCCAGGGAAGGACTGGCAGTTGCTTCAGCTCAGATCTCTGTGCTTTGGTGCTAATCTGTCTGAGATCTTGGCCACCACTCTACACAGGACACCATGAATCACTAAGGATTCTACATGCCTGTCTGTCCTTGGATACATATGAAGTGATTCGCAGGAACAAAGTCAGTAAGCCATTTGCTGTGGTCTGAATAGGCATGACCAGCTAAAATTCACCCCGTTGAAATGCTTCCCTCTGCGCTTAGAGGGCAATGGGCAAGAGTTTCAGGAGCTGGAGGTTTGGGGAGGTGATCAGGCCGAGAGGTTAGTGCTCTCTTTACAACACAGCTCTAGCGAGTTCTGTCATGTGAGGACAAGGGGCCTCACAGTGACTTGTGAGTCTATGACCAGAAGGCTGGCTTTACCAGGTACTAAATATGCTAATACTTTCATATTAGACCTCCATCCTTCAGAACTACGAGAGATGAGCTCCTGTTGCTTACAACTAACCCGGTGTGTGGTATTTTGTTACAGTTCCGAGTGAATGAAAGACATGATTCCTGGACCTTGGTTGAGTGAGTGGCTGGAACTACACTTGTCCTCTGACTTGGGCCACACCCTGGGCCCAACACTGCCTTCGGAACATTCTCTGAGAGGTGTTTGAGTACTGTCCAAGAAGACACACCCCTTGTCCCCACAGCCTGGCCTGGGACATACTCTAACCTTTAGCTGCTGACCATACTCTGTGGTAGAGTTATAGCACCATTGCCTTCCATGCAGAGGAACTGGCTGGTGCCGTTTGACCCCTATGGGCCTGCAGACAGGGCTGAAGGGCCAGACCCTCGGGAATCGGGGCTCTGAGGGCGTGCTCAGTCACGGTCCCGCAGTGTTTGCCCTCAGCCTTCACCTGTCACCCTTCTGGTTATCTGCTAGAAGGCTGGGGCATTTTTGGTCTTTGCCCGTTTGCCATGTTGATCTTCTCAAAGGAGCACTTACGCTGCCTGCAGGGAACAATGCTGGTGTCTCCTGAAAAGGGAGTATTTCTGTCTGAAGGAGAGACTCTATTTCCTCATGTCACCCTCAAGGGGCTCCTTGGTGGCAGTGTCTTCTTGTGGATCCAGTGTCAGATATGGCCTATGGAGTCTAGGGGGCAACCAGGTTGGGGATGGACCATTCTCGAGTCTTGTGCACTCTAAACCCAATAGAGTGCTAAGTTTGAGGCCTCCCTGCAGGAGATAAACATCCTTTGCCACACCCCACTACTGCCCTGGTTAGTCTTTGGTCAACTTTTGGTCAACTTGACACAAGGTAGAGTCAGTTTTTTGAGATGAGCACAATTGAGAAAATGCCCTCAGCAGACTGGCCTGTGATCAGGCAGGGCATTTTCTTGATTAATAATTGATGTGGGAAGGCCTAGGCCATGTGGGCAGTGCCATCCCTGGGCTGGTAGTTATGGGTGCTATAAGAAACCAGAGTAAGCCAGGAAGAGGAAGCCAGTAAGCAGCACTCCTCCATAGTCTCTGCATCAGCTCCTGCCTCCAGGTTCCTGCTTTTGAGTTCCTGCCCTGACTTCCCTGGATGACAGACTTACAAGCTGTGGGTTGAAATAAACGTTTCCTCTCCAACTTGCTTTTGGTCATGGTTTCTCACAGCAATAGTAGCCTACTGTACTGCTTGTATCAGCAGATACGGGTTTGCTCTCCAGAGCAGGTAACACTTGGCCAGTCTGCCAGGATGTTTAGACTCATGCACACTGAAAAGGACGTTGTTGAAAGCTCAGGCCGCCATCATCTGTGCAGGACAGTGACCATCTCATTATCAAGTAAGACTGACCCTGGCCTTCCTCCTTGACACACCTCGGGGGTTTTAGGAATAAGACCCCATATCAGAACACGCCTTGAAAAGAAGGCCACCTCTTGACAAGTCCATGGTTGCTGACTGCCAGGGAGGCAGAGGTAGAAGGATCCCAGGTGTGAGTCCCATCTGGGATTTCAACACAGGCTCCATATGTTAGGCCGGGGGCTTTATGTTCTCATGTGGTAGAAGCCCCTACAAATGAAATGTCCTGTCTGAGCAGACAGAGTGCTTGGCCCCCAGCAAGCGTGGGAAGAGCCTTATCAAAATCTGTGTTACCCTAAGCTACAGATTTAAAGGCCTTGGCTGGCCATGTTCTTATTACCGGCCTCAGAGATTAGAGCCACATGGAGACCCCTCCTTGCCACTGTCCCTGTCCACTTGCTCAGCCATGGCTTACATCAGAGGGCAGCGTGGGGTGAGTGTAGGTCCAGGGGGGACAGTGTGGCCGGAGCAGCCTCCATTCCTGTTGTCCAGATTGGACACTCAAATCATTAAGGGACGGCAGATAGCCAATAAGGGTTGGGCAATTTCCAAGCTAAGAAACACACTCACTGGCTTCTGAAGGGAGGAGCTGCCTCCATTTGCCAAGCCTGTTTGGCAGGAAAAGGAGTACACAAGAGACAGCAAGGAAGATCAGCAATGCCTGGGACACATGAGGCCTGTGACCTGCCAGCTGGCCCTCAGGCCAGCGCCATGAGGCAGACAGTGGAGTGGCCATGTTTTCTGAGAATCCACCAGGCTGAGTCTGCAGCGTTCTGGGCCCCTCTGAACAGCTACCCTCCTCCCAACAGGCCACGCCTCCTCCCAACAGGCCACTCCTCCCGCCAGCCAGATGTGACTTACAGGATGATCAGAGCCGCATCCCGAGAGTAGTCCAGCAGAATCTCATTCAGCCTCACCTGCCGAAGGGACTGGGGCCAAGGAAAGCCAAGGTCACTTCCTACCTCTCCAACAGCACCCCACCCCCAGGTCAGCTGGGCGCAGAATTACTCCCCTCAACAATTCCTGACTCCCCAGCCCCAGGAGAGCCTCCCCAAGCTTCAGTGTGGCCCTCTGAAAAGTGGGTATGATCATGTCCACCCCAGGGGATGTGGAGGAGGTCAAATGGGCTAACTTGACTCAGTACCAGGCAAAGGGCATGTACCCAGAAGACCCACGGTATAAAGACCAGGGGGCTTTTTAGAGCAGGTGTAGGCCCCCAGTGACAGACTTTGAGAGGATCAGCTTTAGACACCTTGCTTATTTCTGGAGAGCCAGCTGGTGCCAGGCTGGGCAAATCTCCAAAGTCCCTGGGTGTGTGGGCCTGGCTGGGGGACACACCTAAACCTAAGGCCATCTTAGGTCCCTCAGAAATGAGGTCAACTCCTGGGACCTGAAAGTGGATGGATACTCAGTGTAGAGAAAGGAACCTGAGGCGAGTGAGTTGGCCCAGTCTGGGGCTCTCACTGTCTCCCTGTGGACATCACAGATGCCCAATTCTTTGTTGTGAGGGCTGCCCTGTGCCTTGTAGGCATTTCTCAGCGCTCCTGGTTTCTATGGAATATGTAATAGCTGTAGAATGAATCTCCTTGAGTTGTGACCTCCAAAAATATCTCTAGACACTTGACAAATGTCCCTACCTGGGGGAGGGTGGCAAATGGCCACTGATGTAGAATACTGAGAGGAAAAGTGAGATCTGCCCCTGGGTGCCTGGCCCTTCCGTTTATTCATTCACCTAAAAATGCCACTGCAGCCAACGTCAAAAGAGCCTCCCCGGCCGCATATACAGCTCTGGAAGAAGGACTCTAACCCAGCAGTGGCCAGCACCATTTACACACCGGGAGGACAGGTCTCCCCACCAGGGACAGCATAGGGATCCATGATGTTACGGTTCAGCCCTCGCATGTGACCCAAGGATATCTCAGACACTGGGGAGGGATGGCAGGGGCTGGCCAAGTGGGGACTCCCGAAGCTCAGGATGGGACTCACGGCTGGGGCCCCAGACCCTGGTGCGCCCCTTCCCTCTCTTGCACCTTAATTCTGTTCTTGTTAATCTCCTCATCTGAGATCTTCCAGGGACAGTCCCGCCTCATCTCAGCGACAGTGGCCTCATCCTTGAAGCCGTCATTCAGGCGGAAGGGTGCAACCATGTCCTCAAACCGCTTGGTGCTAGAAAGGAAAGTACAGGTGAGGCTGGGCGACATGGCCTTGTTTCCAGGGGAGCCAGGAACTTGGAGGAAGCTCAAGGTAGGGACACCCACACACACACACGGACATACTCCTCAGGCCGAAGCATCCAACTTGGCCATGTATAGTGCATGGCCTGTGTGGCCTCAGCCCTTGACACTTAGGCCTGGCATTCAGCCAATTTTCACACATCGTCTGCTAACCCAGACCCTCCCCTCCCAAGCCTACTCAGCACCAAATACCCCACTGCTACCCCACTGTCAGCAAGAAAGACTGAACCCCATCCTCACTGAACTCCTGCTCAGCTGGTGGTAGTAAGCAAATAAACACAAATGAGCAGGTGTTTTAGGAAGATAGGCCCTGAGTCCTGCAACAGGGAATAATGGGTAAGGAAGGCCTCTCTGCTAGCTGAAGGAAATGGGTCCTTCTGAAGCCAGTTGTGTACACAAGGCAGAAGGCGCCAGGTGGAAAAACAGTTAAACGTGCAAAGGTCCTGAGGTACGGTGTGTCCGGCCCATGTGAAGAGCAGCACAGGAATCAGCAGGGCTGGAAGAAGGGAACAGCGAGCAGAGGGATCTGGAGGGCCAGAGCTGGCCCTTCGGTCTGGAACTCCCAACACGGAACTCACTGCTCAGCCTGAGGCTTCTGATTGATGTCCGGAAGGACGTGAACTTCATGAAATCCCAGTCTGAACTTGCTCAAAAGAGAAATGATCCTGGAAGAGAGATGCAGAACTTTAAAACAGTATCCGCTCGTCCTGATGTTTATTACGCACCTGATGGGTGTGTAGCGGTGAGCAGAACAGATGTGGCTCGCGCAGGAGGCGAGGTGGCCAGACAGTGAGAAATGTGGGTGGAGTAAGTCAGAGGGTGGTAAGCAATGTGAAAAATATTTGATCAGAAAAATCCCAAGGGTCCTCTGGTCAGGAAAAGTCTAGGATGCTGCTAGGTCCCGGGCCACACTTTGAGAACTGAAGGTCAAAGGCAGGGGAAGATGAAGAGGGAAACTGAAGGGAGGTGGGAGAGACCAAGACAACAACACACATGAGCTAAGAAGAAAGCCAGGAGCTGCGTGCTAGATGGCATCAAGGGGGCATCTAGTGGAGAAGCCCCCTGTGGTCTATGCAGTCAGGAAAGACTTCACATCTGGCTGCCTGGTGCATGGTGAAGGTTGGGATAGGCCCAGGGAGCTGGGACAGAGCAATGTCCACATTGGAATCACCGAGTATCTTGCAGAACACACCTGTGGACCCCAGCCCAGTTCTGGGTCAGAACCTCTAGGCAAAGCATGGACTGGATGATGTCCCCAAGATGTGATGTTTCCACCAAGCCGAGGCCTGCCGGACTCACTGGAGGGGGAAGCCAGTGAGCAAAGGCAGCGGATGAAATGACTGGGAGAGCACGGAGCATCCTAGAAAGTCTAAAGGCCCAGGCTGGGACCCCTACACCAAGACCCCTGCTGGCTCTTGAACTTAGGGGTGGGACTTTACATTTTTTTTCTAAGATTCATTTTTTATTTACACATCTATGTGTGTCTTTCTGTGTGTGTATGCCATGTGTGTAAGGGTGTCTGAGAAGGCCAGAAGACGTCAGAGCCCCTGGAGCTAAAGTTATAGGCAGTGTGAGTTGCCTGTGTGGGTGCTGGGACTCCAACTTGGGTACCGCATAAAGGCAGCGAGTACTATAAACTGCTGAACCATCTCTCCAGTCCCCTCAGCCCATAGGCCTTTGGGGTTTTGTTTGTTTGTTGTTTGTTTTTGTTTGTTTGTTTTGTTTTTTTGAGACAGGGTTTCTTTGTTAGCCCTGGCTGTCCTAGAACTGGATCTGTAGAGCAGGCTGGCCTCAAACTCAGAGGTCCATGTACCTCTGCCTCCAGAGTGCTGAGATTAAAGGCAGGTATCACCACTGCCCAAGTTGGTTTAGTTTTTGAATAAGTGTCCTGTTGCTCAGGCTGGCCTCCAACTCACTCTAGCTAAGGATGACCTTGAACTTCTGACTATTCTGCCTCCGCTTCCCCGGCACTTAGCAGCACATTTTTCTGAGTGTTGCATTCAAGGCTTTGCACACATTCAGCAAACATAACCAGCTGTGCTTCATTCAACCCAGAAGTAGGGTTTTAAAAGCAGAGCTGTGTAGCCTCATCCTGGTACATGGCAGGGGCCCAGCAGGCCTGGGGTCACAGAGACAGCAGATCGCATACATAGCCCACTAAGTGGCAGTTGAGACAGAAGGATTTTTATAGCTGCTGTGAGAGGGACATGCTGTTACCTGACAGGGCCACCTTGAGCTAAGCCAACCTCACGGAACCCAGCTGCCACCCAGAGCTGGGACAGGAAGCCAAGACTGCCGAAGAGGCTTCTGGTCTGTTTACTCTTTGTAGGTCCTGAAAGCCAGGTGTGCTGTCCTCAGCACTGCCCTTGGCCTTGCCAAGGAAGGATATTTCATTGGTAAAGTTCTCACCGAGAAGAGGGGGAGGAGGGAGGAGACAGGGACAGAACTGCAGTCCCCTCCGCCCCCACCCCCAGCAAACTCAGGGGGGACTAGAAGAAGAAAGAATGAAGGTGAAGTCCTGGTGTAGGAGAGGTGCCGTCAGGGGTCGCCTCCCATCCTGTCCTTGGGGCATCGTGGACCTGTGCTAGAGCCTGCACCAGGCTCTTCTCTTTGGGCAAACTGCCCCGATTTGCCTGAGCAGGTCTCGTGTACGACCTTTAATCTCAATTCCCCTCCCTGGAAAGTCAGCGTCGCCCAGCCCTTCCCCTACATCTCCTGCCAGCTGGACACCTCCGCGACCACACCTCTGTGTACTTCTGTGTCTATTTAAGACAAGTCACATTCTGCCTTAGTGCTGCGATTTGCATACTGTTTACCCCAGGAGCTCAGGTTAAGATTTAATCCTCGGTGTGTGGGGGTGAGATCATGAAACAGAATCCTGTCCTGGTGTTTAGGATTAGACCAGGTCATTGGGTTTGCATCTCATGATTGAACTGAACTTTGGTTCTGGTGTTTAGGATTGGACCAGGTCATTGGGTTTGCATCTCATCATTGAACTGAACTTTGGTGGCTTCTTGAGAAAAAGGAGAACGAACACACACACACACACACACACACACACACACACACACACACACACATACTACCTGTATCTTGCCATGTGATGTCCTATGTCACCATAGGTGTGTTTCCACCCCACCAGGTCACTGCCAGCAAGAAGGCCATCACCAGATGCAGCCCTTTGACTGAACCCCAGAACCATGAACCAAGGGAACCTTTTTTCTTTATGAGACAGCCTGCCTCGGGTGTTTTGTTACAGTCATTAAAAAAGGGTAAAGTAAGATACATTTCAGAAGCAAATTTTATCTTAATTAAAACAGAAAACAACACTTGTTGCCAGAAAGAGGTAACGATGAAATAAAGGTGACAGTGTCACCAAATTCTGGCCATGTGATGGCATTGCCTGCCAGGCCAGTGAGTCAGGCTTGCTCTGTTTGCTTAGACAGAGCAAATGAGTTCAAGGATAGGCCAGCTTTACACCAAGATCTCCTGCCAAATCAGCCAGAGACCTGAGAGGGAATTAAAGGTCCCTTCTCACCAACAGACTGAGTGTGATTTCCCCATTATTTGCTACTGCATCTCCTGGCCGCCTAGGAGCCTGCATCCCTACTCGGGGTCAGTGTCAGAAAGGGTTCTAATCTTGCTTCACTTACCTCTGTCCCGCCTTGCACACCAGTCTGTCCGTGAAAAGTCTCATGATTTCAGCACTTACCACCTGCCCCTATCAGCAAGTCCCAGGGCACCTGGGTCATCTCAAGGTGGGAGAGGAAGCCAACACTTTGGAAATGGAGAGAGCTCCTGCCTGAGCCCCAGGCACCATTGCTGTGGGCTGGAGAGAGCTGGCCTGGGCTTTGGGACAACCTCAGGGCCACCCAGGGGCACAGGTGGAGGGTACAGGGATAGGAAGTCAGGAGCCTCACGGAGACTAGATGGCGGATCAGTACAGCCCCGTGGTCCCCACTTACGCCTTTCTCTCTTCGTCCATCCTGTTGATCTGGCCCCCAACAAACACCCGGATCTTGCATTTGCCCCATCTCTTCTTGCGGTGCAGGAGATAGGGGATGAGGAGGGTGAGGCCTGTCAGGGACAATTCCCAGGAGCCAAGAGGAACAGACTCAGGATAGAGCTCTCTGTGTGTTTCCACCCCACATTGACGCAGCGAAACCCTCCCCACTCTGGACCTTAGCTCCTCACAGTGGAGGAACTCACCAGACTAAACCCACTGACCATGGCGCTCAGTTGGGGCTGTGGTTTATTTGGCTAATGTGGGAGGCTTTTTTTTTTTTTTTTTTTTGAGATAAAGTTTTTTGGTGTAGGTAGCTCTAGCTGTCCTGAAACTCACCCTGTAGACCAGGTTGGCCTTGAACTCAGAGATCTGCCTGCCTCTGCCTCCTGGTTATTTGGCCTTTGTGAGACAAGGTTTTATTATGCAGCTGAGGGCAGCTTTGAACTCTTGATCCTCCTGCCTCTACCTCCCAAGTGCTGGGATTGTAGGTGTGTGACAGCATACCCAACCAATGGGGTGATTTTAAATAAGCAAGCTGGCACAGAGTACTTGGCGCATGAGCTGAGGGTGGTGAGTTCGCCTGGAAACATCAGAATGGTCTTCATTTATTTCCTGAACACTGAACATCTGACCAGTGAGTAGGTGCCGTCCCTCCCTGTCATCTCTCTGTACACGGCCAAGGCCCAGCCACCATGCGACCAGCATATGCTACTCTGTGCCTCAGTTTCCCTGTTTCGGAGAAAAAGACTGCATTGGGCTAGCCCACAAGAACACTTGGCTGCCGGGCATAGATTCACACATCCCAGCCTGCCTGGGTGTCATTCAGCAGTGAACTACACAGGGGCTCTCGGATACCCACAGGGGAATTGGCATCGGGACCTGTCCTCAGATGCCCATACCTTCTACAGTGTGGCCCAGGATCCATGTGGAGCCTGCCCGTGGCCTTGCATATCCCCTAGGTCACTTCCTGTCACACCTGCCACAAACCCTGTACCGTGAAAATTGCTCCTGGGGTTTATTGTGGAGGAAATGGTGGCAGGAAACTAGTTTGTATATGTTTGATACAGACGTGATTGGCTTTTTTTCCTTCTTCATTATTTTGATCTGTATTAGAATGGGTTCCAGGACTGACTGACGTGGAACCCACAGACACAGATGGCTGAAATGTTCAGCTGGGGTAGGGGCTGTGGTCTCTTGCTGATTCTATCAAAGGCAGCATCATTAAAGCTGAGGGTTCTGTTTTAAAACCAGGACAGGCTAAGGCCTCTGTCCACTTTGTCGGCTTCTGGGTCCCACCAGAGGCCTCAGCAAGCACAGCCTAGAAGGGCAGGTCAGAAGATGCAGAGACCCGGGAGACAGAAAGTCCCAGGGGACAGGGACGGGTCTGAGGGGACCTGACCTCCATCATCAAACAGCCAGTAGATGTCGATGGTCTTCTTGCCTTGCTCCGACTGGAAGATGGTGCTGGCCTGCTCTTCCTGGACCAGTGCCTCGGGAGCTGCTGAAGAAGAGGCAGGTCTGAGCCAGCAGGCTCTCTGCCAGGACCCCCCTGCAAACAGCCGGCTTTCCCAGTGAGGTGGGCTGGCCTCTGTCACCAAGGTGGGCGTGCAGTGGCCAGAGGCATTCTGCAGGCCTGGCCAGACACAGCTAATGTCCTTTCCCATGTTTCTTAGAGTGCTGTGTGAGCCCATTCCCAGCTCCCTGCTCCGCTCTCCCTGGATCCTGAGGACCCTGGGGGACTATTGTTTGGGAGAACGCTCTTCCTTCTTTGCAGCACCCCTGTTCAGATGGAACCTGCCCTTCTTCTGCCCCTCACAAATGCAGCAGGACATCCCTGCACCTGCTGCCAGTTCCCCCTCAGCGCAGGTGTCCCTGAAAGAAGGGGACAGCATGCAGTCCTCTCTGCAGATAGCATTTGAACATGACTGAGAGGGGAGTTTTCCAAGGGTGGACCTTTAGCCCACAGCCCCAGATTCATCACTGGGCTGGTCGTCTTCGACAGGAACTCAAAACCTACAGTAACCCAACCTCAGTTATTAGGACACCGCTGTCACAAGAGAAAGCCATTTACTCTTGGCCAAGTGCCCAGATGTTCTGACACTAGCATCCCCATAGGACAAGAGAAGCCTGATCCTCTGAGTTGGGGAACTGACCCGTGACAGACACAGATGGCCTAGCCCTGCTGCCCACTGGCTCCCATGCCTTCCTCCACTGGGTCAAACATTTTTTTTTAAAACTGCAAAAAGAAGGGGATAGCTGGGCTACAGGCACTCCTGCCTGGGATGCTGGGATCCTCGCCTCCTGGAGCCCCCCTAATGCTAAAAGAAAGTCCCCCGCCCCGCCACTCTTCCCCGGGGTAACTGATGGCTACTTGCTTCCCTTTGCCCTGGCTCCCGCCTGCCCCCACACCCCAAGCCAGCTGTTTTGACTTCCTCTTGCTCCTCCTCAAGTCACACCACCTCAGGGTAGAGGGTGACCCACCTGAGCCAATCTCTCTCCAGCTCCACTCTCCTCAGCAACAGGCAGGTCTTGTCCTCAGAGAGGCCTCTGAGCACCCTGCATCCATCTCCTCAGGACACTTTCATGTCTGAGGTGACCTGTGTGCCTGCCCACCATGATAAGCATCGGCTTTGTTCCCAGAGGCAGGACCCTGGGTGGGGAGGGGCCTAGAGCAGTCACAGTATCTTGGTTGCTGACCCTGTGGCAGTGGCTACATAAATATTTACTCTCTAGATGCCATGGGAAGGCATGTCCTTGGCCCCTGGTGACAATGTCCCTGCCAGCAAGGAACAGAGTCCTGCCTGCGCGTCTGCCGGTCCGGACCTCTCTTTGTCTTCCCCATGTCTCTAACCATCACTAACTGAGACTCTGCACAGTCAGGTGCAGCTTCCAAACGCCGAAAACACGTTCCTCTTCTGAGCCCCAAGGACATCCTGGCGATCTCGAGAAGGTCCAGTGCCCATGGCCTTTACGTATTTTCCTTGTGGTGTCTCTATATGGGTGGCCTCCTCCTCTTTGCCTTTTCTCTCTCAGATCCTCTTCACCCACATGGTTATCTGACAGTGACGTGGGGAGTTCTAGTTCCCTGTCTACCCCTAGCTGGAAGCATGACCTTGACCTGGTCACTTCCCTATTCTGGGTCTCATTTCTGTTTGGAAACCAATGGGCTCCAAGGAACCATTCAGGACTGGCTATCTACAAGTCGGTGACTTCTTTAGTTTTTTCCCTGTCTTCCTTGCATTGCTTAAAGGAGCCGCTGGGTTTTGACAGGGGCAGGTTAGGTGCAGCGCGTACTCACTGTGCATCTGCGTCACCTCAGAGATGTTGAGCCCCTCACGCATCCTCATGACACACACGCCATAGTTGAAGTCAAAGGCATCACTGGAAAGGAGATGTGGGGTCAAGCCGCTGGCCCTGTGACCTGGCTCCCGGGAGATCCAATGTCTAAGTGTTGGTCTGTGGGCCTCAGTTTCCCTATGTGTATCGTATACAGGCAGAACTGGAGAGTCATCTGTGACACTCCTGGGGAAACCAAGCTAGGCCCTACTTCATGTCACACCCATTCCTTCTTATCAGTTGACTTTGTCAACCTCTCTGCCACTAGTGGGGCTTGGGGACTCTAACTTCCACTTACACAGGAAAACCTGTCCTGGGGTGAGAGCAACTTCCTCATGGCCAGACAGTGAGGAACTGAGAAGCTGGCACTAGGATTATATGGCCGGAACTGTAAGCTGATGAAGAGGTGTGCACATAGGAATAGCCTCCCTCACATGACAACCCAAGGCCTCCCTGAGGGTCTGGCCCACCGGGCCAAGCTCCCTCAACGGATTCCTTCAGTTACACATCTCTGGACTGCCTTGGACACCAGAGCAGCGGGAAGCCTGGGGGCCAGATTTTCAACCCCATGTCGCAATTGCGTTAAGCAGCTGGGGTGACAGCTGAGGCCCATAGGGGGTTAACGGCAGACCCGGATGGAGGTCCCAGGGCCTCGAGGCTCAGCCTCGCGTATTGATGGTACTTTCCCTCTGTGTGGCACAGCAGTGGAAAAGCAGCAGTCCACACAGGTGTTCCCTACCCTACAAAGGAAAGAGCTGGAGATTCTGAGGCTCAGAGTCAGGGTCTGAAGCCTCGAGGACTCTGCTTGGGCCGGTTTCCCACCTCCGCTGGAATCCCACCTGAGAGCTTGCGAGTCGGGAACTGTGAGCCTTCAGGGTTTTTGTTAACAACCGCCATTCTCCGCTACTCTGGAAAGCTGAACGTTCCAGCAACCCGGGACCTGCGTTCTGAGGGGCACGCTTGCCCAGAGCTTTCTCCAGCTTGCCACAGTCTCCACTGTTCCCTGGAGTCCCACACCTGGCCCACCCCACACTTTGTGTTACCTGCTGGCCTCAGTGTCTGTGAAGGCCAAGGTGAGACACCCTCCTCCACCTCAGCCTTCACCACGTGACCCCAGGGGCCTACACTGCCTCTGCTCTGTTTCCCCCGGCCCAGGGATCCCCAGTGGCCAAACCAACAGCTCACAGGCTGCTCCTTCGCGCTCACTCACTGCAGGATGCCAATGTAGTCCTCCACTGTGGCCGGGTGAGCAGACTGCCAATTTTTCTTGAATCCGACCACCAAAATGTTGGGTTTCATTCTCCCCAGTCCCGAGGCCTGCCGGGGTGGAGAGTCAGTCAGAAGATGATCTGGTACTCAAGCCCTGGGATCAGCAAGGGCTCCTCTCTGTGACAAATCACCAGTGTGGGGCTGTTGCTCATCCCAGCCACCTTTACCTCCCACGCTTCAGGAGCTCGGGGTTCTGTCCATCCAGAAAGCGTGTCAAGTCCGAGGACTCTTGGGCCACCTAGTCTCTATATCCTCTCTCCCTCCCTTTCTATACCTCTCTCTCTCTTCTGTTGGTCCTCCTGTGTCTGTCTCCAATGTGGGGGGATTACAGGAGTTCACATCCTAACAGGCTCTCTCTCCCCCTCTCTCCCCGCACCCTCACAACAAGATTCTTTAAAAGATTTGGAGTAAAGTCAATATAACAAACTGACCATTTTAGAGTAGGGTACGGAGGCGCACACCTTTAACCCCAATACCAGAGAGGCAGAGACAGGCAGATCTCTGTGAGTTTGAGGCCAGCCTGGAGGTCTACATAGACAGTTCCAGTTAGCCAGGGCTGCACAGTGAGACCCTGTCTCCAAAAGAAATTAATCATTTAAAAGTATACAATTCAAAACAAATAAGTGCAAATTCATATATACATGTATATGTATATGTGTGTGTGTGTGTATATATATATATATATATATATAGAGAGAGAGAGAGAGAGAGAGGGCTGGCCATGGTATACATGCCTCCTTTAGTCACAGCTACCAAGAGTCTGAGGCAGACAAGCACTTGCCTAGCACTCAGGAGGCCCTGTACCTGATCCCCAAGTACCACTATCCCCATCCCCCCACTCCCAACCCCCAAAAGCTAAGGCCCGAGGATCTTTGCGTGAGCCCACAGAATCTGGGGCACACCAGGCAACGTGAGTCAGAGGCTGCATGCCCTGCATAGCAGTTACTTGTCTCAAACAAAACAAAACAAAGAAACCCACAAAACAAGCAAACAGAAAGAAAGAAAACCAAGTGTGCACCTCACTGTCGTCCTCCCCACCTGCTTCTAAAATCCAAGTTTTCTGAACCCCTCCCCCAAAGAGACCTCACACATTTTTTTTTCATGTTGAGAAACAGTTAAAAACCTTTGAAAAGGGTTCTCGGATGTTTCACATGAAAGTGTGGAGCAGTAAAGTCACTGCCCGGTGGAACATTCTAGATGTTACTCTGAGGGATGGTTACACACCAGTGTGAGGTGTCCACATACGCAAACACTTGCCACTCTACGGTTTCCATTTTACTAACTGTAAACTGTATCTGAAGAAATAAAGAGGAGGAGGCCTAGACTTCCAGCTACCTAGGAGGCTGAGGCAGGAGGATCGCAAGTCCCAGCCCGCCTGGACTGCAGAGCGGGTTCAAGGCCAGCCTGGACAATTTAGTGAAACTCAGTCTCAAACACTATTTTTTAAGTAAAAAGGGGTCTGTGGATGCAACTCAATGGTAGAGCTACTACCTAACATGCACTGAAGCCCTCAGCCCAATCCCAGTACTGCGAAAAAACTAAAACTAAACTAAATTTAACTAAAATAAAATAACACAGAAACAGGAGCTGGGCAGAGCCACGGGGTCCCCACAGGTGCCCAGGGGTTCTGGGCATCCTTGAACCAGCACAGCTTGAGACAAGCGAGTAGGGGACTCCCGCTGCAGCCACTGAAGCTTAAACTGGACCAGGACGCTGGGCCTTGCAAGCGGCCGCACTGAGTCAGTCCTGTGGGAAGCCTGCCAGGGCACCTGCATGAGAATCTGGACGCCGCTTCGGAGGTCCTCAGCAAGAACGTCGGAGTAGAAGGCCTTGATCTTCCGCTTGTTCAGCCACTTGGTGTGCCCACTGGCCATGTGCTGGAGCTCGGGCACTCTCTGATTTCGGGGTCCCTGTGGGGGAGGGCAGGCGGTATCAGGGTTGTCCCCACGCCTGACTCAGCTTTCCTCCTGCCCTAGAGGCTCCCCTGAGACTCAGAAGCACCTAGAGGTGCTCTTGATGAGAGGAAGGACAGGAAAAGAGGAAGCGAAGCTAACCGCTGTGGCACTGGGTGGCAGGGGTAGGGTCAGCCTCAGCTACATGGTGAACTTGAGCCAGCCTGGGCTTCACTCGGAACCTGGCTCTGCTGGCTCCACTTTCCCTGCCCTTTCTGTCCCCTGGCAGACATTACATCCAGGTCCCCTGTCTCCTCCATTCCCCCACCCCAATTCCCAGCAGGGTACAGATGTCCCCCAGGAGCACTCACAATGAGCACATGGCCACAGATCATCAGGCTTAGGTTCTGGGTAAATGTGCTCACGAAGTCCACCAGCGCTGGGCGGAAGTTGGGGGGTCCCGTAAGCACCAGGCACTGGGGGCTAGGAAAAGAGGGGACACAGCGTGAGGTGTCAGGAGAGCGCCCCCAGGGCTTCCATGCTAAAGGTAGGTGCCCCTGGACTCCTGACTCCTGATGGCCCTGGGTGAGGCTGTGCACTGGGACACATGTTTCCAGCTGTGACTGCAGGGGTCTTTCAGGTATTTTTGAGGTCATGATACTAAGTCTCCCTGTTCTTCTCGCCCAGACCATCAGACTCACCAGCCTACAAACTTCCTTTGCCCTGCCAAGCCCAGCGTGGCGAAAGCGGAGTAAAGGTCAGTCATGAGGAAGCCATTGTTTACAAACTCCCTGTACCTTGGCCAGGTGCCTGAGCCTTTGTGTTGAGAGGCAGCACAGGACTTGTCTTTAAGCACCCCTGGCAGGCAGAGCCAGGCTCACTGGTTCATTTACCAGCTGGGCAAACAGGGGTAGTTGACATCTCCAAGCCTCATCTGTCCTTGCCTGTGTCTGAGGTGAGTGCTGTCGTAGGTCTCAGGAGTTTGTCATGAGTGTCTGAGTCACAGCACATAGGGCATGAATAAATCTGAGTGATTATAATACAGTCAGGTGTGAGGAGGACGGAGGTGAATGATCCCCCTCACCGTTGGGAACCAGCTTTGAGGAGCACCCCGGTCAGGCTTGTCACGGCCAGCACCCCAGTATTGTCACGAGAATTGGACCAAGAGACCCTGACGACAGAACAGCTTCCATGGTGGAAACTGAGGCACAAGGAGCCTTCCCTTGCTTTGTCCCTATTGGGCAATGCCAAGCCTAGCCCTCCGACGGTCAGCTGCTCTCTACCATCCTGGATCTATCCGAGCAGAGGACCACGACTAGCTGCAGGCTCCTGGGTGGCCCAGAAGTCTTGCTCACCGGTAGTTTTTGATGTGGTCTTCCACCTCATTGAGGCCCATGGAGTAGCTCAGGGCAAGGTTGTAGGAGTGAGCCTGCACGGAGGAGCCCCAGTTTACCTCTGAGGGCAGAAAGGAGAACGTGAGACTCAAAATTGCAGGGAGCAACCAGTCATGTGGGGGAAGAGGGAATGTCTACCTTTCCTAGGCCCAGAGCACCTTGGGAGCAAGGCCATGGATGGACAGACAGACAGCTGGCAACTCTGTTCCTACCTAATATGTGCAGGTCTAGAGCCAACTGCTGCACATAGAGTCACGCGATTAAAGGTTATGTAGCAAAGTCTTGAACTCCTCCCACTCAAAGAGCAGACCTCCGAGACCACCGAGGAGGCCAGGCTTAGATGTAGAGTTCTAGGGTTGCCTCCCTCAGACTGAAGTCAGTCCAGGGCCCTGCTACATGCAGGTAGACCATCTTGCTCGGTACCAACCTACACACAGCCACCCTTGGCCACCCTGGCCTGCATGCACACACTAGCAGGTAGCCCCTCTGGGAATCTGACAGGAGTCTGGCCCAGAGTGGGCATGTTCCTTTGAGACTCTGGCTCAGGAAGGCTGAGGTGGAGGCCAGTCTGTGTCTCAAGGCTCCAGCTGGGATGAGGGGCTGGCCTGACTGCATGGCTGTCCGGGCAGGGAGTTGAGCCCCAGGGGGACCACAGCCACATACCTGGCTTCTTGTAGATCACATAGAGCAGGAGGAACAGGACAACTCCAATGGCAATGAGAGCCGCCCACCAGGTAAGCAGGAACATGATGACCACCGAGATCACTGCCCCAAACAGCGCTGCCCACTTGCTGTAGTATTGGAAGGAGGGCCTCCACCCTGGGTGGGGCCAGGTCAGTGCACATGCCTGTGTTCAGGAGACTTCTCCTTCCCAGAGCTGCAGCAATGCCCATGTCTCCATACCCAGGGCTGTGGTCCTGGCCTGAACCCACCAGCCAGGGATCCCTAGCACCCCACCAGCCTTAACTCCAGGGGTGGTTTAGGGAGGTCCTGAGGCATGCATCCCACAACCTTGCCTGCTGGGCACTTATGTCACCATGGTAACAAGCCACACCAGAGAGGGAACTTCCAGCCCTGGCCAAGCATAGCCCCAACATCAGCAACAGTGCCCGATCTCCAGGGCTCTGGGGGGAGCCCAGGGGATTAAAAGGATGGTGGGAAACTTGAGTCTGCCTGGCTTTGTGCCAGGTTAGGGCCACCCCTAGGGACCACTGTACCATGGCACATCTCTGAGAGTGCCGGGCACATTGTGGCCTGTATGGAAAGTGCTGGGATAGCAGGCCCATTGACCATCTGGGATTCAGTAGCAAAACTCTTCCTTACTGCCATCTGCTAGAAGGCTTTCAGCAGCAGCCCAGAGATCTGTGAAATTGAATTGCTGCAGTCTGAACGGCTCCCCCTAGAGGTGAGCTGTGCACCATCTCCTGTGCCTGGGAAATTCATCCCTTTCTGGGCGATCAGCCTTCTGACGCCTGAGAAATGGGTGGAACTACATACAACAACCTCCATGACCTGTCAAGGATGCTCTGTGCTCGGTAAAGGATGCCTGGCTTTATTAGGGGACAGACTGCCCTAACAAGTGTGGTTTTAAATTACGGTTGCCTTGGGCTGTCCGCCTCCACCCACCCGGCCCGCACTGCCCCTCTGCAACTCTTCCTGGGGTTCGGGGGGGTGGGGGTGGTGGTTCCACTTACCGGGTGAGTTGGTGATGGAGGCGTGGAAGCAGCTGAAGTTGATGAGGGCGTAGGAGCAGAGGAAGAAGTTGGAAATGATGGGGGCAATGGTGTTGAGTTCAGCTTCAAAAACCCAGGGAGAAAGGGACAGCACGTTGGGCTCCACCACAGAGGCTGCCTGGCACCTAGAGCAGCCCCTGGCATGGCCAGGTCTTGCTACTCAGTCAGCTCATCCTCCTCATTGGAAAGTGAGTCGTCTCCCCCCCCCCCCCCAGCGAAGTTCAAAGGGTCGGTGTCTTAGAAAACTGAGGGCACCCGCAAGATCACTCAGCTGGTAAAGACACTTGCCACCAAGCTTGCTGGCCTGAGTCAGAGCTTGGGAACCCACGTGGTGGAAGGAGGGAACTCCTGTAAGTTGTCCTCTCATCTTCACATGTGCCCCCTCCCCAAGATAACAAGTGTAATAAAAATATTTAGAAGAAGGTAAAAGACAGTGGGGACGGACTCCGTCAGGCTACTGGGTGACCAAGGGCAGTGGTTATGACATTTTGGGGACACAAATTAACATGAGGAATGCATTTGGCAATGTGAGCCAGGACCCCTGAGAGAAGCTCTCAACCTTCCTCATGCTACGGCCCTATAATACAGTCCCTCATGTTGTGGTGACCCCCAACCATAAAATTATTCCCGTTTCTACTTCATAACTGTAATCCTGCTACTGCTATGAATTGTAATGTAAGTATCTAATATGCAACCCCTGTGAAAGGGTCTTTCAGCCCAAAGGGGTCAGAACCCACAGGTTGAGAACCACTGCCTGAGACCATTTTGCAGTCCTGGCCACAATGGCTCTTTCTCTTCCCTGTCTCGCTCACCCCAGTATACCCAGATAATTGTGCGTGTGTTCTTAGGGTCTCCTAGGGGGCCCAAAGAAAGACAAGCAGCTCTTTTGGACCAGGTACTTCTGCACATAGCCCCATTGGGTCCCTTTGAGGATCTAGGGTCATAGTCCTCAGTTTGGTCAAGTCGGAGCCACCAGCCCAAAGGTACCACCCATAAGCCTGCAGTTACAAGGAACCGGTCGGGACCTGGGCAGCAGGAGACAGGGGTGGATCTCGAGGCCAGCTGACTAGACTTTTCTATCCCCTAGGTGAGACACCTCTTCATACAATGCAGGATCTAGTGTCTAGAATCTTCCCTTGGGTGACAGCAACCAGAATGTTAGGGCAAGTCTCATGAGTGGTTGACTGCTGGGCCAGCCTGAGCAGCAGGCATCTGGTTGTAACAGGAAGGTGCCTCTGAGTGGGATCTCCACAGCTTATATGCCCCGGCTTCTGCATAGGGTGCAGGGCAGGGGATGCCCCCTACTCTGCAGATAAGCAAACTGTGACTCAGAGAAATGGTTTATCCACAGCCACACAGCAGGAACAGAGTAAAGCCAGCAGAAGCCAGTCAACCTGTTAGGTTGCCCTGTTCTCTGGACACTTTCTCCTTGGGCAGGTCCTGACTGGGCGAGAAGCTGGCTTTGTCAGTGAATCTGCAAAGGTCCTGATTGAGCTAGCCATTTGTATCAACTTGGCCCTTCCCCACGGGTGTCCTGGGGTTGGGAAGGTGTCCCAGCTGTCAGGACACTGGAATGCAGAAGCAGGAGAGGCAGAGAAGTTCCCTCCTAACAGCAGAATGGCCCGCTACCTGGAGTGGCTTCATGGCCATCCTGCCTGGAGGCGGGAAAGGATCAGGAGGCCTTTCCAAAGGCCCTTCAGGCAGGCCTTCACCCACTCAAGAGGTACTCAAGTGGTGTTTGGAGTTGGCCTTAGCGGCAAAGCCAACTGTTCAGTATGTGCCTGGCCCTGCTTAGTTCCATCCCTGACACCAAACAAGAGCTACTCACAGAGTACCCGGTGACAGCTGGGCTAAGGGGAGCGGGACCTAGGACCTTCAGAAGGCCGGGGAAGAAGCCTCTTACCAATGATGATGAAGGCCACCGCGATGGCGTAGGCCAGCAGGTAGCCACGCACGGGCTCCTTGTTCTTGCCATAGCCTTTGCCGAAGAAGCCAATCAGTGGGTACAGCTGGTCTTCACAAAGGCACTGTGGACAGCGTACCCCACTCTCAAGCTCTGGCTGGGACCTCCTCGCCTCCCCTTCCCAGGGCGACCTGTGCTCTTGACCCTGTGTGGACCCCTCTGACCTCACCGGGTTCCTATTCTGGGAACCTTTCTTCACCTGGAGACAGGGCTGTTGCCTTTTAAGAGTTTGCTAGCCGGGTCCCTTTCCCTCCACCCAGACCCATCTCACGTGACCCATCTCACGTGACACCCCGGCGCTTCGCCCGCAGCCCGAGGACTCTTTCTACTCCATGCTCCCCAGTCACAGCCCACAGCCCACGCGCAGGGGCCCCTTCCTGCACCCTTACCTGGAAGACCTTGGCGGCAGAGACAAGACAGGCCAAGGCCGAGGACAGCGTGGCTCCGAAGATACCCGCTGTGATCAGGGGCGCAAAGGCGGACACCATGCTCATGGTCTGTGGGGAGGGTAGGGGGCCGAGCTAGAAACTACTGCGCACCCCTTCCCCACTGCGGTCCTGACATCTCAACCCACCCCCCGTGGGGACCCAAGGCCTACTCAGAGGCGGCGGGGGGGGGGGGGGGACGAGAGCCCTACCTGGGCAGGAAGCCCTGCCCCAGGCTGGGGCAGTAAACCCCCCCCAGCCTCCCCCAACCCCCACCCCAACCCCCGACTGCTCTACCTCTCCGGCCTTGGGTGCCCCGCAGCCAGACCCAGCGCTCATACCTGGTAGTAGTTGATGAGGCCGTAACGGCAACTGTGCTGCTGAGAGCATTCGGTGAAGTTCCAGCCGTAGCCACAGGCCAGCCCTTCGCAGATGCCTGAGCCAGGAGTCACTGTGTCGTTCAGGTCCCCAGAGGCATCTCTCACCACACAGGACCCTGAGAGGAGGAAGGTGCGTGCTGAGGGCGCGCGTGCGTGCGTGCGTGTCTGTCTGTCTGTCTCTCTGTCTCTCTGTCTCTTTTCTTCCCTTCTGTCCTTTGCTTTACCCTCCTCCTCCTCTTCCATCCCCAAAGGCTGGCCACCTCTGCCGAGGGTGAGTCACTGCGGATGGACAGGCTGGCTCCTCCTTTATACCCTGACAGTATTAATGACAGCAGCCAGTATGGGACTGTTTTTAGTCTACCTGACAATCTGGGCAAGGCAGTACTCTTATTTTTGTTATTGCCCCCTTTTAACCACAGCAGGAAGAGCTGAAGCGACCTGCCCAATGTCCTTAAAGCAGAGACCTGGCTCTTGAGCCCTGCGTGCCTATAAAATAGTTCGAGTCCCCTGGCCACTTGTGAACAGCTTGCCTCCAAGGTGAACGCTGCAAGCAAGAGTACCCAGAGATGCGAGGAAGATGTTAACCTGGTCTGGCTTCCCTCACCATGAAGATGCTCTATCACTGTGGAGGTGACAGAGGCCCCAGAATCAGGGCTCAAGGGCCTCCCTGCCTAGTTAGAAGCCAGCCCCACATAGCAGCTTCCTCCAGCCTTGCTACAGAGCAGATCCGTTTTTCTCTTTCCTGCCATCTATGCGGTCTGGCTACTCACCAATGGTAGCCGAGATGGCAAGGTAGGAGATGGTGGTCCAGAAAATGGCCATGAGTGTTCCTTTGGGGATGGCTACAGCAGGGTCCTGTGGGGAGGGCATGGTGTTATCAGGCAGCCTGTGGGATTCCTTTGGGCCTCGATGCCTTGGCAGAGGCTGGGCAGGAGTGGGCAGCAGACCCTGAGCTTGGACCCTCAGAACCTGTCCAGTCCTGGGAGAAGAGGGCCCATGACTGAGGACCTACGAGACAGCCATCACCTTGTGGTCCCAGGGTTGAAACCGATGAAGGTGAGAAACCTCATCAGCTCTATAGCCCACCGGCAGGGGGCCTTGGCAAGGTTCACTTGGGCTGGGGGTGGGGGAGCGGGGCGGCGGCGGCGGGGGTATGTGAGCGGAAACCTGTGCCTAGCTCTCCACCTCAGACTCATCTGTGAGCAGAGGCAGCAGCCAGCTACAGCTGGAGATTGATGAATCAATCATCACCCAGACCTGGACCCTGTTCACCTCACAAAGTGTCACAGTAAATCACTGTTAACTGATTAATTTGTCTGGCTCCCCAGCAATAAAGTGACAGAAGACATTCCCTAAACATTCTCCTGCTCCAAGAAGGAGATTTTCCCCAACAACAATGACACTCCTTACTCCATACACAGGTCATAGCCTCCTCCTAGGCACTTTCTCAAACAGAACTTCCGCCCAGCTAGTGAGGAACTGAGGGTGGCGGGGCCTGAGGAGGGCAGGGTTACAGAGCTTCTGGTGCCTGCAGTCCTGACCCACGCACCCACAGCCTCAGACTCCAGGAGCTGGAACCAGAGCAGCTGCACCGGCTACTTGTCCACGGTAGACTGTAGAAAAGCCATAACTGCCCCACCCGGGAGGCACAGACTCCGACCCCGCGGGGCGGCCAAGTCTGCCGTGAGATAACTGCAAACCTCCCAGGGCTCTGTGAGGGCCAGCAGACAGGTGACATGGTGGAAAGGGGGTGGCAGGCGGCTGGCGAAGAGAGCAGAGGTGACACGTGGAAGGAGGCTGCAGTTTGGGGAGACTTGAATCAGTTGGGGTCTCTGTTAGGGGATCCTTACAATAATCTGAGCTGTACACAGTGAAGCCCTGGTCCCAATTCCAACAGGCCATGGCCGCCTGAGTGTGGAGCTGTTGGGGTCTCTCACCCGTAAGGATTTCCCAGGCCTCAGCTATAGTCTTAACCCAGTAACTAGGGTGATGAGCATCCTCTGTCCCCCTCAATCCGTATCACCCAGAACCTCAGAATGTGCCCTTATTAGGGAAGAGGTCCTTGGAGGTATAAGGAGTAGAGGTGAGGTCATTCTTGTAGGGAGTGGAGAAAGCCCTGAGTGAGCGGAGTCCTGAGTGAATGTGTCAAGAACTCTGATGCCTCAGCCCCTCGGGGGTGGCAAAGCCTTCCGTGGGTGAGGCTCAAGAGCAATGGCAAAGTTTGTCTTGGGAGTCTAAATGCCTGTGAGTGGACAGTGTGTGCAAAGACTAGCTCGTATCTGCAGCTTCTCCCTCCTCCGGGATGTTTACAGCCCGAGACTGCTCACCTACAGAGACATCCTACCACATCTAGTAAGCCCTCCCTGTGCGGTACCTAATAAACACGCCGAGGTTCTGGGCCGCTGCTGACGGAAGGTGCCCTCCACTGGAGTGCAGACCCCCACCAGACCCAGCTTTCCTGTACATGTGTCTGTGTCTGTCCGTCCTTCACTCGCTCCCTGCCCCTAGTCAGGTTCCGGGACCCAAGCAGAGATGGTCACAGTGCATGCGGGATTAGAGTCAGCCTCAAGTGAGGACCGGTGTCAGATTAGAAGAGGGAGGGACACAGATTAAAAGAGCAAGCTCCAGTTCAGGGTGGCATTGTCAGGATCCCATACAGCCAGGACAAACTAGGAAGGACCCATCCTCATAGTCATCTTGTCAGCACCTTTCACTGAGGTCTCCAGTCTCCAGAGCTGGGAGAGGGTGCTTGTCATTTTAAGGCCCCTGGTTTGTGGGACTTTGCTGCCGCAGGAAGAACACCTAGCCCTCAGCCTCCACCTGATGTCCCTATCTTGGTTGGATATCTGGAGTCAGGCCCATCCCTTCCTAGCTGTGTGCTCTGAGAGAGACCCTTCAACATCTTGGAGACTCGGTTTCCCCATCTGGTGTAGCAAGTGCTCATGAATGGAAAGCATAGATGGGGAGCATGTCCTGCACCCGCATGCCTGGCCAGCGCAACGGCGGTGTATAGGCATGAGCACCCGAGCTCAGGTCTCCAGAACCCACACACAGCTTGGTGCAGCAGCCTGCATCTGAAATCCTAGGACTCCCAAAGCCAGATGGGAAGCAGGGACAGGAGAATGTCCAGGTTACAAGCCAGTTAGCCCAGGGTGGGCAAGGGTAGACCATGGATAAGCCGTCTCCAGCAAGGTGGAAAGAAAGACCAACACACAAGGTCATCCCCTGAATACAATACGTGCACCTTGTATGTGCACGCTTAAGCTTACACATATGAGTGTGCACACATACACACACACATCATATACACACAAAGTATGTGAAGGTCCATAAAATGGGATCAGTGACACAGCTCAGTGGATAAAAGGCCTTGTACAGACCTAATGGCCCGGGTTTGACCCCAGATCTCACAATGGAAAGGGGGAACAAAGTTTTGAAAGCTATCTTCTGACCTCTGCATGTGTGCTGTGGGATGTGCACACTTGCACTCACACACGCACACCTCCCACATACAAGCACGCACAGTGCTGTGGGATGGTCTGTATGTCAAATGCGCTGACTGGTCAATAAATAAAACACTGATTGGCCAGGGCCCAGGCAGGAAGTATAAGCGGGACTAACAGAGAGGAGAACTGAGAGAACAGGAAGGTGGGAGGAGACACTGCTAGCTGCTGCCATGACAAGCAGCATGTGAGGATGCCGGTAAGCCATGAGCCACGTGGCAAAGTGTAGATTTATAGAAATGGGTTAATTTAAGATGTAAGAACTAGATAGCTAGAAGCCTGAGTCATTAGGTCAAACAGTTTAAATAATATAAGTGTCTGTGTGTTTATTTTATAAGTGGGCTGTCAGACTGCCAGGGTTTGGCAGGAGCCGGAGAGAAAACTCTCCAGCTACAACACAGTAATAATTTTTTTTTTTCAGAGACAGGGTTTCTCTGTGTAGCTTTGCGCCTTTCCTGGAGCTTACTTGGTAGCCCAGGATGGCCTCGAACTCACAGAGATCCGCCTGGCTCTGCCTCCCGAGTGCTGGGATTAAAGGCGTGCGCCACCAATGCCCGGCCACAGTAATAATTTTTCAAGCCATAAATAGCTGTTTAAGTGAGACCTCTCTATTCTACAAGCTTCCATGGTATGGCCCCTCACCTCTCACTATGGCCAGCCCCTGTCCCTCTCTACGCTTGGCTTACTAGTCTACATGATGATAACCTGACAGAGATGACAGCCAGCTCCCAGCTTGCGCATTCTCTGCTCTAAGCACTTTACATGAATCAGCTCCCCAAGTCTACACCTGCCCTATTAGTCTTTACAGTTGGGGAAACTGAGGCTTGCAGAAAATGCCCAGAGTCTCACGGTGGGGGATCTGCTGCTGAGCACAATCCCACAGGAAGGGCAGAGCTAAGTCCAAAAGCCAACTTAAGGCCTGAGGACCCAGGACACAGCAAAGGTGCCCCCACCGGGATCTCAGATCCATGCTGGCCCTGACGCTGAACACTGGGGACTGGAGTTTGGTGACAGTGACAGTTAATGGGGCTTGAAGAGGATTCAGGCTGTCTAAACACAACCTAACAATGACCTGAGGGTAGGCACCCCCGGCGCCTGCCAGCTGCTCTCTTAAGAGCAATAGGGTAAGCAAGCGTTCGGATCCCCAGGCCTCGCTGGGAGATCCAGGCCCAGCCAGCTGAGCACTCTGCTTTCTGTGTTGTCCTCCAGAACAGCTGGGCTTGCTCTTGGTTTTGGTTTGGTTTTGCCCAGGCTGGCAAGAATGATCTTCAGTTTTCCTGATCCTCCTGTCTCAGCTTTATGAGTGCTGGGATTCCAGGCCTGGGCCACCATGCCCAGCTTGCCCAATTCTTAATTCTGTGAGAAGCATGACTTGAGGAACACCCACAAGGGGAAGGAGACCAAGGTCAGCTCCGAGTTCACTGCGATGCCAGGCACTTCATTGGCTCCTTGTCTGGCACACCACCATCTCTTTGGTTTCTGCTGGCACCCCCCCTCCCATTGCCTCACCGCAGAGCGCACATTTCCCTGCCTTCCTTGCACATCTGAGTCCACACTGCTGCTTCCGTCCATTTCACTGCCACTCAGTCAACAAACACACCCAGTACCTAGCTTGTGTCCGACTCTAAGCAAGAAATAGAGACAGAGACATTGGGCCAACACCCGACACTGGAACACACCATGGCGGGTGGAAGGCCAGGGAGAGGTGTCGCAGGAGGGATTTGAAAGAGGCTCAGAACTTTGCAAAGTAACAAGAACAGGGCATATTAGGTCTCTTAGTTAAAGGCCTGTCGTGAACAAATTCGTCCGTCTTCAGGGCAGAGCTGGGGTCCTGGGAATGGTATCAGGGTTCAGGCATGCATGTCCTCTACAGTGTCAGTGAGGATAGGGTCTGCTTGCTCACCTTAAGGTCCCCAGAGATATTGGCTCCTGCCAGAATGCCCGTGGCCGAAGGGAAGAAGATGGAGAACATCCCAAAGAAGCTCCCATCGATGCCTCTCCAGTCAGGCACTAAGTTCTGAACAAAAATGTCCCCTGGAAAACCAATGCCTAAGTCAGAGCCACCCTGGGGGGTTGGCCACCTGGTGGGCCCTGTCAAACCTGCAGTCAGCTCCCCGAACAAAGCCTCTGGCCATGGGAGAAGATCCCAGCCTCTTGTGCCCATTTAATGAGTCAAATGCACAGACCAACTGTCCCCATCTACAGAACCACCATCAGGGCTCCCGGCCTCACATACCGTGGTAGCTGTAGAAGCCTTTGGAGGCCTTGTCTTCAGATGCCGGGATCAGTGTCCCCACCAGATAGTTGGCAAAGGACACCATGATGACAAGAAAGAATAGCACCTGGGCCTAGAGCAAAAGACACCGGAGTTCAGATAGCAATGCCAGCCCTCAGGGGCCTTCCGTGGTCCCTCGCTCTAGCCACACAACTGTTTCTTCACCTCGGTCAGACAGTGAGGAGTCAGGGATATGACAGTGAAGGATGGCCTGAGATTAGAAACAGGGGCTGTGATGGGATCAGGTTGGAGAGTACATTAGCAAAGTGACCTGGTATTTCCCAGCAGCAGACACTTAAAAGAGGAGGATGAGTGAACCACAGAACCGCCTGAGCCAGGAGGCCAGAGAGCAACATGGAGAAGAGAGGCAACAAGGCCACACCCCTCCCAAATGGAAGGTGCCCTTCGGGTCCAGCCTGCTGGCTGTAGCCTAGCAATTCTTCTCTTGTTCCATGGTGGGAGACCTCTGACATTTGGCTGGACGCATGGAGACAGGAGTCAGCAGGATTGAAGAGCACATTTCCCTGCCTCCCTTGCAGCTATGTGAGGCTATAAGACCAGGTTCTGGCCAATGGGGTGTGAGCAGGAGTTCAACTTCTGGCTTTAGACTAAGAGTACGGGGTAGGGAATCCCCTCCTTTCCTCTCAGCCTTCTCCTTTCCCTCTGCCTGGATCACAGGCATGATGATGACGGCCACTGTGGACCAGGTGAACAAGGGCCACACTCAGGGATGGAAGGTCACAGGATGGAAGGAATCTGCACGCCTCTCCCCACCCCCATGTAAACCACCATGCTAGCCTGAAACCACAGTCTGAATGGTTACAGGAGACAGAACAAAGTCTGTCTTAGGGTCTATTTGTCCTAGCAGCAGCAGTCCAGTCCTAGTTGATACCTAAAGAAGAGGCAAAACCAGACCCAGGCCCACCCTCTCGCTCCCACCACATCCTCCTCACCTTGGACTCCCACTCCATTCCAGCCAGTGAGATGGCCAGCAGCACAGTGACCGTGACCACGCCGATGATCCGGATGTCATTGACGGGGTCCACAATGGGTGTGCCGTACTCCTGGGGGGAGCAGGCCAGCTGCGTGTTCTGTATTCACCTGTTCTCCTCCAGACCCCCCCCCTCCATTTACTTAGGGCATACCTTTTGATGATGCTCCACCTCCCCCCCAAAGGGCTACTGCATGGGCCTGGACAACATGGCCCAAAGGTAACATGTGCCCTAAAAGGGGTCTTGTGGGGATGGTCTGTACTTAATGAGAATTTTATTTTCACCCAAAGTGACCAGACATAGCTTTGGTCAATAGTACGCAAGATTAGGCAGGAGAAGGAAGGCCTGGCCCAGTGTGAGGAGGAGTATGGGGAGGTTGCCCAGCTCTCTCTGCCCCAGGCCTGGCCCCTCACCTGAAGGAGGTCCCGTACGGTCTCCGCAAAGCCCACAGTGTGCATGGCCACACCCACAGCATTGGCAAAGGCGAAGATGAGGCCAATGGAGCCCCCCAGCTCTGGGCCCAGGCTCCGGGAGATAAGGAAATAGGTGCCACCTAGCAGGGCCAGAGCAGGGAGCCAGAAAAAAACAGTGTACTGCATGCAGGGCGGGCAGGACCAAGGGCCACAGAGCAGGTAACTAAGACCAACTTGAGAGGTAGAGAGCTCCCACAAGTCCCTGTCTGGACCACATGGGCGTCGTGGGGGATGCCAGGGGTGGGGTGGCAGCTCAGAGATCCAGGTGACGATGACTCCCGGGAGAACGTACCTGACTTGACCTTGCCATTGGTGGAGATGGCCGAGATGGAAAGGCCTGTGATGGATGTTACCATGACAGACAGCAGGATGATGAGCCAAGTCAGCACTGTGTGGGGGTGAATGTGAACATCCCAAAACTCAATCAACACATTTCCCAGGTGAGAATCCATGGAGAAACCCGAGTCAGCCCCCCAGGCCCCCATGTGACCCGAGCCCCCCAGGCCCCCATGTGACCTTTGTCCCTTTCCTTCTCTGAGCCTGCTTTGCCTCCTGAAAAACAATGGGTCTCAGCCAGAGGCCAAGGTGCAGACCTGTCGTCCCAGCATTTGGGAAATGGAGAGTTCAAGGCCAGCCTGGGCAGTATAGAGAGAGGCCCTGTGTCAAGACAGACACAAGGAGCTGAGCATGGTGACACATCTTTAATCCCAGGACTCAGGAGGCAGAGGCAGGCAGATCTCCAGGAGATCAAAGCCAACCTGGTCTACAGAGAGAGTTCTAGAATAAGCCTAGTTTACATAGAGATACCTTGCCTCAAACAACAACAACCCCCCTACAAAAACTCCAAAATAAAAAACAGTAATAAGAGCTGGGTATGGTGACGCAGGCCTTTAATCCCAGCAATCAGGAGGCAGAGGCAGGTGGATCTCTGAGTTTGAGGGCAACCTGGTCTACAGAGCAAGTTCTAGGTCCAGGACAACCCAGATACACAGAGAAACCTTGTCTCGAAAAACAAACAGAAAACCAGTAATATGGTTGGAAGGTAGCTCAATTGGGAGGGTGTCTACCTCCTCTAGCACAAGGCCTGAGTTTGAGCCCTAGTACCACATAATAATCCAGGCCTGATGGTACACACCTTTAATCTTAGCACTTGGGATGCGGCAGCCAGAACTCTAAGTTCATCCATGGTTACAGAATGAGTTTGAGACCTGGGATATACAGGACTCTGTCTCAAAATGAAAACAGGAAGCTAGGACATCTAGGAGATAGCTAAGCATTTGGTAAAGTGCTTGGCTTACAAGCTCAAATATCTAAGTTTGATCTCCACAATCCACACAAAGTCCTAGGCATGGTGGTACCTGTGAGCCCCGAACTGAGGAGGTAGAGACAGGAGGATGCCTGGGCTTGCTGACCAATCAGTCTACCTAATCAGTGAGATCTGGACCAATGGAAGACCCGACTCAAAGAAGGTGGATGGTTCCTGAGGTGGATAGCTGAGGTTATCCTCTGCCCTCTGCATATTCAAACACAAACGTGTGCATGAGTGTACACACACACACACACACACACACACACACACACACACACACGCACGCACGCACGAACTTCCCCAGATGAAGTTAAAGTGGGTCTATCTACCTCCTGTGGTGAGCTGTCAATGTGTGAATGGTTTCCAGGCGTGGGAGGGAAGGTGCCCATCTTTGACAATAGAATCGAAGCAATAGTTACCATGTCCTGCGCACTGTCAGGTACCAAGGCCTGTGCTGTTTCCCTGAGCCTTGTAAACTTCACAACAGCTCTGTGAGGCAGGTACTACTATCAGACCCATTTTACCCAAGGCTCAGAGAAGGTTAGGAACCCCCACAAGGCTACCCAGCTTGGTGCCAGGCCCAGCATCTGAGCCCTGCTCCTCTAGCATCCCAGAGCACAAAGATTCTGCAATAGAAGTTGCCTCAGTGGGACCGAGTGACTTTGAGGGGCCCTGAACCCTCTGACTCTACATCCGCCTCTTCAGCTGCACCCTCACCTGTGGCTGCTGCCATCTGAGGGTGTGCTGAGGGGAGGAGGCCTAGTCTGGTGTCTCTGCGGCCCAAGGGGCCTTGGACCAGAATCAAGCTTTCCCCTTTCAGAGGCGCACTCACCGATGCCCGCCTGTGCCGTAATCCAGGGCAGCCGCAGGTAGAGGATCACACCCCAGATGTTGAGCATGCATCGGATCTGGGAGGAGGGTGATGTGAGAGGTTTCCTGAGGGTCACATGCCCAAGGACAAACCCTCAAGTGCTTGTTCCCAGGCCTGGGGAACACCTGATGCTCTCCCTCCCATGGGCTCAGACTGCCTGACTTAGGGGAAGGGGGGAAGGGGGCATCTTTTCATCCCACCTCCTCCCACCTTGCCATGAAGGCCTGGAATGGGCTTCAGCCTTCCCATCATTCACCCTGTTCTAAGCCCAAGACTCTGTCTGCCAGGTCCCAGCCATTGTCTTGGGCCGATATTGGCCTAGGGCATAGTACTCCGGGAGTGTCAGCAGCACCCCGTTTAGAGCAGAAACCAAAGCCCAGGTTGCTTCCACATTAAAGGCAGAGCCAGAGGCCATCACTGGGGCTGAAATTCCAAGCGGGAGGGCCTGCTGTGGACTTTGGCTCTGTCAAGTACTAGGGCCAGGTAAGGACATGTGTCCTTCACACCCATGAGATTTCTCTCATCTGCGGAGATGAAAACCAGGACGTGCCTGGTTCTGGACAACACAGATCAGGGCATGCTCCAACTCTGACTGTGAACCCCCAGGGACGGGTGAAAGCTCTGGTTCTGAGAAACAATCATAACGGGTTTGCAGAATTAGGACCGGAAGCTAGCCTCCTGCCTCCCAGGGTAGGATTGAAGCTTTCTCCTACACCCCGTCCCATCACCTTTGTAGAGACCTATAGCGTCTTTCTAAGTCAAGGTCACTACTGTCTGAAGGCTTATTTATGCTCCAAGTGATAGCAAACACTCCTTTTCCATTAGGATGCACTCTGGGAGTGGGAGTTGCAGGGATGGGGGAGGAAGGGGGTAAGGGGGTGTGGGGGGAGGTGAGGGATGTGGGGGGGCGGTTGTAGATTTGTGTGTTAGTGCTGCCCTCTGGTGGCTCTGTAGGGAATTTCTTCTAATAACTCCCTAGCAGAATTTTCACAGCTATAAACTAATTTAATGCTCAATTTTACAGGTAAGGAAACTGAGGCAGGAAGTGGCTAAGAAACTTCCCTAAGGCTACAAGATCAGTGATTAGCTAAGCAGAGATCTTCCCAAGGACGCCTACACCAAATACAATTGGAAGGTAACCGTGCTGGTGGGGAAATGGAGCCCCAAACTGAGCCCAAGGTGGAACCTGCCCACCAGGGTCTGAGAGTCAAAGCTGGGGCTGAACGGGGCTCGACCTCCACCCTTTCTACACATCCAGCTCCAGTCCACACCCACTCACCATCACCCCCTTGACCCAGCCGAAGCGCACAGGCTCCCCAGGGCTCTTCTCGCTGTCGGTGCCTGTTTCGTCCTCCACAAGTCCATCTGTCAGCTCACGGCCTGGCCGCCCGTCAAAGGCCAGAGCATGCAGGTGGCTACCTTCCTGCTAGGGAAGAGCAGCAGGAGTCAGGACATGGGAGTCGGGGGCTTGGTGTCTGTGTCCAGCCCTGCCGGGCCCGGGTTTGACACACAGGCAGACCATGGACAGCTTCATGGGCACAACGCCACTGGAAGCTTGGAAAGCCACCGAGGAGAGCAAGCTGAGCATTCAGAGCGCTCCACCCCCTCTCAGGCAGAGGGCTGGGAACTTGTTGACAAGCACTCCATCTGAGAAGGGAGACAGGATTATTTGACCCTTGAGAGGTGAGGTGGTTTGGTCCGGGCCACACACTGGGTCTCTTGATGGACTTGAACCCAGTGTCAGGGCTTCTGGTTCACATCCCTAGTCCCTGTAGTCCACTCTGGGGCTTTCTGCCCTTCTTCCCAGCACCTCACCCCAGCATCCCTGTTTGTTGGCCCCTTCAGAGGGTTGTTTGGAAACAGAGAAGAGAGCTGAGAGTTAGGTGAGTCCCAGCTCCTGAACCAAGCATAATTCTGTCCAACTGCCGGTGAGAAAGTGAGGTCACAGGGACTGGGCTGTCCAGCTGGCCAGACAGCAAAGCCAGCAGGCTGATATCTGAGAGGGCCTCCCCTGCTCCCTGCTCACAGTCTCTCTCAGGGGTGTGCAACCTGCATTTTATGAGCAGCCAGGTTGTCTTTGGGTTGCCAGTGCCTGGGCATTGAGTATTAGCTGTGCCCTGAGCTTCAGGGCACCTCAGTCTGCTCTTTCACTTGGATATCTTGATCCTTGAGGAAGATGCCATCTTCACAACACAGGTGACAGAACATGTTGGGTAATCAAGGCCAATGTCGCAGGGCCGGGAAGTAGCCAGTCTTTGAACTGGTGGTGCTTACCTTGAGAAATGAATGCAGGTCAGCCAGGGTGGGCCGCACCTTCCGGGGCTCGCCGGGCAGAACGCTGTTAGCATAGTGTTCATAGGCAGGCACTACGTCGATGGTGTTGTAACCGAAGGTACGCATGTACAAGGTGCTGCCATGTGTCAAGTGGCTGGGGTGGCTGCTGTCACAGGTAGCTGGTGGGGGCTCGTCACCCCCCAGCAGTGTGCTGATGGTGAAGCGCCCGCTGCACAGAGCATCTCCGGGCATCTCTGTCACAGGGAGCTCCGCCATGATGACTCTGGGCATCAAGGGAGGGGGACAGAGTAGGCAAGGACACCGAGGGTGGCTTTATAGGCTGGGCAGCAGCTGGGAGAAGGCGGGAGCCTGGCCGAGACTGCCCGCCCCGTGGCTAGGGAGCAGGGTCTCTGCCAGGGGTGGGAGGCGGAGCTTAGCAGCTGCTGACCTGCCCCCATTTCTTTCATCCTTGACATAGGGGCCACTTTGGAGCAGGAGGGCTGGGCTAGCCAGAGCCACACCGCTGAGTCCTGCATCAGCTCTTCCGAGTCCAGGGTAGCAGAGGTTCTGCAGCTAGGTCCCAGGAAGCAGCAGTCATGAGAGAGGACCCAGAGAAGGCCAACATTGCAGGTTAACAGCCCTCTCGTTGGGCCACAGTGTTTTGCTTTCTGTTTACTAGTTTGAATGGATGGCATTTTAGGACATGCATACAAAAAAGGGAGTCTTCTGATCTCTGCCCCTCAGTGTCTTTACTGATATATCTCAGTATATATAAGCCATTATGATTATGGCTTATATGAGTGTGTGTGTGGCTTCAAGCCAGACCTGCAGCCATCTCTTGGCTTACAGATCTTGAGGGCTTGGTGCTGGCCACCGGCCTCTAGGGCAGGCATGATGTCACCTGAGCTACACATCCATAGGCTTGGCCTACAGGGGCCAGAGCAACTGTACCTTCCTTCCCTGGTGCCCTGTAGTGTTTCCATGTAGTAAAAGGTCTGGTCACTGAAGGCCCCTAAGCCACTGCAGGGGTAGTGCCCTCATGTGTGAAAGGGACCCTGGGTTTTGAGACACGAATTAGTGGATGCTCCATGTGTCCTAAAGAAACAGTGGACATATGGCTGTGAAGGTTCTCGGCGTCAGCTCCTCCATGGATAGCCCTACCCACAGTCGTCTTTCCCCCAAGAGGTTGGGTGTCTAATGACTGATGGACGTGGGGGATAGAAGCTTGACACCCTGCCCTGCCTCAGGGTTTCCCTGGATCATCTGAGGCTTAGGGCCTCCACCAAAGCCTGCTTCCCTCTGCCCTCCCAGACATATGCCCTGACTGCTCACTTCTCAGTCTGGTTCTGTGGGGAGGTGACCCAGCCCCTTACAAGAATTGAAAAAGACTGCACATGTTTACTGTTGTTTTATTCATTATAACAAAGAATTGAAATCAACCTTGTCCATCAACAAATGAATGGATAACAAAAATTATGTATATATAAGCATATATGTGCATAAATTATATGTGGGTGTGTGTGTGCATGTATGTGCATGCATGCTACTCAGCTCTAAAGGAAAATATGAAGTTAAATTTTTTTAGGAAAATGGATGGTCTTAGAATGAATATTAGGTGAGATCCACAGTCTCAGAAATAAATAACATATTCTACCTCATGTGGAACTTAGCCAAAAATATATGTACATGTATAGACAAAAGTACTTGTGGGTGCAGTATAACATGAAGAAAGAACAGGAAAAGCTAATATAAGGGGTGAGGAAGGACTGAATGCAGGTAAGGACACGGGATATGAAAGGCAGGGGTGGGGGGAGGTGGGGTGGGGGAAAAGCTAATGTTTTTCTAGTTCTAACTCTGTCACAGATTTTTTTTTGGTTTTGGTGGTGGATAAGTGCAAAAAATATATTCAACATTAAAGGTGTAAAAGTTAATGTGACGTTCCACAGCTTCTGTTTCTATACCAATTCTAACTGTATAGATGTTCATTAGGTTGTATCAGCTTCTGGTATGGTTAATTTTGGTGTGCGATGTTTTTTATTTACTTGCAAGAATTTATTTATTTATTTTTGGTTTTTTTGAGACAGTTTCACTGTGTAGCTCTGGCTGTCCTGGAACTCATTTAGTAGACCAGGCTGGCCTTGAACTCAGAGATCCGCCTGCCTCTGTCTCCCAAGTGCTGAGATTAAAGGCGTGTTGCCACCACTGCCTGACTGCAAGATGTTTATAATAAAGTTTATAAAAATTAAAAATAAGATTGGAGACCTCTTGTCTCTGTCCAACAGACCTTTACTAGTCCCACTGTGTGGTAGTGGAGCCAGGGATTTAGAGAAGCCCTGTCTCTACTCAGAGTGGGGCAGGGCTCTCAGAAAGCTGAACCTAGAAACAGAGCAGACCAGCTACGATTCCAGCAGAGAGCTATAGGAGTGGGCCCCTGGAGAAGGGTCAAGGCCTGGCCAGCCAGGGAGGGCTTCTTGGAGGAGGCCTTTTAACTGCCTTGTTCCTCCTGGAGGCCTGGCATGGGATGGAGGCCAGAAGGCTGCTGTCTCCTCTTGCACTGGGGCTCCACTTTGGTTCAGCTCAGGCTCCAGCATCTTCCAGAGGAAACTGGAAGGAAGCACTCCCACTCCCTCCCACTCGCCCGGTGTCTCAGAGCCTACCCACCTTCCCTTGAGGACCTGCCCAAGGCATCCAGACTCTGGGACCTCCAACAGGAAGTGAACACTAGTTGGTGGGTGCTTTCAAGAGGCCCAGCTGGCTGCTGCGGCTCTGGGCCAGGGAGACCAGGACAGGTGTGCCCAGCTGGAGGGCCAGAAAGAGGTTGCTGAGGCCAGTTAGAGACGACCACAGTCACCCTATGAGCTGGAGAAGTTTTCAGACTCCGTGCTCTTTTTTGTGAAGGGGGCATGTGTTCCCTCCAATTTCTTGGAAATGGAAGCCATAAAGGGACCTTGCCCCGTGGCTCAGCAACCATCTCAAGCAACCAGAATAGCAGACAGGTGCTCCATAAATGCTTGTTGATTGTATAGTGAATGAATGAGGCTGACTAGAGCCTAGGAGGGCTAATGCAGGAGGGCAATCCTGGGCTGGCAGGATCACCTTGAGAGAGGCATGCCAGGGCTCTCTGGGGATTCCCACAGCACAGATCATGCCTCTATGGGACATCAACCATGAGCAGAGGAGAGCGTACAAAGGCAGACACATGTGTCCCTTTTCCCTGCCAACTCCCAGCAGGGTTGAAAGCTTGAAGGAAGGATTCAGGCCAAGGACCCCTCCGGGTCAGTTTTCCACCTTCTTGCCAGGGACTGTGAGATTTGTGAAACCTCCCACTCCCTTCCAACAGGTCCACCACCCTCAGGGCAGATCTTATCCTCTGGGTTTTAAACTGCCAGCTACTTGGCAAAAATCACAGCCACCCAATGTCCCCACATCATTCCAACACACCGGTGCCCTGGCAGCTGTGGAAAGTTCCTGATAAAGATCTCGGGATAGAAAGGGCCGGGGCTAGTTTTCAGCCAGGAGTAAGAGGCTGTGAAATTGCCGAGTGACCTTGGCGTATCACTTCTTCCTTTCTCCAAACACCTGTGCCAGCTGGAAGGGGTGTGAGGCTATTTCTAGACCCTTCTGCCCCACTGCACTCTGGAGCAGGATGAGGTTTAGGCAGGATCCCTTGAGGGGCTCAATTATCAGGGCAGTTAGTGACTGTTTAACACCTTGTGCCAAAGCACAGACCCTGAGAAGGGAAGGCTTGTGACTGATGGAATGCAGTCCATCTGATCAACCCTCGGAGGGGCTCCTCCTGATAGGGACACACGGTTCCTACTCTCCCCGATTCAGCTTCTGAGAGGACACAGGACTCTGAGCAGTCCTGGGACTGGGCCTTAAGGAGTTTCTATTCTGTTTGTTTTAGGGGGCCTTAGGCAAGTCTCCCCACTGAGTGAACCTCGGCTGCTACAGCAGCAAGGCGGAAGTACCCCTGTACCAGGGCCAGCCAGATCTCTCCTGCCTAGCCTCAGTCTGCTCTCAGGAGGAATGGGACAGTCAAGGACCAGAGGGGTTCAAGACATAGGAAAAAACTCCCTTAAAAAACTCTATTAAGTCCCCCTGGAAGCCCAGAGCAGGCAGCCATCAGCAGATGGGAGCTGAGAGGAAAGGCAGGTAGGGACAGGGGAAGAGGTGGATGGGTTGGAAGGCCAGGGAAGAAACGGTGTGAGTCCAGGCTGCAGGGGCATTTCTCCATCCACCACATTTATTAGGTAACGACCACATACTCTTTTCTGTGCTGAGCAAGGTCCCCTTCCCCAAACAAGACAAAGTCCTGCCCTCTGAGAGCTCACATTCTAGAGGGAGAGAGACAATAAACACACAAGCAATTGTCAGGAGATACCTAGTGAAGAACGTGCTATGAAGAAAAACAAAGCTTTTTCTTAGGTCAGGCCATTAGGTCTCTCTAAGGATGCAAACCTGGAGCTTGGCCACCCGTATGTGAGCAGGATCTGCAAGAGGTGATCTGCAGGAAGAGAGCAAAGGCCCCAGAACAAAATGCAGCCTGGGCTTCCAACAGAGCAGGGAGGCCTGGGTGTTAGGACCAAGCAGACAGGGTGTGTACCCAGAAGAGGGAACTCGGGCCTCGTAGACCAGCTTACGAGTTGCAATGTGATGGTCAGATCTGGACTTTCTACAGATCACGTTGTGTAAAGAACGGACTAAGGGAGACCAGACGGGGCTTGCTTCAATATGCAGTGATGGCAGCCAGGCCTGGGAGGAGCTTTAGGATATGAGATGGTAGGTGTCCTGAAGACAGATGACAGCATTAGCATTTATGTGGAACTGTATGAGGCCAGTTTGTTTGTGTGTGTGGGGGGGGGCAATGATGGGAGAGCTCCATGGGAGAATGTTCCTGGGTAGGAATCTTTAACAGGGAGGGCTTTGGGTACCAGGATAAGGAGCCGATTCTGTCCTGGGTGTCTTGGTGCTGGGAGTAGCAATTGTATGGTGCACATCAAATTTAAAGGATAGGGGCTGGGGGGCGGGGGGCAGCAGGTGCCATGGCATGGTAGACAAGAATGAGGGGGGGAGCTCGATTCTGAGCCTTAGGCCCACCTGGTTCCCTCCTGCTGCACATGGGTTAGAGCCTCTCAGGAATGCTGACTCTGAGGCCATGGACTTGGCAGAGTAGGGGAAGAGCAGACACTGGCATTTGTCTAAAGCTGCCCAGGTGACTATGAGGAGCTACAGGATAGAGATGCTATGGGCTATTGAAAAATCACCTTCCACAGTCAGTTACCCCAACCCACCCTGTCCCCAAGTTCCTGTGTCCTGTGGTCCCACGAGGCTTGCCTGGAGAGGATGGGTAGGATGCAACCCTGGTGTCGTGAAATAGCCGGGTAAGAAGATGCGCTGCGCGTCGGCCTGATTCACAACACCAGCTGCAGCAACCGTACCAGAACTGTGAGGCTTCCTCCTGGGGGCGTGGCTCCTCCAGTTCCGAGACAGTTGAAACCCAGGCAAACATCTTCCCTGGCCAGGAGCTGCTCCGGGCCAGAACCCAGCAGAAATCTAGGGCTGCCAAACACAGAGCTGGATCCCTGCCCACAAGGGGCTCACAGACTTGTTGACTCCACTGAGGGAGACAGATCGAAACCCTACAGTGTAGGAGCAGAGAAGGTACAACAGGGTCAGGACCATGGCAGCCCTGGATCCAGAAACAGGACTGAAGCATTGGAATCCTCATGGAGCCTTGCACAGCACATGGATGTGCCGGCTGTAATCCTGGTCCTTTTTCCCAGAAGAAGCATTAGGATAGCTGGACACTAACATGCCTGGAAGCTGTGGCCGGCTGATGCAAAAAGGGAAGCGCGTAGACATTAAGACGTCTGCATGCTTAAAAAAGGACTCCTGATTGTTTCTCAGCCTCTTGGCTAAGGCCAAGGATAGGAAGGACTCCTGGCTTTTTTCCCTTCATGGACAAATTAAAAAAAAATTGAACTTTTTAGTCACCATTCACCCCATAGGTCTCCTTAGGCATGAGCAATGCACTAGACTTAATGTGACTATTTTGGAGAAAAAGCAGGACAAAGTATGGCTAGTGTCCTCAGATGCATGCAGTTCAGGACCCAAAGCCACAACTTAGGCATAAAAGCATAAATCCTTGGATAAAATACTACATGGGTTCAAAAAGGGGGGCTGCAAGGATGCTATAAGGTGTTTGTAATATCTCAAATAAAGAAAAGAGAGATAAACAATCATTTCAGCTTCTTGGCAGCCAAGGCAAAAAGTAGACTCCTGACTAGCTATCCCTGTCTGCTGAGACTGAGATTTCATTTTTCTATCTGTCCTCTCATGTCCTTTAGCCCTCCATGCAGGATTAGCTGCACTTTTTAATGCAGGGCTGGTCTGAGCTCAGTCCTGCTGCAGCTACATAAACTGAAGCAGCAATCCTAGTAAGAACTCAGGTTTCCAGTAACAGGTAAATTCCTCCAACCCAGTGACTGCCAGGAAACCAATGAGTCAGCGCTGTTTGCTTCTCTTGTGTCTCAACTTTCATTATAAAAACATCTTTAGCCTTCTAACTTTCTGGGAACCCAGGCCCCCAAACTCAGCAGGGGAGACATGGTCATTCTGTCTCAATTTGAATTCCAAAGGTACATTTCCACACAACAGTTTCCGTTGTTAACACTGTCCCAGACTGGGTGTGGTGGCTTGTGCCTGTAATCCCACTCAGGAGGTAGAAGACAGAGATCAGGAACTCCAGGCTAGCCTCAACTACACAGCGAGCTCAGGCCAGCCTAGACCACATCCCCACAAAACAATAAAAAGCCATGGAGTTCTCTGTTGTCTGGCTCAGAATGGGCTTTCTATTTTGTTTTTAAGATAAGGCAGTTTTGAACTTGTGGACCTCCTGCCTCCACCTTCCAAGTGCTGGAATTACAGGTGTGCACCACCAGGTTCAACTTAATTTTTTTTTTTAAATTTTTGGGACAGTCTTGCAGTATAACCATTGCTGGTCTGGTAATTGCTATGTAGCCAAAGCTAGCCTCAAACCTGCAGCAATTCTCCTGCCTCTGCCTCCCACGTACTGGGATTGCAGACATGTGTCACTACACCTAGCTTCATGGTCTCCAGATTTTGGAACGCAGACACCTATGACCTGCTCCTGCAACAGGGACCATGGGAACAACCTGAGAGCTTCTTTTAAAAGCCTAGTATTCCTTTAGCTGTAAGCCAAGCCTGGTCCTGGAGCCACAGGGGTAATAGGAAGGATGAGAGGAGGGAGTCTGGTCCTGTGCCACATACACATGCTTGGAGACTTGGTGTCTGTTTCACCATCTGACAGATGGAGAGAACCTTCCATCTGTGGGCTGACCATCAAGAGTGGAGACTCTGGAGGACACTCAAAGGGCTCTGCAAACAGAAAGGTTTTGTGTTTTTTTGGATTCAGCTCCTCAGTTACCATGAAAAACAGGTATGAGAAAATCAACTCCTTGCCTAATCTGATTAGCTAAAGGCCCTGATGAGCAGCTGCTTCCATGGTAGGCTGTGGGCAGGGGCAGGAAAAGGTGGCCCAGACTCCGAGTAGAAACCAGAGTCAGCTGTGTTTGCCTGCAGGTGGGAGGCTGGCTGCACACAGAAGACACTCTGGGAAGTCTAGGAGTGCCGTGCATGGTGCTCCCGTGACACCGGAGTGACCTGCCTGTCTCCTAGAGTTCTCCAAGTAGAGTTCCCAAAGTTCTCCTGCCGGTGGCTTTCAGCACCCCGGGGTACTGCTGAGGACATCTGAGCTCAGGCTGCAGAGCTAGGCGCTGGGTCCGCACTGGGTCCCTGATAGCTGGGGCAAGTCCCACGGTGCTCGGAAGCCGTTTAAGACTGCAGGGAACAAGCTTGGGCTCTTGCTCCAGAGCTTGGACTTCATAAAGGAGGCACTGCAGGCCCAGTCAGGGCCTAAGAAGGCAGGAGCAGGTGGACAGCAGGAAGGGCTACCTTGGGTTTGGGCCTAGGGATTCAGCCCAAGTTGGCAGATGTCATTCACTTGTGATATCCTGAAAACATGACCTCAACTCCTCCACTCCCCACACGATTTTTTTTTTTTTTACATCTGATGCCATTTTAAAAGCCATGTGGATTTGACCATGGTGGGGACACTGAGCAAGGTGACCAGATGGGCCTAGGCCTGGTGAACTTTTTCCTAGCCAGGCTGAATTTTCACCTCGTTGCAGCTCAGAGATTCTTTGAACAAACTGCTGCGCTGTGGAGAAGCGGAAGGGGCTGTGGCCTGCTTTCCCATGCCCTATCATCAGAACAGTGCTTCCTGACCCTGCTAGGGGAGGACAATTACCTCAGGAGCTTCTGAAAATCAGCAGCCAGTGTCTAGTCCCTCCCCAGGCCACTGGAGCCAGACTGCATCACGGCCCTGAGATGGGCAGTTTATCTCTGCAGAGCTCAGGAAGTCACCAGGGCTGGGAGCTGCTGGGCAGGAGCTGAAAGGTGTGGCGGTACAGGCCAGAACCTGGCTCTTTGAGCTCAAGGAAGGCCGATTTAGAAGCCTGTGACTATCCCTCACGCTGTAGGTGGCTTTGAAGATCTCTTTTCTTCTGGCTAGACACTGAAGACACACGCTGGCCACTGGCCTTTGTGCTAGACCTTCTCCCTCAGCGGTTGTGTGGCCTCAAATCTCTCTCTGCCTCATGGGCCACCCTCCCTGGTACCTCCTGGTCCCCACATACCTCTTGAACAAGGCAGGAACCCTGTGACCTCTGGCAGGTTCTCAACTCACCTGAGCCCCTGGGTTTCTGCTGCTTCAAGTTGCAGGAAACGTTACCACAGGGACCACACCACCGGAGCATGAGAGGTGGGAGTAGGCCGGAGAGACCTGGTGCTTAGTGCCTAAGCTGCCGAGATGGTCCCATTCATCCTGTTTGCCTCTGTAGGGCTGAATCCACGTCATACACAGAAAGGTCCTCCCTCCCCAGCCTCTGGGAGTCTTGCCTTCCATTTCCCCCTTTTTTGGAGGGCAATGCTGGGATTGAACCCATGACCTTGTAGGTGGCAGGCAGGGACTTACCACTGTGATATCCAACCCAGTCCTTCTGTTTTGAGACAGGGTTTCCTGACCGAGTTGTCCAGGATGGCCTTCAGCCTGCAATCTTCCTGCCTTAAGCAAGTAGCTGAGATCACAGGGAAGCGCCGCCATGCCCACCTCCATCCCTTTGCGTATCTCTTGTGGCCTTTCTCGGCCTATGTTACTAGTGTCTGTGTGTATACATTCCGTTCTCCAGAAACCAGGGTTGTTCTCACAAACTGACCCAGGACATGGAGCCTCAGAACTCCTAGTGAGAGCTCAAAGAGAGTGAAGGCTTGAAACCAACCAGGAGAGACTCACCTGAGGGAGACGACCTCCCACTGGTGCTAACCCCCAGGAGGGCAGTGACTGCGTCCTAGGACCATGTCCTAGGAAACCGGGGATACAGTGCAGCTAAGTCAACTGTCTGACCTTGGGCAGGCCCTCAAACATTTGCTGAATTACATTCTCCAATTAGCGGTCACTGAAAACAACAGGAACCCCAGCTGACCTTGACATATCAGTAACTGTCCTCCAAGAGCAAAATGCTGACCTACCAGCTTTGACCTAATTTTGTGTCTTGACATAAAAGAAGAAACAGAAGACAAGGCAACCCTGATGTGGGCTACTTACTCTGCCTGCACCCACGTGAAACTGTTGTGAATGGCGTAAGACAAACGCAGAGGGAAGTCCCATCACCTCTGCCAGCCCCCTACACCGAGCAGGACCCAAGAAGAGGGACCCAAGCTGACCTTTACCTGTGGAGGGCTTCCTGAGTGACAGTTCCAGGTAGACGAGTCACTCGGGTCAACTGACTCTTCCCAGTACCTGAGGACGAGGGGGCTGGTACCTCTACTCTTCCGGGGAGCAGCTGTCTCAGAGTGAGTGACTCCAAGTAGAGAGGAACTTCACCCAGCTCCCAGCCCTTCGGAGAGCTCTGTGCTCTCCCATGCTGCGGCTCTGGTGCCGCAGCATGTCTCCTCCCAGCTAGTGCTGGTGTCCAGTGATCTGCTCTCCAGAGAGCTTCACCCAACTCCAGGAAGAAGTCTCCCATCCCTCATGGGCAGTTTATGCTTTCGAAGGTGAATGGCTGCAGCCGCCACCAGAGGGCCACCCCACACGGCCACTCTTAGAAAACTTTTGGTTCCTAAAGTCATCAGTGAGCTCAACTGCTGAGCAGAGGCCATGAGGAGGATGCCTCCAGGCTGGCAAGGCTAGAGAGACCTGTGGGCCAACTGAGAAGGAACTTACAGACAATCTCCAGAGCAGTGGGGCCAGTTTTCAACCTTGCAGCTACGAAGCTTCCCAGGCTCCGGGCCTCTCTTTCCAGCATCAATTCATTTGCTTACAAGGGTTTCTACTGCTGAAACCTGGCCACTTCCAGGGAACAGCTGAGGTGACATTCACAGTGGGTCACCAATGACCCCTCTCCTTTTTAAAAAGTAAAGACAGGGTCTTAATTAGTTGGCCTTGAACTGAGCTCAAGAAATCCTCCTGTCTGCTTTCCAAGTAGCTGGAAACACAGGTAGCAGACTCGGAACTTTTCCATGAAAAAGGAGGACACTTCAAGAGACAGCTCCAGTAGTAACTCTCTGTCGACTCCACCCACCTCACCAGTGTCCCTTCAAAGGCTACAGCCTTGCCAGCCTGGTCCAGGAGAGGCTCTGAGTCCAGAGGGCATCGTGGAACCTTCTAAGGGGTATGAGGGCACTGGTACAGGGCACCAGACTGCCTCCAAGGGCCCCAGCAAAGCAGAGGTTGAAACTTTTCGGGGGGCCTCAGGCTGAGCTCAGGGCATCTCATTAGGGTCCCACCCTGCACGGCTGGCCATGTGCACATCCCCAGGCAGAACACCGGAGCCCAGGTCTTGGTCTTGATGGCATCCTTCTTGGTTAGAAACATTAGCAGGTACTGTCAAGAAACGTCTGTGCCCTGGTCAGGCCAGCCTTTCCTGCCATCAACTGAGATAAAGCCAGCTCTTGCTATTGCCTCCCAAATGCTCCCACCGAGGGTCCCAGATCAAGGGCCCCAGACCCAGAACGCCACCTGCTGGCTCTGTACCAAAATGCTATTTACTGTCTACCACCCCTCAGCCTGACCCTGATCTTCCCCAGATGCCAGGGGCTGGGTCAGTGACTTTCAGAGCTTCCAAGGCGGACAGAAGTCCTATACTTACAGAAGGAGGTTGCTGTGACTCGAAGAGACCCAGAGACTAGGGAGCAGGTAGGCTTTGGGAGCCTTCCATACAAGGTGTAGGGAAGGAGCTCCCTTACCCCGAGGCGAGGAGAGGCACTTCGGTTACCTTCTGAGGAGCCTCAGCTAGAGTTCCCACGCCAGTGAAGAACTGAACAAAGGGAGCACATGGCACATGGGGAGAGCATTTACGACAGACACAGGGGTGGAGGAGGAGGAGGCAGCCTGAACAGAGCAAACACAGAAGTTACTGCATGGAAAGGAACACACAGAAGACACCGACTCTCCCACCATCCCTCTCCCCACAAACACCAGGGTGACTGACATCAGAGAAGCCAAGATGGAAGAGAGGAAAACAGCCACGCCACCAGCTACAGCAGAGAATCTGCCCACCACATTCCCAACACACGCCACTCATCAAGTGAGAATAAACTGCGTTTTGCCTCTTTCCGCTTCTAGCACCCACAGCATTTGAAGGCCCGACGGAAAGCCCCTGGGAGGCGACAGGAGCTGAGGTCAACTGGGCCCAGTTTTCCCACCAGTCAGCCCCGCACTCCAGTGACTGCCTTCTCATCTGCTTCCTCAGAAGAGCGAGCGGCAGCGATGAAAGTCATCCAAGGAGCTGCAGCGCTCCGCCAGCCTGCGCCAGGCGCTCATCTCGGGTCGGCCGTGAGCGCCAGCAGAGGCAAAGCAGACACCCCAGCTGACACACAACTGGCTCGCTGTCTGTCTTCCACCCAGGAGTGACTCAGTGTTCATTTGCTGAATCTGTGCCTGATGGAGGGGTCCTATAACCTTTTGCCACTAAAAGCCTGGTTATGCCAGGTCTTCTGGGCCAGCGGAGGGCGGCAGTGCACCCACCCACACTGAGGCCAGACGCCCCTTCTAGAGCAGAGACAACCCCTCTCCGACTGCAACAAGTCCATGAATGTCAGAAGCCAATGTTTTTACCCACCGCACCCTGAGAAACACATGCTCAAGGACGAAGGCAGCCAGGAACAGAGCACGGCAGAGCAATGTAGGTCTCTGCCCACACCACCCCGAACTGTGCAACAGTGCTCAGTCTTAGGAAGACCCACTGCCCTACCAGAGGCAGTACTCAGTCCACCCCGTAGCCAGTCAGTCAGCAACACTTCAGCAGCTTTGGGCAACCTGCCAATCTGGAGGCTATTTCCAGCAGAGTATTCAGCAAGCTCCAGGCATGAATGGCATGATAGAATGAATGGACTCCTGGGAATCTGGCGAGTAACATGAAATACCCAATGAACTAGATACAAAGGCTCTGATGCCCAAGGAGAAACATGGGTGTGGAGATCTAGCCTAAGGCAGCAGAAGCTGGCACATCCGGCTAAAGCAGCCTTGAGAGTTTGAGCCAGGGGCATTTACTCAACGACAATAGGCAGTGCTGAAACCCAAAGCAAGAACAGCCCCAGCTTTGTTCTTTAAACCAGCCAGTGGTGGGCACTGTGGGAGGACCCCTAATTCTTCACTTAAAATATCCTAAACTCTAGGACTTCAAATGACAGGACTAAAGCATCACTGCAGCCACCACAAGCTCCTTCAGGCTCTGGTCTGAGTTTACATGGGGCACGAGTGAGTCTGCCTTCTGCCTCCAGCATTAAGTGACACTTCCAGCCCTCCAATGAAAGCCCTGCCCCCAGCTCGGAAGCCACAAAACCAAAAGATGTGCTCAGAGGGACCCCCAATCCCACTTCATTGTTCCCCTGAGTTACCTAACTTAACTCAGGAGGAGAGAGAGGAGGAAGAAACAAAGGAAAAGAAGAGGTGAAATCAAAATGCTGGGGTAGAGGGTCACACCACACGGCCACTCTTAGAAAACTTTTGGTTTCTAAAGTCCCCAGTGAGGTCCGAAAAGGTACTGAGCAGTCAGCACCTCCCTGTGAGGTTCCCCAGGAGTCAACTATGAGATAGGGAGACAGCCTCTTACCCTGGCCGTCTCAAAAGTACCCCGAGTTTGTTCAAGACAAGAGCCCCCAGGAGGCATTTTCTTCTCATTTCTCTGGGTGAACAATAACATCACAGACAATCACCAGGAAAGGATTTAGTTCTCTGAACAAATGAGTGGAAGGATGGCTTAGGCTTATAATCTGTCACACAGTCATGAAGTCATTAGACATGTCTGACTTCTGGGCACCAGCTGGGCACATGGGAACCTGTTGATGCCATGCCTTGCAAACTCAGGTTGTTCTTAGCTCCACACTTTCTGTGACTCACAGGCAGTCACAGAACCAGTCTATAGAACAAGTACTGGAATTTGCTTGTGGGAGACTTGACAGTGATAGCATTCTTTCCACAAAGGTCTCCCCACACCAACTCCTAACCTGCCGGCCACTAACTACACTACGTACGCCCTGAGCTGCTGGTTTTCCTTCCTGTTGCCCTTAGGTCTCATCTGGTTTCTGGCAGGGCACGTGTGCAGTTCTCCTAGATGCAGACAGAACTGCATAAAACAAGGACAAACTCAGAGTTAACTTGGATGGGGTGAGGAAGAGACAAGCAACAGAGGCCACAGCCAACCCGTTTTCTCGAATTATGGAAAAGGAGTCAATACAAGAAATGAAGACAGTTGTGTGCTATCAAATCTGGAGTGCTCTCATCCCCGCACCGTGAAAACACATGTCAGTTCTTGGTGCACATGAGCAAGACACACTTTGCTTCGCTAAGCCTCCTACAGGCTTGCCTTCTCAGACTTTAAAGGGAAGGTCAGTTTTGGGTCCCACCTACAAGATGAGACCAGGGAAGGAAGACTACAACCTGGAGGGCCTCACGTTATACCCTTTATGGATCGTGAAATCCGTGTCCATTACAGACCCATCAGCTCTTTCCCAGAGGGAAAGATGTAGGTAGGAGTGACTATCCTGTGTAAGAGATTTTTTCCTGAGGAACAAAAAGCTTTTTGGCAAGCCCATGGCAAAGTGTTCCTCAAGAGTGTCCCAACAGCCTGAAGAGCAGACCTTGCCCAGCTGGCTCACTCAGGAGCAAATGCTCATGTTGATCTTTCTAGTTCAGTCCAGGGCTATGGGTGTGGCGAGAGAAGCAGTCAGTAACAAATGACAACCACTGCTTGGGGACCAAATACCCAGAACGCAGATGTCAAAGGTTTCTGTTGTCAGACATGCAGAATGAGCCCACGAGCTTGCCTTCATCAGTGAAGGGGATCATCCAAGTAGAACTGACTGCCAAAGAAGAGAAGCTTCAAAAAGTTATCTGAGAGGGGAGTGACTTCATCCATCAGCTCTCAACAGAGCAGAGGAGGCGTGGAGGGCTCACCCCATCTCCACCTTGAGCTGGACACTTACACCTTTTCAATTCCAGCAGTCCCAAGCCCATGCTTTGACCCCACTGGAAGTGTGGAACAGCAGACCCATCAGCTGGAATCATGGCTAAGGAAGAGGGGTGGTTTGGGGCCACATGACCTCAAAGGCTACTCAAGAGGACAGCAGCACTTGTATTCCAAACACAGACCTTCCGTGATCCAAGACTGAGGCTGGCTTCCCATGCAACTAGACTTGTGAAAACGCACCGTGACTGCTTATATGGGCCATAGTGTCTGAGTGAATGGGACTCCAAAGGCTTGGATTCCTTGCTCATAACGGATAATATTTTAATCATTTAAAGTCATATTAGCCAAATTACAGAAACCTATGTTGCCTCTCCTTCTCTGGCCCCGAAACTATTGACAACATTTCCCGAATAAACACACACACACACACACACACACACACACACACACACACACACCAAAACAAAACAAGAAAACCAAAATTTTAAAGAAAAAAAGAAAAGAAAAAAATGTTTAAAAGAAATACAAATCAAATAAATTTATTGGTACTGACAAAAATACATAATACAAAAAACAAAACACAATACAACAGAAAAAAAACTGGGAAGCCCACCCCAGCGGGCCCATGTGACTAATATACTGATAGTGTGCAGCCCCAGATCCCATCAAACACAGCCCTTAATTCATGAGGACCTCCATCTGCACCAGCCTGGCATTAGTGTCCCCAGATGTCCGGTAGGGTATCATTCCAGCAAAAGTAATCAGAGCTCTGGCTTGACTTCGGAGTTGCTGAGAGAAAAGGAGATCAAGACAAGAAAACTGGTTAACTGTCAATCAGAGCTTTGGACTGAGAACCATCACAGGCTCCTGTGTGCTGTACACTCGGGGTCAGGAACGTCTTAGCCTCCACTGTCTACCAATTCCAGAGTGTCAGAATTCTCGACTGAGCAAAGGCTGCTTGCTCTGCCAGAGAGCCGCCTTACCCCAACACACCATAAGGAACCAATCACAAATTAGCATTTTCTTTGATTTCCACCCCATCCCTACCCCTAGTTTGAGAACAGCAGTAATCCCATCATTTGAGTTCTCCCAGGAGCTTCCTGTATAAGATTTATACTAGTCCTAGGTCCAAGGGAAGCGTGTTTGGGATCACGTGGTCTTAAGAGGGCTGGGCAATGGATTGCAAACCAGCAAGGTGATTCTCAGCAATGTTTCTCAGGAGTACTGGGATCTTACAGAGTCACGGTCTTCGATGACTCGCTGAGGCCTGGATGCTGAAGATGGACTTGTTCCCTTGAGCCTCTTAAACTGTGTGAACAGGATGTTCATGGTGGCAAGAAGTACTTCTGAGAGGTTGTGCCTGATCTACAGAGAGAAAAACACCTGGAATAAGGGAAAGGGACCCAGTCTCCAGAGGGAGCAGTGAGTGAAGGGGACACAGCCTCTGCCTGGTCATGTGACATCCAACAGCTGCCAATGGAGAACTACAGTCACCAGAAGGGAGCTAGCTAGTGGCCCTGTGATCTCAAGAGTGGCATCATGTCTTGGAGTTGCCATTCACTGGCCACTGGCCCTGCTCCCTTAGGATACCTTTGGTGGGACAGTATGCCCAAAGCACAGGCACCATCTGCAAGCATGGCGTAACAAGACCAAAAGTGTCTGCACCTGGTATTAGAGGGTAAAGGGATGCATACATTCCCCAGTTTCACAACTCCCCATGGCTTTGGGTCGGCCCGCCTGTCTCCAGCAGTCCTTCCTTGGGAAGTCTACAGGGACAGAGCTTAGTGTTTACTTTAGCCCGTGATGCAATGAACCTTGTTTCTAGGGCAGGTAAGAAACACCACAGGAAGAACAGCTAATAGCAGTGTCCTCCCTTAGTGTGAAGTGAAAGATGACAGAGGATGACTGCTGAGCTTATGTGCCATGGTCCCAACAGCCACACCTTCCTCACATGGAGAAGCCAGTCCCGACAGCTGTGTCCAGAGTACAGTGTCTGTGCTCTAAAGAGAATTCTTACCTGAGTGTACATGGAATGATCAGGGAGGACCACGTTACAGCCCCACCAGGGTAAACCGAGTCTTGTAGTGAGTGGCTGGATGCCAAGAGTTTTACAGCTCTCTCAGTGGTTCTGTGTGCAGCCCAACAGAGCACTTGAGCTAGGTGGTGACAGTGACCCCAGGGCTTCTGGGGTGACAACAGCTCATGGTCACTGCATTTGCTTCCTTAGAAAACATTATGTATTTGTATTTACATGTGTGTGGGTACGCATGTCCATGTGTGCGTGTGTTGAAACCAGAAGTTAACATTAGGTGTCTTTCTCTGTGGCTCTTTACCTTCCTTTTTGAGGAAGTGTCTCTCACGGAACCTGGAGCCCAGGCTTTTGGTCAGCAACCCCACTCCCACCTCCAGCGCTGGTACTTCAGACACATGCTGCCGTGCCAACTTTTACATACTCCACTGTTAGGTAGGTACCGGCCATCCGAACTCAGGTCCTCAGACTTGCATGTCAAACACTTGGCCACTGAGCCACCTCCCCAGCTCCAGCTCTCTGTTTGATGTACCCAGTAACTCTGAGAGTTCTAGCCATGGTAGCTGTCTAGATTAGATTTTTCCTAGGACAGGTCCAATTTCAGCTCTCCTGGTGTTCTGTGAGTTCATAGCATGTGTTCTTGGAGAAACAAGGTTCTGGTTGACCTGTGAGTCTGGTTGAATTCTCTCATTGTCTACATATGCAAGATGATATTTTAATACTTAAGCATTTCCACAGGGTGCATGATGTATATTCCATGACTTATACCCCACTTGCCCAAGGTCTGCCTCAGTATATAAAGTGGAGAGCAACTGAGGAAGACACCCATCATCATCTGTGGTGCCCCTCCCCCACATCTGCCCATACACATGGGAACATATAAAAACACACATCACACGTACATACATACAATTTAAAAAATTAAGCTTTCAGTTTTGGAAGGGAAGGAAACAGAATTCTGTAATGAGCAGAGAAAGAGAAAGACTCACTTCGTCACTGAAGTTTCTGAAGGCAGCCACCCTTTCTTCCACACTTTCCTGGTTTAGAGGTACCAGCTTCAAGCGGTCAATGATCTGTTAAAAAAAAAACATCACCAGCCCCATATGACACAGCATCATAGTCACATCATGCCCCAAAAGGTTAACAGTCAGCTTGTGCAAAATTGGCTTTTAAGCAGAAAATGTACCCTCATGTACATAAAAGCTTTGACCCTAACTTACTAACTTGATTTTTTTTTTAAAGGTTTATTTATTTATTATGCATAGTGTTCTGCCTGCGTGCCAGATCTCATTACAGATGGTTGTGAGCCACCATGTGGTTGCTGGGAATTGAACTCAGGACCTCTGGAAGAGCAACCAGTGCTCTTAACCTCTGAGCCATCTCTCCAGCCCCCTAACTTGATTTTTGTTGTCATTTCCAGACCCAATTCTAAAATTCAGAGACCTCAACTTCTTTCAGAAGCCTGTTTCTAGATTAAAGGGGAGGGAGAAAAGAAAAGCTTGTAGGGGAGCGAGGGCACAGATTTCTTTAAATTCCTAGGATCACACTTGTCCTCTTCATTTAACAGGCAGGTTGATAACAACCTGCACTTCAAACACCCTTGCAAAAACTTACATCAAAGGCTCTGTCAATGTGGCCACTGTGATACTCGTCAAAAAAGGTTATCAAGTCCAAGAGGAGATAGAATGTAGAGTCCACAAACTTATTTGCACTTATTCCCTGAGCCCTGTACCTGAAAGACAAAAGAGAGGGCCACTGAGGGAAGCAATGGTGGTGTGTGGATTTCACAGAATCCTAATCTCGGGACAGCATTTCAAATGCACCAACCTCCCGAGTTCTCTGGATGATGGGCACTAGGGAGGAAGGAACAGTGTTCACTTCTGACGTTGTAAAGGCTGACTAGTGTAGATGTGGTGATACTCTACCTACACATACTCTGAGTGAAGTGCTTCTCTAGTGTCCAGCAGCAACTCTGCAGCCAAGTCTTTAGGAAGGAGGAGAGGATTCCGTGTGTTAAAACCCTGAAGGCCAGTGGTAGGGATTACGGCCTAAGTGGAGAGGCCTCACTTGCCAAATGGTTTTGTGTGTTGCTGCAGGAAAGTATCACAAACCCAGTCTCCTCTGGAGTTAGGTGGTTCTAGTCTGAGAAGCCAGTGACTTTCCTGGGGAGGAAGGTGGGTTCTATAAGAGTGCCCACAAACCCCTGAGAATCCTCCAACGTCATGACAGGATGTTCCTGGAGAAGGTGAATCAGAATCACCTCTGGGAAGCTGAACACACAGTAGGACAGCACAGTGGCCTGTGATCAGGCCCCACTGAGCTGGCCCTGGCCTTACCGCTCAGCAATGGAGAGGGCCATGTTCTTCAGTCTTTCCTTGTTGGACTGTGGGGCACTGATCTGTGGGACCACAGGGCTCAGCAGCTTGTTCATCAGCTCCAGCACCTTGTCAGCATTCTGTTTACATTTTTAAGATTAAGGAAACAATCAACAAAAGGACAAACTAAATAAGCAAAATTAAAACAGCAATTTTCTGGGGTGATGAACAGCTGCTCTACATCCTGAGACTGGACACAGCCAAGGACAGTCCATCCAGTGAATGCTTACCACCTGCACATTTTCCTATGTCCTAATTATACCTCAATCATAACATTTTTAAATTTAGGAAACCTTTCTTTACTTTAAAAAGATTTATTTATTTTTATGTGTGTGTGTGTTTTACCTGTATGTATTTATGTATGTATGTATGTATGTATGTATGTATGTATGTATGTATGTATGTGTACCATGTACAAGCCTGGTGCCTGCAGAGACCAGAAAGGGCATCAAATCCTCGGCAACTGGAGTTACGGATGGTTGTGAGCCACCATGTGGATTCTAGGAACCAAGCTGGACTCTCAAGAAGAGCAACCAGTAATTTAATCAGGGAGCCACCTCTCCAGCCCCAGGAAACCTTCCTTTTCAGGTCACTTAACTCATCAGCAGTCACCACATACTCTCAGGCAGACGCATTTAACCAGGCTCTTGGACTACACACTGTTGGCTACTGTAGAAGGCTACCACAGGAAACCACAGCTGCTTTGACAGTAGGAGAGCCTTTCATTACGCTGCTCTCTTTGATCAGAGACACCTTTTGGGCAGTAAGAATTCTGTAAAATGGGAATTCCATCCTGACTGAGAAAGTGCTCCAGCAGGGACGGTGATAAACAAAGACAATGTTGGAAAGTTTGAGCATCTAAGCTAAAAGGCCGCAGCGCTATCGAGCACAGAGAAGGGAAGAGGCATGAGAAGGGCACTTACCTTGGCAAGGTCATAAAGCTTGGCTGCTTCTTCAAACAGTCCTTTACTTTCTGCCACGGAAGCAACTTTGTTGATAATAGGCTTTGTGTCGCTGGTAAACTTATCAATGACTCCAGGCTGACAAGACAAGTTATCAAGGGGAGGAAGAGACTCAACATGCAGGAGCAACTGTGACACAGAAGCACTTGAACTGAAATAAATGCTTGCCCTATTCAACTCGGGCACTCTTGACGACATAAACCCCGCACCAAAACCATGGAAAGAAAGACGGGCACATTTAATGGAAGCACTGTGGAGTCAGTCGGCTGTGGCACATTTGTGGTTTCTGAGAGAGTTTCTCAAAGGACTGAGAGTAGGTAAAACTATTAGTGATTCTGAATTTGCTGGCAATCAGGAAGTTATAAGAAAATATTTTGAAGACTTTCAATTGGCTTTCTAAGACAGATGCTGAACAAGTGCACAGGAAGTGGTGGTGAGTACTTTGAAAAGAAGTCTCCGTCACCATTCAACAGCAGGCACGTGATCAGGAAGAGTCTGAGGCCCTAGGACCCACAGGGGATGGGATATGGACTGTGTGACACTCATGTTTATCTATTCTAATGCTCTATCAGGGCTGGACCAAGTTGGGGTGATCTGCCCCTGAACCAATAAAATATATATGCTCGAAATCCAGCTGTGTGGTATTGAAGAAAATAATTAACCTGTCTTATTTCTGCTTTTTCACTTGGGAACCAGAAGATAACGGTTCTCACTTTGATGGTGACTGTCATAACTGAAGGAGAAAGTGCACACAGAGCACTTGGCACAGTTCCCACAAAGATGGGCTACCATCATCAGTACCATCAGGGCCCTCGTCTGGGCTGCTAGGCCAAACCATGCAGTTTTACAAAGAAAAGTGAGTACCCGTGGGGCATACGGGGAATGCCAGGGTCAGGACTGGTTCTGACAATGGGCTTCTGCCCTTCTGTTACAGTGACCCATGGCACGGCAAGTCCCAGCGGAACCGCTGAGGCCCCAGGGAGACGGCCTTTTCAGGGTTGGCCTCCTGAGAGAGGTGGCCTGCATTTCTAACCTTCCTATCTGGACAGAGTAGGTGGAGCAATCAACTTACTTTTCTTCGTGTTTTCTGAGTTGAAAATGGCAAAAATTTAGACAATTAGATTTAAAAAATGGCAGGCATGCTTTGAACATATGAGAAACCTATCTAATCACAAATTTTAACTTTAAAGAAAAGAAAAACGTGTGTAAAACCAAGGCCATCAGTTGGGCTTCTAAGTTCCTCTTTCTTGTGTTAAAATTTCTGTATCCAGATGTGAATCCTACAGTGTAACTATACTCTTCTGACAGCCAGGGATACATTTAACCCACCTTTCTACTTCCGTCGTTCTCTAGTTTCCCAAGGATCATGTCAAACTGTGGAGGAAAAGGGTTATTTAGTTTACTGGTCAAGGAAATAAAGATAACACACAATTCCTTAGGGAAAGAGATGGGAGAAAAGGGGCACGGGAGAAGTCTTACACAAACCAGGAAACAGAGATACTGAGATCACTATTTTCACTGTTAGAAACCAAAACAAGCTCCACCCTTCCTCCACCTCTAGGCCACGTACAACCTACTCACACAGAATGTCACATGAGAACACACTGAAAACTCCCGCCAGAGGGAGAAGAAAGCTAACCTACCTCTCGACTTTCTATCACAAGCTCGCTCACACAGCGCAGAAACATGTTTTCTCCTTGACTGTCTTTCTCGTCCCTACAAAAGCACAGGAACAGCTTAGGTGGCTTGTGGTATGGACTCAAAGAGTCTCTAAGAGGCATTCTCTGAATGGAGAGATAAAAGGTAGCCAAGTGAAAAGGCAAAAGGAAGTTTCACCTGAGGAAGTAAAAGTACTGGAGTGCTTCCCTCGGATCCGTGGACTCAAACTTGCGGGTGTAGAGCATGAGCAGACGCACGAAGTTCAGCCGTCGCATGCAGGGAGGGTCACCAGGCTCATGGCTGACTGCACATGGGAACAGAAGGGCTCACATTCTCAGAGCTCCTCTGACCCTCGCAACCCAGAACCCATGGAAATTGAATGTACAGGCTAGAAGCATGTGTTTTTGCAGCCCCCACACTCTATATTTCCCATTGTAATCTCACCACTGTCCTTCACTTTCCTCTCTACAGACAGTAGAGGAAAATGTCTCACATGGTGAATGACCAGCATGATGGCCTTTCCAGGAAATGACTATGTACTTGACCATCATGGCTCACATACTGACCCATTAAGGACCCACTCACTCACATGTGCATGGCTCTCCACCTGCCCCTCCTACGGGCAGGCAGGTAGAGAGGTGGCTAGCTCGGGTTTCCAAAATCTTGAAAGCCAAATCCCTAGTGGGAATGACATTCGTGACTCTTGGAATGGCTTTGTCTGGCCACAAAGCTGGTGCCTGGCATGGCCCTTCAACACTCCAGGAAGGGCCGAGGGTAACAAACGAGTACTCTAACACTAACCTACAAGCTAAGTATACAGTGCTCTATGGTGACCAAATCCCCAGTGGTTGCCATTCCACAGCCGCCAGGACCAACGAACGGGTCACATCACTGCCAGCTAAGGCCTAAATACTCACGGAGCTGAGCACTCTGCCCCGAGGATTTTAAAAGCAGCTTTAGCTCAAACAGGACCAGGGCCACGTGGACAGCATGGCAGCGGAGCCGCTCCATGCGGAAGAGAAAGGCGATGGCGGCCTCAAACTGTGCAGTCAGGAACAGCACTTGGAAGTAGAGGAAGGGCTGCTGGTTCACCGTGAAGTGGGACTCGCCTGCAGGAGAGGACGTGAACCAACTCAGAGGGAAGCTGCCACCGTGTCTGACCCTGGGGATCTACCGGCCTTACTGGGTGGGAAGAAATCACCAACATAAAGCAGCTGACGCGACCCTGGACACAGTAAACTCCGAAACATGACCTGGAGCCAGGCAAGGGGGCGCATGCATGCCTCTAATACTTTCAGTCATAGCAGTAGAAAGGCAGAGGTCTCTGTGAGTTCAAGACCAGTTTGGACTACAAAGTGAGTTCCAGGACAGCCAGAGAGAGACCTTGACTTACAAAACAAACAAACCCAATTCCTCTACTTTCTCTAGGCCTCACATCTTTAATCTCAGCACTTGGGAGGCAGAGGCAGGTGGGTCTCTATGAGTTCGAGGCCATCCTGGTCTACAGAGTGAGTCTACAGTCCAGGAGAGCCATACAAAGAAACCCTGTCTCGAAAAACCAAATAAGTAAAATAAAATAAAAAGGTTAAAAAAAATACATATTCTTAATGCATAATAGTCTCTACCTCATTGAAAATAGTTAAAGTCCACTAGAGGCGCTCATGTGTGAAGGGCTTCCCCACAGGTAAGTCATGTGGCCCACAAGGAGAGAAGGTGACTGACTGCAGGATCTTACCATAGTCTTCTAGCAGCTGTTTCTGGAACTGTGAGAGAGTGAGTCTGTCTTGTGGCGAGCTGGTGCCGTCATCATCAAAACACACCTGGTTCAACTAAATCCCCAAAGGAAACACACACACTGGTATAAACGACATCCTCAGCCAGATGTCCAGCTGTAGCTGTCCAGCAGCCATGCTCCAGCTGTGAGCTGGAGACTGCATGGGACACTGTGGTTCTTGGGGCTGGGTTGTAGCTCCATGGTAGAGCATGCCGAGGCCTACATTCTATCCCTAGCAATACAACAGGGAAGGGAAATGGGGGGAGGGGAGGGGAAGGAAAGAAGAAAAAGAAAGCTAACCGTGTACATTAGTTGGAAATTACACATTAAAAAACAGGGTCGACAGACACAAAGTCCCCTGGCCCTGTCCTGGTCACCACACAAGCAGGACGCACTAAGCAAGTAAAGAGAGTATGGAAAAACCGAGCAGGCAAATGAAGCTGTGCCTACTTTCAACCATAAGTAGTCCTCAGTCTTGTCTGCGACTTCGCTCTGGTTGTCGGTGATGTCGCATCTGCCAATGACACAGTACACGGCACGCTTATAGGGGTCCGTGTTGTTCCTGAGGGCTCTGCGGTAGTGAAGCCGGAGCTTGTTTTCAGTAGCTGGAGACAACCTGAAACACAGACAGAGCCTCAGCAGAGACCCTCGGCGGCCAAGTGAAAGCCGCCATCTAAGAGTATGGAGGCTCTCCTTCTCCCAGGGCCACAGGTCCTGTCTGCCTCTACCACCACTTCCATCTGACTTGGAACTACTAGCAATGTGTCCTTTTGTCCATCCGCTTTTCTCCAGTCCTAAGACCTCCATGGGAAGGTCAGAAATGCTACGGATCAACATTCTACCCCACCCCAGCATCCCTCTAGTAGTGACAGAGTGGGCCCTTCCCTTAATTGTCCTGTTGTTGTATGTGTGTCTGAATGCACATTTGTGTGCAGCAGACTACAGAGGCCAGACAGAAGTCAACTTTCATGCCATTCTTCAGATGGGCTCTTTTTGATATAGTATTTCTTTGGTCTGGAGCTTACCAATTAGTCTAGGTTGACTGGTCAGAGTCCTAGAAATCCTTAATCTTTCTTTCCTTGCCTCCCCAGTGCTGGGATCAAAGCACGTGCTAGCATGCCTAACAAGGGTTCTGGGGATTAAACTCAAGTCCACACAGCAAGTACTCTACCTACTGAGATAGCTTTCCAACCTCTTCCTCCAGCTGTCTGAATCCACTGGGCCTCCACATGCCCTCTAGGCTCACTTCCCAAATAATCTACTTGCACCCAAATCTTTGGCTCAGGATCTCCTTTTGAGTTGGGTGCTAACACCCCTCCATCCCAGTGGTGACCAAACATGGGACCCTGTGCATGCTAGGCAGCAAATGCTCTCCTTCAGAGCAAACCTTCAACCCTAATCCTACTTTAAACTACACGAGCAAACCAGATGCTCAGGATTTGAGACTTCTAACATGGCAGTATTACCACGAGTATCTGTTTCCACAGGTACCAATGGAGCACCATATTTCTTCCATGCTTGTGCATATGTACAAACTGGGTTTGAACGGGAATGTGTGTCAATTACACAAGCAAAATCCCAAAAAAACTGCGCTTTAGCGGCTCCTTAGTTCAGGAGAGTATCTCAAAACCTTGGCAAACACTCACTGCTGATTTCAAAATGGTTACTTTCTAGCTCTGACCTTTGAGTTATGAAGTGTATGGCATACACTTCCACATGGACTGAACAAGGAAAGAACATCTGTGTTTAACCAAGTGACTATAACATGAAAAATCTCCTTTTATTTCATTTATTTATTTATTTTGGTTTTTGGAGACAAGAGGGTCACAATGTAGTCTAGGCTGACGTCTGAACTCACAAACTGATGCCTCAGATTCCTGAGTGCTGGGATATAAGTACACGCTAACACCCCTGGCCAAAAAGTTCTAGTTCATAAAGCAACCTTGACTTAGAGTGCGTTCTAAGTACAGTCCTCCAATGACAGGAAACTTCCCAAATATGGTCTCCCTGCAGGCAAGGCATAGCAAAGGAAGTCACCCCACTCCCCGTACCTTCTATCCTTGCTGTTCATGTACTCCTGGAACCAGGTTTTAAATTCCCCCAGCTGGTGCTGGGCTCGACTGACGACTTGTGATGCAGCAAGCAGGTCCCCACAGCGCATGCAGTAATAAATTAACGCCCAGACGGGATGGCCTTCCACCTCTCCATCCTAAAAGACCAGAACCAGTCAAACAAACAAAAGCTAACCAGCCACTTTCTGATGTGCTGGCACCAGCTAAGGTACTTAATTCCCACCATAACCCCATGAGTCAAGAGCCACTGACGGCATCCTACTCCCTGTATTTTGCAAACAAACTAATTTGTCCAGAGAAACCTGGAAGAGCAATGTAGTATGGATCTGGAATTACTTTGAAGTGAACAGAGCCCATCTGACCCACCACACCCCATGCTTTCTCTCATAGCCAGTAATAATGGGATCACCTTCTTCTCCGACTTTCATAAAACAAGAGCTAAAGATAACACTGACTAATGAGATATTATCATCCACTTGAGCTTATAAAATTAACTGCTACTGAACTGTCCATCATTCATTCCTTGTCCCTTCAAATATCTGAGTGTCTGGATATCGGACGCTGCTAGGTGACTGTCTCTACCCTCCTAAAACTATGAGCACCCAACTTACTACTTGTCCATGTGGCAGGCCTGGGCTTGTCCTCTCTGTTTCACCAACTCTTTCAGGAGTGGTCCTCAGAGCTTTTGGCTCTCTTCTCTGTGGCAGGATGCTTCATAAACTTGATATTCTACGGTGTCATTTGCCCTCTTAACTCTTTTAAACTAGGTACTCCAGGCCTTTCTTTACCAGCTAGTCCAAAGTTTGCTCAGTCCTACTACATGCCTACTACCCCAGATACTCTGCCTCCTCTGCATGCTTGTCCACATTGCTCTCTCCTCCTACAACAGTCTTCCAGGGTCCCAGGATAGTGAACCCCTGCTCCTTAATAGTAAGTCCGACCTCTTATGAAGCCAGCATCTTTTATATCCCCCAGTTTTGGGCACAAAGCTCCAGTTAAGCTTGTATCCTCTATAAGACACTGTAAACAATAACCCGCAGCTCCAAGGCAAGCTGAGCAGAGGGACTATAAACCATACCCAATGCCATTCTTTCAGCGGTTTTGCTCTTAACTTCTGACCGATCCCCCACTTTGTCTCTCATACCCACATGTAAGTTCCTAAGAGTACTTATGGCTCAACTTTTAAAACTCACCTAGGACCTGACACTGCCTCCCTCTCCTGCCTTTACCCAGGCAGGACTACTGCATGACTAGTTTTCAATGAGTCCCTGTGAAACAGCCCAGCCTGCTCATCCCTGGCCTCTTTGACACACAGAACCTCCTTTCAACTGAGAATGCCTGAGAACAACCAACAGCTTCAGAGTATGTCTGACCCTGAGAGGTTACTAGTACCTGAAGTCCCGGTGAGGGAGCTGGCAGTTTAATGTTTAGGAAACTTCGAACCAGTTGGTAAGTCCCAGGCACACCGCCCAGCTGGGCCTGATGCAAATTTCCAAAGACAGTCACAAGGGTGTAATTCTTGTAACTGGAAAAATTTTTAAAGAAAAAATGGTGAAGGTTGACAACACGTATGACACACATCTATGTCCACATTCAGAATACTAGATTGTGAACTCTATAGGCAAGGCCTGGATTTTAAATCTCATACAGAAGAGGAAACAGTACATGCTTAATGAAGCAAATTCCATTCTTAGCACTGTACAGATTTTTACTACAGTTACCCCAAAGAATTCCTAGGGGAATACAACTGAGGGCTTCAAATACTTTAAGGGTGGAGCCTAATGATCTAATGGATTTGCTTTAAAAACAACAAATTTTTTTTTTATTTTAAAGAATTTGAAATAAATTTCATGAAAAGTCAAAATAGTCCAGTGACTAGCATCACACCCCTACGTAGACTATCAGTATGTATTTGTATGTGTTTCCTATCTCTACATGTCCTATCTGACACCCAAATGCACATAAGAACATGGTTTTGTTTATTCCCAAAAGCATTTAAAAATGTTATAAAAATCATGGCTACCGCCGGGCAGTGGTGGCACACGCCTTTAATCCCAGCACTCAGAGGCAGAGCCAGGCTGATCTCTGTGAGTTCGAGGCCAGCCTGGTCTACAGAGCGAGAGCCAGGACAGGCACCAAAACTACACAGAGAAACTCAGTCTCGAAAAACCAATCAATCAACCAAACAAACAAATAAAAAACATGGCTACATAACCTACGATTCCTTCAGCCACGTACCTCCTAAGAACCAGGAATGAACCTACAGGCCAATTTCAGAGAACAAATTGTGGAATCTGATGCAGTTAGTAAAAATAGTGTCAAAGAATTAGAAGTTGAGCTATGTAAAATTACATACTACTACATAACTGTAAAAAAAACTAAACTAAATACTCATGACAGCAGAGGGTGGAAGCCACAGTGAGGCAATAGGAGCCTCTGGTGTGAGGATGGAGCCTCTTCTTTTTTGTAGCTCTTCTTTCCAGCACTTTCCTAAATCCCTATAAAAAGCATTTATTGTTCTATAATGGAAAAGAAGCATGTGATTAACCAATGCATTCTCCTCACCACTACACGTATTTAAAAGCACAAGATGAGAGAACAGAGTTCCCTGTAGTAGCCAGGACAAAACAGATGCCCACTACCACCTGCTCCAACTTGCAGTAAGACAACCTATGTGCTGGCAAGATCCTAAATTAAAGAAGCCGAAACTCCTTGAGAACCAAGACAAATGTATCCTACTGGAAGCTTTGGAACATGGAAGGGACAGACCACGCCTATATTTTCTCAACATTTTTGGCCTTATATCTAAAAACATATTTGGAACTAGGTCTCCTTTACCATCTGGTAGATTATGTAACTTGAAACATTATGCTATACTGTCAGCAGAAAAGCATCTGCAGAAATGCTGTAACACGGAGTACAGTTATTCAGACAGGTGAAAAGGAAGCTTTCAAAAGGTACTGCCAGAGAAGGATGCTGCTCCAAAGATGAAGCCAGGCTGTTAGCTGGACAGGGGCTTCAGAGCTCTAAAAGTCCAGCTAGAGAATGGGGGGAAAAATTCTTTTCATTAAACTAGGGGCTGGAGAGATGGCTCAGCAGTTAAGAGAACTTGTTGCTCTTACAGAGAACCTGGGTTCGATTCCTAGCACTCACATGGAGACTTATAAGCATCTGTAAACTCTAGTTCCAGGAAATCTAGTGTCCTTTTCTGATCTCACTGGCACCAGGCACACATGTGGTGCAGTATGTACTTGGAAGAAAACACTCATACACATAAAATAAAACAAATATATCTACAAAAAAAAATAAAAAAAACATTAAAAAAACAAACTAAGTGCAATAAATAATAAAATGGGAATGCAGCTGAAGCAACAGTTTAAGTTTGTCAGGAAAAGCATTTTTAAATTTTATTTTTATTTTTTTTTTTAATTCCTTAAGATTTTTATATGGCATAAGAAAATCTAGCTCAGGTTGCTAACTAAAATGAATAAATGTTACTATATTAGATTCTTTATGGTTGACGATCAATACAACCAAACCTCCATCTCAAAAGTTGAGCCAGCGGGGCTGGAAAGATGGCTTAACAGTGGAGAGCACTGAGCGCTCTGTCGGAGGACCTGACCCACATGGTGGCTCACAACCAATTGTAACTCCAGTCCCAGGGCATCAAACATCCTCTTTTGGCCCCATGGACACCACACCTATGTGGTACACAGACATGCATGCAGGCAAAACAAGCATACAGATAAAAATATAAAGTGGAAAAAAAAGTTTAGCCAAAGTCTGCAGAATTACTTTATAAAACCTTCACACACACATAGACTAGAGAAATTAAAAAACAAAACCCAAAAGCTTTTCACGTTCCACATTTCTTGTAACAAAGGAATGGAGGCTAGTGAACACAGATCAGAGGGTGCTCATTTCATGTGGCTAAGGTTTAATTAGCACAGAATTTGAAATGAAACCAGTCCCTACAGCATCAAGTCTGAATCCCCTTAAGGGACTTGCTATTTTGTTGACATAGCTCTTCTTAAGTCAGCAGGCTGATGCCCAGTGCCCTGTCTCTAAAACAGAGTCTGCTGCACAGTCCTGACCATTCCTGCTGGGATTCCACAGAGCTCCACAAAGACAGATGAATGGCACAGGTCTAATAATGAATCGGACGACAGGGTACAAGAATAAAGCCACAACCCCTCAGCAGCCATGCCCAGACACAAAGCATTGGCCTCAGCAGCTATGCAGAGCCCTGACTCAGGGATTCAATGGGTAGGGCTGGGAAGGTAAAGTTACAGGGGCCTTCCTAATGTTTAAAGTCATCATATTGCAAGGTGAGTTAGAATGCTGTAAGAGAACAAAGGAACCTGGGGAGTGAGTGATGAACCATATTAGGAAAAGAGGATTATGAGCCAAGTCATTCTGATCTAATCAACATCTCTACATTAAATGATGAAAAGCAGAGTTGCCCTTTACCACCATTTCTATGTACAATTTTATCAGCTGCAGAAATAGTCCTGGTAGATAAGTGTTCTGACAACAGAATTACCTCAGCTCCAGTCAGTTTAAAGTACTCTAGTTACAGCACACTCAGCCCCAGAACTACACAAGACTTGAGAAACAGGTGATTTTAGGGAAAGTAAAAGCCAACCCCACCACAGACACACAGACCCACAGACCCACAGACACACACACACACACACACAGAGAGAGAGAGAGAGAGAGAGAGAGAGAGAGAGAGAGAGAGAGAGAGAGAGAGAGAGAGAGAGAGAGAGAGAGAGAGAGCCACAGCTGCCTTACCTCTGCTCAAGGTACCCCAAGGCCTGCCTGACAAACTCCATGCGCACTTCTACACTGCTTCGGCTCTTCAGGGCGTCAGTTGCTGGTGCCAACACCACATCTGTCATTTGTTTTACCATGGCCCACATGTCAGAAATGCTCTGCATGTAAACGAGATTGCACATGACAAAGCGGTGAGGATGGAGAAGTTATGTGGCTATGACTGCAATGGAGGAAGAATGAGGAGGACTGAGGTTTCTGTCTGAGACACCCCTGGCTCAAACTCAGTATGGAAGATGGGCCTCTGCCTTGCCAACCACCAGAGCTCAAATCACTGATGAGCACCCCTTCCCTGCTTGGAGTTGGCTTTCAAACCAATTACCATGCCAGGCCTGACAGAACCACCTCCATCATTAGGAACATGAAAGTAACAAGTGCTGAGTCTCAGTGGGTCATCCCTTAATAGTGCCTGAGTGCATTTCTAATCACCCAGAGCTCTAGGAGCTTAAACACAAGTTCTTACAAGGTTATTTAAGTTCCTTAAGGCTTAAAATAAAGAGTTTAACCTAAATAATAAAGGTTTTTGTCTTCCCAGGGGCTCTCTGGGCTACCTCTGTAGCCCATTTAATGAGTAAATGCCATAACCTCCCATTTCCCTCCCACTCACTCCCTGAAAAGTGTCTCAGAAAAGAGGCTTTTCTCTATGTTACCCTACCCAGTGGGCCTCCTCTCCCCAGGCTGTGAATTTCTCCTTCAAAATGTGTTTCCAACCCTCTAAAGATAGAACCAGAGAAATGCAACAGAGTAGAGAAGGTTGGTTCTCATGGTTCGTACGCCTCAGTGAAAGCTCTAAAACACCAGGCAGATATGATTAGTGAATTCTCACTTTTGTCTTTAACTCTGTCTGCATTGTATTTCACTTCTGGAAAAAGGCAGTTTTTGAGGAACGAATCAGTGTATGGGTGCTTCTGCTTCCGGAACAGCCTCCCTTCCTTGGCCTCTCCCAGCACCTTCTGACACATCCCCCTCCATCACTGCTGCTCCTCCCTAAAGGAGACAGCTGGCCAGGGATTAAGAGTGTGGGCATAATACAAAATGGGAGGAGGGAGTCCAAAAAAAAATGATGAGTTAAGTTCAAGGAGGTAGCACAACCTATGCGGCTCTTCTTCAAGAGCCTGCTGATACCTGAGGAGAGGAAATGGGTAGGGACCCAACAGAACTCTAGACCGCTTTCCACTAACAAATCTCAGCCTGGTCTTTTGAAGATGGATTTTAAAAAGCCACCATAAAAACAATCACTCCAAATGTATATAAAACACTGGAAAAAAAGAACGTTATCTCATAAAATAGTCTTTCTTCATATACTGCAGCCAAGTCAGTAAGCTGCTGATGCCATGTGAACACTGGGCTCTACCTTGTCGTCCAGCTCTGCAACAGATGAACAAAGGTCCACTAGGTTGGGCTGCAGGTGTCCACTCACAATCTTCTCATTGTAGATATAAATCTGAAATAAAGGCAGCAAGTCAACAGATGATCTATTTCACTTCTTTTTAAGATCTGAAGTCATTCTGAAGCCAGCAAGTGGCCAACAGAGGCTGATGCCAACCTTTCCTTCCTCGAAGTGCCTAATCATCCATAGGCAGATCTCCAGCTGTGGCTAGCACATTAACACTAATCACTACCCCAGCCTCACAAATACTGTAAAACAAGGGGCCACGGTAGTCCACGGAGAGACGCTAGAACCAAAAATGAAGATGGGGCTACAGAACCATGGCCTGGCTCTGGCCACTGCTTCCTAAGAACCATGTCAAAGTCTATAAAGTCCAAGTCAGAGGACTGATGCTCCTGGGCCAGTTCATGGACTGGGTAGGTCTGTTAGAACAGTATCTGCTACACATCTGGAACATTTACTTCTAGAAAGCATCTCTGGAGCCCAGACAGATCACTCAGTGTCTGCCTGACAACCTGAGTTAAATCCCTGAGACTTACATGATAGGAGAGCTGATTGTTGTCTTTTGACCACAGCCCCACAACAAACTAACAAACAAATAAATAAGTGTAGTAAGAAAGAATCTCTGCTCTTCAGGTGAAATCTCTCTCAAAACAAACAAACAAAAAACTCCAACCAAACAACAACAAAAAACCCCACAACTATGGCTTGATGTGATGTTTATTAAGATATACGAAAATTCCTTTTACTTTGGATTTGGTCTATAAAATAATGATGGTTACAGACAGGCTTTCTTTTACATTTTGAAGTCCTTGCTTTACTGAGGACTGAATTAATGACCAATCATGGACCCCTGGAACCTTAGCTTCTACCTGAAATAGAGGATGCTGATGCCATACAGCTTCCGGGGCTGTTACAAAGATTTGCCGGGTACTTAGATTTACTCAGTCACTGAAAAGCATGTTCTAGGAACCAAGGATGTACTCAACATTCTAGCACATAAACATTCACTTTCTGTGGGAGAGAGCTGTGTAGACAGACAGCTGGCATTGCGGGATCCTAGGTGCTGCGGGAGTCCAGTTCTCGAATTTAGCTTTTCAGATGAAGAAGCTACACTGTTTCTTCATTCATTTGTTGGGTCTGAAATGGTGGTGGCCTCAGCAACCAAGGAACCAGCCAAGGGAACTTAAAGGACAAGGGTGTGGAATGAGTGTAAGGAAGAGGGAGAGTGAGCTAAAGACCAGAGAAGGGAACGAAGTCCAGCGGTGAAACATGGAGTTGAAAGGACGGTGAAGTCATCTCTGGAGGACGGAGGGGGACTTCAGCCGCCTGGAGTTTGAAGTAGCAATGTAAGAAGACAGACTTGAACCTCAAATCTGCTCCCAACCTGGAGCATATTCTCTGCTTTTACTCTCACTTAAAATGAATCTACATTTACATAAAAGAAACATTAGGATATTTCTCTCAACTAATGTTAATAAAATTTCTGGTGACACACGATTCAGTAAATGTAGAATTCCACTCATTAATTAACTGGTAGCTGAAGAGGGAGAGTCCTCTATTAAAGAGGCCGGTGTCTAATAGTCCCTCCTCCGTGTGTGTAGCTGCCATCTGTTTCTGTCCCCAACCCCCAACTCCAGGGTGGCAGGAGGGAAGGGAGTGGGGAATGTATCAGTGTGTCCTCTCAGGGTCACAGCTAAGAGATGCAGGGCACAACATCTTGGGACTTTGTGGTGGAGAGTGACAATCCTCTGAAAAACAGGCTTGACTTGCATTGTTTTATTCCGAGTCAACTGCAGCAGGTAAGTCCTGCACAGAGCTCCACATGGACCATCTTGTTCCACACTTACTGATGCCGGCTCATGATCAGCATCCAAGAGCACAACCCCCAACACACCAGGAGCATCCTCACCTGCATCTGCAATGCTACACAATGTCAGCACACTGTGCTTATCAAGGCAGAAAGTGTTTTGAAAATCCCACTCAAAAAGGGTAAAAGAATGTGACCATACCATTAGCCAGCCAAGTAATTCAGTTAATACAGAACTCCATTTGTCATGCATTATAGTTATTCGAGGAAGCTATTGCCAAAAAGCAAAATGAAACACCTGGTCAGTAGAGAGTAGATTTAAATTTCCCTGCATTATCTGAGTCATTTGATTACCCTATTTAACCAAATGGAGAACAGGGGCATTTATGGTAAGATATTAACTAATCCCGTGAGCTTTCAGGTTTGACTTTCGTGTGAAGTCACTATTCCCTCCGACTCCCCTGAGGATCACAGCATTCTTTCTCCAGGATTAAATCTTCCTAAAATGTATACTCACCTGCCGGGCATAGGCCATCTCAATGCTATCCAGAGAGCTTCGACCAGGAGGACCCACATCACTGACGTAACTTGGCTATATGGAAAGAAACACCCAGGACTGGTTAAGAACAGTACTCAATCACCTAAGGCATAAAAATCACACACACACACACACACACACACACACACACACACACACACACACACACACACACCGATGTCTGTAACCTGTTAAGTGGGGGACTTGTCTGCAGAAACAGAGAAAGGAAAGGCGAACAGCAGCAAGGCTCTGCTACAAGGACACGGGTTCAGCTAGCCTTTATCAGCCTTAGGAAATATTTTCCAGTACTAAAACCTAATTTTAAAAATTAAGCACTTAAAGAGTAGTTGATTGCCGCCTCTGAATTTCCATTTAAATGACTTTTGCCTAATGCTCTTGTTTTCAAAAGTGCTTTTCCTTCAGTTGCCCTTGACTAAGCCACTACTTTACCACATATAAAGTCAATTATCCATCAACAGGGTGTGTGCACTGTGATTCCCGACTAGAAGTGGTTGGCAAACACTCAGCTGGAATTCCACAGTCAGGGCTGCCTAAGCACATAGATGCTGAGATGCTGCATGGGAGAATGTTCCCCATACCTCCTAGCTCCAACCAGGTCTCCATGCACTGGAAAAAATATGTAGTCCACACACTAAGCCACACTGGGTATAACAGAACAGAACGAGATACAGGAGCGGGTAACGGGCAGGGAACCGGAGACCAGAAAGGCAAGGCAGCCAGACTAACAGGGCCAGAGAAGAAGGGCTCACTAGGAGCATGGAGGGACATGGGCAGACAGTAGTGCACTGTCCCCCACCTTACACACAAAGACTGGGTGGGAATGGGCTTCTCAGAGTAGAGAGCATTTAGAAAACAGACATGCTAGGATAGAAAAGAACGTAGCAGAAGGGAGCTGTAAACTTTTAGCACCCATGACTGTGCAAAGTGTATCCAGAGGTGGGTAAAACTCTTTCCCAAGGAGGGTTCACTCTAGGCAGGAGAGAAGGAAATTACTGTAATAACACTCACATAAAATAAGCCTAGGCTGAAAAAAATCCAGTGATACCACACAAGGATAGAGAGATGAATTCCTACACAGAATATCTTACCTTCATGGAACCAAACTGATTAATTTACAATATTTGGTAATAAAAGCCAGTAAGTACTGTTAGGAAAACAACAACAACAACAAAAGCAAACAAAAACCAGGACCAGCACAGCAGAGCTCTAAATGCAACCTGCTGGTGTTAGCCTTATGTATAAAACAAGCAGAATACTTAAGCCATTCCTACAAAAGAATTCTATTACAGCTGCAAAAAAAAACAAAAAAACAAAAAAACAAAACCTACCACAGACCTACATGCCTACATGCCTACATGCAACAACACAAAACAACTCTAAAGTGAGCAAACATAAGGCAAAGCCAAATTGTAGAACCTCAAAAACACAAGGGTACAGTTCGCAGTTGACAAGAAAACGACACAGCATAAACATGTACTATTCACACACAGAGGTCCCTAACAGGGAGCCAGAAGGATGCACTGGACCGACTGGAGTGACGTTTGGACAGGGTGGGAACGGAGCAGTGCACTGGGAGAGGAGCTCTCTGTGGTACATCACAGCAGTACAATGAAGGACCTGGTGAACAGGGCTCCAAACATCTTCTGCAAAGGGTAGTGAGTGGAGCACTTTCTGTGCTCAGAACCCTACTCAAATCCTGACATGTGAACTAGGCCCATCTCTTAGGAATCTGCCAGGAAGCATAATACACAACTCAGAATCATCTAGTGTGAGGCTGTCAAATTCAAACTGTCAGTCTGTATTTTACCAAATCAATGACATCATTCATTAAGACATGTCATACATGCCACTATATGTTGGAAAGAAAAAAAAATGCTGTCAAACTACAACCCACCACTGAATAAGACATTGTGATTTCAGAGATGTTAAAATACAGGAAAACTGTATGACTGACACTTGAAATTCAGTATTAAATCTCTTATCAAAATTACCAGCTGCTCAATATCCGCTGAGTTCCACCCGGCAGTGAAGAGCAGCACCGTGTCGTGTGTACTGAAGCCTCAGCTCAGCCTCTGCAGCAAAGCATGCTGCCTGCTGAGTCACTGCAGACAACGCTCCTGGGGACCTGCCACTGACCACGGCCAACACATCCAACCCACCTAAGGTAAAGCCACCTTTAAATACTGCTTTTTTAAAAAGTGTCTCAGAGAGAGAGAGAGAGAACACATATATGCGTGCATGCATAGATAGATTGCTAGGTCGAATCTCTTCTCTATCTTTACCTGGGTTCTGGGGATCAAACTCAGGCGACCAGGTTTACACAGCAAGTACTTTTACCCACTGAGCTCTCTCACTGGCCCCAAAACACAGTGGTTTTTTTTTTTTTTGGTTTTTCGAGACAGGGTTTCTCTGTGTAGCTTTTCGCCTTTCCTGGAGCTCACTTGGTAGCCCAGGCTGGCCTCGAACTCACAGAGATCTGCCTGCCTCTGCCTCCCGAGTGCTGGGATTAAAGGCGTGCGCCACCAACGCCCGGCAAAACACAGTTTTAAATGTCGGCTAAGATACATGTAGGAATTTCCACACTGTTTAACTCCGCCTTGTCATGTGAGCCCCAAGACACTGGAGTCCTTCCTCACACTTACCAGATGTATGAACTGGGACACAAGGGTGCTTACAGGGTGAAACTGCAAGAGACTTGCATTAAAGCACATTATTTTTACCCAGGCAATACTTGAAAAGTTAACAATCTTTCAATTCCTGCCTTCCTTTAAAAGTTGTATCTCTTTCTTCAATGACATCCTAAGGACATTAATTTTCCAAATAACTTCATGCTATTAAAGTGTCGCTTCCTTTATTAAAACTCGCCAGGCACAGATATTAACACTATGCCTTTGCCCTTCTGTTATTAAAAGGCTCCAGGGGAAAACAAATGTTCTAGGGACTACCATATGTCAGTTCATTTCTGCCTTAAAAAATATTTCCTCTGAAAGCCTCAGGCTCAGCTTTAGATTAAATTATCCAAATCTGACCGTTTTCCTTCAAATAGAAGGTCAACTAAAAATGAGCCGAGGCCTCCTCTCTAACAACTCTTTGAATTCAACAGTTCTTGACAATAAGGTGCCCAGGAAAGAATGACAGTCACCAAGTCATCCATCCTTCAACTGACCTTAATAATGTGCAGCTTATCAAACGCTGACAGATCCATAACACTGCACAGACCTGGAGCATGCACTTCATGCCAGGCCCTGGGCTGCAGCTTTATACCCGTTCCCAGTCCTTACAACAGAAGAGAAAAAAAAAAAAGGTGTTTCAGATGAGAAACCCAGGCTCAGGATTACTTCTGAGGCCAGTCATCTATCCTTCAAAGTTTGTGGTCTCCTCTACAGGACAAATGAAGTGGAAATAATGTTATCTTTCCACCATTTTGAAGAAAATTGCATGGAAAGAGCCTGTGAAAACACAGGGCTCCACGTACGACAAGAATGGCTAAATTCTGACAGATAATACCAAGTGTGGCAAAGATATAAAACAAATCAAACTGTCACGCGCTGCTATCTGAGGCTATCCTGATGACATTTGGGGCAATATCTATTAAAGGTGAACTTTCACAAGATGTGGTGGTTCATGTTTCAATCCCAACCCCTCTAAGAGGCTGAGACAAGAGGATCACTGTGGGTTTGAGGTCAGTATGGGCTTCACAGTGAGTTTTGGGCCAGCCTGGGCTACAGAGTAAGACAGCCTGGGCTATATCAAACAAACAAACAAAAAAAAAACAAACAAGACAGACAACAACAAAAAGCTGAGGATGGGGAGGGGTGCCAGATTGAATCCAGGACTTAGTGCATGCTAAAGTACTCTTCCAGGGAACCCCAACTCTAGCACCAAAGCTGACCACACACATATACTCGGACCCAGCAACTTCCTCTTAGGTGTACCCAAAAGAGATACAAATACATATTCTCATTAAAAGATAAAGGAATGTTTATAATAGTATTATTTATAAAAGCTCAAAACCAGAAACTATCCAAATGGCATCAGCACTATCCGTCAACACCAGAATGGGTAAACAAAACTACAGTTGTACTCTTCAGCCATAAAATGAAGGGCTCACCACCACAAATAACAATATGTATGAGTAGAATGGCATGCAAAAGAAGGCACAAATAAGCACATTTTATGGCTCAGGCTGTATAAAGTTCACAGATGCAGGACCGCTGGGAGTGAGGCAGAGGTCAGAGGCTCTGCTGAAGAACTAGGATTGTTTCAGTACTTGGTCATTTTTAATAATTCACTGAATTACATACTTAAGACTTTCATGCTTTTCTATATAAATCTTAAACTTTAAGGAAAAAGTTAAAAATAACAAAAGCAGTAAGATTCATTTGTAAACTGGAAAAACACTATGTAAGCTCAGGCCTGTAATTCCACCACTATGGAGAATGAGAGAGAAGGATCACCATGAATGAGGTCAGGCTACACAGTAAGTACCAGACTAGACAGGGCTATATATTAAAACCCTAATCCTATCTCAAAAAAAAGAAACAAAAACCTCCCAAGGCGTTTCCAGAAAAAGGCAATTCTCTGGATAAATGGAACAGACCTGTGTGTAACACCTGCCAACTTACACAGCAATATTACTCCCTCCACCAAAATTCCCAACAGAGAACAGTGCAAGCATGGCGCACTCTCTCCAAGGGGCCTGGAGGTCATGGAAGAAGAGCCTACTGAACAGACTGGTCTATTTTTGAGAGAAGAGCAATCAAGGAAGAACATTTCATTTGTAATTTATAATTACTTTCAAATCCCTATACAGAGCACAACCTATTAACACCATTTTTAAAAAATGAAGTTTATAAAACCAGGAGTTGTTCTAATTATTTGCTCAGACTCAGAATGAACCGAAAGGGAAACACTAGATTGGCCAAGGGTCTGGTATATTAGCTCTTTCTCCTCAAAGACTGTTTCCATCTGAAGTCTTTGAGTCTAAGAAATATAGGACACGGTCCTAAAGGAGCAATTTCCCAAAATAACCAGACATCAGCAGCTATTTACTTGGGGACTAATTGAATAGAAAGACTTGTTCTTAAATTGAGAGCATGTACAGGCACAGGGCATCAGAAGGTACCCTGCAGGACCCACAGACTGCCGATCTGCCCAACCCTTCACCCACACTCCAATACAGCCAAGACATGGAAGACACCAGTTCTGGGTTTGGCCAGCATGTTACAAGTCTCTGAGCCTGACCTTCTCTAGATCCACACACAGTAAGAGCAAAGGTGCCTGTACTGGGTGGGGGGCATACACCTGTCATTCAGTACTTGGGAGGATAGCTTGTGCCACATAGTAAAATCTTGTCAAAAAAAAAAAAGCTAAGTACTCATCAAGTAAGTTCTAGGAAAAAGACTGAACAAGAAGCACTGGTAATAATAATACTCTCACTTTTTTTGTTGTTGTTGTTTTTTCGAGACAGGGTTTCTCTGTGTAGTTTTGGTGTCTGTCCTGGAACTCACTCTATAAACCAGGCTGGCCTCAAACTCCCAGAGATCTGCCTGGCTCTGCCTCCCGAGTGCTGGGATTAAAGGCGGTCGGCGCCGCCGCCGCCGCCACCAGCGCCCGGCCCTAATACTATCACTTTTAAAACATTAAAAATTTACTTACTTACTTACTTACTTACTTATTTTTTTAGGAGAAAGTGAGCCGAGAGCCAGCAACTATCTCACTTTTTTAAAAAAATTATGTATACAGCATGTATGTCTGCAGGCCAGAAGAGGGCATCAGATCTCATTACAGATGGTTGTGAGCCACCATGTGGATGCTGGGAATTGAACTCAGGACCTCCGGAAGAGCAGTCAGTGCTCTTAACCCCTGAGCCATCTCTCCAGCCCAAACATTAAAAATTTAAATATCTACTTCTAAATTATCTGAAATTAATTTTTGATACAGAGAGAGGGGGGGGATCTCATGTATCCTAGGCTGGCCTTGATCTTGAACTTCGAATCTTTCTCCTCCTTAATACTGGGGATTGAACAGGGCTTTGTGAATTCTAAACTAACTGAGCCGTACCCCCACCTCTGAAATTCATTTAGAAAAGACAACAGGGCCAGACATGGTGGCACATGCCTTTAATCCCAGCACTCAGAAGGCAGAGTCCGGAGTCCCAGACTAGCCAGAGCTTAAACAAGAAAACCAAGCAGTAAGGGAGGAAGAGTCACTGTGAGTCGGGTTCTTTCCAGTCGTCACTGATCTGCCCCCATAATGCTACTTCACCAGACCCCGAAGATCTGTTTACAAGGCTCAACAGCTAGCGACTCCGGATCTCGGGTCCAGGACTGCCCCGCCCGCCCCTCCTTCATGGTGAACACATGTCAGGCCCATCGGCAGACAGGTCTGTCAGACCTAGATGCAGCCCCCAAAGTTCCCTGCAGGAAAGACCTCCACCATGCAGCGAGACACAGGAGAAAGATGTAGAAGAGAACGCACAGCTAACTTTGTGTACCGTACACAAAATCAAACTGTACTCTCAGACATGTACACTTGTACAAAGCAACGCTAGAAATGTGGATGGAAGAAGTAACAGTGACGACTTAGGAATACAAAGGGGAATAGAACGGTGTGTCTGGAGATGGGGTGTTTTAATTTTGAACCACAGATCTACACTGTCTTTATTTTTTTAATTGAATCTTTAAAAGAGAAGAAAAATTATGACTTAGTACAACTACTAATCAACAGCATTAAGACAAACACCGGGACTTGATATTTTAACTAGTAATTGTTATCTGGTCTGACCTACCTCGCTTTCTTGGGTAAAGTCAAGGGCATCCTCTCCTGAGGCCAGCAGCGTGTGCAGGATTCTCTGTTTCACTTGTTCCCACTCGACCAGCATTGACTCTCGATGATACTCCTCAGCCATCCCAAAGGTCTGTCAGAGAGGGACAGACATGGACCCAGTGAGGAAATGCAGACTGCTTCCCTTTAAAACCACAGAAGCCCCCCACCCACCGACAACTTTTCCACAGCATACCCAGAAAAAAATCCATTTTAAAATTTATCATTTAAAAACTTTGTTAACTGTTTATAACATACTCTATATTTCACTGACTTGAAGACATTTTTAAAAACTCATTAAATTGTGGGAAAACATACATAAGCTTTATCATTTAAAAATTATTTTATTATTTTATGTTTATAGCTGTTTTGTCTGCATGCATGTCTGCACACCACATGCACATCTGGTGCCCATGGAGGCTGGAAGAGGTATCAGATTGCTGGGACTGGAGTTACAAATGGTGAGCCACCATGTGGGTGCTGGGAATTGAACCCAGGTCCTCTGGAAAAGCAGCCAGTGCTCTTAACTGCTGAGCCATCTCTCCAGCCCCAGGTTCCAGTGGCATGAAGTACAAGTGCAGTGGTCTCCACCTTCCATCCTTACAATGCATATGCAAAGGTGAAGCTCTGCAGCTGTCCACCAATAACAAGCTGCTCCTTTCTCCACCCAGACCCCGGCAACCATCAGCCAGGCAACCATCAGCCTGCTTTGTCCAAGTGTGATCACTCCAGTTATCTCACAGAAGTGAAATGACACACTGTATCTTTTTATGACTGGCTTATGTTATTTAGCAGTCCTTAAAGGCCATCACATTGAAGCATGTGCCACACTTTCTTTCCATTTGTACATAACACTGCTAAGAACATGGGTACACAGGTATCTCTTCAAGTCCCAGCCTTCAGTTTGGGGGATATACTCAGATGCAGTATTGCTGGCATCATATCAATCATCTTCTTTTTAATTATCTGAGGCTACATGTTTCCATAAAGGATACATACTTTATACCCCTACTAATAGTGAATCAGGGTTCCCATTTCCCTACATTCTCACCAACACTTACTATCTGATGTTGTTGTTTTTAATAAGAGAGTTAGGTAGCTCATGATCATTTTGATTTGTGTTTTCTTAATGATTAGTGATGATGAGCCTCTCTTAAGACAGGTATCTTTACTAGACTTTTAGAATTAAGCTATCTATCACCAACCACATTAGAACTTTTTTCTTTTTTTTTAGACCATAAAATAATGAAGAAACATTGGTATCTTCAGATTTAACAAACACCGAAGACCAAAAACAAAAACAAAAAAACCACCTCTCCTTATTTATGTATTTTAAAACACTAATTTTCTTTTGTAACCAAAAAAGTCTACATTACTGTCAACTGACAGAGACAAGACAGGAAGCTCCCAGAACAAAGGCACTCAGGAAAAGAGAGAGAAAGAAACAGAGGGGTGGGAGGAGGGAAAGCAAACAGCAAAGGAAGACAGGGAGAGAGAACTGCACCAGCTTACAGCTACACCGCGAGAGGCTGTGCTCAGCCCCTAACTCTGGGACTGGGAGAGCACGTTTCTCTCAGCTAGAGCTCACTTTTCAAATGGCCATCTACCTAAAATGAGATTGGCATCTAATTAGGCAGTGCTGAGAACATATTAGTAATGCCTGTTTTATTTTGGGCAATGCAGATAATTTATACTGATAATAGTTATGCACATGAACTGTGGAAGAACTATTAGAAAAATTAAATATGCTCTTTCACAAATGCACTGAGTTTTGAATAGTATTCATTAAAATGTAGGCTAAAAGAATAAGGATACAATACATATATAAACACAAAATGACTAGGAAGAAGGGCAGCACATTCTGTACCCCTTTCTACAATGTATTCTGAAGATATGGGAGAAATGAATATAAGTTTAAAAACAGTCTTCCCCTGGTTTTGTTCTTTGCACTGAGAATCAGACAGCATGGGTGTCGGGTATGGAGGTAGGCGAGCCAGTTAGCCAGAGTTGAAATATACACAGAGAAAATCTTTGTCTCCTGTTCACACCAGAAACATAAACACAGAAGCTATACATTCTGACTAGAGAAACGTGCTGGATCAGAAAGGTGGAGTCAAAATGAGCAAAGAGACTATTCCCTAGATGTGACCCTCCAGAATGTGCCACACTCTTTCTCAAGCTCGTCTTAGTGGCACATCAACCGCTTCTTTAACCTGAGCCTCTTCCAGCAGAGCAAAGTTTAGGGTTCAAGTGGCAGGAGGACCAGGGCAGGTGGGATGAAGAGCTCACAAGAGCAATAAGACACAAGCAGAGCTGTGGCACTGGCCAGGACACTAGAGCGTCAGCAGGGTTTCTCTTGGCGACGTGGTCTCTGGCTAATAACAACAGCAAAGAAAGTAGTAAAGACAGCTGAAGAACACAGACCATCCCCACCCCAGAAGTCAGGGATGAGGACAGTGGTCAGAATTCCCGCATCAGGTAAGGGTTAAAGCGACAACAGTAGGTATTAACTAGACCCACCCACCCCCACCTCATTTGTTGGGCTATCCTGGTACTTCAAGAAATACCAAACAGCTCTGAAAAGAGGAAGCTCTGGGGACTCAAATGCTCACATGTCCTGGAGAAGGGTGCCAGGCTACTTATTTACAAACAGCCAGCAGCCTAAACACTGTCATCCTAGTCATCGTTGGTATGATTAAGAGCATAATATAAAAACAAATGGCCCAACATTAAAATCCTCTTCTCTTAACCACACCATCCCCAGCTTATCTTAATTACACCAGAGATAATGGAACATCTGATCTATGGGCCAATTAGGGATGAACAGCCACCCGTGTGTCCGTGTGTCTGATGGAGCCTTACTGGGTTTCTAGCAGAGTCTGAACTACTGAACTAAATACACAAAAAAGCGTAGTGACTAAAGAGAAATCAACAGAGCCACTCAAGTGAAAACCTAGAGCAAAGGAGAGTGAGTTCTGAAGCAAAGTTGGAAGGAGACAGAAAGAGTGGGGTAGGACGAAAGGGAATGCAGAGAGCTGAAAATCAGAATGAAGGCAAAAGCAACCACAGGAAAAATACCACAGCAGTGGGGAACTATTAAAATTCAAGCTGAATCACTGTTACTGTTGTGTGTGTAAAGCATTACCTGTAGAACAAAGTCAAGAAAAAAGGCAGGGATCACACCAGGTGACTGAATTAAGAACAGGGTGGGAGCTCCTTGCCCATTTTACTAAAAGGAAGAGGGCAATAGCTTTGGCTTAGCATCTGATTTCCAGGCAGTTGCAGCTTTTAGAAACACTGTGTGTGCTGAGAGTCACTTTGTCTCTCCTGGGATGCACCAAACGGGAGAACCAAGACACAGTTGTGGTTTTCTGGCCGGTTTTCCTGGCATTTCAGCGGGACATTGGCAAGTTATTCAGACATGAAACTGCCACCAAAATGCCAGGAAGCTGCTGATTTTTTAATCATTTTTATTGAAAATGATTTTTGCTCAGCAGCAACCTTCCACTGTCCAGCCAAGTCAGAGGTGCCCCTCAGGCCGACTCCCAACACTGGAATGTCTCCCTCATAAACACATATGCACACATTTTGTGCTGTGGCATGTCACCTAAATGTTTTGGCTGGCTGCACATTTAGTCTCAGTATGGCACAATATTTAGAGACTGCCAATTTCAGAAACACATTCTGCAGAGTAAATGGATTAATAAGGTTTGGAGGCATTCAAGAATCCTAATTTAATTTTATTGGTCTTTTATAGCAGGACAATCAATTTTGGTGAGAAATTCAAGAGTGTAAACAACAACAACAAAATCATTTCTAAATGTCTTCAAATCTAAATCAAATGAATCTCTCTATTTCCAGGACTAAGAACTGCTGCCAACAATGTAATTAATGAAATTTAGCATTTCCTTCTGGTCACTTACTGCCTTTGGAACATTTCTTGCACACTAGAGCCCCTTCCTTGGCAGCTGCGTCTCCTATTAGTCCTGCTGAGGACTTTCCCCTTTGTAGAGTGTTCTAATGCAGCACACTGAGTAGAAGCACTTCTCGCTTCATTACTTTTCAGATGACACAAATAATACAGAAACACATTTCACTTGACATCCAAGCTAAGTAAATAAACACTGAAACAGAGAAACAGTGCTCCTCATCCAATTCCTTTGCAGAGAGCTTACAGCAGGCAGACTGGCAGGCGCTTCCAGGAAAAGCCACCTTCTCAGAGCCAGCTCCAACTTGACAGTTAACCTTTTCTCTTTCTTCCCCAAAGACCTCTTAGGAGTCTCAAAACGCTTACTCTGAACTGGGATGTTACTGAAAGGCTGTGATCATTGTCAAAAACAAAAGGAGATATAACTCTCGTTAGTAAAGGAAATAACCCACCTCTGTCTCCCCAGACTCCATTCCTAAGAAAGCCTGCCAGGAGTCAGCCTCTCCCTGGGACTATTCAAGACCATGCCTACAGGCTACTTAAGACCTGGTCACCATACCTGCCATGTGCTCTCCTGCTCTCTCCCCTGCCTTCCTGAGAGTTACCCACAAGCTGTTTCGCTCTGTTTATTAAAACTTGGACTTACTTATTAATTCTGTTGGACTGACTTATTACATTGGCAGCAGAGAATACCTAATAACTAGGGATCCAAAACTTATCACTATGGGCACCATTCAGGAATGCTTTTGCAAAATAGGCACTTTATCAGACACTGGACTCTATACCATCTCTTGAAAATCTCACCTAACAATTATCATATGCTCCCAGAATGAAAGCATCCAGAAACACCTGTTTAAAATCATCTGTTCTGATATTTTCAGGTTTAGAGCATTTTGTAGGGTGGAGATAGGCTAGAATGTATAATGGTTACTCTGGCTGCTCTATTTTCCATCATTTAGTGTACCAAACATATTTTAAAAGCGCTTGAGAAAAAATTAGTATGGTGACATAGGGCTAGCAGGATAGCTCAGTGGGCAAGGGTGCTTGCTGCCAACCTGAAAACCCAGGCTTGACCCCCAAACCCCCATTGTAAAAGGAAATACCCAACTTGCAAAAGTTGTCTTCTGACCCCCACATGCCCCTCTACTAAAAATAAATGAAAGCACGAAACAAAATTTTAATTTAATTAAAAAAAAAAAAAAAAAAAAAAAAAAAAGGTGTTGCCATCATGCTGTGACAAAGGAAGCAGATCAGCCAGGACCTGCACTCCACTGATGAGCAATGTCACTCATGCACCTGCACTCTGGGTTGCATTCTTACCCTCTTCCGGGACTCTTCAATGGCAGATAACAGCGCATTATCTTTCTCATTCTTCAGGAAGCCCTAGAAAAGGAGGCAAAACGACACAACCTTGGTTACCTTCAAATAGCCACAAGTACACTGCAGAATACAAGATCATCATAAGAGTCTGGCATAGTAGTGCATGTCTCTAATTTCTGCCTCCAAGCAGATAGAGACAGGAGTGTCAGGAGTTCAAGGAAGGCCATTCTCAGCAACTCAGGAAGTTCCAGGTCAAACCGGGATGCTAGGAACTTAGGTACTCCCCACCCTCACAGTCCCTGCCAAAGCGCAGTGCCTCCATTTACTAATGGCAGGATTTTAGTCAAACTCTAAATCTCAGTTGACTTATGTATAATAATGAGATAATGTAATCAAGCTCTTGGCCCCAAGGCTCAACACACAGCTCTATCATTAATACTGATTAAGTCTAGATCTGTTGGTGGCATTAAGGAAAGGCAGCTCAAGAGGACTTCCTTGTTCTTGCTCTGTCCTTATTTGCCTGAGATGAGGTCAGGTGAGGGAGGCAACGAAAGACTGTGACAATGCACGCAGGCAGACTCAAGGTCAACACCCGCCTTCACACAGAGGGAAGGCCTCTTTCCCATGGCTTGGGGCACAGGGGCCAAGTAGGAACAAGGGAAATAATATTAGTATTATATATTCATGTATGGAGATCAAAGTCTTAGCTGTACTATGGAAGACTCCAAGTTATGATACCCCCCAGGCCCAGCTACAATCCTGTAAGGCACAGTTCCTGTATGGCAAGCCCACTATTCATGCATTTGTAGGTGTCTAAAATGACATGCTTTCCTTGTAATGCTTCTGGTATGCTTTTTTCTTTAAAGGAATTTGGGGAACTGTAATAGAAAGAATTAAGCAAAAGCATTTAAATGACAAGCTCAATTAAAATGTATTTGATGACTTTCTACATATACGGTTAGTTTTTGATAACTTATATTTTAACAACTATAGTCTTACTACAGTCTGTCCAAATAGTCCTAGTCTTAAACTTCTGGTTAACAAATGTGAATGGAGGGCAATATAGGAAGGTAAATTAGGTAAGATCCTATTAATATTCATAGATTCCCAAGATCTCTACATACAGCCCAGGATTCCCGTGTACCTGTGCTCACACTCATACTCATGATGCACTGGGGTGGCAAACAGCAGCCGGTCAACAGTCCCTCAGAGACCACTCCCAGGCAGCTCTAAGGAGTCTAACTATACTGATAACAGAAAGATCTGTGAGGTGAGGGTAGTGTGAGGCTTCAGTCCCTTTTTAATAATGTAATGGGCTCCATATATAGGAAAGGGGGTAAATGATGTAAGTATAATATATACACACACTGTGCATGGGGAAAAGTCAAAAAACTTTATTATGAATTCTCTATTTTTGAGATAGGGTCTCACTGTGTAGTCTCTAACTCACTAGCTTTTAAAAGTTTCAATGGCTAAAGCTAAATTAAAGGCCATCTTAAAGGTACAGTGTCACCATTTCTAAACAAAACTATACATCTACTACCATGGATTGATACTGTCAAACAACAGGTCGGCAGGGACCACACTCTGTGACTACAGAAAGCTGTGTGAACAAGGCAGGGGTGGAAGAAGTCCCTATTTGTTAAGGCTGGTTTAACTTTTCTGAGTTAGGCTGAGGCAGAGGGCAGGATGTGGGTTGAGTCTGATATTGTCTTTCCGTTTCTGCTTGGCTAATCTTCCCAAGTCAAATGATCAGCACTTAACTGTTTGTAACTGTGCCTACATTCACAGATTTCTCTTATGTACATACATAACACAAACACAAAGCAGTAATCAGACACATTCACCTAAAAGCAAAATACTTTCCAGTGTGAAACAGAGCCTTCAATTTCTAAGAAATAAAATTTCAAGAAATAAAACACCCCCCAATCTCTCTCTCATACACATACCCAAAAAATTATAAGAAAAAAATCATGAATTTAAGAAAAATTGGGGATTGGAGTTTACATGGGAGAGATTAGAGAGAGGAAAAGGGAAGGGAGTAAATGATGCAATTATATCATAATTTCAAAAATAAAAGATTATAGAGAAAAGAAAACAATGAAAGATATCATTTAGGGTCAGAGCAAGCTATTTGTCTTTTAAAAGCTATGTTTTTAAAAATCTCAACAAATTAAGTAAAGCATTTGTGCACGAGACTCAGATTTCAGATATGACCCACATATGAACAAAGACCACACCATTATGTACCTCAAAAACAGCCTGCTTTCTGTAGTACACACAGCCCACAACACAACCATCCCTCAGAATGCTGGAAGACTGGTTCCAGACCCCTTCCCAAGATACCAGAGTGTTTGCATGGAACCCATGCACAATTTAGATCATAGACTATTAACACAACATAAATGCTGTATGAATAGTTTATATGGCATATTATTTAGGAAACAATGACAAGAGAATCTGTATATGTTCAATATCCCCACCTCGACAGATCTTGCCATTTCTCTCTTCCAGGCTGCCTTAAACTTCCAATTCTCCTGCTCCAGCCTCCCAAGCACTGATATTACAGGTCTGTGCCACCACATTGTGCAAGTCAGACAAAATGCCTATTCTAGAATGTTTGTTTTGGTTATATCTAGGGCCAATTACATTTATTCTGATCTTTGATTTTCATTCTTTATTCTTTTCTAAAAGGAAACATTAGAATAGGTTATATATATATATTTTTAAACCTATACATTAGCAGTCTATCTTTTGAAAAGAACCTTTAAAAAAAATTAACATGTACAGAGTAGTGATGGGGTCTTGTGCCATCTAGTGGTGATTAATTTATTCTAAAGAAAACAGTCCTTGAGGAAAAGTAATGACGACGATATTCTAAAGACACCATCTCTCTCCCTTTGGCCATCAAACTACTGAGACAATAGACCCACCTCGCCCTCAAAAAATTCTAAATTTCCTCAGGTATCTCATGATGGGAGAAAAAGGGCTGAAGCCTAGTGCCAGCCAGAGGGGCAACTCGTCCCCAAGAAAGAGACTTTACACAGGTCCGACAACTTGTCAGACCACCTTGCAGAACAGACTGGAGTCCAGACAGTGGTGGGGAGAAGGACCCCTGGACTAGCACTGCTCAGCTATGCATACAACATCTTGTCCTCTATTTAAACCTTAACCTGTCAGGACCTCGAAGGTGAATTTGGGGGATGACATTGCTTTGCTCCTCTCCCAATGTGGCCACATACTGAATAAATCTTTTTCTGTTCTTCACTCTGACGTCTTTCTTTAACTGGCCTACAGAGGATGGGCAGCCCGAAACAGGTCCAGGCTTTGACTCTTAACAACTCTGGTGACAATAACATGGGGCTAGGAAAAAAAGTCACTAAATTAAAGATGGGAACAAAAATGTATTTTACCATGTAAATAAAACGATGAAGCAAAAGTAAGCGTAAACATCAAAAAGGGGGAAAGACTCTTGTCTTCCTCCTCAGAAGCTGAACAGAGCAGGTATGCGACTTGGCACCATAATCCCAGCACTTGGGAGGACTGCTACACATTCAAGGTCAACCTGAGCCTCAGAATGAGAACCTGTCTCCAAACACCAAAACTCAATATAACAAGAAAAAACTGAACAGCTGGACAGAAACATGATCTGCCTCTGCCCAGGTTTCCCAAGTCTCTACCTTGACTTGTGATGACTAAAGTTGTTTTAAGTTTAAATTATTATGTTTAAGAGATCTATAAAGCAAGCTGGGCGGTGGTGGTGCACCCTTTTAATCCCAGGGCTCAGGAGGCAGAGGCAGGCGGATCTCTGTGAGTTCGAGGCCAGACTGGTCTACAGAGCGAGTTCCAGGATAGGATCCAAAGCTACACAAAGAAACCCTGTCTTGAAAAAAACAACACAACAACAACAACAAGAAGACATCTATAAAACAAAAATGCCTCTAACCTGTAAGCCCCACTTGTCCAAGGACAGATAACTTCCGAGAATGCTGGGGGCTGTTGTTCATGTAGGATAACAAGCCACATGTTTCTGCTTCTACAAACAAGCTTGGTTGCCCAATTGCACAGGAAGTGCTTGATCACACTTAAACGGCAGGAAATATGTCAGGATGTAAGCTTGCCCCTGATTGGACAATGGTGGGAAGTATGTAGCCTTGTAGGTCTTGCCTTTATAAGCCCCTGCCTAATGGAATTTACTGCCATACGCTGGAAATTCCAGGTATGGACCTGGCCAGTGTCCATCATCCTGGCCTGTATTTAATAAAGCTTGCTTCAAATTTGGCTCAAAATTTTTGGTAGTGGTATTATTCTCACCTGATGGGACTAGCCAGACTTTGTCTATGTGCTTCTTTTCTTTCTGGCTTCTGTGAGACTCTTCTTAACACCACTGTCCTCATCCTGGAGAAGTGCTTTTATCATTTATCCAAAATTTGTTTCTCTGGAGAATCAAGGGGCAGCCTCTGAGCAGAGAAGGCACCACAGCTCCCCTCCACTCAGAGATGCCTGCAGGTCTATGGGGTTAAAATTCCTACTCCTAACTTTCCCATCTGCTGCTCCTTCCAGGGTGCTAGAATGGGTTTTGTTCCCAGCTTTCTGTAACACACAGTAGTTCCTATTCAGGGAGGACTTAGGCAATTCAAAGATATCCAGGGTCAATCCTTTAACAATACAGAAGTACACACACCACCACTCTACACCCCCCTAGACTCCTCCCACTCCATTTACAGGGGAGAAACTGAAATTTCAACATTTAACTCAGCAAGGATTCCCAATTAGGAAGAAGCACAGGAAGAATTCAGACTGAGCTCTGACTCTCCCAATGAAAATTAAAATCTCTTTCCATCTCTAAAAGGATGGACCCCCAAAGGAGGCAAAATATTCTTAATTCATCTGTCCTTTCCCATGAAATTGAGACCCAGAAAATTCTACTCTGTAAGGTAGTTTTAGAAACTAGTGCATATGCATTCTGGCCCGACTCATTCCATGAGGTCAGGAGCAGTTTTCTACTTGTTAGGTAAGATGTCAACATGCAAAACATTTCAGATTTCTGAGCAGTGTGGATTCAAATGTAAAGGCCTAGACTTGACTTTACAGGCTCCATCTTAGGGAAAGGCCACCATCTCAGATCACCTGCTGTACTCAGTTTCAGGAAGGACCTCAGGAATGTGCCATGACAACTCGATCGGATACAGAGCAGCATCCTTCTGCAGACATCCTGTCTGCAGTTTATGGCCCTTGAAGATATCTACATAATCCAGCTGAGCAGTCCAGATAATCCTGTTCAGCGGGTTGTGATTCCCCAACAAAAAGTCTAACCCAATGGTTTCAAATGTGGTTTCACACTCAAAGTCTAGACCAATAGTTCCAAAAAATCACTTTGCCCCATATCCCTTCTACCCAATGCCAAGTTGCCAATTCCCGGCTTGTGGTTTTTCCCTATAAAAACTCTACACCTGGGCTCGTGGCCACTGCCACATTTCCTTCCATCTGCTTTGCGGTGGCCCACACTGAACCCGAATAAAAGGACCCTTGTGTGCTTGCATCAGAAACTGGCTTCTTGGTGGTCTCTGGGGGTTTCGAGAAACAGGTACAACACAAGATGTTTTGATTAGGAACAATGAACCTGTACAAAGAGTAATATTTACAGGGTAAATACTTTATTCCAGGCATGTATGTATATTACATACATCCAATTCTGGCCCTCACTTTTAACCCAATGTTAAACTGTCTCTCTCTAATACTTACCTATATCACACTTAAAAATATACACACTTTAAAGACACAGGTCAGTGGTAGAGCAACTGCCTGCTATGAATGGAAGCCAGTGTTCAATCCTCAATACTAATAAATAAATAAGCAAAGGGGGGCTGGAGAGATAGTTCAGAGGTTAAGAACATTGGCTGCTCTTCTAAGGGAAGGGGTTCAGTTCCCAGCATCCACACACGGCAGTTCACAACTGTCCGACACCCTCATACAGACATACATGCAGGTAAAACTCAATGTACATTAAATAAAAATATTCTTTAAAAAGACAAAGAAGAATATCCACAAAAAAAGGTTTAAAAGCCAAGTAATCTACATGTTTCTTCCATCTTATTACTTAGAAGCAACAGCAGTTCCACATTAAGATGGTGGCACACAACGTTAATTCCAGCAATCAGGAAGCAGATTAAGTGGATTGATGGAGTTCAAGACCAGCCAATAGTGACCTTGCCTAAAAACAAATAATCAAACAAATAAAAAATGGGGTTGGGGGCACAGACCTACTTTACAAACAGCAAAGTTCAGATTTACAACCCACATTTTCTGACTGCTTTTTGAATAGAAAATGAGGACATGACTGCTCCAAGGTATGGTTGAGAAGGTTTACTGTAGACATGAGGGAGAAAACAGAGGTATCTGGAAGAGTCCAGACTAAGCATGCCCAGCAGACTCTGCCGGGCCATGAGAGAAGGGAGAGAGTGGAGAGAGAGAGGAGAGATGGAGGAGTGCACACAGCTAGGAGCCAAGAGACCGTGTGTCCAAAGCAGCTGAGTTCCATAGGGATCAGAAGGGGGAGGGAAGCAAAGCCCAGCCCCTGGCAGGGAGAGGTTTAGGGTAGGGGCGGGGTGAGAAGTGCTAGGAGGAGCCATGGGTGCTGAGTGAGACTTGGGTGGGGGTTTTTTTGTTTGCTTGCTTTTTGTTTTTTTTTTTAGGTTTCTTTGAGACCTAACACTTTTGTTTACCCTCTTCCACTCTACTTCACTATCTCTCAACAAATCAAATCAAGGTGAGAGAAACATGTTTTATGCTTGCTATTACTCTCTACCTCACACAAAGGAGAGATATAGCAATAAATGTTGAAGTTTTGCCATAACTTTAAAACAATAGTTTTAAAGATATGGGTCAGAACCTACAATTAAGTAATAATTTTTAAAAAATTGTTTTTAGAGAAATCTTGTTAAGTAGCCCAGTGGGCCTTAAACTCAAGATCCTCCTGGCTCTGTTGGGATTGGAGGTGTGTGCCACCACACCTGGCTCCCCACAGCATTTTAAATTAAACAAAATGCAATAGAGATTGGTAGATGGTCTGGATGGGCACTGTTTTATGAAACTTTTGTTTCAATTATATATATTTATGCCACAGTGAGGCTCTGAGCTTGATCTCCAGGAGCAGGGGGAAAAGGTATTATTTTTAACTATATCTATCTATTTACTGGTTGTCCTGGCTAGTTTTATGTCAACTTGACACAAGCTAAAGTCATCTGAGAAGAGGGAAACCAAATTAAGAAAATACCTCCAATGTAGCCTGAACTGGCCATGGCAGTTCTCCTGTGACCAGGTAAGACTTCCAGTGGAGGGAGTGGGACACCAACCCAGTTACTGGCTTTGAAGTGAGACCTTGTCTCAAGAACAAATAATCAAACAAACAAAAATGGGGTTGAGGGCACAAACCTAGTTTACAAACAGCAAAGTTCAGATTTACAACCTTCGACCTACAGTCTGTCCTGCCTATGGGATGTGCTGGGGTAAGGAATGGCCAACCAATGACTGGTCCAGCCTGAGACCCATGCCATGAGAGGGAGCCCACCCCTGGCAATGCTTGGGCACTAGGACCCAGAGACTGGATGACTCAGAAACTTACAATAGAACCGAACACAACTGGAGAAAAAAAAAGTCAACATAATGACGCCTTATGATATTCTGCTGTACTCATTGATCGGTGTCTACCCTAATTGTCATCAGAGGGGCTTCATCCACTAACTGATGGAAACAGATGCAAAGACCCACAGCCAAACATTAAACCAAACTCACAGAGAAGGAGGAAGGATTATACAAGCCAGAGAGGTCAAGGATATCACAAGAAAACCCACAGAATCAACTAATCTGAAACCCACAGAATCAACCAACCTAGGCTCACAGGAGCTCAGAGTCTGAACTAACAACCAGGGTGCCTGCATGGAACTGACCTAGGCACTCTGCATATATGTTACAGTTGTGCAGCTTGGTCTACTTGTGGGACTCCTAACAGTGGGAGCAGGGGCTGTTCCTAGCACTTTGGCTGGCTTTTGGGGCCCTATTCCCCATACTGGGTCACTTTCCCCAGAGTTAATATTTGGGAGGTGATTAGTCCTACTACAATTTGATATGCCATGTTTTGTTGATATCCATGGGAAGTCTGCCCCTTTCTGAACAGGAGGAGTGATTTAGAGGAGGAAATGGGAGGAGAGGAAGTGGGGGGAATTGCAGTCAGGATGTAAAATAAATAAATAAATAAATAAATAAATAAATAAATAAATAAATAAATAAATAAATAAATTTAATTAATAATAAAAATGCCTCCATAAGATCAGGTATATGTAGAGCATTTTCATAATTAGTGATTGAGGTGGAGGGGCCCTGACCATTGTGGGTGGTGCCACCCCTGGACTGGTGGTCCTGGGTTCTATAAGGAAGCAGGCTGAGCAAGTCATGAGGAACAAGCCAGTAAGCAGCACCCTTCCATGACCTCAGCATCAGCTCCTGCCTCCAGGTTCCTGCCCTGTTTGAGTGACTGTCCTGACTTCCTTTGATGATCAACTGTAATGCTAAAGTATAAGTCAAATAAACCCTTTCCTCCCCAAGTTGCTTTGGTAATGATGTTTTATCACAGCAATAGTAACCCTAAGACACTGGTATATATTATGAAATAGACTATAATGTAAAATACATTTCTTACTATGGGTCACAGTCTAACCATGGTATTGTAGTAGTGATCAGAGTCACAGCAACCCAAAGGATGTTACTGTTGTGGAACAATAAATGTCACACAGCTCTAGCTACAATATCTCCTGATCCTGTTCCATTGCTAAAAAAAATTATTTTATGTGCATGAGTATTCATGTATGTGCAACACATGCACACCTGTTGCCCATGGAGGCCAGAAGAGGGCTCCTCTGGAACTGGAGTTACAGCCACCATGTGGGTGCTGAGAACTGAATCCAGGTGTTCTGTAAGAGCAGCAAATACTCTTAACTGCCGAGCCATCTCTCTCCATTCCATCTTTGCTAGGATCTGGACTGCCTTGTGATGTACCCAATAAGAACAACAGAGACCAGAACCTCAAAGTGAAGTCCATTCTCCTACCAATTCTATAATAGTTGAGGGACCCAGTGGCCAAAGTGGCTCCTAAATAGCTACAGCCCAGGAAGATAAGCCTGATTCTAATCACTACAGACTTCGGGGCAAGGAATACCCCAAAGAGGCACAGGCAAACAGATGTCTGTTTTGCCAAATGGCCAAATTTTCTTAGCTGATCTGCGTTCCAACAGTGAAAACCTCAGAAGAAAGTCTCTTCAGTTGAGGAGCTGGATTAGCCAGTAAAAGTGCTTTCTTTTTGAAAGCCTGAGGTCCTGAGTTCAGATCCTCAGAGCCCATGTACACACACAGACACACACACACACACACACACACACACACACACACAGACACATACACACAGACACACACACCATAATCTTTTTTTAAAAGAATCTCTAATGAGGAAATTTTCCTTGTTCAGTTTAATCAGAAAAGAAAAAAAAAAAAACGACATTAAAAAAAAAAGTGGGTAGTGGTAGCACACGCCTTTAATCCCAGCACACGGGAGTCAGATCTCTGTGAGTTTGAGGCCAGCCTGATCTACAGAGTAAGTTCTAGGACAACCAAGGCTACATAAAGAAATCCTGTCTTGAAAATCCAAACCAAACCAACCAAAAAATTTACACTGCTTCTCTCACAGTTTTTACTCATATCTACAACAAATAAGTGATCTGCTGGCCAGTTACATGAACAGTTTGACTTGAAGAACATACAAAGTTCCTCACTGCTGTACACACATACACACCTGCATACATACATACATACAACCAGAGGCTGGAGCACCAGGCAACAGCCATATTTTATATGGCCCTTTAAAACACAAAATACTATTCCCTATCTCTTCCCTTCAACAGACTAACCAGCAACCCATGCTGTCAAAATGGAGAATGAGTCACTGTGGCAGGTAGGACATTTATCAAAAGGTATCTGCGTAGTGGTACTACAAAATCTTTGTGCTCCCTCTCACTTAATATGTATGATATTATACAAGTTAACAGTAAATCTGTAACCAACATTCAAAATCAAAATACGTCAATTCTTAATTTTATATTTCCTTATATTTGGGTCGGGGGCATGTGTGCCATGGCACATGTAGAGGTCAGAGGACAATCTGTGAGAGCTGATTCTCTCCTTCCACCACATGGGTTCCAGAGACTGAGCTTTTTTACCCAGTGAATCATCTTACCGGCCCCAAATAAACATACTAACACAAAGTCAAAAGTGGTATTAAGAATGAATGCTGTGATTGAACGACCTGCCAAGACACACAAACAAAAGGTATAAAGACAAAGTAAGTAAGAAAAGACTGGGTTTGGTGGTATAGACCCCCAGCACTTGGGGGACAGAGGCAGGCAGATCTCTGTCAGTTTGAGGCCAATCTAGTCTACACAGAGAGTTCAAAGACAGCCAGGGTTACATATTGAGACACTGTCTTTAAGGTGGCAGGTGGCTGGGATATAAATAAGTAAAAATAGAGTAATTCTTCTTTCAAGATGAAACAAGAAATATAGTGGGCATTGTTAAGGACTCTTTAGAACTTTGGTTAGTGCTCAACAGAAAGCATGAGACATTTTCCCCATCCATGCTGGAAGAGACAACAAGCTGCAGACAATGACCACTAAGAGAGAGAGAATCAGTCTTGTCCAGAGATCAGCCCCCTGGACAAAAACGATCCAATCCCATGTGATCAGCCCCAAACACATACATATGAGCAACACTAAATGGACTCAGCAGGCTACGTAAAAGGCCATGAAATTTCAGTGGGGTGGGGTGGGAAGAGTTAGGGAGAAGCTTAAGTAAAAATGATACAAACAGAGCTACATACGATTTTCTTCAAAGAAAATGTAAGAAAGGGTGAGATACACTGTGCCAATATTTTCCTTCAGTTCATTCTGAGTCTAACACCTGTTCTCTTAGCCTCTCCCAAACTCCCTTCCCATTTTCTGACACGTGACATTTTCTGAAGCATTCTTCAGGGTAAAACTTTCTACAAAAGTAAAACTCCTACTTATGGGTGAGATGAGGAAGGATAATTTCACTTGAGTGCTGCAAAAAACCCCACCAGTACTCTGAGAGAGACGCTGGGCCACTCAGATGGTGTGGCCATGCTTCTCATTAGCCCCCTTGTGTGGTGTGTAGGTTGATGTCTCCTCAAGGAATTTTCAAGTGCAAAAATGTCATTACTGATGGAACTCAAAAAGTAGATACTTTTAAATGTGGGTGGTTTCCAAATTTTAAGTTGGAGAATTTGCATAATGTCTTAAAGCATTTTCAACCCCGTTTATCAGACAGAGATTACCGGGATAAAATAATAAATAGAACGAGACTGAATCTCCACTGAAGTCCATGCTTTATATTTAAAATAAGTCCCAGGAGCTGCTTGTTTTCTACAAAAACTTTAAATCATGTGATGACAGGCTGACTGTACTTCTTGTAGGAAGTAACGTTAGGTAGGCAAGAGTGACATCACCGCTTAGAGTTTATGTTGCTGTTGAGTCTGTGCTGATACTAGCTGCTCTTTCAGCAGGTGGCAGCAGATCCATGCTGTGGACAGCTCTGGAGCCACAGGTGGCAGGCCCTGACAGTGTGACATGGCACTGCACAGGTGCTGGGCCACCTGTCACTATCAAGATGTCGGATCCCATGTTGTACTTGAACTTCTGCTGGTGGGCTAAAAGGAGGGTCATAAATTTGCATGATGGATTTGGATCCCTTACAGCACATCAAATCATTTGTTTCCATAATCAAACTGGTTTACAGGAGAGTCTTCTAATTCTCACAGGGGAAAAAGAACTCAATGTCCACAAGGAGGCTCTAATAAATGCAAGAATGCTCAGCACTGGGCAGTACCTCCTCACAGACCAGCAAAGGGACACACGGACAATATTCTGACCTTAGTGTGCTGACCTGCCTGGTCTCTTCAAAATCCTGTCAGTATTAGTCTATCTGCACCACTGCCTTCTAAGAAAGCCATAGGTCTTCAAGAAGCACCTTACTGTAAGCCCTTAGACTTTGTGCATAGTTCCTCCTTACTACCCATCTCTATGCTACCCTAAAGAAAAATGAACAAACAAACCCCAGAACACAAACCCATCCTGTGAGACTTCAGAGGCAAGTAAAGCTGTGGGCAGAGCAGCAGCAGCAAGGTGGGGTGGTAAGGGCTGCAGAGATGTGAGGACACCCACCTTATTAATACAATGTGGGCACAAACTACTGGACTCCTCTTCCCAGCTCTACACCAAGGCATCACGATGCAGATGGTTAGCCCACGGACTTGCTAACTTGAGGAAGCCATGACAGGGGCTGCATCCCAGAGCGGGCTATTTCAATCTTATTATGCTGCTACTGCTCTGAAGCCAGCTCTGCTCCTTTCAAGGGTACTGGGCATTCTTATTACTTACCTTCCCACCTCATCCCAGCCATTTCTAGATATTCAAGAAAGAGAAACAGTTCACATATCTCAGCTACTGAAAAGCTTTAGAGCCTCTATACAGAGGGTACAAGTATGAAATCATGTAAATGAGCAAAATACTCAGCAATTCCCTTGACATTGGTGGCAATAATAATAATAATAATAATAATAATAATAATAATAATAATAATACTGCTTCTCTACAGAGTCTGATCTCCTCCAAATCCCACAAAGTTCTGCCAAACCCTTTCAGGCCCGTGTGTGTGTGTGTGTGTGTGTGTGTGTGTGTGTGTGTGTGTAGCGGTTTTTGTGCTGTTGTTTGTTTTGTCTTGTTTTTGTCTGACAACAAGAGGGCTGGAGAGAGGAAACAACCTGATCAGTGCCACCATCACACCACTTTTTAAAAAACTAAGTCCAAGGCTGCACCCAGTTGAGAGGGACCATGATGTACATGGGTGCCAGATGGTGGTAGCAGAGTCTCTACTGGCCATCCTCCTTCTCCTTTTGCTTGGAGAAATGTGGGTATCACAGTGGTAGACACCAGGGGAGAAAGGGGGCCAGCCAGCTGCTCCAACTCTGAGGTAGCACCGAAGAGAAAATACAATTGTGAGCACTTCCTCTCCTTCATCCAATTGCCCCCTAAAGTCAGAACATTGTGAGGGCTAAACTGTGAAGACACAAGAAAGGGAAGGATTCCCCAGAAAGAACTTTTTCAATCCAGCTTTGCAAATGTGATGAATATTAATAGTGCACTATATGCCTGGCTTCAAAGAGCAGCAGCAGAGCCCTCTCCTCAGCCAAAGACATGAACAGATCTAAAAAATGGACCCCACGGTCACTCTAGGGAAGGAACAAGGTGGGTTCATTAGGGGATAAAAAAAGTATTTCAAGTCTATCTTGGACTTAGGGTACTAAACCTGCCCTGCAGCATAAATGGGAATACGTCAATAATGGCCTTGCTTATAAGCAGCATGCCTTTGCATGGCCCTCAAAACCCACTTTGAAAGAACTCACTGATGTAATCTCTGCTATTAACAAGCAACAGGACTAGGAGTAGATGCCCTGAGCTTTATCTGATCTTGTGCCTTCTACCCTTTTGGGAAAAAAACCAAAAGCAAGCTTTGGACAAGTAGGGGTTTAGCAGAGGGTGTGTCTCAGTCAGGCAAATGAGAGCCAGCAACCTGCTTTCCGCAGCACTGCGGACTGAGCCCGAGCTCTTAGCAAGCACAAGAAGTGATGCAGAACAAAGTTTACCCGCCACACTTCCATAAACTCCCGGCTGGTACCCAGTGTCAGTCATTCACACCACAGTCAAAACTCCTAGGCTCTCCTGCTTTGCGGCACAGCAGTGCCTGTGCTGATGGCGTCTGAGCACCAGCCAGGGTGGCTGTCACAGAAAAGAGCCTTGGTTCACTGCAGCTCCTTCTTACTCAAAAATTCAGTTTTCAAAAAACTGGAAACAACCAACCGAAGAGATTTTCTCTGATTTCACATTATTTTAAGTGTAATTTTGTCAAGGCATTCCTTTGTTGAGAGTGCTTGGAGTTTCGCTCTCTCCTAACCCTGTTTGAGGCTGGAAACCTTTTGACTTTGCTCTGGGAGAGCCGAGAAATACTGCAGAAAGCACCACTTAGCACTGTCACCATAGATACAGTTAGCAGGACTGAAAAATATAAGCAATGGAGAACATGGGCAAGGCCATTTTTTCAAGTGTAAACTGCCCCAAATGAAAGGCAGCTAAATGCCTTTACTCGTTCCCTTCTCCTGAAGAAGGGGCACCATTGAACAGTTTCTCCTAGCTAGTTAGAGGGGTCAGCTGCTGGAGATGCCTTCAGAGAGCCCAGCTCCATCCCAGCTGAGTGCCTTACCCTTCATGTTCAACAATCACCATGAGCCTAGGAGCTCCACTTGCAGGAGAGATCATATTTTTAAATGGGTGGTTATAAAAGACAAATGGACAAGTGCACATCATCTCCAACACAAACCCAGAAGGACCCAAGCACAGCTCAGGAAGTCATTTCTGGGACAGCTGAAAACAGATACCTCTGGGAGTCAGGCTGCCCTAGCAGCACAGACAGACTGACTCTGCTGAAAGCTAATCTACCGGCCAGCCAACAGAGAGGGAAAAAATGGAATCAGATGCAGACAGCACGCAGGTCAGGAGTTGGGTGCTGTGGATGTAGGACAATATCAGCTGCTTCCCAATGCCTGACCTTGAAAAAGTCCTTGACTGCAGTAAACCTTGCTTCACCTAACCCAGATGAGCTGATTATGCTAGATAAACTCCTTGGTCGGCTCCAGAAATTCCCACCCCGTAAGAGATGGGAATGAAGAAAAGCACTGTCTTCACCACTCCGGCCACACCTCACCTGCAGAATACGCTATACCGGGAACTAGAATGAGACAAAGAATCCATTCTCATAGGATACTGATACTGTATGGCTCTGCATTTTCTAAAAATTTATCCATATAACAAGCAAGTTTCTACACTAAAAAAGAATGCACACCAGAGGCCATGCCAAAGTGTTAACACAATTTCTTAAATTTGAGGTCTAGATACAAGTGCTAACGAACCTTTAAGAAAATCTCAAAACTTCTCTGTCCTGGCAATAACAAGTAACCATGAGCTGGAAGCGGTGCTACTAAGGATGTCTCCAGACTTGACTAAGAAAAGAAGTGCAGTGTCGTTCTCTTCATAGTGCTCCGGGTGACGCCATTTTACTCCTTCCTCACTGCCATCTTAGTGCCACCAAAAGCTTCCTAGAAGGCTGGCTGGCATGTCCGCTTGTCTGCATTATAGTATGCCAGAGCAGTCAGAGGTGTGATATGAATGTCTTTCCTGTCATGGAAAGAAGCAACCCGATTCTTGATTATAAAAGGCTAAAATTCTGTGTGAAAACCAAAAAGCTTTGAAACTGCAGAGAATGAAGAATGCCCTTCAATTATCAAGAAGAGCCTCCTCTAACAACCAACCAAACCTGAGTAGACCAGGGTGGAAGCAAAGAAAATACAAAGCACTAGCCCTTCTGATCTAAAAAGGTACTTGGCATAGAGCTTTTTATAAAGCCAGTAGCAGGGAGAAAGAGGGGAGGACCCACAGAATAGTCAAGCCAACAGTACTTACAATTTGTCAAAGGAAGGCTTTGTAAGGCTCCTTGAACCATCTGTGCCACATTCTACGTAAGTCAGGCTGCAGTTCTAAGTTACCGCCCAAAGACACTTTCATTTCCAGGGGTAAGCCTTGTAGAAATCTAAGGGAATGGGGCCCTTTGCGTTCTAGCACATACATGAACAATTAGTGCATTCAATGAAGGCTCCTTGGACTGAAAAAAGCACACTGACAGCCAGACTTTCATGAGTTCTACCAGCATTGGGGATTTACAGAATCTCTCCAGGGGTCAGGGCTTACAACTGACTCTTCTAGGTCAACGCAAAGTTGCTGTGAAGAAAACTGCTCTCTCCGGAGTCTCCAACATTTATTAAACAGAAACTGTGCGGTGACCAGGATGAACAGCAGCCACAACCTCCAAGAGGCGGCTTTCTAAGCATGCTACAAGCCGGGAGAATCCTGAGAACTCAATTCTGCGAAGGATGAACTGAAACAACCACTCAGCCTGGTGAGCCAGTCTTCAATCAGACTTCACGGCTAAACCTGATACAGTCTTCAGGGTTAAAGAGAGAAACATTCTTCAGCCTTTAAAATAAACACACAGTCAAAGTTAACAGTCACACATCCCTCTCAGCAGCAGCAGAACAGAACTAAGATCTGAATCAAGTCAAATCCAACTACATTTAAGAGTCAAGGTTTATAAGCTTACAGCTGCAAAATGAGTTTTATATGTGCTTGAAGTCACAATTATTAAGCAAAAAGCACTAAGAATAGTCCCCATGAGTGAGAGAGAAAACCTCTATTTTTTTTTTGAGATCAAAATCCTGTTTTGTTAAGACACCTTTTTCTTATAACTTTCAGTCATGTGTTTACAGATCAGTATTTTTTATCATTATTTTTAACAAAAGCTCTAAAATTCAATCCTTTTCAGAAACAGAGAACATTCTTTTTAAAGACAATAAAAGAAACTCTGAAAGTTACTACTCTTAGGTTTCTTTTTTCCTTCAAGAATCATTTCCATCTGTGATTAGTGATAAATTCATATTTACCATTATTAATGAATAATTACTTAAAGTCATTTGCTAAAATCACTCATGACTCTTGTATTTTAAGAATATAGCTCATCTGATTTTTTACCTAGAACTTAAAAAAAAAAAAATGCAAGGATCTCTGCTACACTTTTCACACTGGCAGCATTAGCTTAAAAGTCCATTTTGCTCATTCAACCAAAGACAAATTTTCAACCTTTAATAGCTATATGAGAAATACTTACTGTAGACAAAAGGATTCCATTTTCTTTCTGGGAATATTCTCCGTCTCCTAAAGAACTCTACTATACGGTATGCAAAATCAATGTTGGTTTTACAGTCACAAAGCTCTTGTGCCACAGCAGCTAATGTAAATGGGTGGAATGGCCCTGCAGTTGCCTTCAGATTCCAGTTCGCCTCGCCCATGATACAGCTAATTGTTAAAATGGTGGATGAGACATTTTCCATACATTACACTAAGGAGCTCTGACGCAGGCACCGCACCCCCCCCCCCCCCACACACACTTCACTTCACACAAAGGGAAACAGTGTGCGACTGGACAAGGCACAGATACCTGAGTCATTTCCCTGTACACAGGGTAGTGTTAGCGGTTTCCTCCATCTTTTACAAAATGCAAACCACAGCTATTGTCTCATCTCAGAAATCAATTCTTTGCAGCGTTGCACCAGGTCAGAGTTTTAAAGGAATCTTCAACCCAGCCCCCAGGGCTGAGAGAAGCCAAATTCTCACAGCTCCCCTCCCTGAGCAGGTCTCCTCCATTCCCCACCTGACAGCTCCCCAGCTTCTATTGTTAGTAAAGAAAGTCCCAGCTCTGAAGGAGCCAAAGCCCTCGCCTAGGTGAGCAATTTCCAAGTGTGAGCTCCAAAAAGAGCTCCAGACCCTACAGCACCCACAATAAAGCACACTCTTGAGATAGAAAGGTGCACATACCATCCTTCTGTTCTGATGGTTTTTATGGTGTGACAATGAACTGACTAAAACAATTTACTTCTGATAGTAATCAAGCTATTAAATATTATCTGTAAAAACATTATGGGAAGTTTTCATCTCACTTCTAAAATAATCTGAAATATATGTACAATATATGTAAAATATCCATATACTTCTCAGAGTTTAAGAAATTAAAAATAGCTTTCTTAATTTAAATTGCCAATAACTGATAATGATTAAGATTTATGCGCTAGAGGTGCTAACATTTAATTTTTCTCATTTAAAACCTTATACTAAAACATTCCCTGTGAGACAATTCCAAATATCTTTGAAAGTAATTTTTCCTTATACAGGAAACATAAGTTATGGGATTCTATGATCTCGATCTCTCTCTCTCTCTCTCTCTCTCTCCCCCTCTCCCTCTCCTCTCCCCTTTCCTCTCTCCTCAATTCTAAAGGAACCTGTTTTATCAAAGAAAAAAATTCTATCTTCATATTTTACATCATACAAGAATTCTGTAGTTCACCTGTCTCTTAAAAACCTTGAAGAAAGTCCACACTACTTGCTACTTAAAGACGAAATCCACAAATAAATAATTAAATAAACCAACTCTTTGAATCTTTAAGCAGATCTCTGCCCCACCCAAACACTTTTTTGTTTTTAAGAAAAACATTAAAATGACAAGGCACAAAAATGAGTGATTCTCAGAAGAATCAAATACTTTTTTCTACCAAATGAGTTAACTGCTACCAAATTTATCTCAAAATTTCACACAAACCAAGATCTTATCTTTCAAAGATACTGCAGAAGGCTGTCACTCTCTTCAGGGCACATCTATCTCAATTTCTTTAGGGAACAAGAAATCCTACCTGCCACTCTCAAGAACCTGAGGAGCTGCAGGCGCCGACCGATGCTGGCAGTCGCTGCAGCTCCTTCCAGTGGGGTGAACGCCGGCCGGCACCAGAGCTTAAGGTTCCCACCCTGAACTGCCTCACTGAAGAGTCCGGTGGGAGGAGAAAGAGAGGGAGGAAAGAAGAAGGCAAAACCCAACCTCTCTGCAAGTGCTAATATGACTAAAGCACTAGACAATGAGGCTGTAGCACCCCTTCAAAGGAGGTACATGGCAGACCCCCTGAGCAGAGCATTACCATCAGAGTGTCCCCACAATGCAGAGAAGTCAGCTGTCAGTCTGCAAGCACAAACTGATGGGAGTAACAGTTTATAGGTTACAGAAGGGTATTTTATTGTTAACGGACTGTACCAAGTTAAGATTAAAGAGGGGGAGAGACAACATGTAGGCAAGGAATGCTGATACTTTTTTCCTCCAACCCAAGCCACTATAATTACTCTGATGTGAATTTTTGATGACTTCCGACATCTTGCATGGTTAATAATCACTTCTCTGTCATGTTCAGTTAAGGTGGAAAATGCATTTGCTGCATTGTGATGCAGTGCTGTGGCCACAGATTGCAACACCAGTTGTGCAAAGCTGGTCCCTTAACTGAGCAGCAGGAATCTGCACATGTCATGATGCTAAAATAAATGGTAGTTAAAAGACTTTATACAGCAGCAGGCAGATTCTGCCATTTTAGTCTACAGAATATGAAGCTCCAACATGCAGGAATATCTCAGAACACTGTGCCCTTGTCAACTGCACTGCCCTTCAGAGAGAACAGTAAATTCACCATCTTAAATGCTTGGTCTCTTAGTAGTTAAAAGATTTTGATACTAAATAGCTATTCGGGTTAATTATATCTTTGAACAGAACAGAGGTTATTTGCATTTCAGGAATATACAGCCAATGAAACTGTCAGTGACACAGGGAAATGCAGGCCTTTTATTAACATATGCTCAGCTCAACTGTCACTTCTTAGCATAACATTTAGGGGGAAAACATATGATGTGTATGTAATGAATGTTCCCATTCTACTGCAATGATTTTTAAGGTGCTTGTCAGAATGGGGTATTTTTTTTTCCTCCATATGTTTAATGTATAACCTGAAAATTAAAGATCAAAATACTAACGTTTGTCTTTGTAACAAAAGGAAATTCAATGCAGCAAAGAAGTATGCAATTGCAGGAATCTTTTTGTATAAGAGCAGAGACGAAACTGCCCAAGACCTCTGCCCAGATGGTTAAAGTCAGACCAGTTAAGGAGACAGCCACCATTATGGCACAGATTGCAAAGAAAAACTAAAAGACCATTCCCTCTTCAAAGCAACATCACAGAGCCTAAGAGTGCAATCTGTTGGCTGCAAACCCAACACCTATACTTGCAGAACCTGAGTGATATAGAATATTTGCCAATTTCATAATGTACTTTTACATAAATATTAATTTAGCCATTTAGCATCCAGAGCTTGGCTACTTAAGATTGTTTAAATGACCATCATCATTTGTCTTTTAAGAAAAAGAACCAGGTTATAGACTTTGATGCTTTAAAGAAAAACAATATAATTAACATTTCATACATCAAAACTTCTGCCAAATATCCAGAATTGAGATGCTTCTGACATTTCTACCTCATGAAAACAAATCAAACCCCTCAACAAAAGGAATAAACACAGGGCCACCCTATACACTGATATTGGACCACTGAGTCAAACAAGGAAAGAGCTTAGGTTACTGGCACAGAAAGCCATGCTTGCCCGTTTTTCTCTGTGACCGCATCAAAGGCCCACCTTGGAGATGTACACTGCTAACAAGCGCTATAAATCTGAAGAGCCTTCCAGTTTTTCTTACCCTAACTTAAAATTAACTGCACCAACAGTGCTATTCAGTGCCACAGAAGATGTCACAATAGTTGCTTCTAACATTCAACAATTCAGGTTTTTGTTCCAGACCCAAAACAAGGTATCACAAACGGTTCAGAGCTGCATGAGGAAGAAGGCAGAAGCATGTACTGGGGGTAGCTTTGAAATTAACCAGGCTCAGCTTATGCTCCAATTACTGAACAAAAGACAATCCTGAGGGACCTCTCTCTAGACCAGTACAAGAAGCAAACTCGTTTGTTTTTGATCAAATACATACTGTATTGAGCATAGCAGACATGCAGTAGTCAGAGTTCTGTCTGGGAATGGAGGGGCAAGAAAAAAAGAACCCAAAGGCCCAAGTGAGGAAAAAGTCAAAATACCTCACTGATGTAGAATCTGAGGGCCACACACAAGGGAGTGAGAAAACCCTCTTTGTTTACTGAACAGCAAAATCTCACTGCACTGAGTCTGTTAAGATGTTTTTAGTCTTTACTAATCCAAAAAAATAAATTAAGAGGATATTTCTTTGTGGCAGAGCAAATTCTAAAGCGGCTCAGAGCCCTTTTCCCCCAATCCATGACAATCTTTAAGGAAGCCAGGCAAGAGGCTTGACTCTGAGCTGCAGACCACTCTGACAGAAAAACACTGCACATACAAAAGAGGTGTCTCTACTGTGTCACTAACTAAACACAAACCAACCCACGCTTAAATGTCTACCAGGCAATCATTTTTAATTTAGCCCTAGACACTAAAAACAAGCAAAACTGGGAATGTTGGTTCATACTTATACTCCTAGTACTGGGGAGGCAGAAGCAGGAGGATTTCAAATTCAAAAGACAGCCTGAGCTACACAGTGAGCTCAAAGCCAGTTTGGGCTATAGAGCAAGAACCTACCTTAGGGGCTGGAAAGATGACTCAGTGGTTAAGAGCCCTTAATGCACTTCCAGAGGACCCAGGTTCAGTTCCCAGCATCCACATCAGGCGGCTCACAACTGTAACTCCAGTTTCCGAGGATCCAACACCTTCTGACCTCCATGCACACTTGCATTCATGTGGTAGACATAAACTCATGCAGGCACACACAGATAATAAAAATAAATAAATCTTTTTTAAAAAGACTATCTCAAGTAAATGAAGGAGAGAGAAAAACTTACATGTCTAACAGTTATTTGTAGAACAGAGAAAGAAAGCCACTGAAATTCCATAGTTCACAAAGAATTATAGCCATTGTCAATTAAAATCATACTCATGGAAGCAACTGTAAAGTTCTACAAGTACAATGGCTACACGTAGGAGACTACTAAGAAGTCAAACTTTCCCAATTTATGGATGGGCTCCGTTTCGTCAGGCTGTTGGGAAGATCAAGTAATATTGCTAGTAGGTACATCCTTTTTTTTTTTTTTTTTAATGGCAGGGTCTCACTCATCATGTAGCCTAAGCTGACCATAAATACTATCTTCCTGCCTCAGCTTTTCGGGTAGCTGAGAATACACAGTGTAAGCCTCCTTTCTTCTTAATATTCCCCTGCTCTCACACTTTCGAGAGCACCTGCTGCCTACACCCCACTGCTTGGCAGTCATTGCATCTACAACACACCATGCACTTGGGCGAGAACACATGCCCAGCCAAAAGAATCACTTTTTAGCACATCAGTTCTATGTTCCCCTTCCTGGCATTGTCAGGTGATGACCCTATATCCTCCTCTTTCACTTTCTGCAAGCTAAACCCATTTTACCTCTCAAGGCCCAATCAGGTCCCAACTGCTCCAAGGTGTCTTCTCCAGCCTCCCCAGAACTCATCACTGCCTTTTTCACCTCAGAACTCCCAGGGCATTCAGAATTCCACAGTACCCCCACTCAGCTGGTCAGTTTGATCCTGTTGTAGGACCATTAGGCTTGACTTTCTAGATTAAAAAGACAGGGAGGTGGTTCTGGAAGGCAGTGTCTAGAACTTACAGTGATTCTAATTATCTTTAGTGGCTACCATAAGCACTTAATAAAACCACTCCAGTCCACTATGTCTCATCCAAACAGAGAAAGGTAGCAGATATTATTTTTGGTTGTTGCTGGTTCTTTCAAATTTCTTCAGCTTCCTGAGATAATTCCAGCCTTAGGTGATGAGGCAGATGCTGAGGTGGTTCTTAGTCAGCATGCAGAAAGGCACCACCCAAACTCTTCCTGTGACTAAGCATTCCCAACAGCATTCAATTCTCAGAGTCAGCTGCCTTCTCATAGCCAAGAAGGTTGGAAAGGATGAGAAGGCTCTCAACCAATGTCAGTGGGAAGGTATTCACAGCTCATCTTGCCTTACACATCAGCTGAAAACCAACAGGAATCCACAAAGTCATGACACCCATTTTATCTAGAACATTGAAGCTGTCAATTAAAAAGATGACTTGGTTATGTCTTTACTTTGCAGTAAAAACAAGTCAAGGTTCATTATCTCTTGTTCATATTCAGGCCAGTTCCTGCCACCTGGAGGCAAGGTTCTTTCTGTCTTCGTCTGCTGTGAGTATACACAATAGTGGGGGGTGGGGATTAACAGTGAGCTAGGATATGATATGAAATATGATATTCAAACCCAAGTGGAAGGAATTTGAAAGGAAAACTGCAGCTGCTCCCTGGTAAAGGTAGTAACCAATGGGCTTAAAATAGGATGAGGAAATATCCTCCACAAATATTCCTTCAGGTAACCCACTACAGTTTATAACAAACTCACTATGTAGTCTTACCTCAAACTGGCCCTAGTGATCCTCCTGCTTCTGCCTTCTGGATGCTAGGATTACAGACATTTATTACAGCTTTAAGGAGCCTCTTGGGTTTGAGAAACTCAAAATGAGAGTTCTTGCCATCCATCTGTCTTGTCTCTTTTTGTCTGTCTACCCCCTCTCTCTCCTCTCTGAAATTAACAGACTTTAGTACTGAAAGATATGGAACAAGCCAGGCAGTGGTGGAGCACACCTGTAACCCCAGCACTCGGGAGGCAGAGGCAGGTGGGTCTCTGCGAGTTCAAGGCCAGCCTGGTCTATGGAGTGAGTTCCAGGACAGTCAGGGCTGCACAGAGAAACCCTGTCTAGAAAAACAAACAACCGGGGGTCGGCGGGGGGTGGGGTGGGGGTGGGGAATACAAGGTAATAAAGTACACAAAGACTCATGAAATTCATAGCTATAATTTCTGAGAAAGCTCATGTCCTTTGTGGGACAAGTTAAGAAAATGAGGTGCAGAAAAACTCAGGTTCTGGCCAGGGTCCTGCAGTCCCCTGGCCTGGGTTCTGCCTTCAGCCCAGGACTTGACATTATTGCTCCTTCCTTGCTGAGCTCACTGCTCAGGGACAGTGCACTGAGAAAAACTGCCAGGCGCATGCCTGAACCCCAGACTTCAGGGATTCTGACATTACCACATGGGGGATAATGGTGGTTTCAAAAGAAGGCCTTTAGCTTGCTAATTCTTGTCACCAGAGTACTTTACACGACAGATGTGTCTCTGCCAGGTTGACTGCAAATAGAATCCTCTGTAAATCCATTTTAAATTTAGTAGGGAAGCTGTTATATGAACAAATACTAAAATGAAACATCCCAAGATTTGTCTTATAATTCCACATATTCAGAGTGTGGATTTGCTTATTAATGTAGGACAGAGAATGTTATTATTATTATCTTAGAGGGAAGACAGATCTTGATTTCCACATAAGCTTTTTGCTGTACATCTTTATTATTTCTACTTTCAGGTTACTAATTAAAAAGAGAGGACTACTTGACAGGGCATGGTGGCACACACCTTTAGTACCAGCAATTCTGAGACAGAGGTAGGTGAGCTCTATGAGGCAGAGTTCCAAGCCAGCCAAATCTACATAGTGAGATCCTGTCTGAAAAATTATAGACAAAAACAAACAAAGGGCTTTTTAATAAAAGAACAGGATTACTAAATTTACCCAGTCCTCAACAATTTAAACATGGGACAAAAAACTATTTCATTTGGGGGTCAGAATTTCATTCACTCATACAAAACATACATTCTTAAAATGTTTCCCTGGACCAGTAAGTTGGCTCGGTGGGTAAAGGCACTCGTTGCCACCCTGGTGGCCTGAGTCCTATCCCCAGAACCTGTAAGGTAGAAAAGAGAGAACAACTCTGCAAGCTGTCTTGTGACCTGCACATGTACATGCTATGTACATAAATATAACTGTAAAAGCTATTCTATGAAGAAAACATATACATGGGATTTTTATTTTTTAATGCTTATTATTAGTATGTCATTCCTAAAGTATTTGATACCAAAATATGATAAAATTATGTTCAAGGATGTAATCCTTAAGAAAATAATCAGAAGCTAGGTGTGGTATGCCTTTAATCCCAGCACTGAGGAAGCAGAAGCAGGCAGATCTCTGAGTTTGAGGCCAGCCTGGTCTACAGAGTGAGTTCAAGGACAGCCTAGGCTACACAGAAAAACCCTGTCTCAAAAAAAAAAAAGAAAGAAAGAAAGGAAGGAAGGAAGGAAGGGAGGGAGGGAGGGAGGGAGGGAGGAAGAGAGAAAGAGAGGAAGGAAGGAAGGAAGGAAGGAAGGAAGGAAGGAAGGAAGGAAGGAAGGAAGGAAGAAAAAGAGAGAAAGAAAAGAAAAGAAAAGAAAAGAAAAGAAAAGAAAAGAAAAGAAAAGAAAAGAAAAGAAAAGAAAAGAAAAAGAAGACAATCAGAGTAAAGACTGATGACCCAAGGGATAGTGGTCTAGACGAAGGGATGAAGAGGCACCCCTGGCCTGTCTTCACCTACCACTTCATGTCAGCCTGTCTAGTACAAGCAGCTTTCTTATGTCACCCTATAAAATACTGTCAAGTTCTCATCTCTAAACTAGGGACACAGGAATATGCAATTCTAAAACTTTTTTTTAAATAGGCTGATTTGGAAGTCTGTTTTCTCTGCACTGTTCTCTCCACCAGCTTAAAAGGCCATGATGTAAATGGTTTTAAAAACGTCTTGTTTTGTCAACATATTTCTTTACACTAGTCCACAGCAAACAACCGAGGAGACCAAATATTTCCAATTCTGTCACCTCACACACCTTCTCACTTACTGGGCATTTCAAACAGCCAAATCCTGTTACAAACCCTAAAACACTGAAAATGTAATAAGTGCAGACACTTTACATGCACTTCACAAAGCATCCTTCACAGGAAGTGTGCTTAAGGTGTGCTTACATGGCTGGTAAGGTGTGGAAAGCTGTTATCTGGAAGTGCTTAAGATGTCTGCGCAACTGTGAACACCACACTGTATACTCAGTCTCTCAGACTACCATGCTCCTTGGCAAATTATTAAAACTAAAGTACCTCATTAAAGGTACTCACATATGATATCTGACACCAAGTGATAGAGACATCTCATGAAACACATAGTGAAGTTGAAGCCCAAAGCAAATGGGGTCTAAGTAACTACAGATAAGTCATTTGTTCTGTGCCTCAGTTTCCTTTTCTGTAAAGTGGGAAACTTCCCCCAGACCTATGTGACGAATAACAGGATTATTCCTCAAAGTAAAGAGAAGTCATTTTAAATGATTTCTAAAACATAGGCTGCACATTTTAATACATTTTTCAAATATGCAGAATGATTTAGACATTTCCAAGGAGATACTTTATTCTGCTCCTCTGCTTTCTCTCATGGCATCTGTTGTTAGTTGCAGTTAAGGAAAAGTGAAATCTGATGACATTAACAGTAAACCCAAGATCCCTAGCTTTCATTTAATTGAGGTGGGGTGCAAAGACAAACAGAATGAGGGAAGGAGGCTGGGAGAAAGGCAGAGGGAATCAAGTTAATGAATAAAAACAAGTCCATCTTTCATCTCTTCTGGCTCCCACTGATGGCAGACGGTGTATTTAATTTGCTGAGAGACCAGATTTAAGGCTTCCTTTGGCATAGTCCACCCATGAATTATTAATGCTTGCAGAAGCAACTGAACATCCGCTCACAGCATCAGAGAGGACAGTAATGATGAACTAAAATGGGATTATTAATCCCACACCCTTTTCCTATGACACCCTCTCCTTTTCATTCTCCTCTACATGATTAATTTTTAGGTATACATTTTGAGCTACAGCCTCAATTTTATATCAACATTCCCATAATGAAAAAAATTGTAATTGACAAATCTTAAGTCATAACAGGTATGTTAAGCATACATTTTCTTGACCATTGTGTCCTTGATGGAGCAGAGCTAAAAACAAGGATGGTTCTAACAGAGGACGAGTTGGCTACGCCTATAATCTCAGCACTTGGGTGGTGGAGGCAAGAGGATCAAGAGTTCTAGGCAAGCCTTGGCAACATAGTAAGTTTGACACTAGCCAAGGCTACTTGAGGCCCTGTCTCAAAAAATCAAAACCAACCAAACAATAGTAGCAACAACAGAAAAAAAATCAAAACAAAACAAAACCCATCACAAATGATTATGTATCTTTTATGGACTCAAGCACTTTTAAAGATATACTGCTTTATAGGTTGGTGCTAATATTTATTTAATTAAAAAAATTTTCTGGGGTTATTTACAGGTGGACTGAATCCAGAAGCCACAAGAACATCTAGAAAACCGGGTTTTCGTTGCACTAGACTTCTGTGTTCACACAATCCAGTTGATCTTAAACAAGATCACTTGTTAAGGCACACATGACATCGGCTTCATCCCAGGGCTAATCACTCTGTGAGGGCTGAGCATGCTTACTTCTAAGCCCTAAAGTGATGCAAATGCTACTGGTCTGGGTGCCACACTTTAACCACCAACCAAGTCTGCTTCTAGTTGCAAAATGTGCAGAAAACATGAGTCACACAGAAGGAAATTAAAGCCAACATCAGGTAGAATGCTAATACAAAAGACAGTTAAAGCACATGGCCCCAGACCTCCCTGACAGGCTCTAAAGTATATCTGTTGCTCTGGTAAACATCCCAAGAAAAATAAGAAGACACAGAGGCATGCAAAGTTAAAAACTGGCAGCCGGGCGTTGGTGGCGCACGCCTTTAATCCCAGCACTCGGGAGGCAGAGGCAGGCGGATCTCTGTGAGTTCGAGGCCAGCCTGGGCTACCAAGTGAGTCCCAGGAAAGGCGCAAAGCTACACAGAGAAACCCTGTCTCGGGGAAAAAAAAAAAAACAAAAAAAAACTGGTATGCCTGAAGCCAAAAGGTAGATTAATTTCCAACTTCATTCTCAGAGTGTGAGGGAGAATGCCTTGTTTTCACTGCTCTTCTCCACCCTCTCTTCTACTCGGAAGTCTGCTTTTATGTGTAATTCATCCTTAAAAACAACTAGTTCTAACAGTATCCCTCCAAACCTCTCTATATAACAGAAAATTCTCACAGATCTTCAACACCAAACTGAAACCAAGAGGAGAAAATTAGCAGAGAATTTAGGCAATGATCAAAAGGTAAAGAAACACATTTTAGGATACTTATTAAAAGAACAGAACATGCCTGTAATCCCAGCACTTGGGAGGCTATGACAGTAGGTTCCTGAGTTCAAGGCCAGCTTGAGCTACTTAGTAAGACCCTGTCTCAGAAAACAGGAAAAGAGAAAAGAATACAATATGAACAAATTAGCTAAATGTTGTCTAAGCTAAATTTCAGTTTTTTGTTTTTTGGTTTTTCGAGACAGGGTTTCTCTGTGTAGCTTTGTGCCTTTCCTGGAATTCACTTGGTAGCCCAGGCTGGCCTCGAACTCACAGAGATCCACCTGCCTCTGCCTCCCGAGTGCTGGGATTAAAGGCGTGCGCCACTACCGCCCGGCCATAAATTTCAGTTTTTTATGAGGATACAAAATAAAAAAATAAGTAGTACCAAGAAAGCACACTTGGTAGCAGGCAAACAAGAAGGTCCGAAGGGAAGCAAGGCCAGAGCTCCAAGGGGCACTTGCCAGAGACCCAGCTCATCCCAACCCCTGCTATGTCAATCAGCTGTGGCCAATGCACACTGCAGGGCTACAGAAGACGTGGGGACAGCAGGCCTGTCTCAGAAGGACAGAAGGTAGGACAGAAGAATGAACTAGGTCCTCCACCTCACTATGCCCCAGGCACTCAGATCTGGTCTGGTCCATTTCCATTAGCAGTGGCAGCAGCTGCTGACTGCATGTCCGGAAAGGCTGAGCAAATGGAATAGGTGGTAGGGAGAAGGATGCAGAGGACAGCTGGAAAGCAAGAATGAAAGGGAGGGAGGCGAGACGGATCAAGTATAAAACAGTAGGTCCTTCTGACCTACTCTAAACCCCGACATTCTGGTCCACCTTGAGTTCCAAACTTGTTCTTGTATACCACTCTGCATTAACTTGGCACCAAGGACTTACTCTTGGAGTCTAAATGTGGCTGATGGGCTCTACTATGACAAATCTCAAAACACGCCCAGTCAGTGAACTGTGTGAGCAGCAACGGCAAACATCTGTGTGACTATATGTTCCAAAGTATTCCTCAGGAGAAAAAAGTGAGGCTTGCCATTGTTCATCCTAAAGCTCACAGGAGTCCTGAGTACAAATTATTTTTCCAAGCAGCACCTTATACATCCTTATAAACCAGATGGTTGACCCCAAATCTTTCACCTAGGAAGAAATAAATAGAAATATCATTTCAAATAAAATAGTCAAGAAGCTATCCAAGAGCAAACACCAGGGCAAAGCATGAAGAAAGCCACCAATGAAAGAGTCGGTGCAGCACACTAACCTACACCTGTGGGCTGAGCACTCAGAGGCTGAACAAGAGGGCTGGGAGTCTGAGGCCAGCCTAGGCTAGAAAGCAAGACCCTGTCTCAAGAGAACATCAAAACACACACACACACACACACACACACACACACACACACACACACACACACACACGTCTATAAACACACCATAAAACCAAGTCAGGCATGGTGGCCCACACTTGTAATCTCAGCATTTGGGAGGCAGATATAGGAAGCACAACAGCAAAAGGTTATCCTCAGCTACGTAGGGAAGCTGGAAGCCAGCCTGGGCTCATGAGACCATCCTTTTTAAAACAAAACAACCAAGCCTACCAAATAACAGCAAGAATTGGCTTAGTGTCTTTGCAGAAAACAGTGACATGAAAGTCACTCTACCAGGTCACTAATTGATACCCTCTTCAGTAAAGCAAAATACATTGTTATACAGATTCGAATCTCACATTTGACAGCAGCAAATCTCTTCTGATGTCAATTTCTTCCACTTCTGTCTTAGTGTCTTCTGCTTTTGCTGTCATAAAATATTCTGACAAAAATCACTGAGGAAGAAAGGGTTTATCTTCGCTCACAGTTCAAGCTACATGTGGTGGTTTAAATGAGAAAGGCTCAACAGGCTCATGGATTTGAATACTTGGTCACCAGAGTGGCATTATTTGAAAGGATTAGGAGATGAGGCCTTGTTGGGGAAAATGTGTCAATGGGAGTGGGCTTTGAGGTTTCAAAAAATCCATTCCAAGCCGTGTGTGTGTGTGTGTGTGTGTGTGTGTGTGTGTGTGTCCGTGTGTGTGTCCCCGTCCGTCCATCCCTCCCTCCCTGCAGGCTGAGGATCTGGATACAGAACTCTCAGCTACTTCTCCAGCACCATGTCTGCCTACATGCCACCATGCTCCCTACCATGATATCACGGACTAAACCTCCGAACTGTAAGCCAGCCCCAATTAAATGTTTTCCTTTATAAGAGTTGCTATGGTCATGGTGCCCTTTCATAACAACAGAACGCTCACTAAGACAGTATAGTTCATCATGGCAGAGAAGATAAGGCAGCAGAAGCTTGAAATAGCTGATCCTATTTCATCACAAGCAAGAAACAGAGAGAGATGAATGTGCACATGTGGGAATGTTCTTGCCCACAATTAAGACAGATCTTCACACATTCATTGACATGATCAAGATAATCCCTCATAGGCATGCCCAGAGGCCCATTTCCCAGGTGTCTCTTGATCCTGTCTAGATGACAATTAACATTAACCATCATAATTTCTAAATAAAGATGAGTGAGGCCAACATCACTGGACCACCTCAAATACTACAGTGAAAAATAAATGAGTAATGGGCAAAACCCACTGAAAAGTATTACACAGATGGCAGGACTGTTCTGATACACCACTAATAGGTCACATAAAATTCCTGGCTGGTTTCTTCCCCCCAAATTTTCCAAACTAGGGTAAAGGCACAGATATTTAGAACAGCATTCCAAATGGTCTGAGGAGGGTAATAAAATGTCTCAATGATTGTTCATGAAATCTGTGTCAGTCCCTTTTCACATAACAGAATGCTTCTTGATTACAGAACAAAATAAAACACCACATATCATTTTATAGGTACTTAGTAATTCTGAGTAGTAACAGCCATTTCAGGCCATCTCTAATGTATGCTTCATGTACTAATTCCTCACTTCATGTAAAAATACAGTTTTTCTTTTTCTTTCTTTTTCTTTTTTAAAGGCTGGGCCTCATATAGCCCAGTCGGGCCTCAACTTCCGTATGCAGCAGAGAATGATCTTGAACTTCTGATCCTCTTACCTCCACCTCTTGAGTGCTGGGATTATAGGTGTGCACCACCACATCCAGTTGTGGTACTGGGGATCAAACCCAGCACCTCACGTATGCAAGGGGAACATTCTACTGACTTAGTCATATCCCCAGCCTTCTTTGTCATTTCAAATAGAGGATTTTCCACAGCCCTAATATCTGGTACCTTGTCCAAATAAACACTTTAAAAATAGTGGCTGTTCCAACAACTTTATGAGGTAGCATGTCAGTCAAGACAGTGTGCTATGAAGCCATTTCCCAGGTTAGTTTTGAATTAAGTACGCCTTCCCACCTGGGAAAGGAGACTCAATGAGAAATTGCCTAGATTATGATGGTCTGTGGGCATGTCTGGGAGAATTACCTTGATTGCATTAACTGATTTGGAAAAAAAACATGCCCACTGTTGGTGGCACTATTTCCTAAGGAAGGGAGTTTCACGGTATTTAAGAATGGAGAAAGCATGCTGCGCATTAGCATACATGCATCAATTCTCTGCTCTCTGGTCTTGATTATGGATGTAATGTGACAAGTTCTCCCAAGCTCCTGCTGATTTAAATTCCCTGCCAGGATGGTCTGTAACCTGGAATTGTTAGCCAAATAAACTCCCTCTCTTCCTCTCTCCCTCTTCCTCTCTCTCTCTCTGTCAGAGTATTTGATCACAATGTTTAACTGTGAACACTCCATGTGCATTGGCCACTACCCTTTCAGTTCCCTGTTTAATGTTCTTTTCATGATTCAGTGGTGTTAGTTTGTATTTACTGTAAGGGCCAGTTAGTCCCAAGAATGATGACATGCATGATGTCAGGCATTAATGTTCTGCTGAATGTCAACTCCTATCTCCTAGAAGTGAATAATCTTGCTGTAGATATATTTTTCCTATATTCTAGAATACATGCAAAGTTGAGAGCTTTGTCTGTATCTTTAAAATTCAAACACACATAATGCCCTTAGGCAGCCAAATCGTATTATACGATACAAGATTTCAACATTCCGGCACACTGCCAGAGCTTAATGGCCAGCTAGACACAAAGTAAGGAAATGGGTCTGCATTAAATCTACAAATAAGTCAACAATCAATAATCCAGCATTACAGTAAAAATGATGTGCCCTTTAAATTGCTTCTAGCATCATCCTTCTAACTCTAGCTCAGCTTCAGAAACAAAACAACGATGATCAAACAAGAAGTTGTACACAACCTATCCTGCACAAGTGCAAAATTTTTCGTTTTGAACTAAAAGCTGCTTTTGGTTTACACACAAGCCTTACCATGCAACTACAGAGTAGCAATCTGAGAAATAATAGGCTGTGCTTTGCACAGTGAATTAAACTGACAGCTCAGCAAGCAGAAAACAAGAGCAAGGAGGCAGCACCTGGAGCATAACTGGATGAGCAGGTTTGGTCCTCCTGGAAAACTCTCTGCCCAAACCCAGCAGGGCTTTGCATCAAGGTTTGGTTGCCAGTTTTTCACTCAGTCAACATTATTTTATGATTAAGTTTCTTTAAAAAAAAAAAAAAAAGAGCGAGACCTACTACATCCTTTCAAAAGGTGGCACATCTGACCTGAGAAATGGCTCAGTGGGTAAGAATGCTTGCTGTGCAAGCGTGAGGACCTGAGTTCAAATCCCCAACACCCACACAAAAATCTGGGTTTGGCCATGCACACACCTGTAAGCTAGCCCTGGCTCATCCAATGTTAGGACAAAGACCGGTGGGTCTCTGGGGATTACTGGCCAACACCCTGGCTCCAGTTCAGTGAGACCCGGCCTCAAGGGAGTAAGGCTGAGAGTAATAGAGGACATCTAATGTCCTCTGGCTCCATGCATGCATAGATGTGCATGCCTATATACACATACAATTTAAATTTAAAAAAGAAAATAAGATGGTATATCTTTCTCAAAATATTTATGGTAGTAAAAACAGATGGTTTATTAAGAAAGGAACAACAGTCCTGAGAATGGAGATAGGTTAGTGAGCAGAAAAAGACTTAAAACACTTCAACTGCACACTCCACTACCTTTCCTCCTTTAAACACACCTTGAAAGTCTACTCCTTTACTTTAATTATCTTAGTCTATAAATGAAATTCAAAATCTAGGGGGCTAAGACCACAGTACAGTCAACAGACTGGAGTTAAAATCAAGTCTCTAAAGGTTTTAGGTTCCAATCTGGAGAAGGGTGTTGGCAGCAAACATCCATCCGCCTCAGTGGGTGGGTGGGAAGATTAGGGGAAGCCCAGAAAGTGCTGGCATGTGCACATAATACATGATCAATAAACCTCAGCTTTGCTACTCTGACATTAGCCACAGTAAAACAACACAGGAATTTAAACTTGCCTTTAACCTGCACTTTCCTGTACAGGGAGGAGGGTAAGAGAGAGGCAGGCAGAACTATCACATTCCTCATAACACAAGCAAATGAATATTCCTCTGCAAATGGCTTACTCCTAGTCTGTAGACGTTAAGTGCAAAACCTGAGACTAGAGGCTGGAGGACCAGCTCAGCAGTTAAGAGCACTGGCTATTCTTGCAGAGGACATGGGTTTGGTTCCCAACACATGCCAGTTCACAACGGTCTATAACTCCTGTTCCAGAGAAGTCAATACCCTCTTCTGGCCTCCACAGGCACCAGGCACACATGTGGTGCACAGACATATACCAAGAAAAACACTCATACACATAAAAGTAAATAAACCATGAATACAGTTAGAAACTTTTATAGCAACCTAACAGCAATTTTATCCCTACTCAACCTAATTTTTAAAAGCAGAGCTTGTATTTTAATGTCTTTATTTTTTTCTAATAATTCATTTTTATTGTATTTTATAAAAGTATCAGCTGAGTGTGGTGGTACACACCTTTAATTCCAGCACTTGGGAGGTAGAGACAGTTAAATCTGGATGAGTTCAAGGGTAGCCTGGTCTACACAGAGTTCCAGATCAGCCGAGGCTACATAATGAGACCCTGTCTCAAAACAAACAAACAATCGTTTCTAAATTTGAGATAAATCAGGAGTGGGGGGATGATCTGGCTTGAGAAGCATTGGTTAAATAAAAAGCAGCTTTGAATTACTAATGGCTACCATATCTCTTCAACACTAAGACATCTAGGACAGCTTGGGTCTCATCATAGAACCAAATGTCATTATAAATGCTCATAAACCTTCAAGGTCCACCAGGCCCTGCTCATTCAGAGGCCAGCCCTGCTGTGAGAGCTTGACATACACTGAGTATGGGAGTGTCTAACAGAGGAGAGAATGTTCAGAGAACAGCACGGCCATGTACTCTCGTTCCTTGAGGAAATTAAGTATAGCATAAACTCATAAATTAAGTAGATCATAAACATATGGTGGTCTGCCTTCTTTAAGATAGCAACAGCATTTTTAAAAGCAATAAGAGGAATGCATCTCTCATATCCTCTTGCTCATGCCATTCCAAGAAATAAACCAAATTAGGCAATAATAATAGAACTTAGTCAGCAAATCTACAGTCCCACTTAAGAGTCCTTTGACTTGAACCACCACCCCCCCCCCCACTTCCCGCCCCTTGTTTTAGAAATTAAACCAACAGTCCAGCCCTGGCTGTAATATATTTAGGAGACAAGGGCTCTTTCTGCAACATGTCTTGGCAGCTGCTGCCATGCTTTAAGTGCCTCAGGGTTCTGAAAAGCACCAGCAGGCTTCTGCTGACTGCACCTCAGTTTCACAGAACGTCCTCTAGGATAACTAAAGTGGCTCATGGGCCTGTGCCGGTCCTGTGACAGCTGCAGGCCACATCTGTCAAAATGAAGGGCCATGTTTGGCATGACTGAAGCAACCTGCCCTTAAACAAGGCTGAGTGTCTGCACACCTTAAGCCCAGGATGGAAGCTGGGCATCTGTGAAGCAGAAACATGCTTTAATCAGCAGCAGCACACCTGGTTCTGGAGCCAGAGCATGCTGTGCTTCCACTCAGCCTCATCTTCTCACCAAACAAACAAAGAAAAGCCTCTGCAGCTGGAGCTCCTCTCCACTCTTCACACGGTAGGCAGGTGGGGGCACTAGTGACCTAGGCCCCAAGTTTTCTAATTTTAGTGGCAGACTTTGCAACTGCCGTCGGCCAAACAAAGGCACCACATCAGGCTACAACCTGAAAAGCTCTGAATCAAACATTCCCAAATGGAAATAAGATCGATCACAGAGCACAGTAGTAGCAGACCAGAATGGTACACAGGGTCAAGGGCTGCCATCTGAAAAGTGCTGCCAATGCCTGACAAGGCTTTAATTCAAATCATATCCACTCCAGTGTCAAGCAGTTGAGAAGATAAAAGGACATGCCCATTTCTGATTTTGGAACCAAGGCATTTAAAGATGCTAGGCTGGAGATGACAACTTGTGTTCCCCAGCTCCAGAGAGCAGGTGCATCAAGGGCTATGGACAGGTTAAGAGGCTAATGAAGGAGGAAGAGAGGCTTCAGTGCCAGTTCAAAGGCACAGCCTGGCCACTGTCTGCCCTGCTCTATTCAGATGTTAGATAAATATTTTATCTGTGAGCTTGTTCCAAAATATTCTAGCAGAGCTATTCCAACTTCTTTCTTCTTTAAGGTAGTAATTGATATTCTCCTGCTCACTACAGGATATAAGAAAGCCCTGTGAAGACAAAACAGCCTGTCATTTCCTGCTTGCTCAGAATACATTCAGCAGCCATTTGCTTGCCTGCTCTGAAAGCCTAGCATTCAGAAGCTAGTGTGAATGGATAAATAAAAGAACTGAAATTTTATATCCCTGGCTTACAGAAAAGCAGTTTTCACATTTTCTACAAACCCAGTTTGACTTCAAAGGTTACAGTCTTTAATTCCATTCACCGAATAATGTAATTGTACTCTGCCACCAAACCACAATGCCTGCCTTTTCTCTGATCACAAGCAGGCAGAAAAACAAAATCACTTCAGTTCTCACCATGATAGTATTAGTATTCTTAACTACAAACACAAAATAGGATACACACTAGCCTGTCTCTGTGAAGACAATTTTTACAAGTTTTGCCAACTGTGAGACAGACACTGGGTCAAGGTTCAGTGTCAAGGACAGCAACAATGTTTGAACAGTGTGAGCGTGGAAGCCACTATGTTCACACAGGGAACAAGGCCTGGCCTAACTTCTGTCCCTGAAGCAGAGCTGGGCAGAGAGAGATAAAAGCTTTGTTAAACGCAGCTCAGATGCCGTGCCCACATCTTGGCCTAAAATATACCTGGTATACCAGAAAAGGATTTCTCTCCAACTAATAGACCCCAAATACTGCTCACTTAGACTCATCTGTTAGTGGGCCTAAAAGCAGTAACTACAGGCTACATCAGGACCAGGAAAGGCAGCTGTTTCAAACTAGGAAAAGACAAGGTTCAATGTCCAGTAAAGTCCTCTACGGGGCTGGGAGGTGGCTCAGTGGTTAAAAGCACTGGCTGCTCTTGCAGAGGACCAGTATTCAGTTCCCAGCACCCACATGGCAGCTCACAACCATCCTTAACTCCTGTTCCAAGGGACCTGATGCCCTCTTCTGGCTCTGTGTACATGGTGCACAAACATACATACAGGCAAAATATTCATACCCATAACATTTTTTTAAACCTCCTTAAACAACCTTAAAAGAAAGGTTACCATGAACTTCCCATAGATTCCTTATAGTTGGGAGAAATATAGTAAAAAAAAAAAAAAAAAAAGATTAATAAACACAAATGCTTAACTAAAAACTTCCAACTACAGAGTACATGAAATAGCTTTATGTTTTCCTATTACATGAAAATATGTAGAGAATAAAAAGTCCTATTTCTTCAGTCTACAGTCCATCAATTCAAAGTTTCCAATCACTTAGTTCACTTTAGATCACCATTTGGTGCAGAGAAACCTGCTCAAGCACATGAAGCATAGAAGAGCAAGACAGAAGTTAGGTGTTTGCCTACTCAAACCATCTCTCAGGATGCAGAGCAAATGGTCAGCATGCAAATGGATGTAAACCTAATGAATGAACCTCATCTGTCTGTAAGCTTCCTACCAAGCTCTGTTAGACCTTCGCTTTAGATGAAAAGCAAAGAAAACTCATTTTTTTAAAAACAGTTCTAGAACCAGGTGTGGTGGAACACGCTTTAAACCCAGCACTGGGAGGCAGAGGGTGACTTGTTTTAAGAGTAAGCTCCAGGATAGCCGAAGCTATACAGTGAGACTCTTGCAAAAAAAAAAAAAAAAAAAAAAAAAAAAAAAAAAAAAGAGTCCTAGAGCCTGGCATACTGGATCACAACTTAGTCCCAGTAAGCAGAAGAAGGAAGATTTTAAGGCCAGCCTGGTGCACACAGCAAGTCTGTATCTAAAAACAATACCAACCACATACTCCCACAAATAAAGTAAAAGCAGTGCAGTAGTCCCAGTACTGAGGTCTGGTTTGCCCACTCCGACTGTACTTGCCCTCAACTAATTCAGACTAGAAGACGTTTCCAGCTGTTCTTCTTTTACAGAATTAATATTTACCCAGTAATGTTCCCAAAGAGCTGCTACTCATCATGCCAATCATTCTGGCAAATCCAACACTATCTCCAGCAAACTGCACAGGATTTCTGCAACCTGTTCCAAACACACAATGAGTGAGCACCACAGCTTCTTGTCCTCTTTCATTTTTTATATAGCTGTGTTTAGATGATACTGTCTCTTTCTCAAGATAGAAAATCCAAAGACAAACTGAAAATAACAATTTGGATGATAAGGGGTTACAGCACTGATTTTTTAAACTCACAAAGACATTCAGTTTCTCTTCTTACTGTTTAAAAAATAAACTGAGTGGTCTGAGCATACTCTACATTTCCAAGAACAGAAAAAGAAGGAAAACAGTGAATATTTTATCATAAATACAGTGTGGTAAGCAAATGGCTTAACAAGCATCTCAACACCAATGCTGTACATGTGACATATCAGCTTTCCTGACTTAATTTTTCTCATGATAATGTATCCTTTACTTAATACTTGCTTCCCCCTTTACTCTTATAAAACATAATCTGCTAATTAAGGCAGATTATGAAGTTGGAGGCCAGCATGGGCTACATAGTAGTACCAGGAGACCAAAGGCTACATTGCTTCTTTACCCTATGAAGTAAAGAAGTAGAGAGCTTTCTGGTCTCATGCGTTATAAGCAGCAGACTGTTTATAACTGAAAAGGTCTGGACTGACATTTTTCTAACACAATATTGTTTGGTGACCTGTTTGGATAGAACTCGTGGCACTGAACTTGGGAATCGAGATGTGTGTGGTCAGCCTCACTTCCTAAAGGCCCCAAGAGAAAACTGAGGATGCACTGGCCTTGTTGGCCTAGTCATGAGGACAGCTAGCTCTAAGTGCCCACTCCAGTACTCTCTATGGAGTTCAGCTGAAGATGTTTCATGATTTTGAGTGAAAGATTGAACATTTCTGGGTTTGGGGATTTAGCTCAGTGGTAGAGCGCTTGCCTAGCAAGTGCAAGGCCCTGGGTTAGGTCCTCAACTCAAAAAAAAAAAGATTGAACATTTCTGGCACATACCGGGTTGAAGAATGTTCCCAGAAAGAAATGTTCAAAACTTAACCCTGAGAACTTGTAAACATAATCTTCCTTGTAAATGTGACTAAGGATCTCGATATGAAATCGTCCAATGAATGCACCTGCCTTTCCTTTTTACAACAGTGCTTTAAGATGGATCATCTGAACTGACATGGTAATTTCACTCTGAACACCAGGAAGAACCTATAAAGGCAGAGTGGGATAATAAGATGCTGCCACAAACCAAGAAATGAGAAACCACCAAAACCTGGAGGAGGGCTTCTCCCCTAGAGCTCTGGACAATAGTGCCAACATTTGATTTCAAATTTCAGAACTCAAAAATGTAAAAGAATAAACTCCCATTGTCCTAGGGCACCTATTAATATTAGTTTCTGGTAATTAGGTGCAATTATTGAAATGTTGATTTAATGCCATTTAGAAATATTACAGCTTTAACACTGGGAAATGTAGCTCCCATTTTTATGGCCTGAACAGGCTATCTCTGCATAGCCTTACTGAATTATACATGCAATGTAGTGAAAAGCTCAGAATACAACTATGTGAAACCAATGTAAATTACTGTTATTATATGATCCATGAGATGTGTTCAAATCATGGTGAAGACATGCAATCTGTCCATCCGTCCCCGTCCCCCGCCCCCCCCCCCCGTTTTTTTTTTTTTTTTTTTGGTCAAGACTGAAGAGCAAGTGGATCTCTGTAAATCTCGTGCCCATGTACTACAAAGTCACTTTGACTAGTCCAGTATAGTCAATTCAGCAGTTATGTCCTAGTACATTATTGCTCTTACACAAATTTGTATAGGCCTTCTTTATGATTGTTTCCAAAAAATAAAATCAATAAACATTTTCAAAAATTCTATTAAGTATCATTCATATTTATATTTAAGTGGTTTCTAAGACATATTTCCGTTGCTGGCCACAGCAACTTTTTAAAAATGTATTCTCAATGCATGCCAGCATCATTGATTAGGACAAACAAAACAGTAGAAACAAAACCCATATTAATTTCAAGCTCCATTAGAAACAGAAGGAAACAGAAAGAGACAGTATGCACATGGAAACATGCCCTCTGAGCTTATAAGACAGCAAACAACAAGCAGTGAGGTCCTGACCAGCATCTGTCAGAGACTGTGCCAGCCCTTCCTTTCACGACAGTGTATTCAGGATCTTAGAAACACATGCGACAGTTCTACTCTAATATTTGGCCTTCGGGGTTATGGTATAGTACATTCTTGTCTAAAAAAATTCACCATTTTAAATACAAAAGTTCATATAATCAATACAAAAGTCAATCAAGCAGGATGTAGTAACTCACTCTTGTAATTCTATCAGGTGTATGATATGTGAATGGAAAACAGACAGACCATCAGCTGTACTTCTAAACCAAGCAACTGAGGATGTCCAATTCAACTCCTACCCACAACCGAAACAGACCAGAAGAAGAGAGAAAGGAGAACCACTCAACACTAATAGTGGCACTACATTAATCAGGCTCCAACATGTAAGCTGGACCTACATAAAGTGTGAGCACAAATCAGTGGTTCTCAACCTTCCTAATGCTGCAACTCTTTAACACAGTTCCTCATGTTGTGGTGACCCCGACCATAAAATTATTTTTTTTTGCTCCTTTATAAATATAATATTGCTACTGTTAAGAATTGTAATGTAAACATCTGATATGTGACCCTGTGAAAGGGACATTTGACATGCCCCCCAAAAAAAGGTTGGAACAACCCACAGGTTGAGATCAATTGAGCCACATTATCGTAATTAAAACCATCAATTTGCTGTGGGCAAACACACTAGAACATACACACAATGGTCTTGGAGTAATTATTTTGTATTTTAAAGCTATTATGGTAAAGTCCAAATAAGAGGGGAAGTTCTAAAACCTAAAGCTACTTTAAAGTTCAAAGATTTTCCTTACAAAAGACTAAAACTCACAGCAATAATCATTCCAAATTAAGAAATTCTGACTTATTATTATCTGACAAAAAAATGACTGAGCATACATTGCTAGGAAACCATCTAAAGGGTGCTGAAGGAGGATGTTCTTACATTAAGCAAATGGTTGGAAGAGATAATAACTCTTAACCCTACAGCCAGAACCAGTTCCCAAAATATATGTTGATTATTCATAGTATTTGAGTTCTGTCCCATTCATGCCATGTCATCAATGTTAAAAGCATTATCACAGAAATCCAGCAGTTGCACTTGAGATTAGGTAATGTTTGTTATAAAAGCAAAATAAAATAAAAACCTCTGTGTTTTCCTATTTGGGGAACATATCAATAATGGAAGAAATCATGAATATCTGTCAGGGACAAGGACAGAATCTCTAGTTAGTGGAAAAATACAGACCCCTGATAAGACAGGGAACTAGATCATCTTACAGTCGGGTTGCCTAGCAACAGGACATTGAGTCAGAGCCCTTGACCCTTTCACCCTGTAAACATCCTATACAAACATCCTGTTAGCTTGCCCCACCTTATGCAGATGACAGCTTCTTGCTCCCCCGACCCTGCAGGAACTATATAAACCCTTCTGGAAGAAAATAAAGTTGCACCTTGATCAGAATCTAGACTTGGTGTGTTTTCCTTTGTATCTCCTGTCCCTACATTCCCTCCTTAGGGTGGTCGAGAACCTGTTGTAGCCCTGCAGGTGGGGCAAATATCAATGATTTCTAGTCTGCCCTCAAAAGTATAGGTTTTCAAATTAGATTAAATTCAGAAATGTAGTCATCAGATGAACTATCATAGGTCTTCAACAGGTTTAGGGATACAGTACCAATTAAGCCCAGCCCATAGAGCACACAATTACCACCCATTTCTTCCTGGACCTGCCTTTGTGGGACCTGAATCCCTTTTATTTCAAAGGAAATCAAGGTTGGCGGTGGCCTAGTCCCCACTACTCAGGAGGGGGGATCATGATCACTTGAGGCCAGACCATACAGGAGTGGGTCCCAGCGAGCAAACACACAAAAACAGGAACAGGTAAACCAATGCAAACAGCACGGCACTCCATGCTGTGCTTTCATTCCTACACCAAACAAACTATGAGGTTTCTCCTTAACAAGTTTACAGCAGTTTCTGATTAGATTAAAACAGCAATCAGCAGTAGTGGCATGTCGGGCTCAATGAGATTGGGGTGCTCTATTAGGCCATTTCCTGGTATCACTAATGCAGCCAAATACTTCCTGGAAATCACTGAGTTGATTTCAGTAAATAGCACTTTAAGTTCCAATACAAGCAAGATGCAAAAAGAAATGTGAACAAATAGTAAAGTTATCTGAGATCCAGCAGAGCAAGCAAGAGAAACCTAACGACTCCTGTCTCTGTGCCTTGGATTAAGCCCAAGTCAGGAAGTGAAATCTGTTCTCAGAACCAGAATTATCTAAAAAGTACAGGTTGGAATTGCTTTCTTAAATTTAGCCACAAAGAGCACTCTGAAAACAACCCAACGGTCCCCCTCTGTATCTCCAAACCTGAGTCTCCTGTTCTTTTAGTAGCTGGGTAAGCAGAAAATTAATGAAGAAAGTGGCAGTCTTAACTCAATTGGTGAAGAAAGGGCCAAGCCTACAGCCTGGGTACATGCTCCAGGCTGCACCTGCAGCTGGCAGCTCTTACCTGAATGTCTGTGTCCTTCACAGGCTCAAGAGGTTCAAAAGTGGTTGCTGCACTCAGACTCTCCAATCTCTGGGAGATGTGGGATATGTCAAGTCCCCGTGACCCAAGAAGAACTGATCTATATGGGGGTGTAGGGCAGGAAGACAAAGAGGGAAAGTAGTATTAGATGTGTAACACATGCCATAAAATACTAGAGTTGTTTTCATTCAAAACCTCCTATCTTGGAGTAGAGGAAGAGACCAGAGCAAATGGTAGAGCACCTGACTGGAACACTTCCATCTTCTGGCCGGGTGCTTCTGTGTGCCTGATTTCTTACCTGCCCATAAAGTTCTACAAACTGAAACAACAGACACACACTGCATTTGGGAGTAAGATATCCAAGTTTTGGTAATGACTGAATTAGAGGGAGCACCTCATTACAGAAGGGAACAATACCAACACCATAGTCAGCTCCAAACACTTTCAGGAACCCCTTGAGGTAGATTAATTATTCACTCCTGTTTTGGAGATGGGAAGCTAAGGCATAAAAAGATTAACCAACTTGTCCAAAGTTACAGAAGGATTGCCAGGATATGGTAGACACAAGTAATCCATCCTAGATCTAGAATACAAACTCTTCACCACCACTCCACATTTAACAGCTTCTGAAACAAAGCCTCAAGGGGCATTTTAACCCAGGAGTACCCAGGTCCAAACGTTAAACTGTCCGGGGCAGCAGATAGCTTGTTCAGGGGTAGTCAAAACAATCAAAGGCTAGTTCTGCATGGCTTGTCTTCAAAATGCAGGTACCATGCCACTACACCTCCAAATTCCCTCTCTGCTCAGCCAAGAATACAGCAGGCTGCTTTCTGAACAATAAAAGTTTCTGAAGAGAAATGGGAATATAGTCAACTTCATTTCTCCTCTCTAGGCAACAAAACGATGAACAAATTTAAAATATAAAATAAATAGATAGTCCAGTATAAAACTGTACATCAGTTAGAAAGGCTAAACCAAACTACAAGCTCAAGACTAGTCTGGACTATAAAGAGCCCTTCTCTCAAAAATCAAAACAAGAAACATATCTTGACTAGTATCTAAAGCTCTTTGAAAGAAAGAGACGTGGGCAAGTTAGGTCAGCTTTTCTGTTGAGATTTATTTTTATTTTTATTCACTGATGTGTGAAAGAATGCCATGTGTACATCAGTGCCCATGAAGGTCATTGGATCTACTGGAACTGGATTCACAGGCCCCTTGACATGGGTGCTGGGAAGCAAACTCAGGTCCTCTAGAGGGGTAAGCAGTGCTTTTAACCTCTAAGTCATCTTTCCAGCCTGCTGTGGAATAATCTTTCTGTACATCGTGAATATGTATTGCTCTCATTGTTAATAAAAAGCTGATTGGCCAATAGCTGGGCAGGAAGAGATTGGGCAAGACAGCCTGACACAGAGAAAATGCTAGGAGGAAGAAAGGTGGAGTCAGAGGAGTCACCAGCAGATGCAGGGAGAAGCAAGATGAGCAAGCCATACTGAAAGAAGGTACTGAGCCAGCAGGTGGTGGCACACGCCTTTAATCCCAGCACTCAGGAGGCAGAGGCAGGCGGATGTCTGTGAGTTCAAGGCCAGCCTGGTCTCCAAAGCGAGTTCCAGGAAAGGTGCAAAGCTACACAGAGAAACCCTGTCTCGAAAAAACCAAAAAGAAAAAAGGTACCGAGCCATGTGGCAAAGCACAGACAAGAAATATGGGTTAATTTAAGTATGGGTAAGAGTTATCTAGTGACAAGCCTGAGCTATTGGCTGAGCATTTATAATTAAGTCTTCATGGGAGTGACTCCCAGGACAGGAAAACTACCTACACCAGCCCCCTTTTTTGTATGTATGTTTTTGTTTTTGGAAGTCTTGTCTTTGTGCCTTTCAACTCAAGAAACAGAAAGTGTGCCTACATGCCTAACTAACTAGTTAGGTTATTTAGATCACCATTTTTTGTATTGTGATTTGGTGACTCCAAAATGTCACCAACAAAGTTGGTTTCACCTTGAGTAAGAGGCTAGAAAGCCAGACCAAATGAGACCCAAGATGATGATGATGGAGATGGAGGAGGAGCAAAGGAGGCTGCTGCCACTAAGGCATTTGGGAGCACACTTAATACCTATGAGTGTAAGTGAAGACTTTCAATCACAATCTAACAGCTTTCTCAAAGAAGAAAAAGGGCTCCTCTATGCTTAGCAGTATTCTGGTAAATATGATGGAATAAATTGTGCTTATTCAGACAGCTCCTCCCTGTAGATTCTTAATTGCTTTGGGTCAACTAGGACAACATCCCTGGGGCATCCCTTCTAAGAGAACATATCTGACAGGCAGCCCACCTCTCTCCTAACAAGCCTTAATAATTACCTTCTACAGTGCTTATCACCTGGCTGATTATCAGGATCACCTACACAAACCTCTTCTCAAAGACCTATTTTGATTACTGTCGGGCAAAGAAGAACATTAGTATAATGTTCTCCCTCCTTTCACAACAGCTCTACTGATATGAATTTGCTTACCACAAAACCCATCAGTTACAGTGTACATACAATTCAGTAATTTTAATATATTTGTACAGAAGCATATAATCATCACCATCAGCAATTTTAGAATATTTTCATCATCCCCAAAAGAAAGCCCTATCATGAGAAATGTCTCCCTTTTCCCCTTATGAGATCTTGTCAATGCATATAAATGGAATAATACAAGTCTTTTGTGAGTGGTGTCTTCCTCTTAGTGTAATGCTTTTGAGGGTCATCTATCTGGGGTGGATATTAAGAATTAATCGTAGCCGGGCGGTGGTGGCGCACGCCTTTAATCCCAGCACTTGGGAGGCAGAGCCAGGCGGATCGCTGTGAGTTTGAGGCCAGCCTGGGCTACCAAGTGAGTTCCAGGAAAGGCGCAAAACTACGCAGAGAAACCCTGTCTCAAAAAACCAAAAGAATTAATCGTATTTTATACCATACCCCATTTTATGTATCCATTAATCAATCAGTGGGCGGGCATTGAGCTGCTCCTAAGGTTTTCACTCTTGTGAAAAATGTTGCCAAGAACACCTATACACAGGTTTTGCAAGAATGTTTACATTTCTCTTGGATATATACATTGGAGCAGAGCTGCGAGGTTAAATCAGAATTCTGTTCAGTCTTGTGAAGAGCAGAGACCATTTTCCAAAGCAGCCACATCATTTTGTAACCTACCAGCATACATAATTCCCACATCCTCACCAATACTTCCTTTATGATTATGCTATCCTAGTCAGTCTCTCTTTTCTGGCTGTTATTTAAAAAAATGGTTAAAATACAAAATTGAATAATGAATTTCGGGGTTGCAGATTTAGCTCAGTGGTAGAGCACTTGCCTAGCAAGCACAATGTCCTGGGATCAATCATCAGCTCCAAAAAAAATTGAATTTCACCAGGTGGTGGTAGTGCACGCCTTTAATCCCGGCACTCGGGAGGCAGAGCCAGGTAGATCTCTGAGTTTGAGGCCACCCTGGTCTACAGAGCAAGATCCAGGACAGGCACCAAAACTACACAGAGAAACCTTGTTCGAAAAAAAAAAAATTGAATTTCTTAGTACCTGTCACTCAGTTTTAACAACCCACAGGGCATGATCAATCCTATCCCACCTGCCCCACCTATTTTCCACTACCAGATTATTTTGAAATAGATTATGGTAGATTGAAGATATTTTCTAACTGTTTCATAATTTGAAGATTTGCGTTCATCTGAATGAGTACCAAGTAAGATCTTGTGGATGACTGGTATGCTTTCTAAATCTTTTTTCCTTTATAGGTTTTCCTTCCATCTTATTTTTTTCCTTCTAATTTCTTTGTGGAAGAGTTTGGACGTGCCTTATAAAACAATGTAACTCAGACTTAATTATACATATGAATCACCTGACTTCTTAAAATGCTGGTTTTGAATCAACAGCTCTGGGATAGAGCTTGACATTCACTTCAAAACCTTGTAGTTGACACTTAGGTTATTGATACAGAGTACACTCAGAGCAGCAAAGATAAATTCTGAGTAGATGCAGGCACCATTATGTTGTTGTGGTATCTGTTCTGGTCACACTTCCATTAGGAGGTACGGAATATCTGTGGACACTGATGCCCACTGCTGAGACTCAGCTGTGCTTATACCTTAAACAGTGGCGCTCTATTTCTACCTTTACAAATAGTAAATAGTGAGCTGGTTATCTAGTGTCCTTCAACATGACTGATTTTTATTTTAGTATCAATATAAACGGATAAACTAAAACACATTTAATATGTTTCAACCTACTACATTTTAAAGTTTTTTTTAAAGATTTATTTCTAGTTTATATGTATGAGTGTTTGTCTGCATGTATGTCTGTGTACCACATGTGTACATACATGATGCCACGGAGGCCAGAAGAGAGTGTCAGATCCCCTGGAACTAGAGTTACAGATGGTTGTGAATTGCTGCCATGTGGGTGCTGGGTCCTCTGAAGAGCAGCCAGTTGCTCTTAATGCTGAGCCATCTCTCCAACCTCCTAATGTATGTCTTATTCTTCAGATGTTCAAATTGTCTCACCATTGGCCAGTAGAAGCCTCTTCAAGTTTATTTCAAAGTTTTAAAGTTTGATTTGATTTTACTGTGTTGTTGTATGGTGGGAGTGTTTTGGGGCTTATGGTGTTGGGGATATACCCAGAACCTTACATACATTAAACCACTACTCACATGTATGAATAAGTACTGCCTTCTGAGTTCTTTCTGAAATGACTCCAGTAAGTCTTTATAACTTTGCCACCTGACATGGCAAGATGTTTCATGTATGTCTTAAACAGAGACCAAGGATCAGCTAACTCTACAAAGAGCCCTAGTTACCTTTAAAGGACTTTATAGATAATTCTCTGGGCAACCAGGATTGTGTATTGCTGCTAGGCCTCTTCAACAGCAGAGCTAGAAATGGAGTTTTTGGTTTTGCTGAGATAAATTACAACATAAATTAATATTATTGCTTTCAATTCAAATTCAAGAACACTGAATTGTAGGTTTACTTTAGATGTTCTAACTGTATCTCCTCTTCCCATCTCAAAAGGCTCACCACTACAACTGCTAATGTGTTTTGGCCTACCCAGGAGCTATGCTCCTATGCTCTGCCTGCCTGCTGTCAGGCACCCTGACATGATAGTTACAAACTAACCCTCTGAAACTATAAGCAAGTCCACATTAAACAGTTCCTTTTAATAATTTGCCTTGGTCATGGTGTCTGCTCACAGCAATAGTAACCCTAGCTAAGACACCAATCAATCCACATCCCACATTCCAATCATCTCCTTCATCAGATTCTCACAGGTGATCAGAGTCTGGGTCACAATCTTCTTTCCTAACCAGGCCAAGGTCAGGAACCAGATAACTAGAGACAGTCCCTGTACCACAGCCTACTAATACTCCCCACACTAACCAATTCTAATCATATTTACCCTGCTCTTCTACAGAAACCACAATGAAAGTCCCTGCCCTTGCTCCAGCTGCCTCTTGATTAGGCTTGTGCTATAATCCCAAAAAACACAATCCTATACAACCATAACCCTGAATGTCAAAATCTCAAAGGATCAAAATACCAAAAATATAATTCTGGGAAAATTAATTTAAAGAACATAAAAGAGATTCATTGGAGTCAGGTATAATGACACAGAGGTACACACCTGTAATCTTAGCATTTGGGAGGTAGAGGTTCAGGGTAATCTCCTTTCACAGAGCTTGAGGTCAGCTTGGGCTACATGAGACCGTGTTTCAAAATAACAACCACAAAAGTCATTTATTTGCGTGCGTGCGTGCGTGCGTGCGTGCGTGTGTGTGTGTGTGTGTGTGTGTTGAACCCAGGGGTTTTTATTGCTGTTTTGTTTGTTTGAGACAGGTTGCTGTTTGTTTCATTCAGCCCTGGATGTCCTGGAGTGTTTCTGCTGGGACTATAGGTGTGCACTACCACACCCAGCTAATTTCTCTTTTAAAAGAGGGGTTATTTGAGAAACATATAACAGCATGAGAATATTTCATGGGTGACTTTATAAAACATTATGAATAATAAACATTATTCAAATGTAAACAAATATACTACAACTGTATGGTGGCATGATAAGAATGGACCCCCCATAGGCTCATATATTTGAATGCTTAGTCATCAGGAAATGGCACTATTTGAGAAGGATTAGGAGGTGTGGCCTTGTTGGAGGAAGTGTGTCACTGAGGGTGGGCTTTGAGGTTTCCAAAACTCATGCCAAACCCAGTCTCTCCCTCTGCATGCCTGCAGATAAGGATGTAAAGCTGTCAACTGCTTTTCCAGTAACACATTTTCCCCATTATGATGATAAGGGACTAAGCCTCTGAAGCTGTAAGCAAGCCTCCAATTAAAATCTTTCTTTTCTAAAAGTTGCCTTGGTCAGGTGTGGAAGCACACACCTTGAATCTCAGCACTCCGGAGGCAGAGGCAGGAGGATCTCTAAGTTCAAGACCAGCCTTGTCTACAAAAGGAGTTCCAGGACAACCAGAGCTACACTGAGAAACCCTGTATTGGGGAAAGGAGTTGCCTTGGTCATGGTGTCATGACTAAGACAAAATGTAAGAACAAAAGTTATAGACAAAATCATATTCATAAATAAATATGTCAAAAAGGCAAAATGTGGGTTGGAGAGATAGCTCAGTGGTTAAGAGCACTGTTTGCTCTTCCAGAGGACCCATGTTCAATTCCCAGCACCTACATGGCAGCTCACAATTGTATGTAACTCCAGTTCCAGGGGATCTAACACCCTCACACAGACATACATACAGGCAAAACACTAATGCCATAATTTTTTTAAGTAAATTTTTAAAAAGGCAAAATGTATAAGCATCTATCCAGGGGCTATATACACCAGCTCGGTAGTATACTACCTGCTTAGCTTGCATTAAAGCCCTAAGTTCAATCCACAAATATCAAATAAAAGCACTTTATTCATATATCATTGTAACTAGCAGATGGTACATGCAACTTTATAACTGCAGTCCTATGAAATAGCATGATGGATAACCTATTTTTCTGCTTGTTTTTTAAAAATTTATTCTATGATATATACCAACAAAAGCATTACCTATGATGTCTTCCCTTCCAATCTGCACCACACTCATATACAGACCACAAATTTGGCAGAAATAGTACAAGCAATCAAACTAGGAAGCACCACTGTCGAAATGCCTCTCATCCTACCATGCACATAATTATTTTTGAGGCAGTTAGTAGCTGCTGGCTTCTTCATTTATTTAATAAATGTGGCTTTCATTTATTAAAACCTCCTGGAATTTCATCAGCTGAAAGGAATGCAAATGCTGATGAATGATGTATTTTTTTACATGAAGTTTCCATCATCACTGTACTGCATGGCTAATCCTTTCTAAAGAGCTCAGCTTTGTATTTCTCATGAGGCAGCTTTTCCAAACACCAGAAGTAAAGTTTGGGGGACTTGGGATTTCAAGATTTCAACTTTTGAAATTACAGCATTCTGGATCAGCTCCTTTAACAGTATGACCAATCTGGCTCCCAAACAATCCCAGTACTCACTTGGGAGGCTTTGTGGTATACTATGCCTCTTCTATTTTTAAGTATCTGTGGGGAAAAAATGTCCTTTTTTTTTTTTAAAAAAAAGATTTATTTATTTATTATGTATACAGAAGAGGGCACCTGATCTCATTACAGATGGTTGTGAGCCACCATGTGGTTGCTGGGAATCGAACTCAGGACCACTGGAAGAGCAGTCAGTGCTCTTAAACTCTGAGCCATCTCTCCAGCCTGGGGGAAAAAAACTTCCTTGTCGAGAGTCACTTCCCTGTCTGTCTTAACCATGTTCAATTAAGACAAATAGTATTTTTAAAGCATTTCCTTTTTTAAAATCAGCAAATATTTACATACATTTGTATCACTTACTCTCCAAAAAGAACTTGTGATGTAATTCTCGTACTATACAATCCATCCATTCACTGTATAACATTCAGTGGAGACTCAGGGTTATCCAACCATCATTATAATCAATTGTATAACATTTTCATTGCTCCCAAAAGAAAACCTCTACTTGTCAGAAATCAGTTCCCATTTCCCCATTCACTTGCCCTAAATATGGCAGCCCTCATTTATCTTCCTTTTTCTGCAGATTTGCCTATTCTGGACAAAACCCAAACAGGGCCATACAAATGTAATCTTTTGTAACCAGTTTCTTTGACTTAAACTTTTAGGGTTATCCATATAAAGCATATGCCCCTTTCTTGACAAATCAGATCCTATTACATGGCTATGCCACATTTTGTGCACATATTCATCAGCTGGTTGACACCTGCCATTATAATTAACATACAAGTTTTGTGTAGACACGTTTATATCTCTTAGATTTATACCTAAAAACAGAATCACTGGGTTATATGGTAACTGCATGCCCTTTTGAGGAACTCTGGACTATCTTCCAAAGAGGCAGAACTTTATATTTCAACCAACAGTGCATGAAGGCTCATCCAGATTTTTGCACATTCTCATTAATGTTATTACATGTCTTTTTTATTAGAACCTTCCTAGTAGGTATGAAGTGGTACAACACTGTAGCTTTGACATGTACTTCTCTGGTACCTAATGATACTTACTGGATAATGATATGCCATTTTAAAATTAAGTTGTCTTTTTATGAATAAATTCTAAAAAGCTAAAAAGAAAACATGGAGCAGTGATTTGTTGTAGTATACTAGTTAAAGATGTGTTACATTTGTTTATGCTGTGGAATATTTGTTTAGTGATGCAAAGATGTGTTGCATTCTTTTATGCTGCATTTGTCTAACTCTGTGAAACTGTGTTAATTTGCCTGTCTAAAACACATGATTTGTCTAAAAAAGAGCTGAACGGCCAGTAAGAAGATAGGAGGAAGGATGGCAGGGCTGGCAGGCAGAGAGAATAAATAGGAGGATCGAGAAAAGGAGGAGGACTCAAGAGGCCAGCCACCCAGCTACACAACCAGCCATGGAGTAAGAAGTAAAGAAAGGTATATACAATATAGAAAGATAAAAGCCCAGAAGGGAAAGATAGGATAATTTAAGTTAAGAAAAGCTGGCTAGTAATAAGTCAAGCTAAGGCTGGGCATTTATAAGTAATAATTAGCCTCTGTGTGATTAATTTGGAAGCTGAGTGGTGGGACCCCAAAAGTGCAAAAGAGTTTAAAAAAAAAGAAAAGAAAAGAAAAGACCAACTACAGTGAGTTGGCTCAGTGTACCCACTGGATGTACTTGCCACCAACCTTGACCTGAGTTTGATCCCTGGCAATATGTCCTCTGACTCCCACACATACATACATACACATGCATGCATGCACATGCACAAACACACAGACACAAATAAAAACACACTCACAGAGAAAATAATTTTTTAAAAACTCTGAATTTAAGTTTGTCTTAGATAAGGTTTCTATTGCTGTTAAGAGACACCATGACCATGGCAACTTTTATAAACGAAATCATTTAATTGAGGCTAGCATACATTATCATTATGGTGGGAAACATGGTGGTGTGCAGGCAGGCATGGTGCTGGAGAATGAGCTGAGAGTTCTACATCTTGATCTGCAGGCCACAGGAAGTAAACTGTCTACCACACTAAGGGCAGCTTGAGCAAAGGAAACCTCAAAACCCACCCCAACAGTGACATACTTCTTCCAACAAGGCTACACCTACTCCAAGAAAGCCACACCTCTTCATAGTGCCATTCCATTTGGGGACCATTTTCTTTAAAACAACCACAAGACTTCCTTAGCATTTAAATAAATGGCAAGTATTTTTTCCTAAAACATATTTCTTTCTTGACATTTGCATTTGAAGCACAAGTGTTTCACTTAGATAAAGCTAAACTGCTCTGTTTTTAGATATATCCTATTGGCCTAATATCCTAGACAGCTCTGCCAAATCTAAGGTCAAGAATAGTTGTTGGTTTGTGTTTGAAACCCGGGTAGCCCAGACTGGCCTTGAACTTGTGCAGACAAGGATAACCTTAAATTTCTGGCTCTCACGTCTCTACCTCTAGAGTGCTGATATTATAGGCATGTGCCACTCACTGTCTTAGTCATAAACTAAGTTCTATGTGAAGAGGCACCATGACCAAGGCAACTTATAAAAGGACGCATTTAATTGGGGGCTTTCTTACAGTTTCAGGTTAGTCCATGACTACCATGGTAAAGAGTGTAGCAGCAGACAGGGAGACATGGCACTGCAGGAATACTAGGAGCTTACATCAGCTCTGCAGGCAGCAGGCAATGGAAGGCTGGGCCTGGTGAGGGTTTTGGAACCTCAAAGCCCACCCCCAGTGACACACCTCCTTCAACAAGGCCACACCTCCTAATCCTTCCTAAACACTCCAACTGAGGACTAAGCATTCAAACATGTGAGCCTATGGGGACCATTCTCCTTCAATTCACCATTGCCACCAAGATTTAAGTGATTCTGGGGCCTGAAGCCAGGGCCTTGGGCATGCTAGGAAAGCACTCTACCAAGTGAGTTACATCCCTACCTCTTGAGGTCAGGAAAATTTATGCACACATTTTCTTCCAAGAGTTTTATAATTTTAGTTCTTACATCTACACCTACAGTCCAGCTAGAATTAATGCTTGTGTATGGAATGAGACAGGGGCCAACTGTATTCTTTTGCATGTAGACATCAGGTTACCCCAACCTTATTTGTTAAAGACTACTCTTTTCATGTTCAATGGTCTGAACACCTTTATTGGGGGAAAAAATCATAACCACATAAACTTTCTAGACTCATAATTCTAGAATTATGTTGTTTTAATAGGAGTAAAGGGAAAACCCAATATTCTTAGAGTTGTTTTAAGATTACAGATACTACTGACATTTTTAAATTTACTTTGTGTATGAGGGCTTTGCTTGCTGTATATATGTGCATCACATGAGTGCCTGGTGCATCTAGAGGCCAAAATAGGGTGGCAGATCCCCTGGAGCTGGAGTTACAGATAATTATGAGCCACCATGTGGGTACTAGGAACTGAACCCAAGTCCTCTGGAAGAACACAACCACTGAGGCCCATCTAGACTTGTGATTTTATTCCAACAATCTATTTTTCCATCCTTATGCCACATAATCTTGGTTAGTGTGGTTTTGTCTATAAACACAGGGTCATTATCATGAAGCCCAGGTTGACCTTGGAACTCACTAAGTAAGGCAGGAAGACCATGAACTCCTGCCTTAGGCTCCTCAGTGCTGAGAATATAGTTAGAGATGACCACACCTGGTGATTGTTGTGGCTTTCTAGGAATTGAAGTGTCAGTTCTCTTTTCTTGTCTTTTAAAGATTGTTCTGGGGACTGGAGAGATGGTTCTGTGGTTAAAAGCACTGGCAGCTCGCCCTTCTAGAGGACCTGGGTTCAATTCAATGAGCATCAGGCACATATGTGGTATTACATACATGCAGGCAAAACACTCATCCTCATTTTTTTAAAGATTGTTTTGGCCATGCAAGAGCTCTTGTATTTTGATTCAATCCCTCAATTTCTCAAAAAGAGCCAGCTGGGAGGCTGGATTTTTTTCTATCTTTTTATTTATTTATTTTTTTAAATGAAGTATTTTTTTTAAATACTTATTTATTTATTATGTATACAGTATTCTGTCTACATGTATGCTTACAGGCCAGAAGAGGGCACTGGATCGAATTATGGATGGTTGTGAGTCACCATGTGGTTACTCGGAATTGAACTCAGGACCTCTGGAAGAGCAGACAGTGCTCTTAACCCCTGAGCCATCTCTCCAGCCCCTATCTTTTCTTTTTCATCTAATGTGTATGGGTATTTTGCTTGCATGTATGTTTGTATACCTTGTGCATGTCTGGTGCCCTTGAAGGCAAAAAGAGGGCATCAGATTCCCTGGAAGTGTAATTAACAGATGGTTTTGTGAGCCACCACATAGTTGTTAAGAATTGAATCCAGGTCCTCAAAAGAGCAGCCAGAAATCTTAACTGCTGAACCATCTCTCCAGCCGGATGCTGGGATTTTAAGTTTTTGTTGAATATATAGGTCAACATGGGGTGTACGGATACCTTAATATAAACTTCCAATCCACTAACACAGGATATCTTTTATCTGCTTTTTTAAACAGAAGGAAAAAGCATTACACCTACCTACCCATCCACCCTTTTGTTATTGTTGCTATACTAGGGACCAACTCAGAACCTTTCATGTGCTAACCTGCATTCTATTACTGATCTACATTTTAGTATTTTAGACATTTTTCTCTACCTTGAAGTGTTTATTTAATAACCTCTCCTGAATTCACTCCATGGTAGTGTACATGATTTCTCCTTGGTACTACTGGAAAGTATCCAAGTATACAAACCTGGCACATCTATTCAGCTAGTACTGAAAAGAAAGACACTTGTGATTTCCTATTTTTCCTATGTCACATAATGCAACAATGAATCTTTGTGTAGACTTCATATTTATGATACTAGATCTTTGGGACAGAACCCTAGAAACAGAAATTGCTAGATCAATTTTGCTAGCTATTTCCTAATTAAATTTCAGAGTACTACATCTTCACAGTGACATGTGAGAGTTCATCCAAATGACTTTACATATTCTAGGGTAAAAAACTCCAGAATTGAAAAACCAGCTTTTGCCAGGTGGTGGTAGAGCACGCCTTTAATCTCAGCACTTGGGAGGTAGAGGCAGGCAGATCTCTGAGTTTGAGGCCAGCCTGGTTTACAGAGCGAGTTCCAGGGCAGTCACGGATACACAGAGAAACTCTGTCTCAAAAGAACCAAAATCAAAACAAAACAAAAATTTTTAAAAAGGAAGAAAAGAAAAACCAGCTTTTGAGACAGGTGTGGCAGCTCATACTTATAATCCTAGCACTGTAGAGGCTCAGATAGGGAAGTAAGAATTACAGGCCAGCTTGAATTGCATATTTAGTTCCAGACTAGCTTGGGCAACAAACAGTGTAGCTATTGGAATTGAAGAGAATGGTCATCTATGTGGCACCTACAAGAACTACACAACATACAGCTTATGCTTCGTCTATGTAGAGATGCTGTTAAGGGAGAAGGAGGAAGGGAGAAAAATCTCTGGCAGAAGTGTTGATCTAGGTAGGGATGGTTAGACCAGCAACCTTTCATATGACAGAGCTCTACTACTAAGCTATACCTCTAGCTCAACATTTGGCTTTTAAGGATAGAAAAGTCCAAAGTCCTCTGCTTTTACTGGTCCCAGTTCTAATAGTCTGGACAGCTCTACATGATCAGAAAGCCACAAAAGATGGAGTCATACTCCAGAGTCTCCAAGAGTCCTCAAAGTCCCCAGAGAAAAAGACACAAAAGTTGTTCCTAGTACATACAGGGTTTAGAAAAAAAGAATAAAGAAAGAAAAAATTGGGGGAGGGGATCAACCCTCATCTACAACGTACTCACTGAAAAAAATCTTAAATACTTTTCTTTCGAAGCTTTAACCATTGACATCATCAACACTACCTTTCCTACTTTTCAAACTTTGATAATGAAGTCAGGAAGAATGACTACATCAATTCCCTGGGAAGAGAAAGTACTTTATGGCAAATGCCAAGAGGGATTTCTATTAATCAAGCTAACTTTGAATGTAGCTGCCCACTTCCTATCTGACCTTCCTTCCTCAGAGAACTGAGATAGATGACACTGCTTCACAGGGCTGACGTCCTGTTAAATGACGGCACCGTACCTAAGCAACACCAAGTGGCCAAAGACAGCTTCACAGAATTATCACAAGAAAATTACTATTGACTATGCAGCTTTGGCCAAACTATGTGAGTGTGTGCATGATAGGGAGAAAACTGTAAAAGATTAGGCAAATTAATAACAATAGTTACCTCGGAGGATAAGTTTAGGGGAAGAGAGTGATTACTATCTTTTTTCTTTGTACATCTCTAGGTTGTTTGGCTTCGGTTTTAATGGAAAAATCCATTGATCTACTTCTGCTGAAAAGCTGTAGGGAGACAAGTGATGAAGGACACTGATAATATTCTGCATTTTAATGGAAATACACACATGGGTGTTCATTTACTCTATTACTCACACAAGGAGTTATTGAGATTCTCCTGTAAGAAACAGACAATAAACATTTCAGTTTGCAGGCCATTTAATTTGTTGCAATCACTCAGCTCTGCTAAACAAAAAACTCACACAGTTAACATATAAAACAAGTAAGCGTGGCTATGTTCCAGTAAGATATAACAGATAGCAGGCTCTCGGGCCACAGTCCGAAAACCCCTGCATTATATACGCCAGGCATATTCTTTATGTGTGGTGAAAAAAAAAATCCACAATGTTTAAAAGACCAAGAACACACATACAAAAATGGTATCAAATCTATTCCCTAGACCTGGAAGTGTTGGCACACACCTGTAATCCCAGCTACTCTGAAGGCCAAGTCAGGAGAGTATCATGTTCTAGGTCAGTCAGGAAACAGTAATATTCCATTAAAAAGGGGGGGGGGGAAGCCTTTTTCTTTGAAAATAAAAATGCATGTGGTGCAGGCAAAACACCTATACACATAGAATCATTTTTTTTTAAATTAAAAAAAAAAAATTCACAACTCAGGCCAGACTTAAATCTACAATCCAAACTCAGACCTTAAAGGCAGAATTTTCTTTCAAAAACTTACTTCATGTAACAAAAAAAAAAAAAAAATCCTACTCAGTCCTCTTCTCTGCCCTCATCTAGCATGTACTAAAATATTCACATCATACTTTGTGTTCCTGCCTATCAAAAAGATGGAAAAATACAGTCATCAGCCCTCTGATTCCTTTTTAAGCTCCTGCCCCACCCTATATCCATTCTTTCAACGTTCTAACTCCCTCCTCCCTAAAATAATGAATTTAAGGTAGAAGAGACAAGGAAGAATGGAAATTTACAAGAAAGAGAATATAACTGATAATTGTTACCAAGAAAACATTTTCCCTTTCTGCTCTTAATAGGCTGTAAAGCTGATGCAATTAAATTATAACTATAGCAACTCAGCGGGTATCGGGGCTTTCGCTCCTGCAGCATCTCTGCACAAGCAGAGGCTGCCTGCTTCAATCAGGGGAACTGTAAGCAGCCAGGAGCAGAAGTGTGGAGCCTGCAAGCAAGGCAAGTTAGTAGAAATATCTACAGACTGGCTGGGCGTTTTCTACAAGGCTAGGTAGTCTAAAAAAAAAAAAAAAACAAACAGGAAACCTGCCAGGGTTCATCTGACTTACCTTTATTAATGACAACAAAATCAAAACTAGTATTTAAGAAAATAAGACTCTAGAGAAGACTACAGAACATCCACAGCATACTACTGACTTCATAGAGCAACTAGCCACTCAGTTCTCCAGATAGCTAGAAAAGGAATGCAGTCTGCACACTACTTTGACATTTACTAAGTACCTAAAAGACAATGCCTCGCATTAACACGCATCTTCTCAATTTCACAGAATGAAGAAACAGACTGACATTTTCCTGAATTATACATAATCCTATGACTTTCTGGACCTCCCCCGTACCCGAAAAGCTCAGAAGAAGCACGCTCTTCACCCTTCTCTCTCCAAGACCCTTCCAGAAAGACAGGAGTGCTAGAGTCGGTCTCAGTGGGTTTGAATCTCGGCTCACCACTCACCAGCTATATAATCTGAGGAAGTTAGCAGCCCTCTCTGAACCTCTGCTGTCCAACTATAATGTAGGGATCAGTTTTGATGCTGGCTGTGAGCATTAAGCAAAGACCATGTAAGAAGTTTCTGATACACAGTAAATAGCCATTAAATCACATTTCTCAAAGAAAGCACTTGGTTTTAGATTTTTGTTGGGTTTTTATTTTGCCCAACCAGGATCCTCTGCACACTCCATCATCCTGTTAATGCTGTATGACCCCGTTAGTCAGCATTTTTCCTCAAAGTCTTGTTCCCCTGGGACTCAGCCACCTTCCCACTGTACAATCAGCTGGAGGGCACTGTACTTCAAAGCCTTTCAGAGGCAGCAGCCTCTGGGGTCACTGGCAATGAGCAGACAGAATCACTCCTCACTTGGATGGCTTCTCCTCACTGACCACTTACCAATTTTTTCCAATTAGCCTTAAAACTGTTCATGACTGAGTGCTTTCTGGCTTTGGGTAGCACTTATGTGCACGGTCCATATCTACTAACACACTTGCAGGGGCCATTTATGATTCAATAGCCATGAACCCAAGCAGGAATTACTGAGAGCATTTTATACGGAACAGAGCTCCTCCACCCACTTCCACCCTCACACCTCTGCAGATGATATGGGCTCTCTCTCAGCTTGGTGGCTAGAACTCTAAAACCCTAGAGAGGCAAGGCAACAAAGCAAGCCTTGCTGACCTGTTATAAAACTATCCGGCTTGTGACTGTCATAGAAGAAATTGGTCCTGCCCCCCACTACCCAGTCTACCAGCAGCAGCTCCCCACCAGTACTCACGCCTTGACATCTGCTGTCTCCTGGGATGTACGGGTGAGGGTACGGGAACGCAGGCGCTCACCCGCTTGCTGGATCTCCTGTAAATTCCGTTCCACATGTGGAAGCTCGGAGATACCTTCGGTCTCAGCAGCAAGCTGTTCAGCCTGCTGAAGGAGCTCACCAAACCCTTCAGTATCCATTGGAGATGCAGGTGCTACATGAAAAGAAAAAGACCTACATCAAGGGGGAGAAAGGTTTCCATTGCTGCTTCAATCCGTTACAAGATTAATAAACCTCCAGGACTTTTTGTAAACTGAAAGGGACATAGTTCATCAACAAGCAGGATGTGTTCCTGAATAGAGCCCAAGAACAGGCCTGACAGAGAAAATGACTCAGACTGTGAACAGCTCATTTCTGAGCATACGGATTTCACCAGCAGAACAAAGGCAAGCATATTAAGCCACAGGCCAGAATTCCTGTCTCCTCCTGCAGACCCAAAGCAGGTAAGAAAATGAAAGCCATTCCAGCAAGCTCCAGGAAGCCTGAAGAACAGCCCCTATACCTCCAATCCCTCCATTTACCTTGAGGGAAGAGCGCCTCACTAAGAAGGGATTGCTACAGCCTAAAACCTTATGTCGCAGGATTTTCATGGTAACTCCAGGCCATGGAAACTCAGTTATGTGCCCAGCACAAGCCCTGCCATGATTTGGCTGAATTGAGACCAGAGAAATGCTAAGCATCTTCTAACTAAACTCAGCTTCACTTTATTCTAACACAACCATGTCTTCATTAACATAAAAGATGCTCTTTTATTATTCATGCCCTGGTCTCCATTTACACAATCTTACAAGGTGACTGAAGGCCTCACTACATATGACATCTTCCTTGCTACTGCAACTACTAACAGTAACTGTATTTACATTAATGACATCTAACTTTTAGAGTATGAACATAATTAACAAGGCCACCTGTTTCTCTAACAACTGATTGAAAGTGCTGTGAAGAATGCTGCTATGTGGTTTGAGAAGATGGCTGAACAGGTATTTGCTACTGTGATCAACTTTCAATTTCTAAGGCCCACATGGTGGAAAGAGAGAACTGACTCCAAAAACAACTCCTGCAAGTTTTCATCTGCCCTCCACATGTACTGTGGCATGACTCCACACATACACACAAACACACCTACACATACTATTTAAATAAGTGTTTAAAAAAAAAAAAGGCCAGCAGCTGGAGACAGATGGCTCAGTGGTCAAGAGCACTGGCTACTCAGGACCCACATGTCAGCTCAAACCCAACTATAACGCCAGTCCAGGGGATCTGACACCCTCTTCTGGCCTGAGGACACTGTATGCGTGTGGTACACAGACATATCTTTTAATCTTTTAAGAAAGTGCTGCTATTTGTCAGGCATTGTGTGTGGTGGTATTGTGTTCCCCAAAATATTGTGTACTCTAATAAATTTATCTGGGGTCAGAGAACAGACAGCCACTAGATACAAAGGCTAGAAAATGATGGCACTCACACCTTTAATCCTAGCATTCCAGAGATAGAAATCCCTCTGGGTCTCTGTGAGTTCAAGGCCACATTGGAAATAGCCAAGCATGGTGACACGCCTTTAATCCCAGAAAGCCAGCCTTTAATCCCAGGGAGTGGTGGTAGAAAGCAAAAAGATATATAAGGCAATGAGGACCAGAAACTAGAGGCATTTGGCTGGTTAAGCATTCGGCTGGTTAAGCTTTCAGGCTTTGGAGCAACACAGTTCAGCTGAGACCCATTCCGGATGAGGACTCAGAGGCTTCCAGTCTGAGGAGACAAGACCAGCTGAGGATCCGGCGAGGTGAGATAGCTGTGGCTTGTTCTGTCTCTTTGATCTACCAGCATGGACCCCAATAACTCGCCTCAGGTTTGATTTTATTAATAAGAACTTTTAAGATCCCTGCTACACATTGTGCCCACCTTTAATCCCAGCACTCAAAAGGCAGAAGTAGGTGGATCTCTGTGAGTTCAAGGCCAGCCTGGTCTACAAAGTGAGTTCCAGGACAGCCAGGGCTGTTACACAGAGAAACCTTGTCTCAAAAAACCAAACAAACAAATGATTTATTTTGATGTGTATGTTAGTGTATCTATGTGAGTGTATGCCAAGTGGGTATGGGTGCCTACAGAGGCCAGAAGAGGGCTTCAGATCCCCGGAGCTGGAGTTACAGGTTATTCAAACTTGATTCCTCTGGAAAGCAGTTTTCAATCTTAACCTTTGAACTGTAGGTCTTGTTTATCTTTTCCTTCTTTAAGCCCATGGTTTCTATTGCACCAGGAAATCCCACTGGTCTACTCTGTACTTAAAATGTTAACGTACTACGTACTTATACCTCAGCTACAGAAGCACGTGTTAATGCACAGCCACCTTTTCCACCGTAACCCCCACAGCCGGAAGATCAGAACTTTCTGAAATGAGCACTCAAGGACATTAACTTTAAAGTCAGGTCACAAGGTTAAAACAAAAATAGTGCCAGGCGGTGGTGGGAACAGACTGTGGGACTCTTAGCTCTGCAGTCCTCACTCTCCCACAAGCAGTGATAGTCAGGTACAACTGTACCGTGTGTGTGTGTGTGTGTGTGTGTGTGTGTGTGTGTGTGTGTGTGTGTGTGTGTGTGTGTGATTTTCTAGGAACTTTGGTTTTAAGACTTACAGTGTATATGATTTTTGTTAAAGATTAAAGTCAGCTTACAATTTCATGAAGAAAACCAGTGTTTTCATGTTTACTCTGAGAGAAACTATTTTTGTGTTTTGAGTTTTTGTTTTTCTTTCTTCTTACATTATTCATTCATTCATTCATTCATGGTTTTTCAAGACAGAGGTTTCTCTGTGTAGCCCCGTCTGTCCTGGAACTCACTTTGTAGACTAGGCTAGCCTCAAACTCAGTGATCTGTCTGCCTCTGCCTCCTGAATGCTGAGATTAAAAGGGTGTGCCAAAACATCCACACACAATATACACTGTAAGTCTTAAAACTAAACATACACATAAATTTAAAAATAAATAATTCTTTAAAAATACTGAAACTAAAGCTAGGCGTTGGTGGCGCACACCTTTAATCCCAGCACTCGGGAGGTAGAGGCAGGCGGATCTCTGTGAGTTCGAGGCCAGCCTGGGCTAACAGGTGAGCTCCAGGAAAGGCGCAAAGCTACACAGAGAAACCCTGTCTCGAAAAACCAAAAAAAAAAAAAAAAAAAAAAAAAAATACTGAAACTAAAATTAACAGGTCTAGAGTGGCAAGGTAGACCTACAATCCAGCACTTGGGAGGCTGAGGCAGGATGTGAGTTCAATGCCAGTGTAGCTCCTACTTAGTGTGACTCATCTAAACAAAGAAAAAACCAAAAAAAAAAAATAGTAATAATAAAAGTGAGTATTTCAATGCACACCTTTAAGTCCAGCACTCTTGAGGCAGAAGCAGGCAGATCTCTATGAGTTTGAGGCTACGCAGGTGATCTACACCGTAAGTTCCAGGCCAGCCAGGGCTACAGAGTAAGATCCCATCTCAAAAAAGAAAAAAAAGAATGTTGTTACAGGGTCAATCCCATGATCTAGATCTCTTTACCCCACCTAAAAGATGCTTGGGAGCCTTTGTAAGAAAGCTATAAACGTACTGTGAACTATGGATGTGACAGGGTACACAATGTTCTTCCCAGAAGGTGGTTTTCTAAAACATTTTACATCAAGTGTGATAAGTAAATGCACTTAAAAACAAGAACATAAAGGAAATGCCAGCGTGCCCACATTATCTCTGTGGGAAAGGCAAAGGCCTGGGTGGAATATTCTTGGCTCTTTTCACATGACCACAAGACGGCAAGACATAACACTAGGTGCTCTCCCCTATGGTACTTGTATTTGCTTAAGCTAACTGTAAACATCACCTTATGCTTTGCTTGCTTTAATAATAAAAATGAGAAGTGCTTTGCTTGTGCTACTCGAGCTCAAAAGCCTGGGGTCCCCTAGCACCCCACTCAGATCTTTGGAATGTATCCTGGGAACCTCAGGTCTTAGCCTTGCTGGTCACAGGGTGGGTCAACAGATGCTGAGAACATTAAAGAAAATATGTGAAGTCTACAATTTCTTCTGTTTCCTCATGTTGGTTTGCATTCATTTACCTGTCATCCAATGTCTAAACAATACATGCCCCACTGAGGCACATCAACATTCTTAAATGAGGTGGATAAAAGTGCATGTGGTTTGAATGTGAAATGCTCCCAATAGAGATGTGTTTGAACACTTGGTCCCAGTTGGCGGTGCTTGTTAGGGAACGTTGTGGCACCTTTTGCAGGTAAAGACCTTCACTGAGGACAAAGCCTTGAGGTTTTATAACCCAGCCTCATTCTATTCACTCGTGCCCTGGCTGTGAATGCAATGCTCCTGAAACCATGCCTTCCCTGGCATGACAGGATGCAGCCCTCAGCCAATGTCTTCGTCAGGGTTTCTATTGCAGTGATGAAACACCATGACCAAAGCAAGTTGGGGAGGACGGGGTTTACTTGGCTTACACTTCCACATCACTGTTCTTCATTGAAGGAAGTCAGGACAGGAACTCAAACAGTCAGGAACCTGGAGGGAGGAGCTGATGCAGAAACCATGGAAGGGTGACGCTTACCGGCTTGCTCAGCCTGCTTTCTTATAGAACCCAGAACCACCAGCCCAGGTGTAGCACAACTCACAATGGACTGGATCCTCCCCCACCAATTACTAATTAAGAAAATGACCTACAGCTGGACCTTATAGAGGCATTTTCCAAATTAAGGTCCAGGATGAACTCTTTCTCCTTTAAACTGTCTCTTGTCAGGTTATTTGGTCACAGCAAGCAGAAAATTAACTAAAACAATTCCTACAATACATATATGGTAAAATGATGTCATTATATAAAGATAGTGAAATTAGATCAGTTAATTTCAGTTCAGTTGCTATACAAACGTGGAGTTTTAATTATGAAATAACCCGGCCATTTCCACATTCTCAAAGCAACCATGTTAAATAATCAATCAAGTCAGAAAAGAAATACTCACACTACTGGGCACTTCTGAACCATTCTAAGTCAGTGTCCTCATAAAATGGTCCCGTTAACATTCTTCTAAGCGGCCACAATCCTGGTCTCTTATGATATTTCTGCTTGTTACATCAAAATGTACTCACCTGTTTCTGGTATTACTAGCTCATTGGCTTCTCTCCTTTTGCTCTTAAGCCCTATCCACAAGCAGAATACTTCTTTTCACCTACCGGGTCTTACGACAACTCCCAAACTGAGGGTGCACTGAGTTCTTTAAAGACTACTACATGAAGCATGGTAAGCACATGCTATAATCTAAGCATTTGGAGGCAGGAGGATGAGGAATCCAAAGGACCCCTGGCTACTGATTATCAACTTGAAAGGATGTATAGTCATCTAAGGTGCAGGTTTCCAGACACATCTGTGAGAGATCATCTCGTAGGCATGCCAGAGAAGAACTATGTACCATAGGTTAACTGAGGCAGGAAGACCCAAGCTAAATATGGGAGGTTCATTTCCACAGTCTAGATTGCTGTGCTAGGTAAAAAGGAGAAAGCCAGTGAAGTACCCGTGTTCAGGATTCTTCCTGACTGTAGATGAGTGACCAGCCCTCCGGTTCCTGCCATCAGGGTTTCACCACGGACTGGACTATCAAACTGAACGCCAAGATAAACCCTCTCCCCTCAAATTGCTTTTGTCATAGTCTTTTACCACAGCAACCTGAAAAGTAACTAATATAGCTACAGTTGGAGGCCAGCCTGGACTACAAGACACTTTCTCAAAAGCAAAAAAAGACCACTGGGTCACCCAGAAATAGCTACTACTCAGTTCTGTTTTAAACCTGTTACTCCCAGAACACGTTCCAGAGACCAGAGTCTCAGAACCTCCAAGCTGAGAAGAAAGAAAGGGAAGCATGAGAGTCCTCAAAGCGTCTCAGGGCTGTCTAGTCTCCCGGGAGCTGGGCGAAGGGAATGGTTATTTTAGTCTTTGTAGGTCAATCTCTGTCACTACTCAGTATTGCCATTGTAGTTTGACAGCAACCAGAGAGAACATGCAAGCAAATAAGCATGTCTGCTCTCCAGCAAAACTTTAATAATGTATGCTATAATTTGAATTTCATATTACTTTAACATGAAATATTATCCTTTTTAGATTCTTTTCAATGATTTAAAGACATGAAACCCCTTCACAGCTTTTGATAATCCTGGAAGTCTGTCTGAGCTGACAAATCATGGTTGGATGCTAGTGCTAAGCACCTGGCTAAGCCACCCAGGCACTAGGCTCCAGCAGTGTAAACAGGTACAAAGAGTCAATGAAGGCTGGGGATACAGCTCAGGGAGTAGAGCACTTGCCTACCACACACAGCCCTGGTTTTGATCCTCAGCACTTCTGAATAAAAGATTAAATGAGGGGCTGGAAAGATGGCTCAGAGGTTAAGAACATTCAATAATCTTCCAGAGAACCTGGGTTCTATTCCCAGCTCCCACATGATGGCTCACAACAGCCTCTAACTCCAGCCCAGGACATCTGATGCCCCCTTCTGACCACCAAGGGCATTGCATGCACATAGTACACATACATTCAGGCAAACATTCATACACATAAAATAAAAATAAATTTAAAAAAAGAAAGCTCAAAGCCCACCTCCACTGACTTACTTCCTCCTCAACTGTGCCATCAATTGGGGACCAAGTGTTCAAATGCTCATGACTATGGAGGAACATCTCATTCAAACCACAATTCACATCTATATAATCAAACAGTACTCACTCAGTACCAGAGTGATTCTAATTTTCCCATATACCCAAATACTATCTCCTTCAAACAACAAAGATCCTCCACCCTAAAAAAAAGCAGTTAGCACTACTATATTTTGAGAGATATTGTCAAAGACAATTTGGGAGCTAGGAAGATGGATGAATGGATAAAGAATGTGCCTGCTACATGAACATGTGGACGTGATTTTGGATCCCCAACACCCACTTTAAAAGCCAGGACTAGTGGTATACACCTGCAATCCTGGCACTGGGAAATGGAGATGTGAGTATTAGTGAGAGAACGTACTTTGCCTCACCAGCGAGTCTAGCCAACTGGACAAGCTCTAAATTGAAGCATAAGTCTCAAAAAATAACATGGAAAGCAGTAAGAGGAAGACACCTGACACTGACCTCTGCACAAGCATGTACAGGCACATGCACGCACATACATACATACATACATACACACACACACACACACACACACACACACACACACACACACAAAAGGAAATTGATACATAGCAGGCAGGTAGATCTCTGAGTTCCAGGCCAGCCTAGTCTACAAAATGAGTTCCAAGACCGCCAGAGCTGCACAGAGAAACCCTGTGGTGGGGGTGGGGGGTGACCCACATAGAAAAGCATTAGTATTTTTTATGTTGTTTCTTTGTTGTGCAGAATCTCATTAATTTTGTAACCATTAGTCCAGAACTCATTAAGTGGCCCAGAGTGATCAAATTGAGGTGATCCTTTTGCCTCAATGTGTGAGCCACCACATCCACACAGGAAAATAAATTTAAAAATTTTCAAACAGTTAAAAAGAAAAAGGGCTGGATAGCTCCCTCAATGGTTAAGAGAACTTCAGCACACACATGGTGGTTCATGACCACCCATAATCCCAGTTCCAGGGATCCAAGCCCTCTTCTGGACTTACTGGACACAAGAAAGGCATGTGGTACACTTTCATACATGCAGTCAAAACACTTAATACACACACACAAAGTTAAAATAAAAAATAAAAACCACTTATACATATAGAGAAATAATAATAAATCTAATGGGGGGGAGGCTGAGGTGACAGCTCAGTGGTTAAGAGCACCTGCTATTCTTCCAGAGGACTTGAGCTCAGTTCCCAGCACACAATGGTAGACTCACAACCATCTTTAACTCCAGTTCCAGGACATCTACAGCTCTCTCTGGCCTTTGAGGGCACCAGGCACACCATGTGGTACACAGACGTACATGTAGGCAAAACACCCAACAAAAATAAAAATAATTTTAAGAAGACAAGAACCTGCCAAATGTCTCAGTGGAATAAAGGTGCTGGTGGCTAAACCTGACAATCTGAGTTCAATCCCTGTGATCCACATGGTGGAGAGAATCAACTCCTGCAGGCTGTGCTTTGACCACATAAATTATGTTCACATTTGCACTTGTGACAAGTGAGTGCACACACAATACAAAAATAAAATGTTAATTGTTGTTTTGTGTAACTGTGAAACACTGGAGCGAGGAGGATCTGGGGAGACAGATCAGTGGGTAAGAACACTGCCTCACAAGCATAAGACCTAAGTTCAAATCCCCAGAAGCCAAGTAGAAACCTAATACGCTGTGTGAGTATCTGCACTAGCACAAGCATCTAAACTTCCAGCACTCCTCAGCGGAGATGGCAGGCAGAGACAGGAGAACCCTCAGAAGCTAGCCTGGCATACTCAGTGGGATGACAGAGACTCCATCTTAAACATGGTGGAGGGGAGAACCAACACCAGAGGTCGTCCTCTGACCAACATATATGTTGCCATGGTATGCATGCCTATATTACACACAGGAATACATGTGTGCATGCACATTCAAGAAGAAGGTAATTCCCTAGAGTTCTAGGAGACAGCAGGAGAGACCTGATCATTACTCATAACCTAGTCTTCTGGGGAAAACGAAGAAGTAAAATCAATGAGCCCACACAGAGAAGGATCTGGGTAAGTACTGCCCAGGATGACTCAGTGTTTGCAGAAAGGAACGTGTAGTGTCATAAACGTCACTTGTATTAGTTCATCTGCAGGCAGCAAAGAGAAGGAGCCCAGTGGCACACAGAAACACAAGTAACTTTCTAAGGACTTTCCTTAAGGAACTTTCTGGTGAACTTCAGCTGTCAGGGGGCAGAAGTCCTAGCTAGAAATAGCAAGAGTAGACCCCAGGAAGCTCCACCCCACACCCACCCTCTCACCTTGGGACTACACTGTCCAAGGTCATTTCTAAGGGACTGCTCACACATGTCTGTCTTTAGACTCACCTTTAAACTCCTCAGAAGGAGCAGCCCTATGTTAGAGGAATAATCTCTCCTGTGGCCATGTGTTAATATTCTGAGACACTTTTTGAGGTGGTCTGAATATGAATGGCCCCACAGACTTATGTGTTTGAATGCTTGGCCCATAGGGAGTGGCACTATTGGGAGGTATGTCCTAGTTGGAGAAAGTGTGTCACTGAGGGGTTGGGCTTTGAGGTCTCATATGCTCAAGCTACACCCAGTGTGGCTCAGTCTCCTCTAGTATCATGTCTGCCTGCATGCCACCCATCATGACGATAATGGACTAAACCTCTAAACTGTAAGCCAGTCCCAATTAAATGTTTTCCTTTACAAGAGTTGCCATGGTCATAGTGTCTAAAACCCTAAGTAAGACACTTCTGGATATTACAATCTGGGACAGAAGACATATATTATTGCTGTGTAGAGAGAGTGGAGGCCAAGGTTTCTGCTAAACATCCTACAACAAACAGCATAACCTTTTACAAAGAATTGACCCAAAATATTAATAGTTTCCAAGCTGAGAAACCCTTCTATAAACCAAGATAGGTGTCTTAGTTTAAAAAAAGAGTTACTATCGCTACGATGAAACACCATGACCAAAGCAACTTGGGGAGGAAAGGGTTTATTCAGCCTACCCTTCCACAACACAGTTCATCATCAAAGGCAGTCAGGAACTCAAACAGGGCAGGAATCTGGAGGCAGGGACTGATGCAGAGACCATGGAGGGGTGCTGCTTGCTTACAAGCTTGCTCCTCATGGCTTGCTCAGCCTGCTTTCCAGGACCACCAGCCCAGGGATGGCACCACCCAGAATGGGCTGGGCCCTCCCCTATAAATCACTAATTAAGAAAATGCTCTACAGGCTTGCCTACAGCTGATCTTATGGGGGCATTTCGTTAACTGAGGTTCCTTTCTCTCAGATGACTACAGCAGTGTCAAGGTGACATAAAACTATCCAGCACAACAGATTTCAAAGGTACACACCATTAGGGACACTATGACCCTCTGGAAAAATAACATGTATTCTTTTAAATATTTAAATATTTCTTAAATACTAGGTCCTAACAACAATATAGGAGCCTTCCCCCTCAAAATAATTTAAAAATTGCTGTATACACAAAATTATTTCATTGGGGCTTTTTAAGGTGGTATGTACACCCTAGTATAGCATACAGTAATGGAAAAGATCAAATTATAGCCTATACTACCAGCAAGATCCCCTCTCAAAACAAAGGGGGGCAAGCTGTGCAAGTCTACTTAAAAACAGGAAAACTCATCTATTGTGCTAGAAACCAGAATACTGGTTATTAGGGACTCGGACAAAGTACTGATTAGGAGTGAGCATAGCATACCTTTCTGGGTACTATGGATTGAATTGTGGCACTATGAATAATTGAATAATGTCAAAATTATGCTAATGGAATGACATAAGGAAATGAAGTCTTTGGGAGGCAGTAAGTTTAAATAAAGTGATAAATGGTGGAGACTATAAGATGCAATAGGTGCCTTCTATGAAAACATAACAGAACCTGCTTTCTCCCACTCCTCCTCAGGCATATGTCAAGGAGAGACCATGTGTGCACAGTGAAAGCAAGACAGTAGCCATTAACAAGACCCTCACCAGCACCCATCCATGCACAAACCTCCAACTTCCAAAGAAGTAAGATAAACAATTTCAGGAGGGGCAGTTGTGCTGGGTTTTTTCTTTTTGTACACTATGCTTTGTTTTGTTCTGACAAGATCTTGTCATGTAGCTAAACTGACCTAGAAAACACAATCGTACCTCTGCCTCCAGAATGCTGGGATTACAAGCACCAAGACCAGTTCAAATTTCTGTTTAAGTCACCCAGTCTTTACCTTTACCCACTGATCCATCTTATCAGCCTCAAAGAAACTTTTTGAAAGAAACAGGTAGGTATTAAAAGTTAATGCTAACTCCTAGTAAAAACTTTGAAACCAAATTCTATCCAACCTCCTATCTAAACAGACGAAAGGTGATATTCAAATTCTTACAAGGTCTTCCAACAGCAGTGCCTGGCTTCTCACTATCACAAGGCCTGACTGTCGTTCTTTAAGCTCTAGTCCTTGTACGACACTAGGTAGTTAGTGTCCCTCTAGCCACTGCCGCCTGTCAACCTCCTTTTTATCTGACATCACTTTCCTTATACTGCTCTTGCTCAAAAACTCTCTTGGGCCCCCTCATAGGGACTGCGGTAAGACTGCTTTTGACTTTCCACATCTGACACCAGATTTACTGTCCATGAACACCCCTGTACATGCCCTGCCCTGGCTTCTCACACTTTTACCAAACAAAAACACCACCCAAGCTCCAAACAGCTATTTCATCTTTATATTGTGAGACTCTGGGCAAGATAATCACTCCTTCTGAGACTTATCTTTAAAATTTACTCCCTCCCTGCCACATAGTAACTATTCAATAAATAAGTATTATTAAGGTCAATTCAAATCTCAACCTAATACTATCGTTTAGTTATACTCGAAGTGTGCTCTCCAAGAGATCAATGGCCTAAGAGCTTGGTCCCCAATGTGGCAATATTCAAAGGTAGCAGAACCTTTAAGAGGTTGGGCCTAGTGGGGAGCCTCTCCCTGTTCCCTGGCTTCCTATCTTATCATGTGATCTCTCTCTCTTCCCCACCCCCTCCCGGTCAAGACGATATCTGCTATGAGTTCACTTATTCTTAAAATACATAAATACATGAGTCCACTTTTGTTTATTCCACCACTATCACCCTGCTCCACTTGCACATGTCACATCCAGGTGACAATAACCTCCAGAGCTGGTTCCCATTCCTAATATTGATGCCTTCGCTACCCAGTATGTTTTCTGCCTCATAGTGGGAATAAGCCTTTGAAAATCAGGGCTGGGAACGTAGCTCAGTGGTACAATGCTTACCTAGCAGGCTCAAGGCCCTAGCTTTAAATTTCAGAACTACAAAAAAATGTGTTTTTTTTTTTTTGGGGGGGGGGTTAAGCCTTTAATAACTCCCATTACCTGTAAACTAAAGCCAGATGTGAGGGTGCCTGCCTGTAATCCCAGCTACTCAGAAGGCTGAGGCAAGTGGTACTCAGCACTCGAGCTTGCCTAGCATGCATGAGGTCTGCGTGTGCTGTGAGACTCCATCATCTGTCCCTATACCAGCCCCTGCCCTTCTGTACACTTTCCCCCACTACTATGCACGTCAGCCATATTTCCTCTTGTTGGGTCTTCAAATATGCTAAATTCACTGGCGGCCACTGGCTTCTACAGGCACCACTTCCTCTGCATCTACAGCGCATCCATCCCTAAACATCGACGAGGTTTATCCCTCACTCCATTCAGTCTCAGCGCGTGGGTCTCCTTTCTGAAGAAGCTAAGACACTCCAGCTAAAGCAGCCCCACCATTTCCATACTCTACCCCTCGGAAGCACACGTCAATACCTGTTAATTAAGCATCTGTCTTCTACCAGGGTCCTTGAGTCCGGCATACAGGGAACAAAAAGTAATAATGCACCAGACACCCAAAATGACTGCAAGGAGGGGGGCCTTTAGTGGGCCTTACGGACCAACACAGGAGTTTAGAAAAGAAATTTCTGGCAGTGCTTGAGACTTTTCTGGTAGCCAGCAACTATGTGTTGGAGGATTAAGCTATTTGAGTGCACTGGTGGAATAGGTGTAGTGTGGTTTAGGAGGCTGACAGGGCAAAGTGTGTGTGGCACAAGCATGAGGATTTGAATTTGGATCCTCGAACCCAAGTACAAAGCTGAGTGTGGCGGTATCAGTCTGACCCCAGCACTGAGGGAGGGACAGACACTGACTGGTAGATCCTGGTGATCCACTGGTCAGCCAGTCAAGCCAACCGTTAGACTCCAGGTTCAGTGAGAGCTGCTACCTCAAAAACTGCGATGGGAATGATAAACATCCAACATCTACCTCAAGCCTCTGGACTGCTGGCATCCACATACACCGGCATGCACACCCCACACACAAGCATACATCAAACACACACAGTGCAAAGCTACAAAGTATTTTAAGCTTTAGGTTATATGAGACAGATGAGATATAGCCATGGAAAGACCATGAGGGCAAAACAAAGAAGACTCCTGCATCTGAGTTCTGATTCTTTCTCCAAACCAATTATTTCTAATTGTCCACCTGATACCTATACCTGCCTCATCTATGGGTGCCAGCAACAATTCCAGCACTCCACCTTGGGTCCCTGTAACAGCCAATTTAACCAGAAACCATCTGCTCCCTCTCACCTGAGCCCAGACTATCTCCAAGTTTACTTCTCATGCCTTGTGACTAGTCATAGCCTCAGCTCTCCCTCTTCTGACCTCACGCCTTCCTCCTGATTACCTCAACAACCTCTCACTTCTAACTCATTCTCCCCGTGGCCAAAGTGGCCATTCCAAAATACCTCCCATCTTAGACCCATTGGGGACACCTTCAACCCCTACACAAGTGTTTAGACTTTGACAGAACTGCACCAGGTGCTCTGTAGACCAGACACTGCCTTGCACCGTCTTCAACTCTTCCCAGCTCTACCCTGCAGTTCTCTTTTCCTTGGGCACCTATGCAGCTTCCTCCCTTCACACTCCTGCACATGTCAGGTACACACATCCCCACCCCACACACAGGGAGCTCCTACACATACTGCAAAGTTGGAGGGCAGTTCTACCTACCCAAAGGCCCTCCCTGATTGTTCTGAACCTTCTCTATGTTCTTCCCTAGTGGAGTAATTGTGACCATCTCTTCTGGAAACGTCTTCCTGCAGGGGAATGTTCCCCAGTACTTAACTCTGAGTCCCGAGCAGCTAAGTTTGCCACATAATAGAACTAAAAACGTTTGCTAATTAAAACGACCTGTAATACTAACAGACCTGGGCCCTCTCACCTCCTAACCTTTGCTCTGACACCTCCCCACCGACTCGATACATCTACCTTGTAGGATCAGGGGATTGGAGAGATGGCTCAGCAGTTAAGAGAGTTTACTGTTCTTTAGAGGATCCCAATTCAGTTCCCAGAACCCACATCAGTGACTTACAGTTGTCTGTAACTCCAGCTCCAGGGAATATGACACTCCCTTCCAGCCTCCACGAAAGCATCCACATACATAGAATATACATAGGAACACACATGGGTGGGGGGAGAGCCTAAACTCACCACAGTCCCAACTGTTCACATCTCATGGTTTTTGTACTTGCTGCTCCCATTGCCAGAAAATTTCTCTCTATTCCCATGATTTACTTTTATTTTGTTAAGGTCTCTCTTCCAATATCCCTGCCCCTTCCTCCAGTGCTAGGGATCAAACCCAGAGCCTTGCTCATAGTAGGCAAGTGCTAAACAGCTCTAGCCCTTTAAAACTAGTCCTGAACTATATTTTATATTTTCACGTTTATTGTTTATTTATGTGATGTCCTCCAAGCCTATAATATTAAAAACATTCATTTATTTTGTATTTATTGAGCTCTACTGTATACCAGACCTAGGTCCTAGGCACTCATGTTCTACAGGGAGAAAATAAACAATCCACAGAACAAGTCAAAGACAAATGCTAAGAACAACTACAGCAGCGAAGACAAGGAGTGAGGCAAGTCTTACACCCCAGATGCCCCTCTAAGAAAGGCTCCAAGTGAGAGGACAGGCAAAGCAGACATCCAACTGCAAGCGCAAAGCCCTGAATCAAAGCATTCCAGCAGCCGTAGAGGGGGTAGCAGACAGAGAGTGAGGGTGAGATTATTAAAAGCCTTACAGCTCACTTTTTATTACTATTACTATTATTATTTATTGAGAAGACTTACTGGAGAGTTGGGGAATATGGAGATTCTTCAGACTGGATCTCACTTGTAGTCGAGGCTGACCTCAAACTTGAGATGCTCCTGCCTCAAACTCCTAAGTGCTAGGATTACAAGCATGCACCAGCACATTCAGCTTGGGAGTGGGGGTATGATCTGGTGAGCTCTTTAACTGTTAGGATGAAAAGCAAGGAGCAGGAAGCCCAGAAGAAAAGCTACTTCAACAATGCAACTAACAAGTGATGGTGACTAGCGTCCTTGTGGCAAACACTGAATATGGACTGGTGGGAGTGGAAGACAGCCAATGGAGGCTCAAAGATTATCGGCCAGACCCTTTTTATATTACTAAATGAGAGAAAATGGAACGAGGGACTAGGGATGTGGCTCAATGAAGCCTTGGAGTCTCTCCCAAGTACAAGAGGAGGAGGAAGAAAGGGAAGGAAGGAGAAAAAGGTCAGTGGCAGGCAAATACTGCTAGACCTCACACACCCGTCATCCCAGCACCCGGGAAACTGAGGCAGGAGGGTCTAAAGTTTAAGGCAGGCCTGGGCTGCAGAACAAAAAACCTGTCGTCGTCCCCCCCCCCCAAAAAAAATAGATAGGCTGAGGAGTGGGGGGTGGGTAGAAGGGAGTTTGCTAGCTTTATCTTGTTTCAGTAGGTGATCAGACAATCTGAAGATGTTAAGTAGGCAGCTGGATAAAGGTCAGAGAGAGGAGCCTAGACTAAAAAATACAAATACAGGCTCTTAGCCTAATGCACAGGAATTTAAAGCTGAATGAGCTCAGCATAAATAAAAAAAATAAAAATAAAAAAAAAAAGTGGGAAAACGATCCTTGGGTATTTTTATGAAATAAACGAGTGTTCCTGGTACGGTAACAGGTTTGGAGTACGGTGCCCCCCAGACAGAACACAAAATGTGTCCCCAAACAGAATACCAGCGCTGACCTTTGCCTGTGCTGAAAACCATATCTATGCGGGGTAGGGCTGGGATAGGGTCTGACACAGACTAAGCTGGCTTCAAACTCGCTTGGACAACGACACCATGCCCAGCATGCTGTGATTTTCTTTCAAAGGGGCCCCAGTATAACCGGGGATCCCTTACAGAAGATAGGATGCAGGGCACCCAGAGACAGGTGAGCCAACCGGAGTGGCAACCATCAGCATCCTGTTGGGTTCTCAGTAGAGGAGACAGGAGTCGGCAGGGCTTGGCTGGGTCGTCTTTACTCGAAAGAGCCATTCTCTGGAAGGACACCCCCCAAAGACCGCAGCCAGGCGGGGTGACGCCTGGCAGCCGTGAGCGCGGGTGGGCGTGGCGACAGCGCACGAGTGAGGAGGACCACGCTCGGAAGAGCCTAGTCACAGCGCTCGGGGAGGTGTCGCCGGCCGGCGCTCCCAGCCGCCTCAAGAAAGGAAGCGCGGGCCCTGTGACTGCGAACTCGGGATGGGGTTCCAGCCAGCCTCGGGGGTCCTGCTTCGAGGCCGGGTCCCACGTGACCACCTGCCGCTCGCACTCCTTACCTAGCTCCGCCGCCGGTCTGCCGTCCGCTCCCGGGTGCCGCACTACGCCGCCGCCGCCGCCACCGCCGCTTCTCGCGCCGCTGGCCCGCGCTTCCTGATTGGCCGCGGCGGTCAGCTCCCAGAAGCCCCTGCGCGCCGCGCCGCCAAATGAACTTTATGGAGACCCGCGAGAGAGGACACGAACATGGGCGGGGCGGGGGCGGGGCCGTCGTTGCAAGTTAGTCGAAGGAGCTCCGCCCTCCTCCCCGCCCACGTGGCTGGAGTTGACAGTACTGGAAGAAGCATTTCCGCGGTTCCCCCGAGCTGGACAAATCCAGAGAGATCTGCCACCCACTGTACAGTGCCAGTCAAGTGCCAGGGCTTGTTCTAGGCTCTGAGGACACGGTGCCTTCCACAGCAGACAGGATCCCTGACTTCAAGCGGTTCTCAGCCTGGCCAGGGAAACAGAATATAAGTAACTGCAGGAGTAACTAGGAGAGCTAGGAAATGAAAAGCAAACTAATTGAAGAAAATGATTGGATGGCCAGGGAAGGCTTCTCCTAGGTGACATTCCGACTAAAAGGTGGAAGATGAAAACACATTTCGGAGTTTTTTAGGGGAAAAGCCTGTGGTTTGGCAGCCTGAACAAGCTAGTCTGCTGCTGCCCACCCCAACAGGCCAGTAACGGAAAAGAGCACTGGTGAAATGCAAAAGAAAGAGATTGCTTCAGAGCGGCCACTTTAGGAAGAGGGACAGAATGTGGTACAGGGATATATTAGGACCTTCTGGAGAGTCTGGTAGGTAGAAAAAAAAATCTGAAAACAGACTCAGAAGGAAACTAAAGGGCACTTTTGTTGGTAATTTGAGAGAAAGACAATAGAACAGGCAAGCTACAGATCTCAGCAACTGCTGAGAGGAGATACCTGGATAAGAGAAAGTTTGGAGTTAGAATTAGAATTCAAAAGGGGCTGGGCGGTGAGCGGTGGTGGTACACGCCTTTAATGCCAGCCCTTCTGGAGGCAGAGGTAAGTGCATCTCTGAGGCTAACCTGGTCTACAGAGTGAATTCCAGAACAGCCAGGGCTACACACAGGAAACCCTGTCTCAAAAAACCAAACCAAACCAACAAACAGACAAAAAAAAGTAGAATTAAAAAGGGGAGCAGGCTTAACTCTGAAGATCTGTAAGTAATTGCATCAAGGAAAGGACTTCTGGGTATTTACCCCGTATCTTACTAAAGGGCTAGCTACTCCTCCCATCTTAACATCATGATGCGTGTGTGCGTGTGTGCGTGTGTGTGTGTGTGTGTGTGTGTGTGTGTGTGTGTGTGTGTTCTGGTGCCCAAGGGCCAAAAGAGGTCATCCCACCCCCTGGAGCTGAAGTTACAAGTGGTTGTGAGACATGGATGCTAGGGACCAAATCCAAAAAGTCCTTTGCAAGAGCAGTATGCTGAGCCATTGCTTCGGCTCCCATAATACCTTTTAATTGTTAAAGAGGCAGTTTTTGCAGTGCATAGTAATGGACACGTCTAACCTTTCAGTGATGTCGTAGTCATGACATAATAATAGGAACATGTGAACATAGGCCAGGACAAAGTTGTCACCATTAATAATTCTAGTTGGAGGATACCTACTTGGTAAAGTGTTATCTTCAGTTTTGCCTTAAATACTTAGGGAACATAAATACAATTAGCATCCAAAGAAGCCCACACTAATTAGCATTACAGCTGCATAGAAATTCTTTCTACATGCATGTGTATGTTTGTGGTATAAAGTTGCATATGTGCAGAAGTGTGTGGACAAGTATGTGCATGTATTTGGAGGTCAGAAGTTGATGTAGGATGTCCTTATCACTCTCCTCATTTTTTGAAACAGCATCTCTCACTGAACACAGAGCTCACCAATGGGCATAAATAGCTGGTCAGTGAGCTCCACCTGTCTCTGCCCCCCCTCCCCTTAGTGCTAGGGTTACAGAAGCTTGCCACCACCTGGGGCTTTTACTTAGGCACTGGGGATCAAAACTTAGATTCTCATGTTTGCACAACTAACCAACTAAGTCTTCTTGCAGCCCAATTACGCCTGTGTGTATGTGTTCCACATGTGTGCCACATGCCTGCAGAGGTCAGAAGAGGGCATTGCATCCCCTGAGACGGGAATTATGGACAGCTGTGAGCCAGCATATGGGTGCTGGGAATAGAACCTGGGTCTTCTGCAAGAACAACAAGTGCTCTTTACCACTGAACATAACTACAGTTGTGCCCCACCAATTTTTTATATTATAAATTAACTCAGCTTTTGTTTTTCAAGCAAAATTTAGAATCTTTGGCGCTATAAGACGTGACAAAAATCAATACTTCAGACTTCTTGCCTATGTAGGAAGTGGGAGTAGTGACCACAGTAGTCATTTTCTAATTCCAAGTGTGTCTCATAAATACAATCATTGTAAAAAGCTTAATCAAGGCAAATAGAGATCAACCAGTTTTAAATGGAGGACTGCCAAAATGGCAACTTTTCCTCTGACCGGTACTGATCACAAATGGCATAAATGTCACATTTTTATTCACTATTGAATATATTGTAAGTCCTGGTGCAATGCATATTGTATAAAAGAAGGCATTTGGTATGTATTAAACTTGTATGCTATTAACTGTAAACTTTTGCATAATATTTAAATAAAGTTCAGATACATGGCTCTCTCTACACATTTCTTTCTAGTCACAGATACATAGGGTGTTAAATGTACTAAAATTATCTTAAAATAGATGCTTATAAAATGATTATCAAAATATGAACATAAAGCTGCTTGGAGTGGTCCATTCCTTTAACCCCAGTACTTGGGAAGCAGGAGCAGGCCAAGCTCTGAGAGTTCTAGGCAAGCCTGGTCTACAGAGGGAGTTCTAGGCCAGCCTGGTCTACAAAGTGAAACCCTGTCTCCAAAACAAAAACAAAACTAACACAAACAGTTACTTAAGTGGCCCTTTCCTGTATTAAGGCTCTGCTTCCTGATTAGCCAAAAAGACGGAGAAAAATAAGCAGAAACACAAATAGCTTTCTTGATTTAAAAAAAAAAAAATTGTCCTTAAAGCCAGCTTTTACAAATGTTTCTAAGAGCGGATTTTTTTTTTTTTTTTTTTTTATTGTTTTAGACATGGTCTCACTCTACAGCCCTGGGGCTTGAAACCTGCTATGCACACCAGACGAACCTCCAGCCTCCGCCTCCCCTGCACCACCCGAGCTGGGATTACAGGTGGACACTACCGCACCCAGCCTAGAGCAGAATCTGTTTAAGAAAGCCTGTTCCTATAGACACAGAGAATTAGGTTCCGCTGCCACCTCAGTGCATTAGATTTTTTTACCTTGGAAAAGTTCTTTAGATAAGTTTATATTTTGAAATATTTCGTGAAACTTGGCATTTAGACATGGTTATTTCTTAATAAAAATGTTTGTATAGCTTTTTCATCAAAGTGGCTTAAAGTATTTAAGTTTATTTCTTGATTATGTGTATATGTGTGTGATCTTGTAGCGCAGGTACCTGTGAGCTGCCAGGCATGGGTGCTAGGAACCAAACTCAGGTCCTCTGCAAAGAGTAGTGGGTTCTTAGTCACTGAGCTGGCCTCTTAGACTTAAAAATACATATATATTCTGTGTATAAAATGTACATTGTTAATTTTAATTTTAACTCTGGAGTTGGGGGTGTAGCTCCATTGGTAGAAAGAGCACTTGCCTGTCAGGCATTAAGATTTGGGGTTGACACCCAGCAGATATCAGAGTTTTTAGGGTAAAAGCCTGGGTACAGGCTCAGTGGGGAGGAAATTCTTTCTTTACCCATTTTTGGCTCAACTGATGAAGCCTAAAAGACAGGGGAAATTATGGCTTTTGGCAAAGGAAAGGAAGCCCCAGTCTGGAGTTTGAACCCTCTCACCAGCTAAAAGCAAGAATTCTAGTATAATTACGGCCACAGAGGTGCCTAAGCAGGTAAAGCCACGTAGTGACCTAAGTTTGATTCCTGGAACCCATGTGACTGAAAGACAGAACATGCTCCCACAGGTTGTCCTCTGACTTTGGCATGCATGCCATGGTGCATACACACGTGTATGCACAAACACACAGAGAGAGATATAAATGCAATGACCATTTTAAAAGAATTCCAGCACAGTCAAGCATTTGCTGCGAAGGCTGATAGAGTAAAAATAATATCCCTAGGCTGTGTATAGCTCAATTAGTCAAGTGCTTTCCTTGCATACATGAAGTTCTGATGATCTGAGTTCGACCCCTGGGCCCACTTGGTAGAAGAAGAGAAATGGCTCCCACATGTTGTCCTCTGACCTCCACAGGCATAAGTCCCCTCAACACACACACACACACACACACACACACAAAAGAAAAAGAAAAAAAAGAGGGCTGGAGAGATGGCTTAGCAGTTAAGAGCACTGGCTGCTCTTCTAGAGGTCCTGAGTTCAATTCCCAGCAACCACATGGTGGCTCACAACCACCTGTAATGAGATCTGGTGCCCTCTTCTGGCCTGCAGGCAATGCAAGCAGAACACTGTATACATACATACATACATACATACATACATACATACATACTTTAAAAAAGAAAGAAAAAGACAACTTTAAAGACAAACATCACACACACACACACACACACACACACACACACACACACACACCAGTTGACCCTAAGACCAGCCACTGAATGAAATTTGTCATACATGTTTCTAAGGCTCATATCCAAAATACATAAGGACCTTCCACAGTCACAAAGATAACTCTATCAAAAATAAGCAAAAGACTGGGACTGGAAAGAGCCTGGATTTACTATGCTTGTCCTTGAAATCCCGAGAGAAAAAAGAAGGCAGGTGTAGTTGTTTGTGCTTATCATCCCAGCTCAGCGGAGGCAGAGACAGTCGGACCCTGGGGCTCATTAGACAGCCAGCCTAAGCTAACTGGGGGACTCCAGGCCGGTGAGAGACCGTTTTTTACAGAACAAAGTGGAGAACTCATAAGCATTGACTCCCAGGTCCTCAACAGGCAGGTGAACATGTGCACATGTACAGAAGAACACGCACACGAGCCTGCGCACACCGAGAAAAAGAGAATCAGCCACCATCCCAAACAACAACATGCATGAGTCTTGGAGAATGAGAAGTAAAAGAATGTAGACACAAAAGGAAGATTCCATCAACACGGAGTTCAAATGAGGCAAAGCTAATTGTTAACCTGTGGTGATGGATGTCAGAATGGTGTCTATTTTGGAGAGGAAAGGGGGTGTGGGCTGGGAAGGGATGGGAGGCTTCTTCTCGGATCTGAAAATGTTCTTTCTTAATCTGGCTGCTGAGTGCATGGGTGTATTCACTTTTTAAAAATTTATTAAGCTGCACATTTAAGATCTGTGCACTTTGCCACACATATATTATTCATTATGCTACAGGAAAATAGTTGTGGAATTTGAAATCATTTCGTGGCCCAGGACTCATTTCATAGGCCCTCCCCCAACTGTTTGCAGTCTGGAATTCTGATTTTTCGTTTTGCTATTGCCCACACGTATTATACCCCTTATGGAGTACAAAGCAAGAAGTCTTTTCTAAAGGACAGACAGACGCCTCCCCCACCACACTGATTGCTCTCCTATCTTGAGCTGCTGCTGCCAGAGATGATTTTGTAGTGGGTGGCAGCTAATTACATAAAGCTTTGTGATCTGAGGCTGAATGATCTGTGGTATTCTCCAGGAGACATTAAAAGCTTAATAGGGAAGACTCTATCTGTGCCCTCTGCACGAGTTTAATTTCTTCTGCACAAAAGGTGGTTTGACATTATCGAGGACGGCAAATTGGCTTCTGCTGAAACAGCAGCTCCTGGCAATGCAGCAGGCATGCCTGGAAGCTGGTGTGAAGAATGCCAAGAGCAAGTCCAGGCTCGGTGGAGGAGGAGCGGAAGTGTTGGGAGCACGGCTGGGTTGCTCAGAATGCTGGAGCTGCCGGGATTTAGTTGAAACAAAGAGGAGTTTTGCTCGCTCGCCTGCTATGGAATATTCCTTTACACAGTGTGACTATATGTCGCTGTGATTGGTTTAATAAACAAGCTGACTGGCCAGTAACTGAACAGGATACAATTAGGCAGAAAAGCCAAACTCAGATGATGGGATGAGGAAGGGTGGAGTCAGAGAGATGCCAGCCAGCCAGCCGCTGAGGACATGAGCCATGTGGCAAACCCATAAATAGAAATATGGGTTAATTTAAGTGTAAGAGTTAGCTAGTAACAAGCCTGAGCTATCAGTCAAGCACTTGTAAGTAATAGTAAGCCTCTGAGTCAATTATTTGGGAAGCTACTGCCAGGTATTTGGAAACAGGCAGGTAGGAGAGAAATGTCCATTACATTCACATTATTAGAAGTCCAGCAGTGAGGTGAGTGTTCAGTTGACTGATTCAGGTCTTTCCATCTCTATCCTTTGCCATCTTAATGTGGACTTATCTTAAAGAAGGAAGGCTGTTTCTGGTTGAAGAACCATGATAGTTCCAACCCTGTAAAGCAAATGACTCTGGACTCTGACAGTTATAAGAAACATAAAGCTGTTCTCTCTAACTGGGATCTGTTAAAGAGCAGACTGCCAAAATATGTAAGTACATAAATACTATAGAAATCAACAACTGAGCACTAACTGTGTGTAATGTCCTGAGATGAGAGGCGTCTACAAGATTTTCCTCATTTAACACTCACAGTGACTTTTGGGGAGAGGGTTAGTCCCAGCCTGATCTCATGGGAGCAGTCAGACTAGTGGGATTAAGTTTACTCAAGGCCATGTTCAGAACAGAATGAGTCAAACAAGACAGAATCATGTGCTCCATATTAATCCTGACACACCATCTCTGACCTAACACTAGCAGGAATACTTCCTACACAGCAAAGGGTGCCACAGTTCACAGGCATAATGAGTCAGAGAACTATAGTTCTCACACTATTCCAGAGGGAACAGAAAATTAGACCGCTACTCCAGAAAACTAGCAGTTTCTAAGAAGGTTAAACACACCACCCCAAACCCAGCCATTCTGCCACTACATACTTACTTAAGAGACATGGAAACATATTTCCACAGAAATGACTCTGGAAAAATGTTCATAGCAATTTTATTCATAACTCAAAACTGGAAACCGATGGTATTCCATTGTCCATCAACGAGAAACAAATGGCTGCATCAACCGTGGAATGGCCGCACAATGGACTGCTACTCAGCCATGAAAACGCTGCTACCTGCTGCAGCTGAGTAAGTGGGTCGCATAAACCACTGTCAGCTGAGAGTTAGGCATGAAAGAATAAGCTGTTTGTGGTTCCAATTATAGCCATCTCAAGAATGCACCAAACTAATCTACAGTGAAAGAGTTGAGACTGGTCTCTCTTGGAAGTGTTGACGTGATGAAGGTAGCCTTGTGATGAGTATGGACACAGAAGTCCATGTGTGCAAAACCCCACTAAGCTGTCGGGCATTAGGATTTGTGCGTTTTATGGCAGGAAATTGTTTCTCAGTTGAATATGGATCCTCTGGGGCCATAGCTCCGTGGTCGTATGCTTCCCTGGCATGCCCAAGGCCCTGTGGCTGTGCTCTGGCACTGCAAAATCATCAAATAAGGCAATACAGCGAGAGGAAAAATGATTTACTTGTATTCCTCCATCCCCTGCAACAACCCTGTAACCGTCCCAGGCACGGGACAAAGGTTTATTAGCATCCTGAACTCCGTGGGGAACTGAGGCTCCAGTGCTTAAATGCCTTACATAGGCTGTGGTGGCAGGCCAGCGGGGCCAAGACGGAGGCCGGCGGGGCCAAGACGGAGGCCGGCGGGGCCAAGACGGAGGCCGGCGGGGCCAAGACGGAGGCCAGCGGAGTCAAGACGGAGGCCAGCACTCTCTGCACCAGCCAAGCCTCACAGGTGAGCTCGGCACCCTTGGTGAATTCCAGAGAAATCCTTAAAGTTTTTGCAGCCAACCGAAATGAAGTAACCAAAATGGAAGGAAGCCCACACACTCGTTAGCCATCAGCAGCTGACGATCAGACAGCATCATGAAGGGGGTAGAGTTTTCCCAATAGCTAATTGTTTTATTTGTTATTAGATATATTGACTGTCGGGTGAAAAAGAAAGAAAGAACCGCAACCATCCCACACACTCCTCCATGGCTGCTGTTTAGAGACAGGTTTGCCAATGGCTATCAACTTTGTTTATGTCAGATTGGGCAATTTGTCACTGATGCTGAATCTGTCAAAAGAAAAGTGGTTTTGATTGACAAGGCCCTGGGGCTCCTCTCTCTTCCTTTTCAACATTCCAGATTTTTTTTAATTAAAAAAATAGTTGTCTCCACCCTCAGGAAGGCTCATCTGTGGGTGACACATGTACCCAGGGAGCTTGGGGGATGTGGTTTTGGCTTTGGTGGAAACTTTGTCTCTAGGGGACCCTGTCTTCTTGATTGGCTCAAATTACTCTCCATTTTCAATTGTTGTCTTTCAGTGGAAGCATCTGTTTTGAGGGCCATCTGTCAAGGGCTCTCTTGTGGTTGACTCTTGAGTATATTTGCAGCTGACGCTTCAAGAAAAAAAAATGACAAAAGCATCTCGAAGAGTGAAAGGAAAACCAGAAACAGACCTGTAGCCTTGACTGTGCTTAGAAATCCGAGAACTTAATTCTGTAACGCCAACGTATAGGAGGCTGAGGCAGGAGGATTGCCATGAGTTTAGGGCCAGCATAGACTACATGTGAATTCCAAACCTGTAGCATCTGACACTGCCTTGAAGAAGGAGGAGGAAGAGGAGAGAGAGAGAGGAGGAGGAGAAGGAGGAGGGGGAGGAAGAAGAGGAAGAAGAAGGAGGAGGAGGGGGAGGAGGAAGAGGAAAAAGGAGAAGAAGAATGAGGAGGAGGAGAAGGAGGAGGAGGAGGAGGAGGAGAGCTTCTGCTAGGCATGATTGAATAAGCCTTTAATCCTAGCACTCAAGAGACAGAGGCAAGGGATCTAGCCTGGTCTACATAGCAGATTCCATGCCAGCTAGAGCTACATAGAGAAACTCTGCCTCAAAAACAAAACAAACAAACTGTATTAGTCAGGGTTCTCTAGAGTAACAGAACTTATGGAATGATTATATGAGGTTTATTAACTGACTTACAGGCTGCAGTCCAGCTAATCCAACAATCGCTGGCTGTGAATGGAAAGTCCTAGAATCCAGTAGTTGCTCAGTCCACAAGGCTGGATGCCTCAGCTGGCCTTCAGTAGATGCTGGAATCCCAGAGAAATAGGCTCTAATGCCAGTGAAGGAATGGATATGCTAGCAAGTCGAGGGCAAGCAGATAAAGAGCAAAAGCTTCCTTCTTCTGTATCCTTATATGGACTTCCAGCAGAAGGTATGGCCCATATTAAAGGTGTATCTTCTTACCTTAAAATCCAGATCAAAGGTGTGTGCCTTCCAAGGGTCTAGGCTAGAAGTGTGTGGTGATATTTTGTGTGTGATCTAACAAATAAAGCTTGCCTGAAGATTAGAGGGCAAAGCCAGCCACTGGTTAATCACAGAGGCCAAGCAGTAGTGGCACACACCTTTAATCCCAGTACTTAGGATCTCATGCCTTTGCTCCCAGTACTTGGGAGGCACATATGTCTTTAATCCCAGCACTAGGGAGGTTGAGACAGGAAGTGATATGGCTGGGCAGAGAATATAAGAAATATAAGGCAGGAGGAGAAAGGAGCTTTTTCTTTTCAGGCTGAGGATTCAGTAGAGGTAAAAAGTCTTTGTAGTGCCTGGCTGCTCTGCTTCTCTGGTCTATCAGTTTTTACCCCAATATCTGACTCTGGGGATTTTATAATTAGACTAATTAGGATTGGTGCTACAAAAGTGGATTCACTCACTTCAAGCCAAGCAGCAAATCTCTCACAGGTGTGCCCTCCATTTCTGGATTGTAGTTCATTCCAGATATAGTCAAGTTGAGATGACCAAGAATCACACCAATCAAAACGTGCTTTGTTCTATCTAAACCCCAAAAGAAGTACTACCAGCAAGTAAGGAGTGAGGGTCCCTGGTGAATGTGATGGCATCCAGGCCTCTCATCATTTACTCTCCCTTTCTTAGTGTCTATGTCTCTGCTGTTTTTGGCATTTAAAGAGATATTTTATTTTGATTTTTCTTTGTGTGTGTTTATATATGTCAGTATAGGTGCCCAAGGAAGCTGTAAGGGGGCATTGGATCTCCTGGAGTTGGGGTTACAGGTGGTTGTAAACTGCCTGATATGGGTGCTAGGAATCAAACTTGGGTTAAGAACAACCACTAATCCTGTTAATCCCCTGAATGAGAGCAAAGACTATTATCCAGATTCTTTGGTCAAATTAAGCAAGCTTTATTTTCTGTCTAGATTTATTTTATTTCTAAAGTAAGGTCTGAGAAAATAGCATTGAACATAGGAAAAAGTGGGGGCTTATATAGCCCCCAAAACTGCAAGGCTAGGGGAGTTTCCAAGGGTTTGGGGTTATCTGGGAACTTGGCAGAACATCTCATCTTGTCAAGGTGGAGGTCGGAGGATAGGGTGGGGAACATGTCAGATTCCGTAAGATGGGTCAAGACATGGTCAAACCCAAGTTTTACGGAAAACAGGAATGAACTTACTTCAGCCTTATAACCAGATGGCTTTTAATCTTAAAATGGAGTCAGGCTGGTCCTTCAGTCCATCTCTCCAGCCCATGCTTTTGCATTTTTTAAGCGTCTAAAATACCTGACATATACGACTTAGAGGGGAAACATTTCTTTTACTTATTGGGAATCAAATCCAGGGCCTTGTGCATGCCAGGCCGGTGCTCTACCACTGAGCTACACTCCAAACTCCTGCTTTTTTTTGTTTTGTTTTTGTTTTATGTCTGAAATTGAATGAGCCATGTAGTCTAAGCTGCCCCTGAACCTTTGATCCTCCTGCCTCTAACTCCTGAGTATCGGGATCACAGGCATACACCATCCATCGTGCCTAACAGAAAGATATATTTGTGCTTGCAGTTCAGAGATTAGAGCCCACAGTTCTTGGCCCTGTTGAGTCTGGGTCCATGGTGAGGCAGAGGAGCATATAGCAGAGGCCACTCACTTCCTGGTGGACAGGAAGCAGAGAGAATAAGGATCTACAGTACAGTGATAACCTTCAAAGAGACCCCTTCTTCTTCTAGCCAGACCCCAGTTCCTAAAGCATTTGCCACCTACAAAATGGTGCCACTAGCTGGAGACCAAGCTTTCCAAATATGAGCTTGTGGGGGACATCTCACATCCAAACCATCACAGTACCAAGAACACCACCTGCTTCTGTTGGATGGATTAGCTCTTTATTTCTTTTAAAAAGTTTAATTATTTGTGTGTGTGTGTGTGTGTGTGTGTGTGTGTGTATTCATATGTGGGTGTGTGTTCAGGGGTCAGAAGAGGGAGCTGGGTGTCCTCCTCTATTACTCTCTTCCTGAACCCAGTACCTGCATTTTCTCACTAGACTGGAAGCAAGGAAGCCCCAGTAATCCTTCTGTCCCTCCTCCACCAGAGGGTCTGTGGCCATCACATCTGCTTAGAGACTGTTGCTGTGTCCCAGCTGCTGGGAACTGGAAGCTTACCCCTTACCTGACCCTGGGACTCTCCCTCCCCCAGGAACCTTGGCAGACCTCATCCCAGGCAGTGAGTGGCAGTCAGATGTAACAAAAGCCCATAGAGTCACAGAGGCGGAGTCCATGTTATAAGATAGGAAAGGGGATGTTTGTGGTCAGTAGAGGCGGCAGCATCGGGCTAACTGAGGAGAGGGCCGAAATCTCAGATAGGATGGAGAGCTGCCTAAATCCTATGATCAACAACCTCAATTTTCTAGCAATAATGAAAAAGCTTAATAATGATGAAGAATGATTATGAATCTGACACTGCCTTTATGGAAGCTTGGGGTCCAGGGCATTGGCGTTCATTAGGCCAGTCTCTTTAATTTGTGTATTTTTTTATGTATGTAAATATTCTATTTGCACATATGCCTGCATGCCAGAAGAAGGCATCAGATCCCATTACAGATGGTTGTGAGCCACGATGTGGTTGCTGAGAATTGAACTCAGGACCTCTGGAAGAGCGGCCAGTGCTCTTAACCTCTGAGCCATCTCTCCAGTCTCTGTGTATTTTGCTAAACTTTTGCATGACACATTAAGAGATGGGTGAGATAGCCAGAGTTCAGTACTTGAGAGGCTGAGGCAAAAGGATCACTTGAGCCCAGGAATTCTGGCCTACCCTGAGTAATACTGAGAGCATCCTTCCCACAATTAAAAAATAAATAAGTAGGCCGGTGGTGGTGGTGCATGCCTTTAATCCCAGCACTCGGGAGGCAGAGGCAGGTGAATCTCTGTGGACTCAAGGCCAGCCTGGTCTACAAAGTGGATTCCAGAATAGGCTCCAAAAGCTACACAGAGAAACCCTGTCTCGAAAAACCAAAAATAAATAAGTAAATAAGTAAAAAGAAAAAAGAATTTAAAATGTTGTAGAATATTTAATGATACTTAGAAATTGTACTATGTCATTAAATAAAAAACAAAACTGGTGGGCTGGAGAGATGGCTCAGTGGTTAAGAGCACTGGCTGCTCTTCCAGAGGTCCTAAGTTCAATTCCCAGCAACCACATAGTGGCTCACAACCATCTGTAGTGAGATCTGGTGCCCTCTTCTGGCTGCAGGCATGCATGCAGGCAGAACACTGTATACATAATAAATAAATAAATCTTAAAAAATAAAAAGTTAGCTAAAGCTGTTAACTCAGGTATGTAAAACAATGTCTGTTTTAAAATTTTTTAAGTATCAAGAAAATGGCTTTGGGGGCTGGAGAGATGGCTCAGTGGTTAAGAGCACTGTCTGCTCTTCCAGAGGTCCTGGGTTCAATTCCCAGCATCCACATGGTGGCTGACAACTATCCATAATTCAATCCAGTGCCCTCTTCTGGCCTGTAAGCATACATGTAGACAGAATACTGTATACATAATAAATAAATAAATATTTTTAAAAAAGAAAAGAAAATGGCTTTGGAATATGGCTGATCTGGTAAAATATTTGCCAAATCTGGAGTTTGGATCTCCAGCACTCACATAAAAACCCAGATGCTGTAATCCCAGCTATGAGGAGACAGAGACAGGCAGATCCCCAGAGCTCACTAGCCAGCCAGTCTAGCTGATCAGTGAGCGCCAGGTCTAGTAAGAGACCCTTTCTCAAAGAAGAAGGTAGCAAGCCATTGAGGAAGACACTTGCTGTCCACCTCTGGTCTCCACGCACATGTACACTCACACAAACACACACAAATTTAAAAAATTAAGCCAGATTCTCAAAGAATTAATAAAAACTTTTTTAAAAAAAGAAATTAAGCCAGGCATGGTGGCTCATGCATATAGCCTCAGCCCTTTGGAGGCTGAAGTGAATGGATTGCTTTGAGTTCATTGCCAGCCTGGACTACCTTTTCCTAAAAATCAAAAGAGGGGCCAGAGATGGTTCAGCAGGTAAAGGTGCTTGTGGCCAAGCTTGATGATCTAAGTTCAATCCCCAGGACCCCACATCCTGAAAGTGTTCTCTGACATCCATACTTGTGCCATGGAATTCATGCACCTGCACACATACACATAAATAACATACATACACAAACCTTTTTTTAAAAAAAGCCACTCAAAATACTAGATTTTTCATAGGTGTCCCAGAACCAAACAGAAAAAGTAGTTACCTATGAGACGGGGGTGGGAGGGGGTGGGGGGGGGTGGGGAACGGGACGGGACAAAGCTGGATTTGTCATGTATTTCTAACTAATTTTTACAAGTGTTCTAGTCAAGAGGCCCTAAGTCATCCCCAGCACTTCAGGAAAGGAATGAGGAAAGAAAGAGAAATTTCCTACATTTCTAAGTGAATTTCCTACATTTCTAAGTGCATTTCCTACATTTCTAAGTGCGTTTCCTACATTTTTAAGCGCATTTCCTACATTTCTAAGCGCTTTTCCTACATTTCTAAGTGCGTTTCCTACATTTCTAAGCGCATTTCCTACATTTCTAAGTGCATTTCTAAGGGATTATCTGGCAAAGGGCTGGAAGAGAGAAGACAGGGGTAGAGCTGGCTGCCTAGGAGAAGCAGAGACCTATCTGGACTATTTTAATTTTTCACGAGAATATATTCATACATTCTGCATAATTAAAAATTAATAACACCCAAAATACTCTCTGTGAATACACACTGATGTTAGCAAGGAATCTCCATAGACGTGAGATGGTCTTAGTCCTTCTCTATAATTTACGAATCTCCTACTGTGAGCACTTATGACTTCCGCCATCAAAGTTGAGGGAGGAGAGAGAGGAGATGAGGGAACAGGCTGTGGTGTTGGTTGTAGAGCATTTTCCTAACATGCTACCATGTGTGAGGCTCTGGGTTGGATGGAGCCCAGCACCAATAATATTAATAATAATAATAATACAAGTAAAACGTAGCTGGGCATGGTCACGCACACCTTTAATCTCAGCACTTGGAGGCATAGGCAGGCGGATCTCTGTGAGTTCGAGGCCAGCCTGCTTGGTCTACAAGCAAGTTACAGGCCAGCCAGGGCTACATAGTGAGACCCTAAAAGCAATTCAGGGAGGTAAAGGTTTATTTCAGCTTAAGGTTTATAGTCCATCACGAGAGACGCCAAGGCAGAAACTCAAGGCAGAAACCTGGAGTTAGGAACTGAAACAGAGGCCCTGGAGGGACATGCTCACTGACTTATTCTCCAGGTTCGCAATCAGCTACCTTTTTTACACAGTTGCCTAGGACCACCTACCCAGAGATGGCACCTTCCACAGTGGCTGGGCCCTCCCACATAAATTAATTTGGCCAATCTGATGGGGGAGGATTTTCTTTCTTTCTTTCTTTTTTTTTTTTTTTTTTTTTTTTTTTTTTTTTTTTTTTTTTTTTTTTTTTTTTTGTGGAGCCAGGGAGTTCAAGACAGGGTCTCTCTGTGTAGCCTCAGAACTCGGAGATCTGAGTGCTGGGATCAAAAGGGTGAGCCACCAACACCAACAACGCCGCCGCCGCCTATTTGATGGAGGCTTTTTTTTTTCATTTTCTGTGTGTAACAGCCTTGGCTCTCCTGGAACTCGATTTGTAGACCAGGCTGGGCTCGAACTCACAGAGATCTGCCTGTCTCTGCCTCCCAAATTCTGGGATTACAGGTGTTGTACCCGGTTTGAGAAACCCCCAGAGACCACCAAGGAGCCAGTTTCCGATGCAAGCACACAAGGGTCCTTTTATTGTCAGATTAGAACATAGGCCACCGCATGGCAGATGGAGGGAAATGTGGCGGCAGCAGCAGGCCCCAGGGGTAGAGTTTTTATAGGGAAAAAACCACAAGCCGGGAATGACATGCTTTGGCACTTGGGATTGGGTAGAAGGGATATGGAGCAAGGTGATTTTTTGAAACTATTGGTCTAGACTTTGAGTGTGAAATCACATTTGAAACCATTGGGTTAGACTTTTTGTTGGGGAACCACAACCCGCTGAACAGGATTATCTGGACTGCTCAGCTGGATTATCTAGATATCTTCAAGGGCCATAAGCTGCAGACAGGATGTCTGCAGGAGGATGCTGCTCTGTATCTGATCGAGTTGTCATGGCACATTCCTGAGGTCCTTCCTGAAACTGAGTACAACAGGTGGTCTGAGATGGTGGCCCTTTCCCTAAGATGGGGTCTGTATTCCCTTACCACCATACTGGCTGGAGGCATTCTCTTAATTGGGGTTTCTTTTCCCAGACAACTCTAGTTTGTGTCAAATTGACAAAACAAAACAAAACTATCCAGGACAAATGGTTCCTTCAAAAAATATCTTTATTTCCAGAGAGAGATCTTTAATGTGTAAGTTTATGTTATCTGACTCCTTAAATCTATGCCCTGCAATTTAATATCTGAAGTAAAGACTTCTTCGTTTAAAAAAAAAAAAAAAACATATTCAGGCTGGAAAGATGGCTGAGTGGGTAAAGACTTGCTGCCCAAGCCTGACTGTTAGGATACTGCACCAGGGAGGCCCCAGATGGCTGGGCCAGGGTATCCCAGTGTGAGGGGAAACATGCCGGGCAGATGCAGCGGAGGGCTGCGGTGTGTGGACAGTCACTCATACCCCAGGCACTGCGTCCGTGTGGAAGTAAGTTTATAATAGAGAGATGAAGAGAAAGATGGGGAAAGAGGGGGGCAGAAAGAAAGGGGGGAGGACGGGGTTGAGGGTGCACACCTAGTGGGAATGGGGAGAGAGGTGAGGAGGGGAAGTTTTCTTTTTTAAAGGGGACTTTATGTCAGGACGCTGGGCAGGTCTCCAAGGGGCGGGTCTCCAAGGGGCGGGTCAGAATACTAACACTGACAACCTGCTTTTGATTCCTAAAGCTCATAAAAGTGGAGGAAGAGAACCAACTCCAGAGTTGTTCTCTGCCTCAACATGTACTCCAATGTGAATGCCCACGCCCTCCCTCCCTCCATCCTCCCTCCCTCTCTCTTTCTCTCTTACACACACACACACACACACACACACACACACACACACACACACACCAAATAAAAAAATGATGTTCTGATGCCTGCTACGAAGAAATGTGGTCAAGAGCCTGAGTAGATGGCTCAGTAGTTAAGAGCACTGGCTGCTTTTCCAGGGGACTCTGGTTCAGCTCCCAGCACCCACATGACAACTCACAGCTGTCTATAATTCCAGTTCCAGGGGATCTGACACCCTCACATGGACATATGCACAGGAAATAAAAATAAATAATTTTAAAAAAGACATGCTGGTGGTCAAAGCACCAGATAATAATATAGAAGATTAGGTTAGGAGTTTGAGGCCAACAGATCCTGCTTCAAAAGGGCAAAAGCTAACTAAACAACAGAGCAAGCAAACAAAACATGGCTTTAATATAAAATATCCCCAATTTAACGCATTCTAAATGTGTCAAATCCTGTCTAGGTATGTGGGGAAATTCTCAAAAACATCCTCACAATCAGGAATCAGAACTGTGTTCTGACCTCTGAAGGAAAGAAAGACAGATGCTCTTAAAAAAAGAGATGTGCCCCGGAGAAATCCGAAGCTGATGCTTATAGCTGCCCACAACTCGAAAGTCTTTTCCCAGGGGCCGTAAGTACACCTGTCATACTGTCTAAGCTTGGGAGCTTCTGCACAACATCCACGGAGAGCAAGGATTTAGTCTGTCAACATTTTAGGTGGCTCATTGGTCAACTGTTGACTCTATTTTTTAATTTCCCCAGCTTGCAGTGAAAATAATAAACCACCAGGTGGCAGCAAATGCCCAGTAAGTGAAGTCAATCCCTTTTCAAAATTCAAGGTGTGCAGACTTGTGCGGTCCTGCAGGATAATCATGGCTAAATCACACAGCTGAAATTTTCTTTTGAGACAAAATCTCATATATCCCATGCTGACCTCATACTTGCTATGAAGCTGAAGATCACCTTGAACCTGGGATCCTCCGGCCCCCACCTCAGGAATGCAGGGATTACAGGCATGGGCTACCATACCAATCTGCCAGTGTAGTCTACAGTACTGTTTGAGGGGAATCTGATATAGCAGTGAGCTATTCACATCTCTTCCCAACTATGTTCAGTAACATCACACTGGTAGTGTGAAACTGGATGTTACTGGTAAGAGCTTCGTAATGGAGTGTTTGTCTACTATGAATGAGGCCTGGGTTCCATCCCCAGCACTGGAGGGGGAAAAAAAAAACTTAAATAAATAAATAAATAAGGTAGCAGTTGTACCACCTGAACTGGCAAACCTAAGAGCCAGGCTTGATTTATTACTTGGCGACTGTCTGGATTTAAGAAAATGATGGGGGCTGGGTTCGGTGGCACACGCCTTTAATCCTGCATTTGAGAGACAGAGGCAGGTAGATAAATAAGTTCAAGGCCAGCCTGGTCTACGTATTGAGTTCCCAGGCCAGCCAGAGGTACAGAATGAGACTTTGTCTCAAAACAAAACAAAACAACAACAGAAAAAAAAAAAAGGAAGAAAGGAGAAAAAAGAAATAGAGCTGGGGTGGAGTCTGCAGTGTGGTTCAGTGGTAAGATGCTTGCACAAAGCATGCGAAAAGCTGTGGGCTGCATCTCCAGCACCATGGGAAAAAATGGAATAAATGTTGGCAATTGTTGTCGGATAGTTGTATTCTATGTAAGGATGTATTGGCTGTGATTGGTGTAATAAGCTGAATGCAGCAGGGCGGTGGTGGCACACGCCTTTAATCCCAGCACTCAGGAGGCAGAGGCAGACGGATCTTTGTGAGTTCGAGGCCAGCTTGGGCTACCAAGTGAGTTCCAGAAAAGGCACAAAGCTACACAGAGAAACCCTGTCTCGGAAACAAACAAACAAAACCACCTGAATGCTCAATAGCTAGGCAGGAGTAGAGGTGGGATTTCTGGAGAGAGAAAGGAAGAGGAGAAGGAATTGAGGGGCAGAGGAGATGGAGGGAGTCGGACATACAGAATGAAAAAAGTATAAAAAGCCACATGGTAAAACGTAGATTAATAAAATCAGGTTAATTTAAGTTAAAAGAGTGAGTGGGACAAGCCTAAGCTATAGACTGAGCTTTCATAATTAATAAGAAGTCTCCATGTCATTATTTGTGGGCTAGTGGGGTCCTGACAAGAAAGAACTACTACAGATAATATGTATTAAACCAAAAATATATAATCATTACAATATGAATGATACAAAAATAGAGAGATATTGTGGTGCTTGGGTTTATCTTGAGCTGGTGAGCTGGTTGGTTTTTGCCATTTGACACGTTAAACCTGAAAATCGAGAGGAGAAAAGACTAAATCCACGACTGTCCAACTAAAGCGAGCTGTATTTTAGGGTGCACTTGGAACTGGCCAGTTGCCCTAAATCTGGAGAGAGCAGCCCCTGCTGGCCTCTTGCGGCCTTTTAACAGGACAGATAAAGGGTTCACAAGGATGAGAGAGTTGTCTGTTCTCCATTGTTAGAAAGATACAGAGAAAGGGAAGGAACAAGGGTAAGTATATAAGTCACATGAATGGGGATCATAGGTTTAGCAGAGGTTGAAAAACATGTTTTGCAGTTTACATCAGATCTAAGAAACAGGAAATTAATTACAAATAGAAACCTTAACTTGCAAGGACTTAAACACAGGACAAACAGGACCATACAGGGACTAATTTTTTTTTTTTTTTTTTTTTTTTTTTTTTTTTTTTTTTAGCTTTTCAAGACAGGGTTTCTCTGTGTAGCTTTGCGCCTTTCCTGGAACTCACTTGGTAGCCCAGGCTGGCCTCGAACTCACAGAGATCCTCCTGGCTCTGCCTCCAGAGTGCTGGGATTAAAGGCATGCGCCACCAACGCCCGGCCAGGGACCAATTGTTAACTGTCTTCACTGCAAACAGAACCCTTAACCTGCATGGTATATTGCTCCTGTTTTCCTCCCATTAACTTGCAAGCCAGGTTGTTTTCGTTTTGGTCTCACACACTACCTAGACATATCTGGGAAGAGGAGACAGGGCCTCACTGTGTAGGACCAGCTGACCTGGAACTAACTATGTTGGCCTTGAACTCATAGATCCCCCTGCATCTGCTTCAGGAGTGCTAGGATTAATTAAAGGCACACACTACCACACCTGGCAAAGAAGGAGAATCTTAATTAAGAAAATGCCTCCATCAGATTGGCCTGTAGGCAAGCCTGTGGAGTATTTTCTGGATTGATGGTTGATGTGGGAGTGTCCAGCCCATTGTGGGCAGTGCCATGCCTGGGCAGGTGGTCCTGGGTTCTATAAGGAAACAAGCTGAGCAAGGCCATGAGAGCAAGCCAGTAAGCAGCACTCCTCCATGGTCTCTGCTTCAGTTCCTCTTCTAGGTTCCTGCCTTGAATTCCTTCCCTGACTTCCCTCAGTGACGGAGTATGACCTAAGAGATGTGAGATGAAATCAACCCTTTCCTGCCCAAGCAGCTTTTGGTGATGGTGTTTTATCACAGCATTGGAAACCCTGATCAGGACAGGTGGGATCATGCCATACCCAGGCTGATCACATAAGTCCTAGGCTCTAGGAGTCTGCCTCCGCCTCACAGATGACTGGGACTACAGGCTGGTGCCGCGGTTTCCATCTTTGTTCTGTTACTTCTCAACTATTATCCAATGCATTAAAGAAATAACTCGTCCCCAGGAGGTGAGGTGGTGGTGGTGGTGGTGGTGGTGGTGGTGGTGGTGGTGGTGGTGGTGGTGGTGGTGCACACCTTTAATCCCGGCACTGGGGAGGCAAAGGCAGGCAAGTGAGTTTGAGGGCAGCCTGGTCTACAGAGTGAGTTCCAGGACAGCTAAGGCTGTTACACAGTGAAAGTCTGTCTTGAAAAACCAAAATAAAGCTGGGCGCTGGCGGTGCACACATTTAGTCCCAGCACTCGGGAGGCAGGGCCAGGTGGATCTCTGTGAGTTCGAGGCCAGTTAGGTCTAAAGAGTGAGATCCAGGATCTCTGCACCAAAACTGCACAGAGAAACCCTGTCTCAAAAAACCAAAAGAAGAAAAAAAAAGAAAAAGAAAGAAAACCAAAATAAACAAATAAATAAATGAAGTGGCTCATCATTAGTGAGAAGGTTCTGATCCACGTTTCATTGTTTTGTCTTTCTTTTTCTCATTAATATAAATGAAAATATGAAGCAAGTTTCACACTGGAGCTATATTCATCAACTGTAGACCCTAAGTCAGCGATAGACGGACATCAGATGTGCAGTGGAGGTGGCTGGTGGCTTTTAGGGAAAAGCAATAGGCCCGGAGGACTGTACAACAATTAGTATTATATACTTTGTTTTTATAAATTGTATTTAAAGTGTCTTTTATACCATTAAAATTTATGGTAAACATATGCACTCACATTTTGTTGTTGTTGTTTTAAGACAGGGTTTCTCTGTGTAGTTTTAGAGCCTGTCCTGGATCTCACTCTGTAGACCAGGCTGGCTTCGAACTCACAGAAATCCACCTGCCTCTACCTCCCCAGTGCTGGGATTAAAGCCACACACCACCACCGCCCAGCTCTTTTCTTCTTTTTTGTTTTGTAAGTGTATGTGAGTATTTTGCCTGAATGCGTGTCTGTACACAAATGTGCCTGGTGTCTGAGGAGGGCCAGAAGAGGGCACAGGAGCCCTTGAACCTGGAGTTACAGATGGCTGTGAGCACTATATGGGTGTTGGGAATCGAACGCAGGTCCTCTGGAAGAACAGTCAGTGCTCTTAACCACTGAACCATCTTGTCAGTCCTCTTTTTAACACAGGGTTCTGATATGCCTGCCTGCACCCAAGTGGTCCTCTTTCAAGCTCTAAATATGTATCAGTTTATATATGTATATATTGTAGGGAAATTTAATGTTTTATACATGTCTTACTTGTCTGCCTCCCTTAAGGCAACAGTGATTCCAGGTTTTGTTTTGTTTTTTTGGTTTTTGTTATTTTGTCTTTTTTTTTTTCTGTCAGAGCTGAGGACCAAACCCAGGGCATTGTGCTTGCTAGGCAAGAGCTCTACCACTAAGCTAAATCTGCAACCCCTGTATTTTTGCTTTTTAATGGATTTCTTTTTATTATATGGTTCCAAAGTTTCTGTGGGAGAGCAGATGCCACTAGCAGCCACAGATTCCTGGAGCATAGCAGAGGAGTTTCTCACTATTAGATGTCAGGACTCTGTGACGCTTTAAGAGAGCGATCCTAGAAATAGATTCGAGTGGGGCAAATTCAATGGTTTCATCCTCCAAAACACAAAAAGCAAAGAATCAAAAAAGCCTTAGCTGAGCCGGCGGCGGCGCACGCCTTTAATCCCAGCACTCGGGAGGCAGGGGCAGGCGGATCTTTGTGAGTTCAAGGTCAGCCTGGGCTACCAAGTGAGTTCCAGGAAAGGTGCAAAGCTACACAGAGAAAACCTGTCTCAAAAAAAAAAAAAAAAAAAAAAAAGCCTTAGCTGACACTGACCCCGTAGTTCCACTGCTTGAGAGGCTGAGGTTGAAAGAATGTGAGTTTAAAGCCAGCCTGGGTGGGGCTGGAGAGATGGCCCAGTAGTTAGGAGCACTGTTCTTCCCAATGACCTGGGTTCAATTTGCCACACCCACATGGTGGCTCACAAGCATCTGTAACTCCGATCCTGTCCTCCCTCGTCTGTGGGCACTGCATGTACATCATGTACATGGTGCACAGTCATACCGGCAGGCAAAACATCCATGCACAAAAACAAATAAAACATAAAAAAAAAAAAAAAAAAAAAGCCAGCCTGGGCTATGCAGCAAGTTCCAGGTCAGCAAACACCCACATCTAGGGAACTTCGGTAAATGACAGAAGGGGCAGGCCAGTCACAAGGATGGGACTCTGTCACTCCATAGCAGGTGGATGAAGGTGGTAAGTTTCAGGCCTGCTGAAGGCCTCTCCGCCATCACAACCAACGGAATCAGACCAAATTGGAAAGTCCAGGTTCAGTGGGTCAAGTGCTCTCAGAGAGGAGAAGGGGACAAGACTGGAAGAACCGTGAGTCTGTTTTGGGGATGCCGCTTATATATCCCCTGTGGGGGTCGTCCTGAGCCTCTCTGGAGGAGGACTGTGTTTGGCAGGCTTTGAAGGAGGGGTTTAGGGAAAGAGATGGGGGAGGGAGCCGAGGAGATCCTCCACCAGACTCCTTCCAAACCAAAGGATTGTGTGTACATACATGCACATACGTGTTTGTGATAGGAATCTGAACCCATGGCCTTGTGTGTGCTAAGTACACACTTGATTGCAGAACTCCTATAAAAAACAAAATATTTCTTAAACAAGCCACAAAGGAACTGATTGAGACTTAATACTTTTGGGCTGAGCACACTGACATGAGCCTTTAATCCCAACGTGTAGGAGGCAGAGTCAGGAGGGTCTCTGTGAGTTCCAGGCCAGTATGGTCTACATATGGAGTTCCAGGCCAGTCAGGGCTATATAAGAAGACCCTGCCTCAGAAAAAAAACAAAAACAGACAAAGCAAAAAAACACATCTTATTTACTTGAAATTAAGATCCTTGGCTGGTGATGTAGCTCAGATGATAAAATATTTGTCCATTGTCCATGGAACCCTGGATTCAATTCCCAGTACTAAAATAACTCTGTGTGTGTGTATGTGTGTGTGTGTGTGTGTGTGTGTGTGTGTGTGTAGTGAAACACACTTGTAATCATAGCAATTAGGAGACAGGGGGATCAAAAGTTAAAAGTCATCCTTGGCAACATAACAGGATAGAGGCCCGCTTAGGCTACACAGTAAGATCTGTCTCAAATGGAATAGGTAGGGGAGGTCTACACGATACTGAAAAAAATATATAAGCTCCCATTAGAAAAATGGTCACAAACAGAAAATAATGACATATGGTACAAAAAAAAAAAATGGGGCAGAGGTGTTGCTGCTCTTGAGGTGGTGGGACCTGGGAGGATGGAGCCCATAGATGAGGTGGACTAACGTCTCCTGCAAGAGCCAGCTTTATTCAGTGCATCAGACAATTTATACTCTGAGGGTTAAGAGGAGTCACATGTGTCCAATCACAAGGACAAGCTGCATGGGGGGGGGGCAAAAACATGTTTTTCCATAGAAGCATATAAACAAATAACAATTAATGAATAATCTGAAGTAAACTCACTCCTATTCACTATACCCGGGAGGGACTTGAAAGCATAATCCAAGAATAATTCTGTGTTTTTCAGAAAACTGAGGTCATAAGACTCTTATCTTGGTTTCTTGGAGTTTTCTCAAAGCACTCAGAAATCTCCTCACAGGACTCCATTCTTGGACTGACTGTCTTCTGACAGGGAGGAAGGGGGTGGGGGGGAGAGAAGAAAAGGATGAATTTACAGTGATGTGGTATATGAAAAGGACCCAGAAATCCAAGAACCAACTGAAAGAGTTCCCAATGGCTGAAGATGGAGTGATATGAACAAGAAAATGAAGCAAGATTCGATTATAATCTAAATCACTAAACAGCTGAGGGCAGCCTGGGCTACATATGGAGCTCCCACTTCCAAAACCAACATTAGTGGGTTCTCCTCTATCTACAGTTTAGAAAAAAAGAGAAGGAAGAAGGAAGAAAAGGAGGGAGGGAGGGAGGGAGGGAAAAAAGACCAATAGAGGAATGTCAAGGTCATGAACACAATGAAAGTGTGAGAGTCAGAGGCCTCCAGAGAAACGATGGTGAGATGTGATGTGTATCTTGGATCCAATGCTGGAACAGAAAGAGCTCGGGTGAAAACTAAGGAAATCTGAACACAGCACAGACTAGTTCATTCCAAACAAGCTGGGAATTAAGCTCAGTTGGTAGAGTGCATACCTAGCGTGTAAGACGACTTGGGTTGTCTTCCCAACACTGCATAAAACCAGATGTGACCGCAGATGTTTGTAGTCCCAGTAAGTGGAAGCAGGAGGATCAGAGGTTCAAGGTCATCTGTTGCTACATCATAGGTTTGAGACCAGCTTGGGCTACAGGAAAGCCTGACTTAAAACAAAACAAGGCAAACTTAGAAAATACAACAGGGCTGAGCACTGGCTGCTCTCCTAGAGGACCTAACTTAGATTCCCAGCACCCACATGGCAGCTCACAACTTCAACTACAGTTCCAGGGGATGCCCTCTTCTGGCTTCCTTTGGCACCAGACACACATGTGGTACATAGACACACACACACACACGCAGGTAAAACACCCATACACATAAAATAATAATAAAAAAATTAAAAACCCATTAAAAAATTAGCTCAAGATACAGACAGATTTACCTCTGAAAATGAGGCCCGTGTGGCAAGAAGCCTGTGATGAGCTGGTGCAGATCATTGGTGATGGGGATAATGTTGACTGAAACACTGTGAGACACCCTTTCGCACATATTTAAGGGTCACAAACTCCAACACTGACTTACAGAGAGGCTATAGATCCAAAGACTCCATGAAGCCTTGAGGTCATGGTGAGCACATGGGATGATGCAGAGAATAATGGATGATTCGGAGAATGATGGAGGCTTTCCCTGTCTCTCCCACCCCCCGACTCCCCACCCCCCCAACCCCCAACCCCGCACTAGTTTTTTGTTTGTTTTGAAAGGTCTCACTACCTAGCCCTCGATGGCCTGGACCTCACTATGGAGACTAGCCTGACTTGGAACTTGTGGGAATTCCCCTGCCTTTGCCTCCTCGGTGCTGGGATTATAGGCATTTAATTGCCTTGCTCTGAACTGTGACATCACCTCTCGAACCATAAACTCAGGACAGCGGGTGGGAAATGACTACTTATTTATCATTTTTAATCGGTCCTCACCGCAGGTCCATCACAGGGCACGTAGCCAGAAATGAACACATCATTGCTTTGCTCCTTAACCTTTCATGGCTCCCTATCATGGGAAGTAAGCAGATATGACTATTTTCAGGCATTTTCTTATTCTGCCACCCTCTCTGGACAGGCAGAGCCTGCTCTGGGGTGTGTGTGTTCTAAGGGGAGACAGGGATGCTGGGGCCCTGCACGTACACTCTCTTTGGCCTTTTGCCCCCTAGGGAGCTTGCTATGAGGATTTAGTGTTGATATTTTTTTCTGGCTGTACCAGGCCCAGGCACATGTGATCCATATTTCTCTGAGGAGCCACTAAAGAGACTGATGCAGACTTGGATTTCTGCCAGGGGAGAGTTTTCTCAGGCCTGAGAGTGGCGGCCATGTTGAGAAGAAACAACTTCCTCCATGAGTGTGTTTCACAGGTGCAGACAAGGAGTGGAGACAGTCCCTCTGTCCCTTCTGCCCCGAGTCTGGGGCCCTGGGATGAAGACAGCATATTCTCAGAATCAGTGCGCAATTCTTTAATGCCATGAGGAAAGGCCCCAACTCACAAGCTTCCCTAGCACAGGGGTGTCGGTCTACACTGGTGTGGGCAATACGATGAAGCCAAGAATTAATGGCTGGAGAAGAAAAGGTGGGGACCAGAGGACCACTCATAGAGAGAGAGCAGGACCCAAGGAGCTCGGTTAGAGTTAGGATATAGGATCCACACTGTGGGCTTGGGGCCTATGGCTAGGCCAAGTACCTGCCATGAACGTCCTTTGAGACTTGTCACAATGAACAGCAGCTGGCCATAGCTGCCTGGAGAAATTGGCATGGCTGAGTTCATCCTTAGGTTTGTGTGGTTCCGACAAGGGATCTAGGCATTCCGTCCAGCTGGGAGCCACAGAGACAAAATCTGGTTAAGTATACTGACAAAGAGGTGGGTGAGGAGGACAGTTGTAGGGTGTACTTCCCCTGCCTCTGTCTTGTGAGGCTGGGTGGCAGCCTAACACTCACAGGCGCTGTTGAGACATCCTCTTAGGCTGCTGCTCTCTGGACTCAGGCCTGCCTAGCCGTTGCTCCCCAAGGCTACGGGCCTGGGAGCCTTCACTGAACCTCTGTGCATTTCTCTTGAGCCTTCCTGCTCCTTTGTAAACAAACTCTTCATTAAACTTTTCCCAATTACTCATTGACTTCCTGCCAAGACTCTAACTAGTATAGAAAGCAACACCCAGGGAAAATCTCAGGGGTAGGCAGGACCCCAGGGCCCACTAGAGAATCTGCAGGTGGCCGGGGACACCTTCCCCCCATTCCAGATAGCTGTGACTTCCTCGGATTGGGAGTTGCAGGTGAAGAAAGAGCAATTCTTCAGAGAGATGAACTGGTTCACTCCTGCAGTGGTCGGCGGCGGCGGCATCCATACTGGATGAAAAGAATGCCATCATCTCTACCAATTGTGCAGCCCAACCAGGCTGTGCACAGGACAACCTGCTGCCTGGCCACACAGAGCTCCTACGCTCTCGCTCTTTCTCAGATGGGGTCTCATGCAGTCTCAGCTGGCCTGGTTCTCACTATCTCTCTATGTAGACTTGAAGAGTGAGACACACAGCATTTCCCACGGAAACCAAGTACAAGGTCCCCTGGTTTCTGGGGCTGCCGTGTGGAGTGGGTTCTTTACACCCTCAGGATGTCACTCCAGTTACTCAGGTGGGCTTTTGTCGCTCCCTGTGCATCTTGAATGTACACTCCTCAGAAGAGAGTCTAACTGGAGTCTCTTGCTTCTACCCAGTATGGATCATCGGGTTGGATAGGGCATCATGCCAACTCCTCAGAAGAGTCTGCTTCACCAGCTCACTCATGGATGATGTCTCTGCTGTGGGCAGGACATGGTCATGTGAAAGAGTAGGGACCTTAAAGGTGGCTCAGTGGGTTAATGTACTTTCCGGTCAAACCAGGTAACCTGAATTTGATCTCTAGGACCTGATAGGAGAGAATTAACTTGTAAAAAAATGTTTTCTGACTTCTGTGCATGTCTCATAGCACATGCACACATGTGTGTGCACATGCACTCACTAAATGTAATAAACAGAGAGAGTGGGTGAGTTTGTGAGTGGGGCTGTCTCCTGACCGCCTGGCTTCTCTCAAGAGTTCCACGCCTCTGTCAGGTTGTCCCACACAAGCTATCCTGGAGTCGGTGGGGAGTGAGGCCTTTTCAAGGTGGAGATGTTGAGACTCTGTAGCTGTCTGTCCTAGTTCAGAAGCAACTCTCTGAAGTGGTGATTGCCCCTGAATTCAAGAGTGTGGGTACATCTTGACATGACTGTAGCCATGTTGATTCATAACTACTGTGATTGTCCTGGGATAACCCTAGCTAGTTATCCTTGCAGGTTTTTTTTTTAGCAAACCATGAATTAATCAGACAGTCATTTATGAGGCTCTGCAGTCAGACTCTGGCTGGAGGGATGCAAACCTGACTCTTCCATGTGATCTTACAATAAACCTCCTACACTCCAGGAGCATCAAGTTCCTTTTGTTCTATCTCATAAACTCCTTTATGAGTCAAACTGTGGGGTACCAGATCAGCCATGCCAGTGCCTGGGACCAGGCTTCTATCAGTAAGTCCCCCAGTAATTGTCACTGGGTTTAGTTCTAGGTTTGTCTGCATCTCTTTGGCCTCACAGCACCTTGTCCTCATCCATTAGGACTGGGTTATTCTGGAGCAGCGGTTCTCAGCCTTCCTAATGCTGTGAGCCTTTAATACAGCAGCTCTCAGCCTTCTTAATGCTGAGACCCTTTAGTACAGCGGTTCTCAGCCTTCCTAATGCTGCGAGCTTTTAATACAGCAGCTCTCAGCCTTCTTAATGCTGAGACCCTTTAGTACAGTGGTTCTCAGCCTTCCTAATGCTCCGACCCTTTAATACAGTTCCTGATGTTGTGTTTTTTATGGCTACTTCACAACTGTAGTTTTGCTACTGTTATGAATCATAATGTAAATATTTGATCTGCAGGATATCTGATATGGGAACCTCAAAAGGGGGTCACAACCCACAGGTTGAGAACCACTATAGGAAACAGAGACTTGAAGATTTCTAGAAAGGGTTTTGTCTTGTGTTTATATTTCCTCTCCTCTTGGAAGTTAAGCAGGGTTGGACTAGTATTTGAATGAGAGACAGTGTCCAATAAGTGCTTGTTGGATTAACTTATTTATGGATTATCTGCTGATTGCCACACACCATGGGTGGTTGAGAGGGAAACGGTCTTGAGCCCCTGACATGTGCCAGAGATTGTCCTACACACATTCAGGCTCACAGCAGCCCCATGGAAGAGGCACAGTTACAGTCCCTTCTTTCCAGATGAGACATGGGGGGTACAATAGGCCACTTGACTTTCTAAATGTAGGAGCAGGTCTACCTAGGCTCCACAGCCAATGTTCTGAACAACTTTACCAGGCTGTTTCATCATGGTATACTCAGCACTAAAATTTCTGGACTAAGCAAGCCATTCCAATAATACCCACATCAAAATGTTCAATTTGGGGGGCTGGAGAGATGGCTCAGAGGTTAAGAGCACTGCTTGCTCTTCCAGAGGTCCTGAGTTCAATTCCCAGCAACCACATGGTGGCTCACAACCATCTGTGGTGGGATCTGATGCCCTCCTCTGGCCTGCAGGGACACATGAAGAGAGAACACTGTATACATAATAAATAAATAAAATCTTTTGGGGCTGGAGAGATGGCTTAGAGGTTAAGAGCAGTGGCTGCTCTTCCAGAGGTCCTGAGTTCAATTCCCAGCAACCACATGGTGGCTCACAACCATCTGTAATGAGATCTGGTGCCCTCTTCTGGCCTGCAGGCATGCATGCAGGCAGAACACTATATACATAATAAATAAATAAATATTTTAAAAAAATGTTCAATTTACTATAATCTTATCTTACCAACAGAGATCTACAATCACCCTGTTCAGCACAACCCTATGGGAGAGAGCGCTCAGGAACAGGGCACGGGGTGACTGAGGATGCCATTTCACACATGACTTGAAAAATGAAAGGCTGCAAGTGAAAGACTGTTTGTCAGGCTCAGGGAAGACATTGTGTCCCTATCTCCTTAGAGGCTTGGCAGCTCTACTTTCCCAAATACAGTTATAAAGGAGCAACATTGGGTGCTTTTGAAGCTCTGGCACCATGGCTGCTAGACCAAGACGGAAAACATCACAGCCTTGGCCATAGTCCACAAGGCTTACCCCAGATTCCCTTGAGAGGAAACGGCAGTAGGAACAGCATGCCCCCCACACTGGACAAGCACATAGCTCCAACAGGAGTGTAGATCTGCTGAGTTGGTTTCCATGAGAACAGTACTAAACGCCCTTCATGTCACTCCATGTCAGGGACTCGGGTACCTCCACCAAGCACCCCCAGGTTCTTTCTGTCACCAGTACAGGCAGCCACACGGTTGGGGAGTAGTTCCGATTACCATTTAGTGTAGAGAAACGCCCAGGAGTGGAGGCTGGGCATAGAGGAAGGGTGAGCATAAGAGAGCGAGGAGAATGAGCTAGAACAAAGTACAATGGGACAGAGATGGGAAGCACCATAAGGTAAGCATGACAATGTAGACTAACTTAAAAATCAGTAGTGATGAGGCCGGAGAGGTGGCTCGGTCAGAAAAGACTGTGCTCAAAAGCACGAGGACCCGAATTTGGGTCCCTAACACTCACGTAAGCAGTAGGGCACAGTGGCATGTCCCTGTAATCCCAACACTGAGTGTGATGGGGACAGGTGGATCCTGGTCCTTGGCCAGCTAGCCTAGCCTAATCAATAACCTTCAGGCTCAGTGAGAGACCCTGTGTCTACAAATACAGGTGGAAAGTGTAAGAATTCTGTCCTCACTCCAGCTTCATGACTGCACATGCGCAGTTCAGGAGTTAAGCAAAAGGTCTTGCGTCTTATGTCATCAATGTGCGCTGGTGACTATGTACGCAGCATGGTCACACAATCTGCTCCTTAAAACACCTATGCAGGGCTGGAGAGATGGCTCAGAAGTTAAGAGCACTGGCTGCTCTTCCAGAGGACCTGAGTTCAATTCCCAGCATCCATATGGTGGCTCACAACCACCTGTATTGAGATCTGGTGCCCTCTTCTGGCATATATGCAGGCAGAACACTGTATACATAGTAAACAAACAAACAAACAAACAAATAAATAAATAAAGGCCTGATGCAGACACACCCCCCCCTCTGCTCTGCTCTGTCTCGTCCCCCACCATCTTTCCCTCTCTCCACACATGCTTTCCTCTCCAGGCCTGGCTCCCCCCCTTCCTCCTAATAAAGCTCTGAATACTGATACTGAGTTCTGTTGTGGCCGTGACCTTTCCTCCAATAATGGTAACCAGCACTGCCACCAGCGCCGTTTATCATTCTTTCAGAAAGTGATCCAGGAAAGATGCTGGATGTCTACCTTTGGCCTCCACAGACCTATACTGCACATACAAACACCTACACTAACAAATGCATACACCATACACACACACACAACAGCTATAGTAATAATAATAATAATAAATTTTAAAAAGAAATATTGCCTGGGTTTTGCCAGGCGGTGGTGGAGCATGCCTTTAATCCTAGCACTCGGGAGGCAGAGCCAGGCGGATCTCTGTGAGTTCGAGGCCAGCCTGGGCTACCAAGTGAGTTCCAGGAAAGGCACAAAGCTACACAGAGAAAACCTGCATCAAAAAACCAAAAAAAAAAAAAAAAAAAAAAAAAATTGCCTGGGTTGGAGACCTGAGAGAAAATGACAGAGACCATTTTATTTTCCCAAATGGTTCTATGTGGTACTTCCATGGATTATAACCTTCAGTACTCATTGAAAAGTTTTCTGGGCTAGGCGTGTGTGGCTGCTCAGTGGTAGAGCACTTGCCCAGCACGGCCATGGGCAGGATCCCAGCACTGTGAATAATTAATTGATTTGTCCCATTAATTAAGATAAGTGCAGGTGTCCCAGGCCCATGAAGCCAGCCTGCTGCTGCCTGCTGTCCCAAGGAGGCTGATTCCAGATCTATTTTGGACCTGAGCAACCCGAACAGTGGCAGGGGTGGGAGTGGAACGCAGGCTTGAGAACTTCGTCTGCTCTGCCGTGGGGCCGCTGAGCAGCCAGAATGAAGTCATCAATGAGTGAGGCGTCATCTCTGTCCCGCCCTCCCTCAGAGGAACACAAGCTCCTTCCCCTCACCCCAAGTCACAGAACGCGACAAGCTGTCCCCTCATGCCAGCCCTGTGCCGGAGCTGTGCCTCCTCAGGATTGCTCCTCTCGGGTGTCTGTGCCAGGGGCTCCCCATTCAGGCTAGCCTCTGCGTTCTCAGTGACAGCCTTTCTCTGTTCACAATTTGCCTTTTGTTTTGTCATGGCCTTGCTCAGCGGCCCACACCTGCCTGGAATTTGTAATTCCCCTGCCTCAGCCTCCAGGATTCTTAGGGTTACTGGTGTGTGTCTTCATGCCCCGCTCATGTCTGCTTCCAATTCTTCGTCCTCTTTCCCTTCGCCTCCTGAAGAAGGACACTTTTTGGGTCCCCTGCTGTGCCACTGCAGGGCCCCCTGTGAAGAAAAAGATGGGAGAGAGTTGGAAACAAAGGAGACACAACACAAGGTCCTTCCCAGGACAACACAACACCTTCCCAGGACACCTCCTGTAGAGGGCCAGCCCTGAGAGCTCCTGCCTGACTTGGAGAGGAGAGAGAGACCCATTCTTTCTTCTTTTCTTTTGCGAGAAGTGGGGGGGCAGAGTTTGAGACAAGGTTTCTCTTTGTGTATTATTGGAACTATCCTGGAACTCTCTCTGTAGACCAGGCTGGCCTTGAACTCACAGAGATCTGCTTGCCTCTGCCTCCCAAGTGCTGGGATTAATGGCGCGTGCCAACACCGCCCGGCCAGAGGCCCATTCTTATGTCCCCTCATCTGAGAAGGGCAAGCGCCCTTCAGGTTTACCACACAAAGGAAAGTCCTCGATTCGAGAGCCAGCCCAGGATGACAGCAACCTGAGGTCCTCAATTCAAAAAGGCACTTTCTTTGCCCTGCACCTGTACTGAGACTCCCAGGCCTGCACAGAACCCTGAGTCCAGGGGGATGCCCCCAAGCAAATGTGGGGTGGGGTAGCTTGAGCCTCAAGTCTTAAGTGTGACAGGGAGGTACATTCAAGGTGGACAGTTTACTAGGACTAGAAAGAAATCAGTGGATAAACGAGCCCACTGAGTTCACAACCCAAGATAACCCTCCTCATACCCAGATGCATTCAATGTTGTTACTGGGAATCCTAAGGCCCATTCCAGAGCTCACTTCCCAGTGGTTCCGTGGATCTATTTTCCAGACCGTGTGAATATGGCATTCTAAGGAAGAGGGAGCCAGGTGACCTCCAGAGGGCAGTGAGAGCCTGGAACGGTGCTGCTCACCTTCCGAGTATCAAGGCCTGCTGCACCCGGCCCCTGGGTCCTCTGGAACTGAGTCAATCTCACCTGGCCCTGGGTAGTGCCGAGTGCACACAGCGGCGGGGCAGCGTGCAGAGTGCACGGCAGGGCAGAGCCCCTCCTGTGCTGGCTTTATCCTGCGCAGCTGTTTGCTTGCCCCATGGCCTCCCTGCCTCCAGGCAGTCCCATTCCAGTTCCTTTGAGTTCGCCAGGCCTCACCCAAACCAGCCTTTCAGGAAACTAAGCCTGCCTGCCTGCCCGCCATTATGCTATGATGGATGTCACCTACCCTGGCTTGGAGTACATGCTCCCTAATTGCCGAGCTCTGATAGCTGTGAGGAACTGGTCTCTGGTGTCACCTTTGTGTCCCCCTGCATCGTTTCTCTCTCCTACATCAGCCAGACCTCACATTTGGCTCTGTTTCTCTTTTGCTCCAAAGGCGGGTGTGGGGTTCTGTTCCATGTTCTGGCTACCGCCGAGGGTGGAGGGACCTTTGGACACAGAAGTAGGCACCAGTTGATAAGGAACTTTCCTGGGGCTCCCCAGGTTTGCAGGCATCACCGCATTCCAGGACACTGTGCCATGCAGTACCTCCTCTGGAGCCAAGGGCCACATTCACAGCCTCCAACGAGAGAAGGTTGCCTCCAAATCTTGGAACATTCTGACTTAATGGCCAAGGGCTAGACTCTGAAGGGGCAGATTCATCCTGATTTGGGTGGAGGCAGTGTGTGTGGGATGATGACTTCCACAGATAAGGAGCCTCATCACCATCTGGAGCCCTCTCACACTGGGGAAGCCTTCCGTTTCTGTGTGCAATGCACACCCTCAGGGAACATTTTTCTAACCACATTGCACACGGCTGTAATCTCAACCTGGTGAGCCTGAATCAAAATTCTTGAAAGGAAGAAGAGGCCAGCCTGAGCTACACAGCAAGTTTCTACCTTAATTTAGAGGAAAGTGTGCAGTGTATATCCATCTTTACTTTTCCCTGCTCCCCTTCATGGTTTTTGAAATTTTCCTGTTGATCCTAATACGGCGGGTTGTGCTCTTTGGCTTAATTATCTCTGCAATTAACATCATTTCAGTTACCAAGGCTGAGGTCTGAAAGGGATAAAGATCAAAGTCTCCTCCCCACGTGGAGTCTGAGAAGCCCCAAGCAGAACTGGAAAAAACCAGGGGAGCTGGATTTCCCACCCCAAAGTCTCCTCCAAATAAGCCCTCCTGAGGAACTAGAGCAGGGCTGATCAGAGAGTCAGAGAATGAAAGGGAAGCTGGAGATGCCTCCGCACTGGGAACATGTTCCGTGAGGACGGACAGCACAGGTCTGCCTCCCCACCAACAGCTGCTCCCCCTTTCCTGTGTGCCAGAGATGAAGCTCGGTGTGCCTCACCTGAGCGGTTCCTGTAGGGTGGAAGCCTAACATTCGAGCCCATGTCTCTGCGTTGGTGTTAATTCTCTCACCTCAGTCCCTTATCCCAAACCACACACAGAAAAGCAGATCAGAATGAACTCATCAAATCTGATGGCCATTCACACACTTGCTAGGAAAGATCACATAGAGCCAACAGGGTAGAATGGTAGGAAGAACAAATCCAGTTCGGTCCACGTTGCTCTCTCTACAGGTGGAGCAGCGCTCTCCCCACACCAGCCACCGCAGGGGCTCTTGTCAGATGCTGGACTGCCCCAGATGTCTCATCTGCAGACACAGCCCTGGGGACACTTGGAGCAGTCCACTGGGCAGCAGAAGTAGCAGCCTGAGAAAGAAGAGAGGGGAGATGTGAGACAATGTTTACCCCTCCAGGCCTCACACCAAGGAAGTATTTGTTATTTATTAACTTATGAACAGGGTCTATCATAGCCTATTTTAGACTCGAACTCATCCCTCTGCCTCTGCTTCCCAGGTACTGAGATGAATGACATGCCCACAGTACCATGGTCCTTCCTATAAGGAAAATTTAATGAAGCCCAGATGTGAACTTTAGGGTTTACATCCCTATAGAGGTAGGCCACCTGGTCCTGGGACCTAAGGACAGTGAAGGAATCCTGGAGTGGAGCAGAATGGTCTTCGGGGGTCAAAGGACAGCCAATGTCTCCAGAGTCACACACTCGGAACAGCTGTGGCTTCCCTCCCAAGCTCAGCCCCAGCCCCAGATCTCTAAAGCAGGCCTCATTCGCTCTTCCTGCGGGAGGCACACCAGCAGGCTTTGTAGCTGCCGGAGCCTGAGCAGATGCAGGAGCTGCCTGGGGGGTAGAGAAAGATCAGTGAGCTGGAGCCCTCACAGCTGTGCATGTCCAGACCTTGCTCTGTCTCAGATGGAACACACAGAAGCATGCCACTGGGCCTCTCCACCCTACTGCTGGGAAGCACAGTCATTCTCAGAGGTTTTTCCTACAGGGAAAGAAAGAAAGGTGTTCTAGCCACAGTGGGTACAGATGGGTGGTGATGGACAGGGAGGCTGGAACCCACTCTTTTCTCCCTTGAAATGAGACCCTTGAGAGAAGGGAGGAGGAATGGAACTCTGCAAACTCCAAAGTATGGTGAAGCTGCTGAGAGACAGAGACACATACACACAGAGAGACAGACAGACAGACAGACACACACACACAGAGAGAGAGAGAGAGAGAGAGAGAGAGAGAGAGAGAGAAACACAGAGACACACACACAGAGAGACACACATATACACAGAGAGAGACAGACAGACAGATCACGAACTAGCAATGGGTTCCTTAGAGAGAGAGAGAGAACTAACTAGCAACACATAGTAAGGAGCCCATTTTATCCAGAAATGAAAATGTGTCCTCTGAAGTCGGTTACCAGCAGCACAGGAGCAATTGGGGTCCATTTCCAATGCAAATGGGTTGAGGCCCCAAGGAATCAGCAAAAAGTCAGGCTTCTGAGAGGCACGTGGAAACCTAGGAACCTGCCTGCTCACTTTATAGCTAAGGCCCCACTCTTGGGTGCAAAGATCCTGCCCAGACCTTGCACCCACAACTCAGTAGGCCTGTAGTTGACTAGGCTGTGCAGAATGTACAGAGGACCCACTCTTCGGTTCCCTCATAGGGGAAGGGCAAACAAACTCTTTTATTATCCCATAAAGGAAGTCTCAGATGCAAGAGCCAGGCCAGGATGACAGCAATTTAGGACATGACCCAAGGTCTTCATTCCCCCAGAAGGCACCTCCTCAGCCTTCTATCCACCCTAGGGACTCCCCAGGGATGCACCTGTACCTCTGGGTGCAGCCAACAGGCACCTGACCAGTTCAATGATGTCATGGAGGGGGAGAAGAAGGTGGTGGTGGTGTTGTGTGTGTGTGTGGGGGGTGGGGGGTATGAAGTCTGGACCTCAGTTTTTGAACTTTAACAAGCCAGACAAGGCAAGGTGGACCTGCCTTCAGGAGTTCCACCAGAAAGCAGGCAGTGGACAAAATGAACCCACTCAGTTCAGAAGTCAAGATGTGACCTCCTCTGACTCAGGCGCAATCTGTGTGGCGGCTGGGAACTGCGCAGCACCCTAAGGCCCATGCCAGGTATCTTATACCAAGCTGGAAGTGCTAAGCAAAATTCGAAGAGGTTAAGGCCCCGCAGGGTGGCCTTTTAGGGCAGAAGACTGGCGGCTTCCAAGTCTGCACCGGGCCGGCTGCAACGGCCCCGCCCTCTTCGCAGCACCTGTGAACTCGCGCCCATTGTCACACTACGGGGGTGTGGCTGAGCCGAGCGCAAGCTTCCCGTTGGGCGCACAGTGCACCCGGCGGCGGGGGCGTTTCTTCTGCACCCGCCACTGGGCGGCCCCGCGGGAGGCGGGGTTTTGCGCTCAGCTCTAAGCTGCGTGCAGTCACTCAGCGTCTCTTGGACAGTTCTAGCAAATATTCTGGCCATCCCTCCCCCTTAGAGTTCCAGGAACCTAGTCGCCGCTGTCTCCCACCCTTAGCCCTGCACTATGGAGGTTACCATGGTCTTCTCAAAGCCTCTTTACCTCATCTCTGAGCTCAAAGTGCGAGTGAGGGAGACGTATGTTGACCTACGTCACCTTTGCTTCTGCCACATCGCCTGTCTTTGTCCCCACCTCCGTCCTTGGCTCCGTTTCCCTTGCACCCAGTAAGAGGACAGACACAGGGTTTTGTCTCTGTTTTCCAATGCAAATGGGTTGGGGTCCAAAGGAACCAGCAAAAAAAAAAAAAAAAAAAAAAAAAAAAAAAAAAAAAATCAGGCTTCTGGGAGGCACGTGGAAGCCTAGGAACCTGCCTGCTCACTTTATAGCCAAGGCCCCACTCTGTGTGCAAAGATCCAGCCCAGACCTTGCACCCATAACAGATAGAGACAGGCGTGGGTTCTTGGCCTAAGACATTCCTAGGCTCTCTATAGCCAGTGAGCCCTCCCCAGTCCACTGGGCAGCTTTGATGCAAAGCACTTCATTTAGAGTCAGAAGATTATATACGTGGGCAACTTCCTCCAATCCCTGATCACGCTGCTGGAATTTGAAAGAGCAAATTCATCCTGATTTGCAAGGAACTTCCACCCAAGTCGTCACAGCAATGGAGGCCCCCCCAGTGAGTGGTCCAGTGCTGCTCAGGGTCCATCACTGAGCTCTGTCGGCATCTCTGGGCCAGTGCAGCTCCAGGTGTGTGCTGCACACAGTCAGTGAGCAGCTGTGTGGAGTGCTTAAATTCGTTTCCCCGTGTCTTCATAGATTTATTGCTGAATCCTCAAAACGTGGGTTTCGTGCTCTTGGAATTTACTTTTGTGCAAATAGCACCATTTACCAAGCATCAGGATTGAGGTTCATAGAAAATAATAACTGTGGGGGTCAGGTATATGGCTCAATGAGTAAAGTGCTTGCTGCTCAGGCTTGAGGACCTGAGTTTGAATCCCCAGCACCTACATAAAAAGCCAGGAGTGGTGGTACAAGTCTGTAACTCCCAGTGTTGAGCTGAGGGTGGGTGTAGAGAGGTGGGTAACCAGGATTTGATGGCCACCCAGTCTGACAGAAGTAAAAGAAGTTCTAAATTCAGCAAAAGATCTTGTCTCAAAAAGTAAGGTGGAGGCTGGGGCGGTGGTGGTGCACACCTTTAATCCCAGCACTCTGGCGGCAGAGCCAGGCGGATCTCTGAGTTCGAGGCCAGCCTGGTCTACAGAGTGAGTTCCAGGACAGGCTCCAAAGCTATCAGAGAAACCGTGTCTCTGGGGGGAAAAAAGTGGTGGAATGTGATAGAGGATTCCCAATGTCAATCTCAGGCTTTCACATTCACCGCGCGCGCGCGCGCGCGCGCGCACACACACACACACACACACACACACACACACACACACAGACCTAACCCGGCTCACAGCTGCAGTCTTCCATTAAGAGGAAACTCATAATGTAATTCAACTTTACCCTAAGATACTCCCCCTTCTTTGGGGGCTGGAGGTGTAGAGATAAAGGGAGTAATTAGTCCAGAACCAGATCCCCAAACTATCAAGTCAATCGGTCACCCAGTATTTCTTTCTTTTTTTTCTTCGGACAGGGTTTCTCTGTGTGGCTTTGGAGCCTGTCCTGGAACTCACTGTGTAGACCAGGCTGGCCTTGAACTCAGAGATCCACCTGCCTCTCTGCCTCCCAAGTGGTGGGATTAAAGGTGTGTACCACCACCACCACCACCACCACCACCACCACCACCACCACCACCACCACCCGGCCCAGTTCCTTATTTCTAAGTCACACAAAGAAAACCAAAGGTAGAATCAAAATGGCTTTTTATTCACATATTTTATAGAAAAGGGGATTTAGTAAACAGGGTAGAGCCGCATGAAAAACTCCGGGTTGGTCCATTCTATTTACACGTGGGAGGGGCACTGTCCTCACATCAGGCACAGCACGAGCACTTGTCCGATGCCCCTTTGCAGACACAGCCCTGGGCACACTTGGAGCATCCCACGGGGCAGCAAGAGCAGCAGCCTGTTAACAGGGGAGGAGAGGAAGAGGTGAGAGCTGGCTGAAGACCTCTTTCTTGTCCTCAACAAGAAGGGGGCTGTCTTAGAACAGCTCTGGCCGGAGACAATACAACAGCCCTGGGAGCTGTAGCAAGTGGAGAAAGAGCTGAACTGCCTCAGAAGCAAAGGGCATTCCTCAGAGCCAGCTCTGTGAGTGCTCCCGCCTAACCGTAGCCACCACCCGAGGTATCCTTCCCTACTCACTCTTCTTGCAGGAGGTGCACTTGCAGTTTTTGCAGCCGCAGGAGCTGGAGCAGGTGCAGGGGCTGCCTGTGGACGAGAAAGGAGACAGCAGTGGGTAGAGAGAAATGCAGGATCACAGCGCGGGGGGTGGGGGGGGCAATTCCATGTGCCCCGGTAAATCCCACTCGGGACTCCAGGAAGCCTGGTCCCACTTCTCACCGAGTAGGGTAGGGCTTGCGTTTTTGATGCCCAAGACACAACGGTCCCTCACCTCTCTCCTAGTCTAGGCGATTCATAAGTTTAATATAATGCCTGGGGCTCAACCCAGATGTCCCCACTACCTGACCGACAAAGGAGCCGTTCGGACAGTGTTAATACTTGAAGAATAGATAGATAAAGGTTAAGGAGACGCTAAAGAAAAAACCTAGAATGAATCTTCAACTAAAGGCGCGATCCCCGCCGAGACCCTAGACTACATCCTCTACAGCTGCCGGAATCCGCTCTGCGGTCCTTACCGGGTATTCTAAAGACCAAGAACCGGGCCTCTCTTACCAGTGGAGCAGGAGCAGTTGGGGTCCATTCCGAGATCTGGTGAAGTTGGAGCTACCGAGCAAGAGACGAGAAGACAGACAGGCTTCTGGAAGTCGCGATGATGCCTAGCGGGCGGTCTGCTCTCTTTATAGTCGTGGGACCGGTCCGGGCGCAGAGTTTGCACTCAGCAACCGGTTGCTCTTGCCCTCGCTGAGTCACGCGCCTCGCCTCCTTGGCAGAGCCGAGCGCACCCTTCGGGCGGGGTGCAGAACTCCCTAGGGCGTGGAGTGCACAGCGGGACCGCCCCTTTGGGGCCGCTTGCCCCGGGAAGGAGGACCTGTGTGACAATGTGGTACATCGTGTCCCTGTAGTGCTTTCTCTGAGATTACAGCCCATCATTACTCCGGTGCATTACGAGAACTCACCCCGGGCCCCCCGACTGTCTCCCTAAATCAATCCGAAGCGCCTGCTCTCAGCTTCTCCTTTCCTGGAGTTCCTGGGCAGCCGCCAGCCGGGTCATCACGTCTCTGAATTGAAGCTAGCAGAAGCAAAGGAGACAGTTTTGTAAAAAGACAAGCCTTGATCATGAACTTTCCCAGTCTTCATTGTCCATCTGTCCCATTACAATCCTTGGGACTCTTCCTCCTGGACACAGCACCAGGGCCAAACGCGTCTCATCTTAACACCTTCATTCTCGGCTCCTGAGAAGTCTAGGCACATTGCCGGGGCTGGGTATCGCACACCTTACTTACCCTATCTGCTCTACTCCAGGGTAGCGGTTTTAAAAACTGGGGATGCCTTCCCTCCAGTGGGATCATTTTAAGTGGTATCCAGGGACTACATTAGATTAAAAAGCGATAGAAGTCGCGATTTATTATTTATTTATTTATTTATTTATTTATTTATTTAATTGCTGGTTTGCTTGCATGTATGTCTGTGTAAGAGTGTCAGATCCCCTGGAACTGTAGTTACAGACAGTTGTGAGCTGCCATATGGTGTGGGAATTGAACCTGGGTCCTCTGAAAGAACAGCCAGTGCTCTTAACCTTTGAAGCCATCTCTCCAGCCCCTGTTGCGATTTATTTTTATAACGTTCCTGACTTTTGAGGAACTTTAGATTCTGCTGTCAGGCCCTGTTTAATTAAATTCAAGCATACCAAGTCTGGCATCTATCATTTGCAAATATATAAATAAGTATCCCATCTGCCGCGTGTAATTATGAAATGGCAATAGCTAAAATCATGGACCACTTGCATGTCTCAACACATGGTCTAGGAGACTAAAGTGTCATGCTCTCACCTGTTACCTGCGCCACTGTGCACATGAAGGGGGGTTACCTAACTCCAGCATCAAGGCAGTAGTGGGAGGTGCAGCAGGCTATAAATCAGCTGCCTTCACAGTTTCCTATCTCTCTATCGAAGAGCAAAATTGTTTCTGAAAGCCTATCCAGCCAGCCACTTCCCAAGATAGTCAGGGTCTAGAGTGGAGTGGCATCGTGCTCTGCCCAGGAGAGGACAGCTATCGCTTTAGTTCCTATATACCATGACTTCTGAGCCATATGACCTTGGGCAGGTTGTTAATGGCTCTAAAACCACCAGCCCCTCTGCAAATCCACTGTTTGTATTTAAAAAAATCATATCAAAAATGAAAGTAGTTCATTTCTTCACACACAGTGGGACAAGGCTTGTTTTGTTTTGTTTTTGTTTTTGCTTTTCGAGACAGGGTTTCTCTGTAGTTTTGGTGCCTGCCCTGGATCTCTCTCTGTAGACCAGGCTGGCCTCGAACTCACAGAGATCCACCTGGCCCTGCCTCCTGAGCGCTGGGATCAAAGGCATAGGCCGCCGCCGCCGGGCTGGGGCAAGGCTTTGTGTTAGAGGATATCCACGAAACCTTGAACAGATTGGCAAGGCTTTGTTGTTGTTTGTTTTGTGACAGAGTCTTGCTATGTCACCCAGGCTGAACTTGAAATCCTCCTGCCTCAGGCATGTGTTATTAAACTCGGGCTATGAGTGAAATATGGCTGTTATGCCAGATCCAGGAGTAAGACCAATTTCTCATGTGATACCTATTTAGAGATGCAAATTCTGTTTACACACACAGAAAGGGGGTTCGGGGAGGTTCAGTGACTTGCCCAGGCCATACAGCCAGTCAGTGCGATGGGTTGTGAACCAGCACTGCCTGACAGGGACATCCATGTGCTCGTCACAAGTCCTCTGATGCTGTAGGCAGGGAAGGTGCTGAGTCCTGGGCCATGGGACTCTTCTTCCCCTTGGTGGTTTAGACACAGTGTCCTTCCATTAGCAAAGAGCCAAGAGACGACTGTAAACTGGCTATGCACCACCCAGGGCATCGCTCCTTCTTCATGACACTTCAGCTAGGAAATGACACAGTGATATCCTCTGTGTAGGAAGAGCCAAAGAACTTCATCTGGAACAGAAGTTTTTGTCTATAGGGTTCTTGCCTGAAGCTGGTTCTTTAATCTCAGTTCCTAGGAGGCAGAGGTAGATGATCCCCATGAGTTCAATGCCAGTCCGGGCCACACAAATGAGATCCTATCCCAAAAATAAATAAATAAATAAAGATAAAAAATTAAAAATAGAGCTGGACAGTGGTGGTGTACACCTTTAATCCCAGCATTTGGAAGGTAGAAACAGGCGGATCTCTGTTTGTTCAAGGACAACCAGGTCTACAGAGCTAGTTCCAGGACAGCTAGCACTGTTATACAGAGAAAGCCTGTCTTAAAAAAAAAATTAAAAATACAATTTTTGCCTGGATAATGTTGGGCAAATCTGTCCAAACCTGTTGATTTTAGTGGATTGAAGTAGCCAAGGACTGGACTTAAAAAGAGCAGTGGATTTCAGCCTGAATGAGGGACAAATTCCAAGGACTCAAGGGCAAATAGCAAGCAGAGATCTCAGGTCAGAGACATCAGTCAGTGGTCTTTCACTAGGAGGAATGCCGGTTCCTAGTGTGCGAGTGTGGACATGAGGCTGAGGCACGGCCTAGCACAAGGGACTCGTGTTTGTAATGCCTGTATTTCCTGTCTGTTGCTTGTTTTCTGGATGCATGCTGAGATTTCTGCTAGACTAAATCCAGGACAAGGCTGAGCGACTGGAGTCAGGAAGGGCATACAGGGACAAAGGAGGCCAGATTCCCAAACTGCACTCAAGGAAGGAATATCCTTAGGAATCAAGTCTGTGCTTGGCTGCCTGTGTACTCTTTGGGACTCAGTTTCCTATTACAGGAGGAAAGAAAAATCAATCATAAAAATTTGTAGGGAGCTAGCCACTGGACTGTTCTGCCTGTTGAGCAGGATATTTCCTGCTTCCTGATCAACCCTCCATTACCTGAAGAAATACCCATGCAGGAGCAGGAGCCGCCTGTGAGGAGAAGAAAGCCAGCTGAGAGCTGAAGACACAGGCAAGGAACGTAGCAGGTGGTGGAGTGTCGAGGCTAGCCCCGTCCCCCTCAGGGCACATTGACTCAGGACTCTGCTGCTCTTCACACGTGCTAGTATTTGTTTGGGGTCCTTGATCTCGAAGAGGCAATGACCCCTGCCTCCACTTCAGGCAAATAAAATAAGGGTATGAACTATTCTCTGAGGAAGTGCACGCTCGTTACAGTTTCTGAAGACTGCTTGATCTTAGCTAGCTAGAACATCTTGATTTTGGAGAATGGAATGTTGTGGGTGAAGAGCCCACATTACCCTGGGCTCTCTTAGGCTCTTTAATGTTTTGGTTTATTTGGAAACAGGGTCCTGTGATCCAACCGTCTCAGCCTCCCATGTGCTGGAATTACAGGCCTTATCTTAATTTTTGTGCGTGACTTGATTTCCTCATGACTGTTAGACGAAACTGTTGGCATGTAGGGTTAAGCTTAGCTGACCTCCAGCCTCCGGTGACTCCGAAGCTAAAATGCTGTGGGTGACACAGTCGGAGAGATTATCTGTGCTCTGCTGTAGCCCACCTGCTTGACGCTACTACTACAATACCAAACGGATTGATCGTGACTTTCTTTAATTCTCCGTCTGAAAGAGTTCCTGTAGCCTCTCACACCATGAAACTCACCATTCCAGACAATCACTTACTGAGTCACGGCCCCTCATATTTGGCTCAGAAAAAAGCTGTCATTTTCTATAAAGCAATATCTTCTGTGTTTGTTGTTGTTTGTTTGAGACAGGGTCTCACTTTGCAGGCTGGGGAAGCTGCCCTTGGACTCCTGAACATCTCCTGAGGCCAGGCCTCAGAGTGCTTATCTTACCCAGACAGTGGGCAGAGGACAGGATGGGTGGGAGGGGGGTGGCAGGACATGGGAACAGCCGGACTCTATTTAGCAGAGCACACAGCTTTGCCTTTTCCTCCATTTTCGAGGCTTGAGGGCATGTAAAATCAAATTATACATGAAATTCTCCTGTGGATGCCCACAGACTGGTCTGCCTCACTAGCTGAAGGATCTCAGTTCTGAAACTGAGTATGCCTCCACCTCAGGAAGAATCAATTTAGGTGATATCTTCAAATAAGGAGACAAGGAAATTTTAGCCACCCTGAACATATAATACACCACAGTCCCACCCACAGGAAAAGGCAAACCTGTGTGCTCTGCTAAATAGAGTCCGGTCTGTTCCCATGTCCTGCCCACCCCCCTCCCACCCATCCTGTACTTTGTCCACTGTCTGGGTAAGATAAGCTTAAGTCCACTCATGTTCACAGTCACTAGGCCAAGTGAAGAGCAAAGGACATGAGAAGTTAGCCAGGCTTTGGGGTCTGTCAAGAGGCTGAGGCAGCAGCCTGGCCACAGGGGCTTTGTACTCATCATGTGCGTTTCCCTGGTCCACAATCAGGAAGGCTCCCTCCGAAGCCTCCATCCCATGGTGTCCTCCCTCACAGTTCTCTGCCAACTCAGGAGCTGGCCAACGTGGGACTCTCTCTCCAGTGTAGCAGTAACGCCCGCGCTACCACCACCCGTTCACCATGTCCAAGCAAGGGGCTGAGGATTAAAGAACAGAGACAAGACAGCGGGTCATTCATCTCAGCAGAATGCCGAATGCCGTTTATTGAAGAAGGGAAGAAACCTTAAATACAGGCTTGCAGCACAATGGGAGAACCCCAGAGGGCAGAAGTTCAATATCAATTGGGCAGAAGTTCGCTACCGATGTTTTACATACTTGCATTCTAGCTGTTTACGCCAAATGTAGGATACACAAAGAAAGAACCTCTGGTGAGCTTTCAGGAGGGAGGAAACCAGGGAATCAGCATAGGGAGGACATCTGGTCAAAGTCGGCAAGCAGGGCAACAGCGACCCAAAATGGGGGGCCAGGACCCAACATTCCAGGAAGTCCATGTGGATAGAATGATCCTACTTGCCATATTTATGAAGCCTCAGCCAGGAGCCAGCTCCTCTCTCATTAATACCTAGTTAGAATATTTTCTCCTTCCTGTGAAAGAGGACTTGCAACTGAATCTGTGGGTTCTTTTCTACACACTATCATTTACAAACAGTCAAAGTTTAAGGGGCAGGCAGTGATTGGAGCAGAGGAGCTCTTTCTTGCTCAAGTCTCCTTCATGTCAACGATAGAGTTAAGGGTTCTGGGTTTTTACTAGGATGTGAGCATACATACATTAGTGTTGTGATTAATATGTGCCATGTGTGAGGCACTTGACATTAGAGCACTAAATGGGAAGGAGAGGTTTCCAGGGGGGAAGGTGTCTCTTTCTTCCCTAATGTGGGTGTGGTTCAATCTGGCGTGGCACCTGTCTGTGTCCTTTTTCTCATTATAATAAACTTCTAATGAGCCCGAAGCCATTTTGGGTGTCAATGTGTCTGGACCAGCAGAATCTGGTCTGGAGCCTCCCTCCGTGGTTGGGAATGTGTGACAATGAGGTGCCTGGCAGCTGGGAGCATGTGGTGTCATCATCTAGGCTTTAACTAAGTGACAAGGCAACAGGGTATCAGTATTTGGGGGGTTCAATCTGGGGACGTAACCACAGGCTCTGTCAGATGTTCAGTGACTTATCCAGGTCACGTGACCAGTCAGGGGGCAAGTGGGCTGCAAAACTAGGACTTCCTGGCACCAGACACTACGGGCAGCCTTGTAAACTTCTTCTTCACACAGAACGCCTAAAGGCGAGCTTGGTTCCGACTCCCGCCCAAGAAACTCATTTTTCCCTTTGATTGAACACCAGATTTCATTAGCTCAACAAATAACCAGGGGCATTAACCGTTGGTTTTAATTGTGCCCTTCAGGACCTTACAGCTTCCTGAAGAGTACCACCCCATCCTCCAGATTGCAGATTCCACCTGGATGCCTTGCTCCTGGGAAGATGCTGGGCAATTCCTTCCAAATCTCCACTTTACATTCCTATGTTGTCAGGGGTGGGAATGAGTGAGGGGCAGTTTCTTTCTGACTCTGAGAGGGACTTCCAAAAATTGGCAACCAACTCATGTCACTGTGCTCTTTGGAAAAAAAATGTTCCTGTCAGTGTCCCTATGCACCAGAGACGGTAGGTCCTCATGGGAGGTCCAGGTTGGACACGTTGTGCCATTTAGTTTCCTGTCTGCAAGGCACACCCTTGGATATGTAGTGCTTGCAATTTTTTTCATGATTTTGTTCATGTTACTTAATTTTTAAAGATAGATTTTGAGCCAAGCCTGTATTTCCAGTATTTATGAGTCTAAGGCAGGACTGCAAGTTCAAGTGTAGTTTGCGCTACACAATAAGATCTTGTCTCAAAATCAAAGGTTACCAAATTTTGAGACCAAAATTTGACTTCAAAGTTTCAGTGATCCTTCTACTTCAGCCTCCTAAATGCTGGGATTAGAAATGGGAGTGCACGCCTTTAATCCCAACACACCGGAGGCACAGCCAGGCTGATCTCTGTGAGTTCAAGGCCAGCCTGGTCTACAGAGCGAGTTTCTTTCTTTCCTTCCTTCTTTTTTTGATAGGGTTTCTCTGTGTAGCCCTGGCCCTCCTAGAACTCGCTCTGTAGACCAGGCTGTCTCCAAACCTGAACTCCAGAGATTCACCTGCTTCTGCCTCCTGAGTGCTGGGATTAAAGGCGTGTGCCACCACCCAGTTCCTCGACTCATACTTTTTATTTATCAAAGTTGTAGGTTCTGTTATTTTGGGTTTTGTTTTGTTTCTTGAGCTGAGGACCGAACCCAGGGCCTTAGCAAGCACTCAACCACTGAGCTAAAACCCCAACCCAAGTTGTAGGTTCTGGCATTCCATACTTTTTTTCTCTCTACACAGGGTTTCTCTGTGTAGCTTTAGCGCCTTTCCTGGAACTCACAGAGATACGGATTAAAGGCGTGCACCACCACTGCTTGGCCATACTTGTCACTTTTAAGCCTAAAATCCAACTGAATTTGGGGAAAGAAACCAGAAAACCTTCATATATCTAGGGGGTAGAGGTGTGTGGCTCATCAGAGCACCTGGTTTAGGATGCAGGGAGCCCTGAGTTTAATTAACCCCCATATACACTTGCACATTGGGATCAGCACATTTCTATGACTAGTGCATCTTCCTGCCCACCACTCCCCGGATGATAAAAGCCGGAGAGGTAATCTGACCAGCCCAAGTCACAGTCTGAGCTCAGAGTTCAAGCCTCTGCAGTTCCATTTCAGCCCCTGCCAGTCCCTTATTGCCAAGGCATACAAAGACAAGCTGAGTTAAGTCAACGCTTTTTATTATCAGTTACATGCTTTCATAGAAAGGCGTGGAGAATAGGCCAGGGTTGTAAAAAAAAAAAAAAAATGACGTTTCTACACATTGCTCTATTTACACGCGGCTGAGGGGGTCCCACTTCAGGCGCAGCAGCTGCACTTGTCCGAAGCCTCTTTGCAGATGCATCCCTGGGAGCACTTTGCACAGCCCACCGGGCAACAGGAGCAGCAGCCTAGGGGAGAAGAGTTGACCATGAGGGAAAAAAGGGACCCCATCTGGATGCTCCCGGGGTGTGGCAGGGCGAACCGGGGTGGCAGGGACTGGATGGGGAGCGAAGAGTAGAGAGAGGATCCAACTTACTTTTCTTGCAGGACGTGCATTTGCACTCTTTGCATTTGCAAGACCCGGTGCAGGAGCAGGATCCATCTGCAGGAACAAGACAGTGAGCACGACCAGGCGCATCTAGGAACTCAGGTGCAAATCCCCGACCCAGCTTGGGCGAGCCATTATCTCAAGGACTTGTTAAAAGGGGCTCTTACAGAATTCGTTGGGAAGTAGCAGCCGGTAGTACTCGGAAAGTACTAGAAAAGGGGCCCAAACAGCTTGTCTGGCTCTCCTAGAAATTTAGGTTGCAGAGGCCGGTCAGCAGTCTCCCTTACCTGTGGCACAGGAGCAGTTAGGGTCCATGGCGAGTGGAGGTGGCGGCTGAAGACCGATGACAAGCCGGAACTGAAGTGCTAGGAGAAGGTGTGATGGAGAGAAGCGCGTGGAGCGCTGCCTTTATAGCGCGGGAAGGAGTTGGGGGCGAGCGCAAAAGCCCCGCCCATGTGGGTGTGTAGGGGGGGGACACCAACTGCACACGCCCCTGCCGCCTGCGCACGTGGAATCTCGCCTGCACACGCCCCGCAGCCTGCGCACGACTCGCAGTCTGCAAGCGTCCCTCTTCCTGCACGCGGGACACCGCCTGCACACGCCCCCTTGCTGAGTCACGCCCCTCTCCGCACGGCGCACGGGCTGAGCGCACAGCGCTGAGCGCAAAGGGTCTGCCCTCGGGTCCCGGGCGGGTTCCTGGAAGCTTGCCCACCCCTGCTTTGCCGCGCCCTGGGGCGCGTGAGGGGTCGGGTGCAGAGGGGGCTGCCCAGTTTCCCCAGCGCTCACAGCTTCCCGCCCTTATCGTGTGTGCTAACCTGTATGAAAGCGGGGCTTGGAGACCCTGCTTACAGAAAAACTATGTTGGAAATGTGAACAGGTTACAAAAGCCAGTCCTAGCCCAGACTTGGACACTGTTGGTGAGGTCCTCACTGCGGATCCCGTGCTGCGGGGCACTGAGTTAGAACTCTCAATCTTTCCTTACAACGTGGGGAAGGACGGTTCGTTATTCTCACCGTAGGCGGTGGAAACGGAGGCGCAGTCACGTAGTCACTTGCCTAAGATGAGTGTAGGGTTCGAATACGCTGAGGCGCCAGTACTTAAGGCAGAGAGGCTAGAGACTGGGAAGACATTTATTCTTGGGGGAAGCCAGGGTGAACAGGGGAAAGTGTTGAAGATCTTTGGGGGAGGTGGCATTCAAGAGCACGGGAGCAGTCCGGTCTGGAAGGATATAGACCAGTGCCTTCTGCCTGAGGGCAACGGGGTGTTACATGCCAAGCAGGGTGGGCCAGATGGTAGTGTTCTGGAACACGCGGAAGGAAAGCCCTACAAAAACTTCTCCCACCCCCACCCCACGGGTGGATGCTGAGGGAAAGAGTGGAGAGGGCAGCCAGATTTCTCTCCCTGGAGGCACATGGTGTTTCCCCGCTTGCTCAAGCCTGCTGAAATCGTACATGAAGTCATAGGAGGGAAGTCTGTGTCATCTAAAGGGCCAGGAAACAGTTACCGGAAGCTTCCTGGCAGGCTCGGGTAGACATTCAGGGAGGCTGTGGGGGGGGGGGGGGGGGGTGAGGTGTCCCAGGACAGGCTGTCCTTGCAGCTCTTACTGTAAACTGGGGAAATGCCTTCTTGGCTCAGCACACGCATCACTTTCTCCTGGATACCTTCCAGCCCCGATGCCCACGGCTGCCCATGGAATGTGTAGTAAACATCCTGTCCTTTCCCTTCCCGGCACTTTCCATGGCTGCACTGTGTTTGAACTTAAGCCTGACTGATACCTGAGCCGCGGTGCTCCCTTCCCAGACTGAGCTGAGAGCAGTCTTTGCCCCTGTTGGACACTCGAGCCGAGCCTCAAGCCAGGATGGAGTTGGTGGTCACCACTTGCTAAATTGGGTAAAATCCTGCATTATTACTCCTGCCCGGTTCCCACTTCCCATTAGGACTCTGATTTTAAAAATGAAAGTAAGCTGAATGTAGTGGCCAGTGTCGTTAACCCCAGCACTCAGGAGGGAGAAGCAAGCCGATTTCTGTGAGTTTAAGGCCAGCCTCGTCTACTTGGGGAATTCCAGTCTATTCTTGGGTACTTAATGAGATTCTGTCTCGGGGTTGGGGATTTAGCTCCGTGGTAGAGCGTGGTAGGCCCTGGGTTCGATCCTCAGTTCCAAAAATAAATAAATAAATAAATAAAAAGATTCTGTCTCAACAAACAAAAAACACAAACACAGTGAAAAAGAGAGTCAAGTTTGGTTGGTGTGGCTACTAATCCTAGCACTCTGGAAGCCCAGGCAGGATTGTAAAAGCCAGGCTATGCTGGGCTAGACTGTGTCAAAACATAAAATGAGGGCTAGGAATGCAGCTTAGTGGTAGAGTGCTTGCTTAGAAAGTGAGAGACCCTAGATTTAATTCCCAGCATGGCACATTGTGGTGTGTGTGTGTGTGTGTGTGTGTGTGTGTGTGTGTGTGTGTAGAAAAGCTCAAAGTCGCCACCCTGATATCTGTCACTCACGGAAGTGAGAACACTGCAAAGTGGGGAGAGGGGAGCTGTCTGATGGGATTTGGCCCCTCGTTTGCCCTTGGGGTGCTCCTCCCTCTTCACCTGTCCATGCCTTCAGCCCTCGGTCTGTCCCAGACACTGAACCGCATGTGTGAACACTACCCTCAGCTGCATCCCCAGACCTCTGTGTAGTTCTCAACCTCATGGACTCGTTTGTCAAATAATCAAATGATATTAAAACTCAAAGGTCACCTCCAAACCTCCTCAGATTTGATTATTTAATGATTTTCTTTTCTCCATGTTGGTGTGTGGGGGCATATGCATGTTTTGCATGTGTGTTTTTCTTGTATGTGGAGGTCCTAGGCTAGTATCAGGAATTATACTTCATTTGGCCTATGTGGTGGTGTAAATGAGTATGGCCCCCATAGACTCATATCTTTGAATGGTCAGTTCTCAGCTGGTGAACTATTTCAGAAAAATTAGGAGGGATGGCCTTGTTGGAGAAGGTGTGGGGGAATGTCTTTCTGTATGCTGTGAATATGTGTTGCTCTGATTGGTTGATAAATAAACCTGTTTGACCTATGGCAAGGCAGCTTAGAGGCAGGCGGGAAATTCAAAGGGAGAGACAGGAAGAAGGCGGAGAGAGATGCCAGCCAGATGCTCAGGGAGCAACTTGTAATGGGATGCAGGTAAAGCCATGGAACATGTAGCAATATATAGATTAATAGTTATGGGCAGTACTTCATTCTTGCCCGCTCTTGTGCTGAGGCCCAGGTTCTATATCATTTACACCCTGCACTATAGAATTGTAGGCCTTTGTTGAATTAGCTGTTGGAGAGGGCAAGAGACACATTGGGAGGTCAATCCCAGTTAAGACAGCTATTGAAACAGGCTGTCTCCCATCTGAGTGTGAGCCAGTTAGCAGAGTACTGGTGTGCACTAAGGTCTGGGTCCATCTCTACCACTGTGTAAACTGTATCTGTGGGTACATGCTTGTAACCCCAGCATTTGGGAGATGCAGAAGGGAGGGCCTGGATATTCAAGGTCATCTGTGGCTACATAGCAATCCCGAGGCCAGCACAGGATACTAAGACCCTGGGGGGGGGGGAATGCCTAATACAGATGCCAGCATTGGTTAACGAATAGGACGTGGTTAGGCCCCTTGTCTTCCTTGGGAGATCCTGTGTTCTCTGGTTCCCATCACAAGTATAGTCTGTCTGGTCTTAGCTCCTCCTCCTCTTACCGACCCTGCCTTCACTTTGTGGTTACATGATTTTTCTATCACTTCGTAATAAATTAACCCACAGCTTCCCAGCTAACTAGAACACACATATGCTGTCATACATGCAGTTTTTGTTTTGTTTTGTTTTTTGTTTATTGTTTTTAGAGACAGGGTTTCTCTGTGTAGCTTTGGAGCCTGTCCTGGATCTCACTTTGTAGACCAGGCTGGCCTCAAACTCACGGAGATCCGCCTGCCTCTGCCTCCTGAAGTGCTGGGATTAAAGGCGTGCGCCACCATGCCCGACTATACATGCAGTTTTTGTGGGAAGCAGGTATTAGGCTAAGTTTATCTGGGCCCTCTGGCTCAGAGTCTGTCTCAACAGATTGCAAATCCAGGCTCCTGCCCAGCTAACAGTCATCCCAAGGGTGACTTGGAACAAGATCTGCACCCAAGCTCCCTCCTGTGGTGGTAGGCAGTACTTCATTCTTGCCCGCTGTTGTGCTGAGGCCCAGGTTCTATAGTTCACACCCTGAACTATAGAGTTCAAGGTCAGCATGGGCAACTTAGTGAGACTCTGTCTCAAAATAAAAAGTAAACTAAGGTGGCTGGAGAGATGGCTCAGAGGTGAAGAGCACTGGCTGCTCTTCCATAGGTTCCTGAGTTCAATTCCCAGCAACGACATGGTGGCTCACAACCATCTATAATAAGATCTGGTGCCCTCTTCTGGCATATATGCAGGTAGAACACTGCATACATAATTTAAAAAGTAAACTAAGTAAATAAATGTATGTATGATGGGGGCCTGGGCTGCTTAAATCTCTGTGGTTGTCAGCATGCACTGGTCCATTAATACTGGAAAAATATGTGATCTGCGTAGATCCAGCATTTTATGATTGCAGGATCTGTTGTCCACCCCTCGGGAAAGCACAGTAGTGGGGAGTGGTAGTCTAAAACATTAGATGATTGAGCCGGTCCCAAGGTTGTGAGCATGGGAGAGCTGTCTCCATTACTCATTTGTCACGTGGAGGTGTGGGCAAAGAAAAGATGCTCCCTCCCCCATCAATGCCTGAGGCAAGCTGGACAGCTGGTGCTGAGGGCATAAGAGTGGTGGCGCACGCCTTTAATTCCAGCACTCGGGAGGCAGAGCCAGGCAGATCTCTGTGAGTTCGAGGGCAGCCTGGGCTACAGAGCGAGTTCCAGAATAGGTTTCAGAAGCCACACAAAGAAACCCTGTCTCAATTTATATATATATATATATATATATATATATATATATATATATATATGCAAATCATTAGGCTTAACCCCCGCAGGGGCCTCTCACAGGCACCCCAGAGCTAGGGCCTTTGTCAGAGTCTGGCTTCCTGGGGCAAAGGCAACCGCTTGCTCTTTGATTCCAGGCCTTTTTCCCTCCTGCTCCCTGTGTCTAGAATACTCTTCTCGCTAGTCCATTTGTTGGGTCTCAGTCTAAAGGCCATAGCCTGACACTGCACCAGGGGAGCTGAGGCAGGAAAATTGTGAGTAGATAATCCCGGGCTTCTCATGGGCTCCAAAAACAAAATAAATATATTGGTCCAGGTGGCTCATCCCTGTAATCTCAGCACTTAGGGAGTAGATGTAGGAGACAGAAGTTCAAAGTCATCTTTGGCTACATAGTGAGTTTGAGGTCAGCCTGGTGTACAAAAGACAGTCTCAGGAAAATCCTCACAACACAACAAACTTGATCAACCCATCAATAAATCAATAAAGACCACTCCTCAAAAAGTCTTCTGTACTCTAAAATTTGCTGAGTCCCTCTGTTCCCAGCCAGTATATCCCTTCTCCGTACCACTTCATACAGTCACAGCCACTGGTCCACACCTCAAGCTCGTTACTCAGTCTGTGTTTACGTGAATCCAGTCCTTCCAGCAACCTGGTAATATAGGGATGACTGTTATAGACATTTTCGTTTATGTTTATTTGTTTGTTTGTTTGTTTTGAGACAAGGTTTTTCTGTGTAGCCCTAGCTGTCCTGAAACTCACTCTGTAGACCAGGTCAGCCTCAAACTCAGAGATCCGCCTGCCTCTGCCTTCTGAGTGCTGGGATTAAAAGTGTACACCACCACTGCCTGGCCATTTTATTCTTTGTCTTTGGGATTTTGTTTTGTTTTGTTTTTTGAGACGGAGTCTTACTGTGTATCCCTGGTTGGCCTGGGATTCACAGAGAACCATGTACCTCTCCTTCTCTAGTGCTGGAATTAACGGTAAGAACCACCACACACCTGGCAGGATTTTTTAAAGTATTTTTTTTTTTTTATTAATTGGGCAGTGGTAGTATATGCCTTTAATCCCAGCACTTGGGAGGCAGAGACAGGCCGATTACTGTGAGTTAAGAGAACAGCTCAGTCTACAAAGCAAGTTACAAACAGCCAGGACCTTACATAGAGAAAACTTGTGTAGAAAAAGAAATATTTTTCATTGCTTTTCTTTATTTTATTTTATTTTTTATTTTTTTTTGGTTTTTCGAGACAGGGTTTCTGTGTGTAGCTTTTCGCCTTTCCTGGAACCCAGGCTGGCCTTGAACTCACAGAGATCTGCCTGCCTCTGCCTCCTGAGTGCTGGGATAAAAGGTGTGTGCCACCACCGCCCGGCTTGCTTTATTTTTTAATGATTTATTTTGATTATATTTTAGTGTGTGTGAGTGTGAGCATGTGACTACAGATGCCGGCAGAGGCCAGAGGTGTCTAATCCCCCTGGAGCTATCGTTACGGGCAGCCGTGAGCCACTTGGTGTGGGCACTGGGGATGAACTTGAGTCCTCTGCTGTGGTTGGGGTATGTGCACATGAATGCAGGTGGCCTCAAGAGTCCTAAGAGTGTATCAAATCCCCTGGAGCTGGAGTTACAGGTTGCTGTTAACCGCCCGATATGGGTGCTGGTCACCAGACTCATGTCCTCTACAAGAGCAGCAAGTGCCCCTAACCACTGAGCCATCTCTCCAGCCCTTATTTTTGTTTTTGAGACAGGGTCTCACTCTGTAGCCCAGGCTGAACTCAAACTCATGGCAATCCTACTGTCTCAGCCTCCTGGGTGCCGAAGTTACAGGTGTGAGTCACCATTGCCCAGCCATTATTCACCTTTTACAAAGGGGGAAACTGAGGCTGGAAGATGACAGTTGAAGCAGAAGGCCCTCTATGGCAAAGGCCAAGTGGGTAGCTGAGCTGCCGGCTGAGGCTTTTGGCCTGGAGGTGTCTCTGGCTGCTGGTGTTGAAGTGGCTTTGTGTACAGCCTGTCTCCCCGGGAGGCTGTAGCTGGTCTTGTTGTGGTTACCATGCTGGTCTGGCCTCTGGTCCAGCGCCTGGCTTGGGATGGGATGACAACAATGAAGTCCTGCCAGAGCTGAGGCAGTCAGGACCTACCTGTGATGAGCCAGTTTTCAAGTCTGCATTTGTTCATGGGGGGGGGGTTCAGCTCCCACAGTGGTGGTACAGAGAATCGTCAGAGTGCCCTTCTTTGTGGTACTTGTCCCCACGCTGGGCACATCAGCCCCAGGGCCAGGCCCTGCCACCCTACACGCTTCTCTGAACACAGGTTCCAGGTTTTGATTTCCTTCTATGGTTCACAAATGGCTTCTTCACAGTCTTCCTGAGCCTCCCTCCTGAGGAGGGCTCTTATTTTCTTTCTCCTCTGCACACCAACCCACCCCCCACTCCTCACTCCCCACCCCAGCCACTTCAATTATTCCAGGCTGGCCTTGAACTCCAGATCATTCTTCCTCTACTCCCAAGTGTTAGGATTACCAACATATGCCACCATACCTGGCTGCATCTCCCTTCTTAAAGCCATAAGAACACTGGTGACACACGCTTTTGATCCCAGCACTCAGGAGACAGAGTCAGGCGGATCTCTGTGAGTTCAAGGCCAGCCTGATCTACAGTGCAAACTCCAGGCCAGGCACCAAAACTACACAGAGAAAACCTTTCTCAGGGTGGGGTCTGGGGGGAAGCCATCAGAGCTTAGGGCCCCTTCTTCAAGCCTCAGATTCCTCATGTGTCAAACAAGGCAAGGCCTTGATATCCTTGGTCTAAAAGGGTCTCCAGCTCCAGAGGCTCTCAAGTTCCCATCCCATCCAGGATGTTCTTTTTTTTTTTTTTTTTTTTTTTTTTTTTTGGCTTTTCGAGACAGGGTTTCTCTGTGTAGCTTTGCGCCTTTCCTGGAACTCACTTGGTAGCCCAGGCTGGCCTCGAACTCACAGAGATCCGCCTGGCTCTGCCTCCCGAGTGCTGGGATTAAAGGCATGCGCCACCACCGCCCGGCCCAGGATGTTCTTGAGATGGCCTTACCCTTCCCACCAGGCCAGGAACTCTGGAAAGGACACAAGCTGTCTGTTGTTTGTTTTAGAACAAGTCATGGTGACATTTAGGCATCCATAAATGCTTCGTGATACAATGGTTTGGAGGTCTGGGTTGAGATGGTAGATTCCGTAAATAAGTCCCCTGTGCTTGCTCAAAGTCGATCATCCTCTAAGCCTCTGAAGGATGAAATACAAAGCACATCACTGGACAAAGTTGGATGACACATACTGTCCAATTTCAAATTTACCCAAAAGCCGCAGTAGTCAGGGCTTGGGCTGGGAGGTGTAGCGGGCTTTCTTGGACTGCCAGCTACCAAATCATGACATGGAGACTTCTTATTAGTTATGAGTTCTCGGCCTTAGCTTACGTTTGTTTCTAGCTAGCTTTTGTTTTTTAACTTAGATTAACCCATTTCTATTCATCTATGTGCTGCCCCTAGGCTCATTAACCTCATCTATGTACTGTCCATCCAGCTTTCCTGCTTCTTCCATGCCTGGCTGGCCTTTTGCTGGCTGGCTGCGAGCTGGCTGCTCCCCTTTTTTCTCTGCCCACCAGCCCTGCCCATCCCTTTTCTGCCTAACTATTGGTGGTTCAACATTTTATTAGACTAATCAAGTGCCTTAGGCAGGCAAGGTAAAACAGCAGCACATCTTTACATAGTTAGACAAATAGTCTCTCCCACAACAGGGAGGGGTAGAGACGGGCTGTAATCTTGAGTTCAAGGCCAGCTTGGGCTATATAGCAAGACAATTTCTCAAAACACCAAAACCTAAACAAATGAACAACAACAAAAAGCAAAACCCAGCCCTCTCCCCAAACCAGTACAAACCGGCCTGTGAGTGCTGCCTCTTTCCTTTTGGTCCCTGTCTCCTTCCTTGGGACAACCCCCCCCCCCCATGGGAGGATCCTGAGTGCTCGTTCAGCCCCAAGCTGGTCCAGAGGAAATAGTAAAGTTTTCCCTGAGGCCCTGGAGCTCCCCAGCATCCCCCTCTCATGTAGCCTCAGTCTACAGAAAGATTCCATCCCCAGTCTTTTCACTCACCTCAGGGTCTGGACCAAAGCTAATGAATAAATGTTTAATAAGACTCCCTCCCCAAAGAAACCCTAAACAACCAAAGTATGCAGTGTTGGTGCAAGGACAAGTATGTAGATCAGTGGAGCAGATTTGAATCTGAAAGGGAGTTAGCAGATGTATGTATGGTCACCCACCTGTAAATGTACTTAATGCCACCATATATTTAAACATGGTAAATTTTATGTTAACAATATAGAGAGAACAATGGGTAAAACTTTCAAATAGACATGTCACCAAAGAAAGCACTAGTAAGCATGTGAAAAGATGATAGTGTAAATCAAAGCAACAGTGATGGCCATGGATGGTGGTGCACACCTGTAATCCCAGCACTAGAGGCCGAAGGATTGACATGAATTTTGAGACCAACCAGGGCTGAATAGCAAGACTCCATCTACAACAAAACATGAACAAAAGCAAGACAGCATCAGTAAGAACAAAACAAACACTAAACCCAATGAGGGCTGGAGATGTAGTCAACGGCAGAACACTCACCCTAACTTGCACAAGGAGGGCCTGTGTGGGTCTACATCACTACAAAAAGTAAGTAGGATAAAATATATAAAACTGCACTGATGCTGCTTTATGCTTACTGAATTGGGTATAATATAAGGCAAAACAAAACAAATGTTGGTGAGAATATAGAGAAACTGGAACCCTACTATTCATTGCTGATAGAAATATAAAATGGAGTGCTGTGGATATCACTCTATATAAATAAAACACTGATGGCCAATGACCAGGCAGGAAGTATAGGCGGGACAAAGAGAGAGGAGAATTGGGGAAACAGGAAGAAGGGGAGAGAGACACTGCAGCCACCGCCAGGATAAGCAGCATGTAAAGACGCCGGTAAGCCACCAGCCACGTGGCAAGGTATAGATTTATAGGAATGGGTTAATTTAAGATATAAGAACAGTTAGCAAGAAGCCTGCCACGGCCATACAGTTTATAAGTGATATAAGTGTCTGAGTGATTACTTTATATGTGGATTGTGGGGCCGGGTTTGGTGGAACCTGGAGAGAAGCTCTCCAGCAACAATGGAGGCCGAGCTGTGGTGGCGTGTGCCTTTAATCCCAGCAGTTGGGAGGCAGACACAGGCAGATCTCTGTGAGTTCGAAGTCAGCCTGGTCTACAGAGTGAGTTCCAGGACAGGCTCCAAAGCTACACAGAAGACCCTGTCTTGAAGAAAACAAAAACAAACAAACAAAAAAAGAAATATAAAGTGGTTCCATCACTTTGGAAAGCATTTTGTCAGTGTCTCTAAAAGTTAAAGTAGATGGAGATGTAGCTTAATAGGAGTGTGCTTGCTTGGCTTGTAGGAGGCCCTGGGTTTGACTCTTAATCATCAAAATAAAAGGTTAATCATAGAGTTAAATGTAGGCAAGTAATCCCACTCTAGATAGCTCCCCAAGAAGAATCAGATCGACAGATAAATGACTCTGGCACAAACACTAGCCATTTGTGAACACAGCTCTCACTCAAAGCTCTCAAGAATGGAAGCAGCTCCAATGCCCATCATTGGTAAACAACATGTAGCATATCCAAACATCACTCAGCAGTTTTTACAGAAGAACAAATTGTGAACACATGCAGCAGCACAGGGATTCCTAATTACCTGCTTCTACAGATGGGTGGTCACTTGGTGTCTGGGCAGGAGCAGGAATTAAAGCACAAAGGAGTTTTTCGATGATGGAAGGTTCTAAAACTGGGTTGCAGTGATGGCCGCCCAACTCTTGAGCTTTGTGGTACCACCGATTAGTGTATTTATAATGAGTGAATTGTATGACATATAACTTATATCTTGAGAGAAGTGGTTTAAAATGGCTTTAGAAGGCTGAAACTTTGAAACCTTCCCCAAACCAAAAGTAGATAGGAAAGACCAGTGTCCAAAGTAAGTAAAGATTTTCTAAAAGTAAAAAAAAAAAAAAAAAAAAAAAAACTGATTAAAAAAGTGGATAAGAGATGTGACTGTGAATTAGAAGTTTACAGACAATTACAACAAAAGACCAAGAGATCAGTAGGAATACACTCAGTCTCTCTCTTTCTCTCTCTTCTGGTTTTTCAAGACAGGGTTTCTCTGTATAGCCTTGGCTGTCCTGGAACTCATTCTGTAGCCCAGGCTGGCCTCGAACTCACAGAGATCCGTGTTGGCTCTGCCTCCCAAGTGCTGGGATTAAAGGCGTGCGCCACCGTGCCTGGTGCTCAGTCTCATTGCTAAGAAAGGATAAAAGTGTAAAGCTAGGGCAGGGGCTGCAGAGGTGCAGAGCACTAACCGAAGTGCTCACAGTGTGAACACGAGGGCCTACCTGAGTTTGACCTCTTGTCAGCATCTCACAAAAAGCCAAAAGTGGTGTGGACACCTGCCACTGCATTGAGGAAGTAGAGAAGACGTTCCTGGGGCTGGCTGGCCAACCATGCAGTGAGACACCCTGCTCCAAAGGATAAGGTGGCACAACCCTTTAATTCTAGCACTCAGAAGGTAGACCTCGGTGAGTTTGAGGCCTGGTCCACAGAGTGAATTCCCGGGCTATGTAGAGAGATCTTATCTTAAAAACAAAAACAAAAACAAAACAACAACAAAACAACAACAAAAACAAAAACAACCCCACAATAAATAAAGTTACTAAAAAAAAAAAAAAAAGTGGAGAACCATAGAGGACCTGATGTCTCTATCTGATATCTCGATTCTACACACACACACACACACACACACACACACACACACACACACATACATACATAAACAGACACATACACACATACACACATGCAAACACACAAAAATGCATATGCATATAAACATACATACCCAAACACATACATACAAACACATTCATATAGACACACACAATACATTTATTCATATGTACATGTACATACCCATATACATTCACATACATCTTTTTTTTCCTTTTTTTTTTCATGTGGTTTATATCTCTCTCTCTTTTTTTTTTAAAAAATTTTATTTATTTTATTTTACAATACCATTCAGTTCTACATATCAGCCACGGTTCCCCTATTCTCCCCGCTCCCACCCCCTCCCCTTATCCCCAGCCCACCCCCCATTCCCACCTCCTCCAAGGCAAATCCTCCCCTGAGGACTGCGATCAATCTGGTAGACTCAGTCCAGGCAGGTCCAGTCCCTTCCTCCCAGCCTGAGCCAAGTGTTCCTGCATAAGCTCCAGGTTTCAAACAGCCAACTCATGCAATGAGCACAGGACTTGGTCACACTGCTTAGTTGCCTTCCAAACTGATCAAGCCAAACAACTGTCTCACCTATTCAGAGGGCCTGATCCAGCTGGGGGCCCCTCAGCCTTTGGTTCATAGTTCATGTGTTTCCATTCATTTGACTATTTTTTTTTCAATAATTGAGTAAAACCAAAATTTATTATAAGCCACAGTCGTCCTAGGGACCTCCATGCTATATATATAGCCTTCATGGTTCTATGGGTTGTGGTCTGATTGTTCTTTATTTTATATCTAGAATCCACTTATGAGTGAGTACATACCATGACACACATCAATCATATATATATACATACATAAACATATTCACACACATTACAATAGTCACACACATTACAATAGACAGACACATCAATCAGTCAATCAATCAGTAAAACCTAGGATGGAGCTATTCATGGTCAAACATGCCTATAATCTCAGTACTGGGAAGATTGAGACAGGAGCCTCTCAAGTTCAAGACCAGTTTGGACTATGTAGTGAGTTCCGGACCATCTATAGCTACAAAGTGAGACCTTGCTCTCACAAACTGTAAAACTCACAAGGATTTAGGATGTCGTTCGTTACCCATCAGACCAGTGAAAACAGAAAAGCTGATGTCTAGGGTCGTCAAGGGACTGGACGCTGCTGGGAGAGGTAGATGACAGCGGCCTCAGTGCACGATTGTGCGGCAGCATCTGCCCATGTGAGGGGGCTGCTTCCTACACTGTAGTGATCACACATCTCGGCATGGAACTCAGGAGCTCAGGACAGGGACTCGAGTCACAGTTCGCTTATGGAAAAGTCGGAACCACCGAAGTTTGAATCTGCCTGGAAGAGGGTTTTCTGATTTCTTTGGTGTCTTAGTTAGGGTTACTGTTGCTGAGATTAAACACCATGACCAAAGCAAGTTGGGGAGGAAAGGGTTTATTTGGCTTATGTTTCCATATCACAGTTCATCATCAAGGAAAGTCAGGACAGGAACTCAGACAGGGGAGCAGCCTGGAGGCAGGAGCTGATGCTGAGGCCCTGGAGGGGAGCTGCTTACTGTCTCGTTCACCATGGCTTGCTCAGCCTGTTTTCTTATAAAACAGCAGTTCTCAACCTGAGGGTCTCAACCCCTTTGGAGTTGAATGACCTTTCACAGGGTTGCCTAAGATCATCATAAAACACAGCTATTTATATTATGATTCATAACCATAGCAAGATACAAGTTATGAAGTAGCAATAAAAATGATTTTATGGTTGGGGGTCACCACAACATGAGGAACTGTATTAAAGGGCTGCAGCATTAGGAAGGTTGAACACCACTGTTATAGAACCTAGGACCACAGGGCCAGGGATGGCACCACCCATGATGGGCTGGGCCCTCCCTCATCAATCTCTAATTAAGAAAATGTCCTTACAAGCTTGAGTGCTTACAGCCCGATCTTCTGGAGGCATTTTCTTAATTGGCATTGCCTCTTCTAAGATGACTCCAGCTATATCAAGCTGACCTAAAACTCTACAGCAACAAACCAGCACATTTGTTTTCCCTCTTTTGGAGTGCTGGGGATCAAATTCATTTCCCTGTGCACGTTAGTAAGCACTTTGCTGCTAAGTTATATCCCAAGCCCTGTAGGAAGGTTAAATGGTCCCTAATACCCAGTCTATGGAACTGGCTAGGTTTTCATTTCTAACAGGGAAAGATCTAATAATGACCTCCTGATTTTTATTTATTTATTTTTTCTCCAAAGACAAGGTTTCACTATGTAGCCTTGGCTGCCTGGTGACTCACTATGTATACCAAGCAGTCCTCAGACTTGGGACAATCCTCTGCCTCTGAGTGCTGATATTGCAGGCATATGCCACCACGCCTTGATCTTATTTGGGTGGTTGAGAGGGAGAGAAAAAAGATAAGCTGTAGTGATCACTTGCATATTTAAAAATTAAACAAGCGAGGCATGGTGATACATGCAATTCCAGCATACAGAAGGCTGAGGCAGAGGAATTGAGCATTCAAAGCCAGCCTGAGCTACAAAGCATGCCCCAAATTAGTCAAACAAATGAAGCCTAACCCTCTTGAGTCTCCAGGAAAATTCCATTTCCTTCCTATGCATGCATATCTCTATCCAAGTATATAGCAATATGGTGGATTTTTTTTTTCGTTTTACATAATTTGTTCCACATATACTGATCTGCAGTTTATTTTTTTCAACTTATAAGTTCAATTTAAGGTTCATTATTAACATGTTTAATCTTGATTATCTACTTGACAGGATATAGAAATGCCTAGGAGACAAATTTCTGGGCATGTCTGTGAGGGAGTTTTCAGATCAGGTTAATAGAGGTGGGGAGACCCACTCTAACTATGAGCAGCACCATCCCATGGGCTGGGGTCCAGACTGAATGAAAAGGAGACCGTGAGCCGAACACCAGCATTCATCTCTCTGCTTTCTGAGTGAGGATGCAGTGTAACCAGCTGCCTCTCACTGTCGCCATGACTGCAGCGATGGACCCTGCCTTCACTGTGAGCCAAGAGAAAGCCTACCTTCCTGAAGCTTTCTTTGCATAGGGATGAGGAAACTAATTCAGAGGTTGAGCAGGAGGATTGCATCTCTATAGCTAGTCTGAGCTCCAGAGTGAGAGGAGAGGGAGAGAGAGGGTGAGGGATGGGGAGACAGGAGGAGGAAGAGAGGGAAGAGGGGAGGGGAAGAGAGGGGAAGTAGGGAGGAGGAAAAGAGGAAGAGGGGGAAGGGAAAGGAACACATCCTATTTTTAATTCTTTTGACTATTTACCCAGAGGTGGAATTGCTGGATCATATAATTCTATTTTTAAATTTTGAGGAACAGCTGGACTGTTTCCCATAGCAGCTACCCAAGTTTTTATTCCCACCAGCATGATGCAAGGATCACAGTTTCTCCACACTGTGGTCAACACTGTTCTATTTTATTTATTTTTGTGGATTTTCTAATTAAAACATTTATTTTATGTGTATAGGTATTTGGTCTGCATTAAGTCTGTGCACCATGGGTGTGTGGTGCCAGGGAAGCCAGAAGACAGCATGGGGTCCCCTGGGGTTGGGGAGTTACACACAGTTGTGAGCTGCTATGTGGATGCTGAGATTCAAACTCAGGTCCCCCATCAGAGCAGCCAGTGCTCTTAGCTGCTGAAGCATCTCCCCAGCCCATTTTGGTGTATTTGAGACAGGTTCTTGCTATATAACCCAGATTGTCCTGAAACTCCTTTTGTGTCAGCCTTCCAAATGCTGACTTCACAAGGCTGTGACACCAGGCCCAGCTTGTTTCGTACTAGTCATCTTTAAAGGACATGAAGTTGTTAGTTGTTCTGATTTTTTTTTGTAATGTTAGACAAGCCAGAAGACTGAAAACAATGCATAAACACAGGGTCTTAGACGTTAGGCTTGAATTCTCATCCTGGTTTTGGTAAATTCTAGTGCTGTGACCCCTATGCACATTACCCTGGGCTCCACTGCCCCCTGTAAAATGGATGTAACAGCCACGTAGTTAGAATAGTAAGGTTTAGCAAGATAATATACCTAAAGGACACAGCGCCAGGTAAGCATCCATCTGTCAATCCCCAGCAGTCATATAAAAAGCTGGTGTGGCGGTGTGTGCTTGCAATTCCAGCACTGAGGAGACAGAGATGGGCAGATCTGTGGCGCTGGCTGACCAGACAGTGCAGCTGAACGGGAGTGCCTCCAGTTTCAGTGAGACCCTATCTCAGAAAACAGGGTGGACGGCAGCTGAGGATGGCATGTCTGGCTTCCACGTGCATATGCACATCGAAACACACACACACACACACACACACACACACACACCACATACTATTTAATTTTTGAGGCACAGTCTAGCTGCATAGTCCCGGCTGGTCTTGAACTTCTAGACCTCCTGCTTCAGCTTCCAAATGTGGGAATGTGGCACCATACACAACAATCTTTCCTTTCCTTTAAAATGTGGCTATACCCAAAGTGAAAAACCCTCACCTGTTTTCCCTCTCCCAAATCTCTTTCTAGCTTTTGATGTTGCCTCTCTGTGTTTATATAGGTTAAGATTTGTTTGTTTGTGATACACAGAGGGTGGCTAGTTGTTCTAACAGCCTGCCCTAACTAGTGAGTGTCTCTTTCCCTGCTGATTTTCTCCAACTTCTAACTGTACAGGGGTCTGGTTTTGCATTTTAATTTATTTCGTGTGTGTGTGCCTGCATGCGTGTGTGTGTGTGTGTGTGTGTGTGTGTGTGTGTGTGTGTGTACGCACATGCTGTGGTGATTGTATACAGGTTAGAGGACAACTTTTGGAAAATGATTCTCTCTTTCCATCATGTGGGTTCTGGGAACTGAACTCAGGTCACAAGTGCCTTTATGCACTGAGCCGCCACCTCATCAGCCCAAGGGTCTGCTTTTGGGCGTTTTGTATTTGGCTGATCGAGTCTAGAGCCAGTACTATCCCTTCCCAGAGCTTTTGAACCAGGAGTTGGCAGGTGGGAGCGAGCATCCTTTGAAAGCTGCCTGTTAGAGTACACAGCAATCGTTGCGGTGAGCTTTGGAATGGAATGTCCTGAAAAACTAAGCTGGAGGGAAGCTGATGTGTTTACAGCCCTGAGTTCCCTTACAGGGTAGCTTCAACCACCCCACTGTCTATTTCTCCCGTTTCAGGCCGCCCAGGTGGGGCTGCGAATTCTCTTTCATTAAGGACTGACCATCTTAGGATACAAGCTCTTATTACCATACTTTTCCTTGAAAAGCCGGGGTGGGGGTGAGGAGTTGGAGACAAATAGCCAAACCAAATGAGGTTTGAAAAGCGACCAGCAATCTGTGTTGGGGAGACAGGCTGGCTGTTCAGGGAGGTGACCTTGGAAACACAGTTGAAGATCTGCCAAGATGAAGTCCAGGGCCACCCAGGACTCTCCTCTAATATCTGAAGGCTGACAGTTTTGTAGGAACAACCAGAAAATTGCAGAAATCACAAGTGTTTGGGGCCAGAGGCTTGTTTTAATTGCCTGTCGCCCCACCATACAGATGATGAAGTTTTAAGGGTGGGAAGATAAAGCTCTTTGGGTGTGGCTTGACATCTTCTCCCAGAACCGAGATGGACTTCGAGGGATGGAGTGCCACATGCGTGTCTCTCTCTCTGTGTGTGTGTGTGTGTGTGTGTGTGTGTGTGTGTGTGTGTGTACATACGTGTGTACTGTCTCCAGGGCTCTGTCCTAGTCTCTAACAGATGGAAGCCTAAATCTCAGGCTTCTTTTTGCTGGATGAGTTCCATGGAGTGGGACCCCTCACCCTCCCAAGTCCTTCCCACTTGAAAAAGAGACCAGTCTTCGGTTCATGCTGGGCACGGGATTTATTCACATTCCCGAGCAACCACGGACACCTGGCACTATTTGCATAGTCTGTGGGGGAGGGTCTCGGTCCTCACTGGCAACAGCTGCATTTCTCCGCCTCCGCCTTGGCCCCCTCTTCTCCTTTGCACACGCAGTCCTTGGCACACTTCTCACACCCTGCAGGGCAGCAGGAGCAGCAGCCTGTAGATAAAATGGGGTGGGGTGGGGGAGTGTGTGGGTCCAGTCGGATGCCCTCATCCGTCTCCATCGAAGGGGAGGAGAAAGGAGTTTGGAAGCTGGGGAGTCTTGGCCAGCACGGGTTGACTGTCCCTTTCAGACTGTCCTGTGAGGTCTGACAGCATCTGGGGTGTTGCAGTTGCCGCTGGGCTTCTCCAGACAGCCCCAGCTCCTTGGGTGGGTGCTAGGGCATCCCCTGGGAATGCTGGGCTCAGGGAGAGGTGGGTCCTAAGGAGAAGTCAGGAGACTTGCCCCACCCATAAGGCTGGAGGGTCAGGGACGGTGCTGAGGCCGGGGCATCCATGGGATTCTTGCCTAGTCACACCCGGGAGCGTTGCTCCCACCTCTGCTCCTCCCCCAAGCATATTCCATTGCTGTGAGCTGGAGAGGGCAAGTTGCGGGGAGCCACAAGGCCTGAGAGGGGCCAAAGGACTGCAAGTCTGGAGTTGACCCCCGGTCTTTCTTGGGGGCTCCCCAGGCACTGGAAACATTGAAGAGCGGGGCTCGAGCCGGGGCTTAGCTCTGGTCAGCTACCTTTTGATGTGTTCCGGAAATTCATCAAAATATCCCTTCCCACACACTCCGGCCTACTGTGTTCACATCCGTAGACACAGCCTCCGCAGTATCTGAAGGTCTGCAGCACGGAGCTTTGCTACCTAGTGTCTTGGGGGTGGGCAAAGGAGGGGTGCGGGGCGAGGGGGGGTAAAGGAGGGGTGCACTCACTCTTCTTGCAGTTGGTGCATTTGCAGCCCTTGCACTTGCATTTGTCCGAGCAGGTGCAGGAACCACCTAAGAGGGCACACGAAGGGTTAAAGTAGGAAAACCTGGCGTCCCCGGCCCTGAAAGTAGATGGGTAGCCAACACCCGTTATCTCCATCACAGGGTTAAAGAGGAGAAACAAGGGGCTCCTCCCCCCAATGCCCTTGCGCCTGAAGACACAGGAGTGGGGTTCTTTGCCAGTAAAGGTGCTGCAGGAGTGGGAGGGGACTCACCAGTAGGACAGGGGCAGGTCTCAGGGTCCATATCCAGGCCAGCTGCCGCGCGAGACCGTAGCTTGGCTCCTCCAGGCAAACGGACGCGGAGTAGCTAGGACAGCAGGTGGCAAGGCTTTTATAGCCCCGGGCGGGGGCGCGCAAGCAGCGGCTTGGTGGCGCCCGCCTCTGCGCACGGCGCCTGCTCCCTCTTGTGTGCGCGCTGCGGCAGCTGTCCCCGAGTCTCGAGTCTCGACCGAAGTGGCCCACCCTACCCGATGTCCACTCCCCGCCGCCGCTGCAGACGTCCCCCTCAGGGTGACTGCACGTACCATCTTTGCAAGTGGAGGGAGACGAATTCGTTTCGCCCTTTCCCATCGATTCTCCTCCCCCTTATCCTAGAATTCTCGATCAGTTTGGTCCACATGGGATGCTGAGGTGGGTGGGAGCAGAAAGAAATCTTTCTCAGCGAACCTGCCACTGACCATCGCTGCAGCTGCAGCAGCAAGGGCGCTCGCTCCCAAGTTGGCTCAAGAAGGACGGGAGTGTGGAGGCCTGCAGCTTGGTGGGAAGAAGACACGAGGCCTCTCCTGACACAGCATTTCCTACACAACCCTTCCACAGGACCCTGAACACCTCCTTCGCCCAGACCAATTAGACACCCTCTAGGGACCACCGCTTCTCTTTAGAGGTGGTTGGACACTGCTTCTCTTTGTTGTTGAGACAGGGTCTTAGCCCAGCCTAGTCTCGAACTTGTTATGCAGCCGAGGAAGACCTTATAGTGTAATTAATCCTTCTGGGATCAAAGGCAGGCACCACCAACGCTGGCTTGAGTTTTAGGGTTTTTTTTTTTTTTTTTTTTTTTTTTTTTTTTTTTTTTTTTTTTTTTTTTTTGAGACAGTGGGTGTGCTGTGTAGGAAGACCTTGAACCCTTAATTCTCTCATAACCCAGGTGGCCATCTTGAACTCAGGATTCTCCTGCCTCAGTCTCCTGAGTGCTGGGATAATGAGCATGCAACAGCAATTTGCCCTCAGACTTCAGTTTTGATGATGATGATGATGATGATGTGTGTGTGTGTATATGCATGTTTTACCCATCCATCCCTGCTCTAATTGTCCATCAGACAAATCTGAGCCTCTCTTCCTAATCTGAGCTGGACAGTGGCCTTCAAGTGGCTTGGCCAAGGACAGGTGTGTGCTGAGCCCTGTGCCTGTGCACATGCACAGATAGACCAGCGGTGGATATTGGTGCCCTCTATCACTTTTTGCCTTACTGCCTGGAGATGGAGTTTCTCACTGAACTGGAAGCTTGCCGGTTCAGCTAGGCTGGCAGGCTGGGGGTTCCCAAGATCCACCCGTCTCTGCCCACCAGTGCTGGGGTAATATGCCAGAGATCCGAACCCAGGTCCTCGAGCTTGCTATTTACCAACTGGGCTGTTTCCCTGCCATCTAGGGTCTTCCTTTGTCGGACCAATATACGTTGGTCCTTGAGTCCTAATCCTGACACTCTGGAAGGATAGTCTGTGCCTGTGGTCCCTTTGCCTGTGATCTTTGTCTCCCCCCACCCCACCCCCACCCCCAGATTCCCTCCCTCCCTCTTACCCTCTCTCCCTCCTTTTCTTTCAAGACAGGGTCTCACTGTGTACCCTGTGTAGCACGCTCTGAACTTGCAGTACTCTTGGGCCAGCCTCCAGGTGTTGGAACTGCAGGCATGTGCCCCGAGGCCTGGCTCTGCTTCGGGTTTCACTCACCTTACTTTCTCCGTGAGAACCTCCAGTCATATCAGCCTTTTGTTTTCTCTTTCTATCATGGGCTCTATGTTCCTAGGCTTGCTCCTCTCTCACAGGCTGACAAGTAAATTGGGATTCTCCCAGCTCAGCTTTCAGAGCGCTGGGATTACGTGCAATTACATCTATTTTCTGAGCAGCCTGTTCCATGCGTGTCTCTGTGTGTGGGGAGCACTGTGTGTGTGACCATGTGCACGGAGGCCAGAGATGGACTTCAGATGTCTTCCTCTCCATTGCGCTCTCACTGAACCTGGAGCTGATTGATTCAGCAAGAGTTGCTAGCCCACAAGCCTCAGGGTCCTCCTGTCTCCTCCTCCTCAAGGCTGAAATGACAGGGACATACTTTTTGAATGCGGGTGCATGGGGATTGAACACAGGCACTTTGTGCTTATGTGGAAAACACTTTACCAAACTGAGCCATCTCCCCAGCCCTGAGCAGCGTCTTTTAAATTCTTCGTTTTGGGTCTTGTTTCACAGTGCTGGGAGTTATATCCAGGGCTGCATATCAAGTATGAAGCTACTGAGGTGTACCACTGAGCTACACCTCCAGCCTGCTTAGGATTAGAACACACATCTCAGCCCCCAGTACTCCTAACTCCCTGCCTTGCTCTGTCTTTCCTTTCTTCATAGCATTTAACACCTTTTTTACAAATACATTGCTCACTTGTGAGTAATGTTTCAAGTTCTCTGCCCCTCCCCATAACCCCGACCTACGCAGGTAAGAGCAGCCATCTTTGTCTCTGTCCACTGATGTGCCCAAATTAAGTTTCCGTCCACTGTGTACACCTGCGCCTGGTACACAGTCCCATCCAGAACACAGTTAACAAATGAATGACCGTTCATAACCTTGCCGACTGGGTTCCTTTGTCCTGTGGCTTCACTACTCACTAGACATATCGGTAGCTTGTGTTGCTCAGGGGAAAGTGGTAATAATATCTGTCGCTACTTTACGGATTCCTCAGGACTTTCAATGGGTAGCACATGAAAAACACTCAGAACAGAGCCCCAGCCAGGCTGGCTGTGACCACTTATAAACAAGCATGTCCTATGTGACCCCCGCTTCACAGTCAGTCTGAGCTCTGTGCTTCTGGAATGGGGGTCAGTAGGCAGGGGCTTGTGTGTCCCTGGGGTCACGCACAGCCGGCTTCACACCACACCCTCCCAGCAATCCGGGATAAGGGAGTCTATGGAGATCTACCTTTTTAGGTAGATTGATTTCAACAGGCAGGGGCAGGTAGGCTGAGGGGTGGAGAACAGCCAGGGTCACACCTACCCAGAGTGGAAAATCCCCAGGTGATTTCATAAAAGCACAAGGAACCAGGCGAGTCCCACACCCTGGTCGAAGTTGATCCGGTGCTGGATTAAGATTTCTTTATTCTCAGAGTTTCCCAGTTTACTATGCTGGGACTGAGCAGTTGGCCAGGGTTTCAGGAACCTCCGCAAACAGTGTTCAGAAGAACGCTTGCACATCTCTCTGCCTCTCTGCAGATGCAGTCTTTTCTCAGAGTGACTGCAGGGTTATCAGTGTGAACTGCAGCTGACGTGGGTTTGCCTGGCCGCTGAAGCTGGGGTGAGGAATGCTGATTGAGGACCTTTGTGGGTTCTAGCGCTAGCTTCCCTAGTAGGTAGTTGTGTGAACTCAGGAAGCCTCGTCCAAGTTTGGACACAAGTTTTCACATGGTTTTACCAGATGACTGCTAATTGGCTCCCACAAACAGTGCCTCCACTGTGGGGAGCAGTAGTTACTGCATGCCAGGTACCCTGTTGTAGGCCACGTGGAGTTAAGCATGCTATGTATTTCTGAGGCTACTTTCAATTCTGCTACTTTGGTAAGTGGGGAAACCGAGGATGAGAGAAATCAAGTGACTTGTCCTAGAGGCAGACTCAGGACTTGAATCCAGGTCCACTGTTCTTCAGCCTGCCCTGATATATTCCGGTTATCTGGTCTTTTAGTCCACAGCCTGGCCATAACACTGTGGTTCCCACAGTAAAGAACATCAGAATTTCAACCTCATAATCCCCAGGTAGTAGGTTCTTCACTACAAACAGACCTTAGTCTGGCCCAGGGTTCTTTCTGCTGTTAGGGACCTCGCTCTTCTCTTCAGGGAAATAGGTGGTAGGCCTAGGCCAGTTGTGAACTGTAATAACTAGACCCAGAATGCCTGAAGTCATTTATGCCATTGACTTCCCATCTGCCACCAGATGATGGTGCTGGTGGTGGTGATGGTGCTGCTGCTGCTGGTGGTGATATTGTCGATGATGATTTGTTTTTTTGAGATGGGCTCTCTCTATGTAGTTTTGGCTGTCCTGGAACTAGCTCTGTAGACCAGGCTGACCTCGAACTCATGGATCCTTCTACTTCTGCCACCTGAGTGCTGTGATTAAAGGCGTGTGCCACCATGCCTAGCCTGTCACCAGATTATTGATGTGTATGAGGTTTTATCTTTGAGCTGGTGAAGTGGCCCTCCCTTCCCAGTCCTGACAGTGCTCTGCTCACCCTAGGTTGGGACTGTGATGCTGAGACACCTGAAAACTCATGTCATAGCTATCTCTTATTTTAGCAGATGAAAGGATGAGAGAGAACATGACTATTTGCCAGAATCACACAAGAGTGACATGAATCTAGAATTCAAACTCTTGACTCCAAATCTGGTTCCAGCTTTCTCAAATGACACAACTGTATAAATCAATCCAGAATCCCTGTTGACTTCTGGATCAATCTCCCAGGTTGTTTTAAGGAAATTCAACTCAGTGCTATCTTGAATGCCTCTCCCATGCTGCCCCAGCTCTCCCCCACCCCTTTTCACACACAGAGGCTGCAGGAGGCAGGAAAGGGGCAAGGGAGGGAAAATTGGGAAGCCTGCAGCACCTACTAGAACTTTCGGGGCTTTGCTTGCTGTTTTGGTATTTGTCTCCATGGTTACCCACCACTTCTGCCGAATGATTCAGTGTCTCAACAGCAATGACACAGGATTCCTTTTAAAATAAATTTCAGCACAATCATAGGCCAGCTGATAGGTGATCATAACTAAATTTATGTGCTTCTCAAAGGACAGTAGGCAGGGAGGTGTTGTTTCTACCAGTCTGGAGTCCTGGGTGCTTAGATCCAATAGGCTCCAGGTCAGTTCTTTGCCCTTCCTGTGTTCCCTGAGCCTAGGGCCATTTACTGCCCTCCTCTGTACCTGACCTAACAGCTTTTTGACCATTAAGTAAATTGTTTGGAATGCACAAATCACTGATTTCACTTATTTTTTTTGTTGTTGTTTGCTTGTTTGTTTATTTATTTATTTTGAGACAGGTTTCTCTGTGTAGCCCTGGTTGTCCTGGAACTCACTCTGTAGACCAGGCTGGCCTTGAACTCATGGAGATCCTCCTGCCTCTGCCTCCTGAGTTCTGAGATTAAAGGCATTAAAAGTACCACCCAGCTAGGGGCTAGTACATTATAAGGGCCCTTCAAGAACGGGTCATGAATAGAATCAGAGTGGATTCAGTGTGAAGTAATAAACTTACCATGGGTTCCCCACCATTTTGCTTTTCCTAATGAGTGATACATTGTAGATTTTATTTCATGTCCAAAAATTTATGAGCACTGCCTTAATCCAGCTACCATGCAAAGTGGTATAATGAGTAAGATAATGTCCATTTTCTTCAAAATTCCAAAGTCTAGCTGAAAAGAGAGCTATTTCATCCAAAACCAATATGTAGGAGCTAGGTGTAGTGACAGATACCTGTAACCCCAGCATTTGGGATACTGAGGCAGGAGGATTGGGAGTTCAAGGCCAGCTTGGGCTATATTGCAGGACCCTATCTTAAAAAACCAAAAACAACAATTTAAAAGCACATAGTAAGATAAATGATGCCAGGAGTCTCCCTAGAGTGGCAATACCAGGGCTTTGTAGCATCGACAATATTTCCTCTCCCCTCTTACAATTATTAGCTTTCAAGGCGTGGAGACAGGGCTTCACCCAGTATCAAAGTTCCCTCTTATACTATCACCTTCCTTCAGTGGTCCTCACCTGTGGGTGGCTTTGCCTCATCTCCCAGGGGTGTTCAGTAATGTCTGATGGCAGCTAAGTGAGCAGGCACTCGTAGGGCATCCTCCTGTCAGCCTCCTATGCTAATGTACCTTCAAAGGTCCCTAGCTAGAATCTTTTTGGGGAGGAAGAAGCTGAGCATGCCCACCACTGTCCCCACCCTTCTTCCATCTTTAGCTCTCAAGCTGAGCATGCCTAGAATTGTCCACATCTTCCATCTCTCAAGCTGAGCATGCCCAGCACTGTCCTCATCCTCCATCTTTAGCTCTCAAGCTGAGCATGCCCAGAAGTGTTCCTGTCTCCATTTTAACTGTTCACATGTGTGCTCCATAACCTTGAGCTAAGCACACTTAGGAATGTCTCCCATCTTTCCTTCTTGAACTGTGACCTTCAACTAGCGTGCTTCGGAAGTACACCCTAAACTGAGCATGCTCTCTCTGGAAGGCTCCTTCCTCTAAATGCTCTCCCATGTGAATATGCACAGGCTCCCTGAACAAAGCCCCCACAATTCCTTGGAGAGGGCACTGCTTTGGAAATACATCCAGTGCTGTTCCTATGTGCTGTAGGTAACAAACTTTCCCATTCTTTGCTTTTCTGGTTATGCTATTGGCTTTTGCTCTCAAGTAGAACCTACTGCATTCAGTTACACCTGGAACTCTTGGTGGCTGCCCACCTTGGCTGTGGTGATGGAGTGAGGAGTGATACTGCTGTCATGTGACAGCGAGAGGGTCAGGGACACTGTAATGCCCAGGGCTGTCCTACAGTGCCCAGGAGTGTCTGACTCCATGTGTCATCAGCGTCAAAGCTGGGAGACACTGCCTTGCTCTAACAGCCCTGCTGTGGCTTAGCGCTCAGATGTGGAAGGGCACCAGGGAGTCAGGTATGCTGTGCAGGCTCCACCCTGTCACCCCTCTGCAGCTTTAGGATCTATCAAATGTCATGACTACCCCCATCTCTCCAACAAGAGCATTTGAGATGAAATAAGAGAAAGCAAACAAGAGTCCCTGGGCCAGTGATTTGCAAAGGCAGATGGACAGTAAGGCTGGGACCACAGGAGTCAAATGGTCCAGATTCTGAAATTTGCCAAAATAGTTTCAATTCCAAGCATTGTGTCTTTCCTGTTTCTTCAAAAGTAAATTTGAACTAAGTGTGATTGATCTCTTATGCCTACTAATCCCAACACCTTGTGTTTAGTCTCTTGTATGTAGTAATACCTTATCTCAAAACCCAACAATACTGAGCTAGAGAGAGATGGCCCAGTGGTTGAGAACACTGACTGCTCTTCCAAAAGACCTGGGTTTGATTCCTGGCACCCATGTGGCAGCTCAGAACCATTTGTAACTGCAGTTCCACTAGGCAGGCAGGAGAGTGATGCACATACACAGAGACAAAACACTTGTACAAAATAATAATAATTAAATTAAAAAACCCCAAAGTAAATAGTTCTTTCAAAAATAAGTAACACCTTGGTCTAGTTATCCTCCTGGTTTTTGCTTGTTTTGTTTTTTGAGACAGAGTCTTGCCATATAGCCCAGGCTGGCTTCTAACTCCCAACTGGCCTGCCTCAGCATCTCTCAAGGCTTGTCAGGGATCGCAAGCTTGTGCCACCATACCCAGCCTCATCTAGATCTTGCTCCTTTTCCTGCTGTAGAGTATTAGTTTAAGATGTGTTTCATTTGTTTATGCTGCGGAATATTTGTTTAATGATGCAAAGATGTGTTGCATTCTTTTATGTTGCATTTGTTTAATTACGTAAAGCTGTGTTACTTCGCCTGTCTAAAATACCCGATTGGTCTAATAAAGAGCTGGGTGGCCAATAGCTAGGCAGGAGAGGGATAGGCAGGGCTGCCAGGCAGAGAGAGTAAATAGGAGGAGAAATCTAGGCTCAAAAGAGGAAGGAGGAGAGAGAAAAGGAGGAGAAGAGGACACCAGGACCAGTCACCCAGCAACACAGCCAGCCACAGAGTAAGAAGAAAAGAAAGATGTATAGAATAAAGAAAGGTAAAAAGCCCAGAGGCAAAACATAGTTAAAGAGAAACAGGATAATTTAAGTTAGAAAAGCTGGCTAAAAACAAGCCAAGCTAAGGCTGGGCACTCATAAATAAGAATAAGTCTCCGTGTATTTATTTGGGAGTTGGGTAGTGGGACCCTGAAGAGTTAAAACAAACAAACAAACAAACAAACAAACTACATTTTCCTCTCTTTCTTTGTTGTAAAAAAATTTGGGGGAAAATTAACAATTACATGCATAATTTTCAAATACAAAGCAAAAAAGGAGACCACAATAACATTGATTTACAAATGACATTTCCCTTACTCTGTGGTAGATCGTTAATATGCCTATGATCTTAATTGCATGACAAATTTTATTTTAATAGTGTTATCCCACAATTTACCTACTAACCATCTTCTTTCGGACTTGAAAATTTATGATTATTATTATTATTATTTGGTTTTTCAAGACAGGGTGTCTCTGTGTAGCTTTGTGCCTTTCCTGGATCTTGCTCTGTAGCCCAGGCTGGCCTGGCTCTGCCTCCCGAGTGCTGGGATTAAAGGCATGCGCCACTGACGCCCAGCTATTATTATTATTATTACAATTATTATTATTATTATTGTGTGTGTATGATGTGTGGCACATCATCCCACACATGTGGACATCAGTGGACAACTTTTCAAAGTCACTTCTCTCTTTTCACCTAGGTGAGTCCCAGGCATTGAACTCTGGTCACCAGGCTTGGCAGCAGCACCTCTGTCCACTTACCCATCTCATTGGCTCTGGGACACATTGCGGGGAGGGAATCTTTGTTACTTCCAAATTTTCACTATTCTAATCCACACCATGACATACATCCTGTCAGCATCTGTGTTTATATACTCACTGTTTTGTCCTTAGGATTTAACTTTCTCCTCTTCCTCTTCCTCCTCCCCTCCTCCTCCTCCTCCTCCTCCTCCTCCTCCTCCTTCTCTTGGTTTTTCAAGACAGGGTTTCTTTGTGCAACAGTCCCGGCTGTCCTGGAACTTGCTCTGTAGCCCAGGCTGGCCTTGAACTCACAAGAGATCCGCCTGCCTCTGCCTCCAGAGTGCTGAGATTAAAGGTGTGCCCACCACTGCCCAGCAGGATTTAACATATCTTAACAGAATTTTTGTTTCAAGGATGTATACCCTATTTTCCTTTTCAAATGTACTTACTTCTTCTAAAACATACTACTTAAGTAAATTTCAAAAAACTGAATCTGAAAAGTAAAAATATATATTTCTTTTATCTGTGATCTAAATACAAACACTGTTGACGGTTTAGATATTTCACTGCTGTATTTCGTGTTCTGTGTGGCATGTTCAGAGAACACTGCTGAGGCCAGTCTGGGTTCTGCCAACTTGAGAGACAGAGGTAGGAGTCTCACTGGAGTCCAGGAATTCAAGATCTCGGAAAACAAAGCGACACCCATTCCCCCAAAAAAGGTGGGCTCAGTGGCATGAGCCTAGCACTCAAGAGACCCAGAAAGATACTGAGGATCAGCATTCAGGGTCATTGCAAGTTCAAGGCCAGCCCATGCTACCTAGTGAGTTCTACACCAGCTTTCTAATGAGACCCTGTCTAAAAAAAAAAGCAGAAAAAGGAAGGGAAGGAAGAAAGAAAGAGGGAAAGAAAGAAAGGAAGGAAGGAAGAAAGGAAAGGAGAGGAAGGAAGAAAGGAAGAAGACTACATAATGAGTGTGTAACCTGTCTGTTTACAATATGACCATAGCTGTTTCTTGTGGTTTCTGAACAATAGCTGTATCACACCCTTGTGTGTGCAAGGGCCCTAGCTCTCATGTGGACCTCATCACGCACTTAAACAGCCAAGGCATTCCCAGTTTCTCACTTGTGTGAATTGGGTTAGAGTGCCCCTCTTAGTGAGTTAGATTTTCTTTATTTCTTCTTTTTCCCTGCATTTTTGGCAAATTCTTTAAATTTTTTAATACATTTATTTACTTGAGAGATAGTGTGTGTGTGTGTGTGTGTGTGTGTGTGTGTGTGTGTGTGTGTGTGTGTGTAAGACCATCTTATGGTTCTTTCATGTAAACTGCAAAACTACCTTTAAATCTTCATGTGAATCTGGTTGGTTTGCATGGTTTCTCTCTCTCTCTCTTTCTCTATTTGTGTTTGAGGCAGGGTCTCACTTTAGCCCAGGCTGGCCTACAACTCACTATATAGCCTAGGATGGCCTCCCAACATCTCTTCCTGACTCAGCCTCGTGAGTGCTAGGATTATAAGTGTGGTCATCAGCCTAGCTTCCCTTTGCAGATATGGACTTAAATTGTCTCCTTGAGAACTTGTGCTGAAGGACCCTCGCAGTGGGTACTTGGTACCTTCTTGGCTCTCCTGGCTCCTACCCATCCAGGCTGAGATGCAATAGTGCCCTTAAACTTGCTTGGGTGACTCTTTTGGACTCAGGCTCACCAGCTTCTGAGTTGGAGGAATTCTCCTTTGGGGCCTGTAATGGGGATTACCTCCAGGGCCTGATCAGGGTCAGTCTGTCACTACCTCTGAGAGGCCTTCTTTTTCCTCAGGCAGCACAAGAATACCTGACATGGCAGTATGGGAGCCCACAACTGACTCAGTTTCCCAGTTTGAATCTGAAGTCTATTCTGAGTCAATAGAGTTCAAGCTTGCTTGCTCCAGGGCTGTGAGAAAGTCCTGATTAGCTCACGGGAAGGAACACACTATCTAGCTAGACACAGGCTGATGATGCCAGCCAGAGGTACATCGAGATAGAAAATGAAACTGCCTGCTCTTTGACACAAGGCAGGATACATAGTGGCTGAATGCCTGCACTGTGCATTGTTCTGCCTCTGTCCTTCAAGACTGTGTATAAGCTGGCTGTGAAATAAACTCCGGGCTGTCTGGCATTGACCGGCAGACCTCTGGACTCTTTTCTGTCTTCTTCCTTGTCTCTTCAATCCGCCCGCCCTCACCCAGATACCCAGCTGATTGTTAGCAGGTTCCGACATGGCAGCTCAGGACAACTTCAGGACGCAGCATTTCCTGCTCTGGGTGACCGCCATGAGTGAGTTCTTGTGCAGTTCTGAGCATGGAACCCAGGTCCTTGTACATTCGAGGCAAGCGCTCTGCCACTGAGCCACACCCCAGCCTCTGCTTTTTTCTTAACTAGGTTCTGTTTTCTAGACATTTCCTTTCCCAACACTCCAGTGTTACCCCCAGGTCCATATGTAACGAGCCTCCTGTCACATGCCTATCAGCTCCTCTCAGGGTCTTCAGGTTTCTCCATCAGCTAGTCCTGGCTATATGTGGAAGACCCCTTCACTTCTCTGAGTCCATTTCCTGCGGAATGGAGACAACGCCAGTGTGTAGGGTGTGGCATTGGTGAACACTATTCCCACTCAAACCTTAGCTCCTACTTTTGACAAAGATAGTAGCAGAGAGCCCATACGTTTTCTTCTCCCTCCTGAACATCCATTCGCAGAGACTGAAGGAGGACCAAGAACAGCCTGGCTGGGAGGATGAGAACAGAGCAGGGACTTGGGAGTGTTTCTGAAATGCCAGAATGGGTCGGATGCGGCTATGAGTAAACAGGAAGCAGGGGGAGTCGCAGCTCCCAGGGAGCCGCAGAGGAGTCTATGGAGGATTTCTAGGTGATCTGCTTGGTTTGGACCAGGTGAGGGTCAGGAGGGAGAGCAGAGGAGGAGGGAGAGGCAGAAACTAGGAGGATAACGGACGGCTCTTGCTGTAGACCTGCTGTGTACACAAGAAGAGAATGGTTATCTGCAACTAAGGACGTCAGGCCTTCAACAGACACTCTGTCAGTGTGTTTTATTTATTTATTGTCAGTATTTATTTATTTATTTTTGCAATCTTTCCATTGATTTTGAACACTTTTAGTCCCTGCTACCCATTCTTTTTGTTTCTTTATAGACAGACACCAATCTCATCCTGAGGGCTCCATCCTCACTACCTCTTGAACTCCTGAAGTCTCTGCCTTTATATACATACCATCACACTGGGGCCTTGGAACTCAATATTTTAATTTTGGGGCCCACAAACACTCCCTTCATAGCATGTAAATATTCACATATTTACAAATAATGCAAATGTATGTGACTAACATGACCCTCTTAGCATTACAAATATTCTTACGCAATTTCTGCAGTCATCATACACTCATAAACATTCTCAGAACACAAAGAAAAAAGCAGAAATTGGAAAATGATAGCATGTGATGTAATAATTATCCTACTTACCTTTCTGTTGCTCGGATAAGACACCATGACCAAGGCAACTTCTAGAAGAGTTTATTTGGGGCTTACATTTCAGAGGGTGAGTCCATGACCATCATGACAGGGAGCATGACAGCAGGCAGGCATGGCGCTGGAGCAGTAGCTGAGAGCTTGCATGTTGAGACACAACCACCAGGCAGAGAAAGAGACACCTGGACTGGTGTGGACTACAAAGCCTGCTCCCAGTTACCTCCACCAACAAGGCCACACCTCCTAATCCGGCCTCAAGCAGTTCCACCAACTGGGGACCAAGTAGTCAACTATATGAGCCTGGGGGGGGGGGACAATTCTCATCCAAACCACCACAATAATCAGTAACAGGCTTGCTTGTGAGAAATAGAAATGGATGGGTTAGTTGATTCTCATTTTCTCTCATTTCTACCACTCACGCCTCCCCTGCGCTTTGAAAACTGTGTCTGTCTCTCACACTGGTATCTGAACAATCCATGAACCCTACTGACACTCTGAGATCATGGTCTTGTTTTGAGGACACAGGCCAGTAGATAGAGAAGTGTTTTTCTGGGGCCTGAGCAACGGTAGGCAAAAGAGCAGATGTTAGGGTTGTTTGATCACATAGAGCCAAACAAGTACCAGGTCCTGAGTGACAGGGGCTGCCCCACATTCTGTAACACATTTAAGGTGTGTGGGTTGTGATGTGGGGGCTCTCTAAAGCACTGGGCCATGGGGGGACCCCTCGTGTGGCATTGCCCTCTGTCTTTCTCTGAGCCGTGTATAAAGCTCAGCCAAGAATTTACCTGAGTCAGGCAGACCACACTGAGTCCCGGTCCTGCCCCTCACACGTCTGTGATGAGGGAGGCAGCCACTGACTGCCTCAGGCTTCAGTTTCTTCATCTGGAAAGTGGGTGTCAGGACAGGATTCTTCTCTAGAGCTGTGTCTTAGTTAGGGTTTCTATTGCTGTGAAGAGACACCATGACCACAGCAACACTTATAAAGGAAAACATTTTATTGAGGTGGCGGCTTATAGTTCAGAGGTTCAGTCCACTATCATCATGGCGGGGAGCATGGTGGCATGCAGGCAGACATGGTGCTGGAGAAGTAGCTGAGAGTCCTACATCTTGCAGGCAACAGGAAGTCGACTGAAACACTGAACACAGGAAACCTCCAAGCCCGTCCCCACAGTGACATGCTTCCTCTAACAAGGCCACACCCACTCCAATGAAGCCACACCTACTAACAATGCCGCTCCCTATGAGCTTATGGGGGCCAATTACATTCAAACTACCACAGGCCGTCAGGGCAGACTAGCTAGCTCCCGACATTTGGAGGGGCAGAGGCAAAGGGAAGACTGGTCCGCATCCCATGTCCTTCTCCCCCCCCCTGCGCCCAGCTTGTTCTGTTCCATGTTGACACCAAAACTCACATTTCTAATGCCTCTTTACACCAGCCTCACCCTCATCCCTGAGGACAGCTCCCCTTGACCATCCTGCAGACCTTGGCTTCAAGAGACTGATGGCCTGGCAGGCTCCACCCTAGGAAGGTCAGATATGGGGAAGAGGTCACAAACAAACCCTGAAATTGGGTCCTGAGGTTCCATGTGATCAAAATATTGTCCAGAAGGTGGGAAAGGAGCTTAGAGAGGGGAATGAGTGAATCCCTCTTGGACACCCCACTTAGGGCCTATAGACTCTTCTAAGATAACATCTTATTATGTAGCCCTGAGTGGCCTGGAATTTGTTGCTATGTTAGACTAGCCTGGAACTCACAGAGATTGACCTGTGTCTACCTTCCTGAGTGCTGGGATTGGAGGCGTGTAGGTGTGTCCTACCACATTGAGCCCCCATAGACTCTAAAAAACTGTCTACCTATCGCACGCGCGTATGCACGTGTGTGTGTGTGTGTGTGTGTGTGTGTGTGTGTGTGTTATGGTATGGTATGTGTGCATGGCTGTGACACATGTGTAGATGTCAGGGGACAATGTTTGTGAAGTCAGCACTCTCTTTCCACCTTTATGTGGGTTCTGGTGAGCAAAGTCAGGTCACCAGGTTTATGTGGCAAGTGCTTTACCCGCTGAGCTGTGGCACTGGCCCAAGACTCTTCATCTGTGGGGAGGGTAATCAGAGAGGGACCCTCTGAGGCAGGTGCTCAAGTAACCATGGTTGGCTCTGAAATGTTCCTGATTGCATAAAGTCTGCAATGTGATGTTTTAAAACTATTCCACACAGTGCCGGATATGTCAAATGTTCAAAATATGGCAAACAGCCACATTACACATGGGTGTTGTTCTCGTCAAAAGGAGAGTCTGAGGGCTGATTCTCCCTTTCAAAGGTAGGTTAGAAATAAAAGAGATAGATATGGCTACCCTGTTGGCCTTTGGACAAGGCGAGGAGGCATTGGCTGAGGGAAGAGCAGCCAGCCTACTTGCCAGAGATACCTGCCTTGCCCCCTGAAGGGTGTAACTGCCAACACCCTGTCCTTGACAGGCACTGTGGAGTTCTTTGGTTGCAGAGTGACTAGTCAGGGGCTTTCTCAGAGATTAAGAAAAAAGAAGACAAAAGTAGTCTTGTCCATAGAGAAAATCCTGTTTACGGGAATCTTCTCCGTGCATGGATGTTCGGCCACAGTTTCTCTGCACAGCCCCGAGGGGGGGCTTTACAGAGGACAGAGGAGGAGGTTGAGCCTGGAGAGGGTGAATGAAGGTGAAGGCCTTGCAGACCGAAATGGCTATCTGGTGCCAAAGGCCACGCCTCTTCCATTGTTCTGAGATGCTGATTCGGCAGCATGGCTTGCTCTGGGGTGGAGCGTGAAAGCCTTCCCAGGAGACTCCTGGTGATTTCTGAACAGCTCTTTCCCAGGAGGATTAGGTGCTCAGCTCCAGGTAATTTGAAGTTCATCCTGCTCCTCCTTGCTGGCGCCCTTGGGCAAGGTTCCATTCTCATTGCCCTGTGTCCAGTGACTGTGGAGAGGAAAGCCTTAGCTTTGCCTCCCAGTGGCATAAATTACAAGGCCTCTCAGGGACTGGGCTGCCTGGTGCTGTGCTGAGGGCTGCATTGGGAACGACAGACAGTGGTGTTTTGTCCCCAGTGACGTCTGCAGGTAGCTCAGCCTTCTCAGCCATCCATCTAAAAAGTCTTATGTCTCTGGGGGACATTATACTCCTCTGCCCCGGTTTCTCCTCCTGGTGTATGTGCCTGTCACCCTGACCTGGTGTTGGCCCAAACAACTAAACTACTGTGTGTTGGTGCTGGGGATGGTTTTTAGATGCACACAGGTTCTGTTCATGACTGGTTCAGAGCTCGAGACCAGTAGCTTTTTGCTCAGTGAATTTACCTGAATCAAGGTTAGGCCAGGACTAAGACTGACTTGTGCCAAGGCAGACCCTTCACTCAAAGGGTTTTATTGGGAGGGGATCCCAGCAAGCATTGCCTGAGGACCACACCACGGGGCAAGGAAGAGAACCTACGTGGTTTAGTGAGTGTGTTAGCTGTGAGCTGTTGGAGCTCAGCGCTGCTGCAGACTTCTGGAAGACAGTGTAGAAATGCTGGCTATTCATCTACCGGCTCTGGGTCCTGCCTGGCGTTGGTTAGGAACTGTTCTCAGGGTCATGAGCTCTCCTCTACTCATGGCTGCCCTGTGTTTGTAACATGGGAGCCAGCCTCAGGCGCAGTGGCAGCACCTTGAAGTGAGCAGCAGTGAGCAGCCACCTGCAAATGGGAGTCCAGGGGGGCAGCTCGAGGGTCTGCGATAGAGCCAGCCCGTCTTGGTCCTTCTGGGTCAGGGTTAGGGTTAAACAATGCTCTGAGCCACTGGATAGCCATGAAAACTTTATTGCTCCAAGAACTTTACATGAACATCACCGGCACCACATTTGGGCATGTGTATGTGTATATATATATAAAAGGCACAACTTATTATACAAATTCCATCCTTTGACTCAGGCACCGGGCAGTCACCTCCAGGATCTCTCCCTGTGTCAGGGGTGGGTTTCAGGGGCAGCAGCTGCACTTGTCTGAGCCTCCTTTGCAGATGCAGCCCCGGGCACACTTGGCACAGCCTGGGGGGCAGCAGGGACAGCAACCTGGAAAGGTGAGTAGATGGACGGATGAGCTGTGGCCCTTCACTTCCCACTGCCTCTCCCATACCTTAGGAGGAGGAAATGAAGCACCTGCAGCAGGAAACCCTAGGGCAGGAGGCTGTGGGATTTGAGAGCCAGAAGGGACCTCAGAGGTCCACTAGGGTCCATCAGAGCCTCAGGCAGGGGGTGAGCTTTTCAAAGGTCACAGCCATGATAGAGATATGATTAGAAGTCAGGGCTCATGACTCCAGGCCAAGGCTTTTTACTCTTCCTCACTGGACTGGACAGTACCTGTCCCTAGTCCCCTCCCCGCCCCAAATACCATGGATAGTCTTAGTGCTGCAAGGGCTGCAGCCTGGGAGAACTCTGCCCCAGGTGTCTCCTTGGGTATCATCTCAGATCCCTCCCAATGAGAAAAAGGTCCCCAGAATCCATCCACTGACCATATGGGGTGGATAGGGACAGAGGCTAGTCCACCCCCACCTGGCAGTGTCCTGGTGCCCATACTCACTTTTACGGCAGGTTTTACAGCTGCAGGTCGTACATTTGCAATTGTCTCCGCAGATGCAGATCCCTCCTAGGAGAGAGGGCAGAGACCGGTGAACACGAGGCTGCTGACTTTGGGGAGCAGTGGGACAAGAGGGTGGCCCCAGTGCCTGTGGATGGTCCAGTGGTTCTAGCGACAGGCCGTGGATGGGGACTGGGGTGGCAGCATCAGCTAAACCTGGCTTACTTGTGGAAATGCACATTCCTGACCACAACAACCCTTGAATCGGGTCCATTTATAACTCTGCGTAGGGAAAGAACCGGGAGTTTAAAAACACAACACAGCTGGTACTGATGTCCAATCAGGCTTGAGAACTAACAGATAAGGCCAACCCCAGCAAGGCCAAGGTTCCTGTGACAACCATCAATGGTTTTCATAGTCTCTTCTTGACAAGGCCAGTCGGAAACCCTGCATGGAAGGCAGAAAGGGGCACAGAGATGGGGGAGGGAGACCATATCTTACTTTTATTTAATAAAAACGACTCATACTTATTTGTCTTTCTAAACTCATCCCATCCATCGTGTTCGATTTCAGAACACAAGAATTTTCTTCACCTTTTGCAGGTTTTGGGGACAGACCTGTACTGTTAAGGACGAAGGATGCTTTCGAAATTTTTAGATGCTATTTTTCAAGGCTGTGAAAGCACAGGATGGTTTTGACCCCTGACCTCCCTCCTCCTGGTCAACATACTTCCTGGCACCAAGCAACCCAGACTGGCTTTGAATTTGCGTTCCCCCTGCCTCAGCCTTCAGCCAGCGCTAGAATCACAGGTAAGTACCACCACAACTGGCTTTTACTGTCTTGAGGTCCCAGCTAAGCCTTTAAGCGCTGATGTGTGCAAGTACTTGCTAATTTTAGCCTTTCTGTAGATTGCCTAGTATGCAAGCAAGCCACAATGAGTAACCTCAATTTGTAAATGAGGAAACTGAGACCCATCAATCAAACGTGTTAGGGAATGAATGGCAGCACTCGTGGCTCCATTCCCTACTCTGGTGGCTGCCACGAGGGCCCTGCAGCTAGAAGGACTAAGGTTTTCAGGTCCCCTCCTTTGCTATTCCCTGGGCCAATGCATCCGTTTCAGCAAATCTGGCTGGGAGCCAGCAGAGTGGGAGCTGCCCCAAAGGTCTCAGATCCAGGACAAACCTCATCCACGGTGCCTAAGTGAAGAAGGAGTTTCCTATAGTCCCACATGCTGCCTGCAGGATACCGGGGCAAAGCTGTAAGCCCCCGAGTGGGCCTCCTTACTCACCGGACATACACGTGCATTCCCCAGGGTCCATGGTCCAGGTGTGTGAGTGGCTGAGAAAGGGAGGCTGAGGCTGAGCAGCTGGAGACTCCCTCTTTATAGTTGCGTAGGTGTGGACTACAGCTCACCCCACCTCTCCCTGGGGCCAGACGCCCTGCACACGGCCCAGTAAGATGCTCAGGGCTAGGAGGTGGGGAAGGCAGGTGGCAGGGGCATAGGGCCCTCTGGGAAAGGGTTCTACCTGCCCTACCCGCTTCCTGCCAAAGTGTCAAGGAAGCAGTGTGAGGTCCCAGGGGCGCTCAGTGCTCGGGTTGTTAGCCACACACATCCAGCTACACAGAGTTCCCTGCCACCTCTGATCCCTCCTGCATGGGGCCACGCCGGCCCAGGCTCAGATTTTCATTCTCTCCCATGGCTGGTCGTTAAAGCCCTTATCATGGATGAGAAGGTGGAAAATCAGGGGAATGTGCCCATCCAGACCACACATGGGGTAGAAGAAGCAAAAGAAAGCAAGGTGGGGGCATTTAACCAGCCCCAACTTCCATCCCAACCCATTCTTTCATGAGACAGCCATCTACCTTTCAGTGGGATGCAGAGTGCTATGAAGATGATAGGATGCCCCATAGCTGCAATGACCCCCCTCCCTCTCTCTGTGCATGTGTGTCCCTTGGTAAAAGCATCTCTGTACCTTGTTCAGTGTCTTGTACAAGGGTTTGTGGATATTGAATGTACGAAGAAATGACGGATGGATAAGTCAGAAGAAATAACAAATGACTGAAGACATGAACTGGAAAGTGAACTAATGAATGACGGAATAATGCTTCAGTGCCCTTCATGTGGCTATATTGATGACCTCTAATGAAAAGCTGTTCTACCATTCAGTAAAGGGAAGGCATGCATCCTGGCTCCAACTTCCTCCCCATTCTCAGCTTGTCTCCATCAGTCATGCCCTAGCCTGACCCAGGATGCTTGAACTGAGACTATCTAGTGGGGAGAAAGGGACTTGACATCATGGGCATCAGAAGGGCTCCATGGTAGGTACTGGGGAAGAAGAAGTAATGAAATGATGTGATGGGGCAGTGGTGGTCCCTGAAGGCATCCACAGTCTAGTGGTGGGCACTCCTTCATTCTCGCTTTCCAAGAGCCTGCACTGTGCTGGGAGCTGGGGGTCCAGTGCTGATTAAAACCAGAGCTCATGGTTGAGAACATCAGGAGGGCAGCTCAGCTCAGGAGCTGCATGCGTGCGTGTGACTGCTCACGGTCTTTCTGGGCCTACACTCGAGCTCGTCCCAGCCCGTCCATGACACAGTGTTCCCCACCTCCAGCAGGTATCAATACTGCCAAGGGCCCTGCCCATGGGACAAGCCCAGGGATGGGAAGGCATGTTCTTCTGCCTATCTAAGCCATCTCTCTCGGCTCTTTACCACCGGTGCCAGCAACTGTTTCCCCTTTGGATGGATGACAGTGTGCTGTTGCTCAAGGCCAATTGAACGGCAATGTTAAAACCCAATCCCTTAATGCTTCCATATTTCTCAATTTCTGGGCTGTGCAGGTTGAAGCATTATGCAACGCTCGCTGGTCCAGTCCAGGCTAAACTGTGTCCAAGATGGTCCCGGGCCCGATCACATCAGGCTTGCTCACTTCTCTGCCCGTTCTCTGGCTCTCAGCTCCCCATGGAGGGCAGTGGAAGGAAACAAGTCCACCCTGAGGACATGAAATGACTAGAAGCCCAGCTTCAACCCCTACACAGAGTCACACGTCAGGCTGGCCAGGTGGCGCTTGCTTGATGACCTGAGTTTGAGCCTTGGGCCCCCATGGAAACAGTTAGCTGACTCCTGCAGACCTCCACCTCTGGACCGTGGTACACATCTTCTCACGCACAAAAAATGAATAGATGTAAAAAGAAAAAAACGTTAAAGAAATAAGCATGGTTTTGGAGAAGTGAAGCTTTAACCATGTGGGATTGATTCCAGGAGTCTTTGAATCTGAAGATTAAGTTCTAGGCCGTCTTACAGGGTTGGTAAGTGCATGCAAGTATACAGCATTTCCCTCACAGTGCTCTGAAATGGTCCTGGCTGTCCTCAAACTCTGTCCTCCTGCCTCAAAATGCCGCGGTTACAGATGCAGCTATGCCCAATAGCTCTTCTTTTACACAGCAGTTTGGCTCCTGTGAGCCACCGAGTCCGAAATATCTCCGTCCCCAGAAATGACCACTACTTCACGCCTAAGTACATTGGAAAGGAGTGTCTGATGCCACCTCTTACCCAGCACAAAGTAACTGAGTTTGTCCCTTCCCTTCCTGTGCAGGTAAAAGTAAAGCGTGTGCTGTCTGCAGCAGAAAATGCTACAGAGAAGTGTCTGGGGCTCAGGGCCGAGCAGGGCTTCCATCATGCCATCATAGCAGAGAAAGGTTTAGTATCTTGACACTAGCCCACCCCCATATTTGCTCTTCCCAGTTTCTCTATGTAAGCTGTTTATCTTTCCTTCCCTCCCCTCCTTCCTTCTTTTTTTGTTTTTTTTCATTTATTTTAATTTTTAAGTTTTTGAGATGATAATATAGTTACAACATTTCTCCCTTCTGTTTCCTCCCTCCAAACCCTCACATACTCACCCCCACTCCCATGGCCTCTTTTTTTCACTGGTTGTTATTGCATACATATCTTACATATATTCATATATATTCCTAAATATAACCTGTTCAGTCTGTATAGTGTTACTTGCACGTATATTTTCAGAGCTCAGCATTTGGCACTGGACTACCAACTGGTGTGCTCTTTCCTGGGAAAGATCACCTCTTCTGCTCCCAGCTTTCCCCAGCCTGAGGACTGCACTTATCTATGGGTATAAAGACAAACATTTATAGATTGTTGTTAGGGACTGTGCTGGTTTAATAAATTAGTGCTTGTAGATTCTCCTCCAATAACTTTTGGGTAAGTTGAGGCCCCATGGACTTTTCCCATCTAGTTTGGCATGACTATTGTTATCATCCTTGTTCAGCTCATGTTTGGGCAGTCAGGTTGATGAGGCTTACTGGGTGTAGCTTCTCATGTTCCTAGAAGACACACCCTCGCCAAACTCCCTGACCCCCTGGCTCTTAACAATCATTGTGCCTCCTCTTCCACAATGTTGCCCGAGCCTTAGGTTCTGGAGTGTTTTGGAGATGTATCCATTGGGACTGGGCTCCACAGCCCTACATTTTGATTGGTTGTGGTTTTCTGTAGAGGTCTCTGCCTGTTGCAAAGAGAAGTTTCCTGGAGGAGGGGTGAGGACTGCACTTATCTATGGGAATAAAGACACACGTTTATAGATTGTTGTTAGGGACTGTGATGGTTGAACGAACTAGTGGTTGTAGGTTCTCCTCCAATAACCACGACTTCACCAGCAGCACTGAGTAGTTAGCCATGTTCCAGAACCAGCCATGGTTTCCCTCTTGTTGAGCAGGTCTTAAGTCCAATTAGAGTTGGTTACCACCAAGGTATGCATGCCACTGCTACACCAGCAGGGGTACCGTGCCGTCCTGGTTGTTGGTGTGGTTCATAGGGTGGGACTGTTGGTTGCCTTCTTCCTTTGGAAGCTTACATGGCACCTTCTGCTATCATGAAAGCCAGTCCTCAGGGAGGGAACATTCAGGTCAGATTTTGTTCAGGGGTTTCTGGGTTCTTTTTCTAAAATGCATGGTGTCTTCAGCAACAGGGATTTACCTTCCACTTCCTGGGGGTAACCAAGGCAACAGCCATGGGCTGTATGTTTTGGGACTTCCTTGGACAGTCCTGGCCAACAACTCAAAAGAGGGCGTCTGTCTGGTGTTGAGGTTTTTGTTAGGTGGGCTTTGGCTCTTAAAGGGAACACTGTCATGCCAGATGAGAAAAGTTCATTAGAGCTACATGTGTATATTTTAAACACAGAATTATGTGTATCATAGGTTTGTTTTTGGTAAATAATTAATAGTACGATTCCTTGTGACTTTTTCCGACATCCTTGTGTTCTTTTACCTACTCCTTCTTTCTTCTGTATTTATCTCCCCCCTTCCCTAAAGAACCTTTCCCCTCCCCCCATCAGATCATCTGTATTGTATCCCCTTCACCTCCTCCGCCGTCTTCTCTACTTACCTCCCTCCCTCTCCCTGAAAAGTGTTCCCCTCCCACCTCTTCTGACGTATCGCTTCTATCCCAGTATCCCCCTCTCTATTGTCCCCCCACTCCCTATCCTGGCAATGCTCCCATTGTGCTTTCCTGGTCGTTTCTGCATTTCACTGTATGTGCGCATGCATGCACGTGTGTGGAGGCCAGAGGACAACTGCCGGGAGGTGGTTCTCTCCTTCTATCCTGTGGGTCCTGGGGACTGAATTCAGATCACAGGTTTGGCTGCAAGTTTCTTCACCCACTGAGCTACCATGCTGGCCCTCTTCCTCCCGACCCCTCTCTCCTTCCTTCTTTCCTTCCTTCCTTCCTTCCTTCCTTCCTTCCTTCCTTCCTTCCTTCCTTCCTCCCTCCCTCCCTCCCTTCCTTCCTTCCTTTCCTTCCCTCAGATAGGGTCTTGCTATGTAGCCTTGACTGGCCTGGAACTTACTATACAACACAGCCTGGCCTCAGACTCACAGAAATCTTTCTGCCCCACGCCTTCTGAGTTACAGACATGTGGCCCTGTACACGATTCTCTTTTATTGCTTGAGCGTCTGTGTTTTAGACGTGCTCTCCCGATGTTCACCAGGCTGACACGGAACCTGTGACCTTCCAGACTCCTGACATTACAGGCTTGAGCCACCACATCTGGCTTGCTGGACCCTCTTGATGTGCGTCTTCCCAGGAGCAGGCTGGAGCCAGCAGTTTTATTATGTTGCAGGTGTACTGGCTTCTCTAGACCACAAGCATCTCAGGGCAGAGGCTGTGGCTTCACATTGCCATGCCCAGGCACATTGAGTACTTCTGCACGGTAGGTACTCAATGAATATTCACGAGTCGATGATGACTAACTGGCTCAATGAGCAGAGCTACCTCCAAGTGGTCCTCTCTTGCTTTTGTGCGGAGATTCATAGAGCTACTCAGCTCACCAGGAAAAGCTTGAGAGCAGAGTCCCACCGCAAGGGTTCAAATCCCAGCTTTGCTCCTTCTCTGCTATATGATTTGGGGCACGACTTTTCTGAGCCTTGATTTCCCCATCTGAAATGTCTGACTCATGCAAATGGTAGCCCTGTAACCTTTGTCATGAAGGTTAAATGAGAGAACAGGAAGCAGCCTACCAAAGTCTCTGTTCGGAACCTGGCACAAAACTCCATATTAACATAATGACTATTGATGCTGTCATTACCGTCTGACTATATGACTTGGCAGTTGGTCCAGCCACCCACGGTGTGTGTGTGTGTGTGTGTGTGTGTGTGTGTGTGTGTGTGTGTGTGATACTGAGGATGGAACTCAAGGTGTTGGGCATGCTAGGCAAGTGCTCAACCACTGGGCCACACTCCCAGCCTTTACCCATGCGTTTGTATGCGTCAGGCTCATCCCATAGGCCTTATTTATGTCCTGAGCAGGATGCCATAAGCAATATATCCCATGGAGTTTGAGTCTCTTTGACCTCTGCATTTAAGCTCAGCCTAGTTTGAGCACCCTAGTTTGGGGACCATGGAGTGAAGTTCTTTCTAACTTTCCTGACAATTCCTTTTGTTTTTCTCCTTCCTTCCTTCCTTCCTTCCTTCCTTCCTTCCTTCCTTCCTTCCTTCCTTCCTTCCTTCCTTCCTTCCTTCCTTCCTCCCTCTCTCTCCCCCTCCCTCCCTCCCTTCCTCCCTTCCTTCCTTCGTATGTGGAGCTGTATACCTGTGAGCATGCGTGTGGAACCATTGGGTGGTTTCCTGTATTGCTTCCTACTTTATTGCCTTGGGACGGGGTTTCTACTGAACAGGTAGCTCACCCTTCTGCTTGACTGGCTCATCAGAGTCTCTGGGGTCTGCCTCTCTCTGCCCCATAGTGTTGGGGTTCCAGGTATATACAGCCCAGCTTCTCATTGTTGTTTTGAGACAAGGTCTCTCTTTGTAGCTCTGGCTGTTCCGGGACTTGCTACGTAGACCAGGTTTGCATTAAACTCACAGAAATCCTCCTGTCTCTGCATCCCAAGTGCTGCGGTTAAGGCATGCACCACCATGTCCATCCAGCCCTATAGCCCAGCTTTTTACGTGGGTGCTAAGGATTTGAACTTGCGTTCTCATACTTACACAGCAAACATGAGTTGTTGTTTTTTGTTTGTTTGTTTGTTTTTTGCCACAAAACCATCTCCCCAATCCTAGTCTCTTCTTGTTTGTAGAACCCAAGATGGTCTCAACCTTGTGATCTCCTGCCTCAGATTCCTGAATGCTGGGGTTACAGGTATTTGCTACCATACTAGACTGCCATATTATTCATGCTAACTATAGTTTCTATCTTTTGGGAGGTCAAGTTTACCATCTGCAGAGTCCTGTTAGCGGGTATTTCTGATTTATGAAGGACGAGGCTTGGGATGTTGGGGGTAGTCAGAACAAGCAGAGGCTGTGTGCCTACCACCTGATCTTACACATTCAGCTCTAGGGGAGCCCCTAGAAAGCAGGAGCCAGCTGCTAGTTGCCAAATGAGGACATGGAAGCCCAAAGAGACCAGCCACTGAGCCTGGGCTGGTGGGAGGAGGAGTCTGCACTTGGCTCTCAGGACTCACAGCCAGTACCCACACTTAGCACTGAAGTACTCATGACAGAATACTTTAGCAATCTGGAGCAGCATGACATTACAGCGTGTTTATTAATTCATTTTTATTAGGAAAAAGTTCAAACACACATAAAAAAACCAAAAGAACAGCATTTCTAACACCATCACAGTTACCACCCAGAATGAGCAAGATGCCGACGCTGTCCTCTTGCTTCAGATGGTTTAATTGTAAGGGATGAAGTGCCGCATTTCATGTCTTTAAATAGCAGTGATGTGCTGGTGACTCCCAGAGTGTCCTTACAGCCGGGGCTGCTCACTTGAACTCCAGCGTCACGCCTTTGGCTGCCACTCAGCAAGCTGGCCTGCAGAGCTCCTGCCTACCCCTCCTCCCCCAGGATTCACCCTGGCTTGAGACACCGTCAGCTCCTGCCTAGAGTCTAGGCTTGGTTCATGCGCCTTTGTGTGTCTCTGCCCTCTTGACCTGACTGGTTCTAACGGCTGTGCGACACTCTGAGTGAGCCTACTGAAAGCACATCATGTCGTTGTCCTGCTCAAAGTCCTTTAGAAGCAATAAAGCCCTTGGTTACCCACAGCCAGCCTCTGCTGTCTCGCCTTTGTTTCCCATGGCTCTTCACAGTGTGTGTGTGTGTGTGTGTGTGTGTGTGTGTGTGTGTGTGTGTGTGTGTGTGTTTGCAGTGCTAGGGACTGAACCCAGGGCTCTGTACGTGTGAGGGGAGCATTCCACCAGTGAGCCACACTGCCAGCCCTGCATCCTGTTTCTTCCTTGGTGTGCATCACCATTAAATAGTCTGTGTATTTTGTTTCTTTATCTTGTTAGCTGTCTCATTCCTTTTCCGGAATGGGTCCATGTTGTAGGGGTATATTCCTCAGGTGTGGCTGGAAAAGTAGGGTCGGTACAAAGCAGATGCTCAGCTCTTTCATTAACTTTTTACGAACACGTAGTAAGTATACCTAAGAATGGGTTTCATTACGACCTTTGCATATATGCATATCAATTATTTTGACCACATTCACCCCATGACTCTCTCTTGCCCCCTCCTTCCTGTTGACCCCTCCTCTTCCCCGATAGTCACCCTTCTACTTTTTTTTTTTTTTTTTTTTTTGATTTTTGATTTTTCGAGACAGGGTTTCTCTGTGTAGCTTTGGAGCCTGTCCTGGAACTCGCTTTGTAGACGAGGCTGGCCTCGAACTCACAGAGATCCGCCTGGCTCTGCCTCCCGAGTGCTGGGATTAAAGGCGTGTGCCGCCACTGCCCGGCACCCTACTACTTTCACGTCTCCTTTTGTTTTTTTTTTTTTCTTTTTGCAACCCAATGAATCTAATTAGGGCTGCTCCCAAGAGCTTGGGTGAAGGGTTATTTACAGGAGTATGGGCAACTACTAGCGGCTACAACACTGGAGAAAAAGACTCTCTTTCTCCCAGTAACCACTAACCTGCCTAAGATTCTCAGGGAGGGGTGGAGCCTCATAAGCCTGTCCCCTAGCTTCTTGAATCAGAGGTCTGTACCATCACACCTGGCTCCCATTTGGGTTTTATAATTTTAAATTTTATTTATTTAGTTGTGTGTGTGTGTGTGTGTGTGTGTGTGTGGTTGGGTGGTTATGTGCAAACACGCATATGAGCATATATGCCATGGGACATGTGTAAAGGTCAGGGGACAACTTTCAGGAACTGGTTCTCTCCTTCCACCATGTGAGTCCCAGGGATTGACTTGGTGGCCAGCACCTTTTTCGCTTGAGCTATCTCAAAGTTTTCATACTTTTTTTCTACATTTGTGAGCATACATAATCTACACACATATTGCTTTATCTATTTTTAAAGTTACCTAAGTATAAGCCAGGTGTGGTGGCATATACCTGTAATCCCAGCACTCAAAGGCAGAAGCAGGGTGATTAAGAATTTGAGGCCAGCCTGGCTACATAGAGACGCTATCTTAAAAAACAAAAAAGTGCATAGTGGTATTGCCAGTGTGGATATTGTCCCCCACCTCTTTCCTCCGCTGTCATGCGAGGTCCATCAGTGATGAAGCATAGTATGTGTCTATAGCCATGTGTGACAGACAGAGATGGAGCTGGAGCCAGAGAAAGCTGTGCCCCTCTGAGATTGAAGCTGATTCTTCCTCCCAAACTATTTGCTACTCAAATGTGTCCACAAGTCTACTTCTCTGGTTCCAGGTTTTCTTCAATGATCCCTAGCAATGAACGTCACAGTCAGTACACAGCCAGCCCCCAAGGAGGAGGATGGCCCAGCACTGGGAACTGTGGAAACCAGGCCAAGGGTAATTAGCAGGCACCCTGTTCCATGCCCTGTGCACCTGTACACTCTGTGAGCCTCACAGGATCCCCAGGGCTCCTTGCTGTGGTTAATTACACAGAGCCCAGCTCCATAATTCAGTACCCGCTGGGCAGGTGAAACCCTCCACTTCATGCACGGCCCTGAGAAAGGATGAGTAAGGCTAAAGCTGATAATTACCCACACTCATTGCCCATAGCAATAAGTAAAATGGCTGGTCCAGCTCGGCTGTAAGCCCAGACCAGAGCTCATTAGTGGAAGGAGTCTCCCACCCTCTCTCCCTCTCTCTTCCTTCCCCTCATTTCTTATTCTTCTTTCCTTCCATCCTTTAATCAATCATTGCAAGCACGTTGAGGGCACAGTCTGTGCCAGGCTTTAGAGTAGCCCCTCCGGATTGGGCAAGTGACCCAGGCACAGACCCACGGTCTTATGAAGGATCAAACCATGTTCCCCAGTTATCAGAAAATGAGAAGGGCAGCCATGTGCAGGGCACGGGAGGGCAGAGTGCCCTTGAACAACCAGAGGGCAAGGACCTTGTTTAATACCATGCCTCACCCCAGTGTTGACCCTTCGTTTGCCCGTCTGGATAATCTCTTGGCTTCCTTGTGGAATGTGGGAGGTAGACTAGGGGGTTTTCAGATTGTAAATGCTCAAAGCTCTGGGGGCCCCTGGGGGTACAGTATAGTAGCTGCTGGAATGGATGTTGCTCTTATCAGGCCTACACTTTCCCTCTAAAAACTCCGTTTAAAAAAGTGTGTTCCATCATTGCCCTCTCATACATGATGGGAGATTTTGTTATTGGTTGATTTCTTTGAGATAGGATCTTTCTATGTAGCCAGGCTGGCCTCAAATTTATAATCTTTCTGCTTTAGCCTCTGGAGTACTGGGATTATAGGTGTGTACCATGTCTGGCTCATAATACTATTTATGGATGGATGGATGGGTGGGTGGGTGGGTAGATGGATGGATGGATAGATAAATAGATAGGCAGACAGATAAAATCTTGCTACATAGCCCAGGCTGGCCTCAAATTTATAATCCTCATGCCTCTGCCTTCTGAGATTACAAGCGTGCACTACCCCTGCAGGCTCACACTGTTGTGGTCTTAAAGGGAGGCAGTGGCTAGTGGGAAGCTGCCTAGCAGGGTTGGTGGCCTTGTCCAGCATCCCCTGGGGTACTTGTGGCCGATCTGCACCTGCAGTGCCAAGTGGATGGAGCAGGTGGACATGCGCTCTTCTCGGTTCTCTTCTTTTTGAAAATTACTTTTAAAATGACGACCATTCTTTAAACAGAGAAGAATGCGGAGTTAAATACAGAGTCTCCCAGTGCTATTGAGTGTTGGCACCATTTCCATGCTTCAAAGGAACAAAGAAGAGGACGGGAGCCCTCTATGATCATCCTTGTTCTCATGCCAACCAGGGGACCAATTGCACAAGTTCAGTGTTTGTCCCGATTACACACCTTTTCCGAACTTTAGCACATATGTGCATACCTATAAAAGTGACATGCTTGGCTGGCTTACCAGGTTTCTAAATCTTACATGAAATGACATCATTCTCTATTTGGCTTCTTATGATTTTTGTTGCTTTTTATTTTTACTCTTTTGTTCAGCATTTTGAAACTTTATGCTTTGAATTGCTTTCACCGCATATCATTTGACTGTTTCCTGGTTTATCTTCACCCCATTGTGGAACATTTAGATGTTTCTATTGTTCACCTTGGTAAACTGTTGCAATGAGTGTCCACGCAGACATCTTTCCCTATGCGGACTATGTTGGGGTCTTCCTAGGAGCTGTGTCTACAAGTGGACTTGCACCTTGGAAGGGAACATTCTGACTTGACTAGATGTCCAGGTTGTGTATTGACGTGTCCATGAGCAATGGATGTAAGAGTCCCTTTGCATTGGAGTATCCATGTGCCTGGGAACACATAGGATTGTCAGACTTCTATAGCTGATAAACATAATTTGCACGTGTGTGTGTGTGTGTGTGTGTGTGTGTGTGTGTGTGTGTGTGTGTGTAGATCAGAGGACAGCTCTCCTTCCACCATGTGGGACCTGGGGATCCAGCTCAGGTTGTCAGGCTTGGTGACAGGTGCCTTTACCCCCTGAGCCATCTCACTGGCCCGGACTTTTACATTTTTGTCAACTAAATTGTGTGTGAGGCTGTGGATGGAACATACATGACAGATAGTAATGGTTCATTTGGTGATGACTACCAAGGCCGTGTTTACAAGATTGGGGCCCATTCAGGCCTCACTCAGTGGTCCGTCATTCTGTATTCTGTGGTTGCTGTCTGGGACATAGCTTTAATTGGGAGCACCTTGTGTCATTTTTTTAGATACTTTACATTTTTTAAAAAAATATTTATTTAAATATTTTAAATAAAAAATAAATATTTTTAAAAATATGTCTTTAAAATATGAGTGTTTTGCCTATGTGTATGCCTGTGTAGAATATATGTGCCTGATGCCCGTAGAGGTCAGAAGAGGGCGCTGGATCCTCAGGAAGCAGAGTAATGCACGGTTGTGAGCCACCATATGGGTTCTGGGAACAGAACCTGGGTCCTCTGCAAGAGCAACAAGTGCTCTTAACTGAGCCATCTTTCCAGCCCTGACACATTCTGGTTTCTGGTGTCTTATACGATTAGGAGGCTCAGAACTGACCTTGAGAGTTGAGGAAGATGGGCATCTTGGTATTCTCCAGAAGGTCAATCAAAGAGGTCAGGGAGAGAAGGTGGCAGTCCAGGTCAGCATCCTCGGCCATCCAGTCTTGTGCAGGTCGTTACAGAGCCAAGGGGCATGGTCTACAGGCAAATGGCATCTTAAACCCCTGTACCTGGTCCCATTCACGTAGGGTGATTCATTCATCACAGGAAGCTTTTGTTTGTTTTACAATACTGGAAATCGAACCCAGGGTCTTGCACAAGCTAGGTAAGGGGATCTGTCACTGAGCTAGAGTCCCAGCCCTTTAATTTTTACTTTTTGACAATGTCTTACTAAGTTGCCCAAGCTGGCCTTGAACTTTTGATTCTTCTCCCTCCTGAGTGGCTGGGACCACAGGCCTTATGTCATCAGGCTTACCTCACTGTAAGAAGACTTTACTTTCATAATGCCTCTTGCTTGAGAGGCCTGGCAGATGCAGACTCACTCTTCAAAGTAAGATCATTCTAGAATTCCCGAGTTCCAAGGGTGGTGATGTCACCCAGACCTTCTCCTTCCAACCCTGTGTAGAGACGGGGTGCCTGAGGCCTGCAGAGGGGCAGGACCTGTGCTCTCATTCACCTGCAGCCTTTGCCCGGTGAGGCGATGAATTAGGGAGGAGAAGAGCCCAGCACCTTGAAACCTCTCGGGCATCTGTGATGTGGAGCCATTTGCAGACTCATCTGCTGAGACTAAGCAGCTCCAGGGAGGGGGACCTCACACAGTGCCACGTGCCCCACCCAGGGCACAAAGAAGAGGGTTTTATGGTGGAACTGGGGAGCCGAGGCACCACTGGCCAGCATCACAGAACTAGCTGTGAAACGAATCAAAATCCTGCCACACAGTCAGTCTTTCTCCCCCTTCCCCTCCCTCTCCCCCTCCTCTCTCCTCCCTCTCTCCTCCCTCTCCCCCTTCCTCTCTCCTCCCCTCTCCTCCCTCTCCCCTTCCTCTCTCCTCCCCTCTCCTCCTCCCTCTCCCCCTACCTCTCTTTTTCCTCTCCCTCTCCCCCTTCTCCCCTCCTCCCTTTCCTCTCTTTTCTCCCTCCCCCTTCCTCTCTCTTCCCCTCTCCCCTCTCTCTTCTTCTCTTCTCCCTCTCCCCTTCCTCTCTCCTCCCTCTTTCCCTCTCCCCCCTCTCTGCCCCTCTCTCCCCTCTCCCTCTTCCCCTCTCCCTTTCCCTCTCTCTCCCCTCCCTCTTCCCCTCTCCCTCTCTCTCTCTCCCTCCCTCTGCCCCTCCCCCTCCCTCTTTCCCCATTCCCTCCTCCTCTTTCTTCCTTTCTCCTTTCCTCTCCTTCCTCACCTTGATTTTCACTCCTTTTCTTTTTTCCTTCCTAAAACAGAAGCCTCACCCCAGGACTCAGAGCATCTGAGCCCCCTATACGCCATCACTCACGCTCAACTTCACTTCCCCGCCTCAGTTTCCCATCAGGCCAATCCCTTAGACAACATCTTCCCCTTAAGAAGCTTGCCTTTGTCTGTAGCAAGGAGACCAAAGCCACTTTTGAAGGAATGCCCTCTAACTGTTCATGGTGTAGAGGAGGCACTTTTTTGTGAGTTTTTCTCAGCTCAGACCCTGCAGACCTGCAGCATGCTTCCCAGATTGCCAGAAGACAAGCCCCATTTCCAAAACCTGGGATCTGCAGGCTTCTGTGTCACAGCTGGTCAGGAGAGAGGATGAGGCTCAAGCCACAGAGCGCTTACCCACCTCTCAGGGCTGTCCCTGGTGACTTGGACCTTTCTGTACTGGTTATTTGTTGATTTACCCAGTATAAATAGATGGCCCTCAAAAATTATCAGATCATCTTCGATTACTGTTAGGAAAGAAAACCAAAAACCTAGAGACAGTCTGACGGTTACAAAAGAGAGTGATATTAATTAACATCTGGATTCACTTCCTGCCATGGGAAGAGCTGACAGCAGAGCTTGTTGCTCTTTTCAGCACCACACGGTTCCTGACCCCAGAAGTCCAGCATGAGGACTGGGAAATGTGGCCAGGACAGCCAGAGCCAGGTCTGAGGGAGCCCTTGGTGACATCGGTTTATGCTGCCACTGATTTGATCTCTCTGTCTCTCTGTCTCTGTCTCTCTATCTCTGTCTCTCTGTCTGTCTGTCTGTCTGTCTCTCTCTCTCTGTCTCTGTGTGTGTGTGTGTCTTTTCCCCACCCCCATTCCACAGGTAAGCCGCTTGACCTCAGTTTCCCTGCTAATAAACTGGAGCTAATCACACACCTTTCTAAGGGTGTCTCTCAAGGATAATTAGGCAGTTTTTGCAGTGCACTTTGAAGAAGATTGCCAAGAGGGTGCTCTGCTGGCCTGGAATTTTCCTTGGTGCAAATATCAAACAGAAGAGGATGGCAATGTTCCGATTCTGGCCCCAGGAGTCCAGACCTGCCTGCCAGTTGAGTTGGGAGAGGAGGGGAGGGCTGCCATCCCAGCCTGGGCCTGCCTAGATAATGAAAGGCATGGCGCTGCCTTTGATGCCTGCCTGCAACGCTTGTTAATTTTAATGGAAGTGAGCAGAAGGTTCTGCTTGGCAGAAGAAGACAGGTAGAACCTGCAGGGGGTCAGTGCCAGTTCAGTTTGGATCTCCTTTGCCTTTGAAGTCCTTGGCCCAATGCTGGAGTTACAAGATGGACGCCTAGCTGCAGGCAGGGTGGGATGGCGGGAGCTTGGGAACCTGAGGACCCTGGCTTTAAAGTCAGCCAGAAACAGACAACCCCTGTCCCACTTCAGAAGTCACCTTAGAACAGTCTCCTGAACTGGGGAATTTCTGGGGACACTCTCAACTGGGCTGTCAAACCAGAGTACCCTCCGGCTAGGTCATTAATATGGAAAAGGAGGCAGAGAGGGTCTGCTCAGCAGGAGCATGGGCAAGGCCTAGGGTTCAAGTCCAGCTTGAGAAAAAGACATGACTAGAGACAGAAGGCAGACTGGTCATGGGTAGCTAATTAAGCCCCCATTGCAGACTGGGCTGTGAGGGTCCATGCTGTCAGCTCTGCTAAGGTTTACAGAGCAATGGAGTGTTTGCATTGTGTACATGATGAGGAAATTGAAACACTGATTTATTTATTTATATATTCATTTAGTGAAGCAGGCTCTTGCTGTGTAACTCAGGCTGATGCCAATCCTCCTGCCTCAGCCTCCTAAGTGCTGGAATAACAGATGTCCACCACACCCCCAGCTGTTATTTATTATGTTTTAATACTTGCCACATAAGCAAGCATACGCGCAGGCCACTGCTGTTTACAGGGTCCTTCCTATCTTAGGAGTTCTGCCTGAGAAGCTTAGGTTTTACATTTTTCATTTCAGTTTCTAGTTACTGTTGTATGATGTTTTGACTGCATTCTGATAACAAAGCTTGCTCGGAGTCAGAGGGCAGAGCTAGCCACTAGCTGACCAAACTTCACCGTAGAGGTTTTGGCAGACTGAGGACGGATAGGTGACAGGAAGTAGTAAGGCGGGGCTGAGAGAGGATCTCAGCCCTTTTGGAGGGATAGGAAAGCATTGGTGGCATCTCCTTGGCTTCTCTGATCATTCAGGTTTTAAAAAACCCCAATATCTGACTCTCAATTTTTTATTGATAAAGAATGTTTAGATAAACACTTCACCTGGCTTCCAACTCGGGACACGAAATCACGAGCTAGCTGCTTGCGCCTGGCTTTGCAGCCACACCTGGAGCCACCAGAGCTGTGACTACTGAAGCCACTGCACTGGAGCCACCACCGTCAGCTGACTTTGCCTTTCCTGTGCCATGCCCTCCGAGCAAGTCTGGGATTTTCCTGTCGCAGCCTCTCTACAAGAGCTTCTAGCTGCTGCCCATACTCCACAGGTGCATGGGCTCCATGTGAACTTACCCACTCATGACTGGCTGGCTCTGCATTCAGGCAGAGCCCGCCATGCGTGCTTTTTCTGCACGTTCCCGTGTGTCTGCTTTTCAGACAGCTGGCTCCTTCTCCTGGGGGCTGGGGGCTTCCCCCGGACCCCTCCACAGGCTGCTGCCACACTAGGTCAGCTGCCTCAACACTCGCTCTGGCTTCTGTTGTTGCAAAGAGCTGTAGCTGCCCTCAGCCCGGCTGTGCACCGCCCGTGTTCTCAGCCCAGCTGTGCTATGCGGTGACAGCCACATGCTTCACTGTCATTGTCAGCAGATCTGGCGAGACACCTGGGGATTCTTAGGTGGGGAATTAGCATAAAAAGGGGGGGTGGTTTCTCATGTTAAAAATGGGAAATATAGGCCGGGCATTGGTGGCGCACGCCTTTAATCCCAGCACTCGGGAGGCAGAGCCAGGCGGATCTCTGTGAGTTCGAGGCCAGCCTGGGCTACCAAGTGAGCTCCAGGAAAGGTGCAAAGCTACACAGAGAAACCCTGTCTCGAAAAACCAAAAAAAAAAAAAAAAAAAAAAAAAAAAGGGAAATATGACGCAGGGAGTTAGGTCTCTGTGTAGTTCCACAATGGATGGTTTCAAAATGAAACAATTAAATGAAAGGATAATCAACTTAGCTGGGATTGACAAAATGTCAATTATAATCATTATCCTTTTTGGTAATTCTTTCTTTCTTTCTCTTTTTTGGTTTTTCGAGACAGGGTTTCTCTGTGTAGCTTTGCACCTTTCCTGGGACTCACTTGGTAGCCCAGGCTGGCCTCGAACTCACAGAGATCCGCCTGGCTCTGCCTCCCGAGTGCTGGGATTAAAGGCGTGCGCCACCACCGCCCGGCGGTAATTCTTATCTTAGCCCTAAAAAAGTTGTTTGATATCAGTGCCAAATACAAAAAAAAATTGACTGATTAGATAAAATCCTTAGAAAGGCAGACTAATGAAACTAAGAAAAACATTCGCACGGAAACAGAGGAATTTAGAGCAGAAGTTACCATACCATTGCATTATGAAACTGAGGAGGAGTGGGCTCAAGGTTATTAGAAAAGCAACCTTAATTGATCCAGTTACTATTCAAGAACAAACTCCCAAGGCTATTCAGAAGTTGACTTGTTAGATTTGAAGAGTTTAAGGAAGCAATAGTTTCATATGGTATGCATTCATCTTTTATGAAACAGGTGTTAATTTCATGGGCCACTTGGAACAGAATCATTCCACAAGACTGGAAAGATTTAGTTACAGCAGTATTGGAAGCTGGGCCTTAGTTACAGTGGAAAACCTGATGGAGAGACAAAGCCAGGGTCATTGAATAGGTTTAGAGATTATGAGATCAAATCCTTGGTGAGGGCCATTATGCTGATGTGGAAAGACAGATTACATTTGATGATCATACCTTGGCTCTATGTTGCACAGCAGCTTTGAATACTTGAGACAAGATTGAAGAATCAGGAAAGAGGAAAAATCTGAGCCATTTACTAAAATTATACAAGGCCCCAAAGAAGCTGTCACTGATTTTTTTTTTACAAAGATTGACTTTAGCTGTAAATAGAATGATATTAGACCCAGAAGTTAGATGAATATTAATTGAATCTTTGGCTTTTAAAAATGCTAATTCAGAATGTAAAAGGGTGATCAGGTCTCTAAAGGCAAGGTCAGCACCCATAAAAGAATGGATTAGAAATATAGCTGATACTGGATCTCATGCTTATGATGATACTTGGGTAGGAGAAGTGACTTCTAAAAATTTTAAGAAAAATCAAAAGGTTAGATGTTTTAATTGTGGTAAACCAGGTCATCTGAAAAGGGATTGAAAGCAAGAGGTTCCTAGGAACAATGTTTTGTTTTGTTTTTGTTTTTTGTGGAGAGAATCCAAAAAGAAGGCCTCAGCCCTCTGAAATATGCAGAAGGTGCGGCAAAGGCCAACATTGAACTAATGAATGCAGATAAACATGGGACAGGCAAGGTAACCCTTTGCCATCAGGAAATGCCTTAGGGGGCCTCTCTCAGGCCTCTGTGTCAAATTTGGTTCAATCATTCCCTGTCAGCATTGGGGAAACTCCTTCACAGAACAATTAAAAGACTTAATGCCTGTTACAGAAAACCGTATTTCTCTGAATGACAGAACAATTTCAGAAGATAAAACAAAATTTTCAGGAGAAACCATAAAGCAAATATTTTGGCAAACTTCTATAAATGATGAAAGACCAAAATTTAAAAAATATGAATAAATGGCATTGTAATTGAGGATTTGATAGACACAGGGGCAGATGTGACAATTGCACCAAAATCTTGGCATCCAAATTGGCCTTTTCAGGAGGTAAATGTTCAACTTTTAGGGATTGGAACTTTATCTCAGGTAAACAAAGCACAAGATATGTTGAATGTATAGGGCCAGAAAGACAGAGAGGAAAATTAAAGTCATTTGTGGGGATAGAGAAAAATTTGCTTTCACAGTGCCTACTTATAATAATTTCCAGTCTGTTAAACATTTTTCCACAAAGAATGTTAGTAAGCCCTACCTTGTGTCAATATTTTGTGCAACAGCCATTGGAAATAATTTGTAATCAGTGTCCTCAATTTATAATTTATCATTATATGGATGATATCTTACTAGCTGATTCAGATGCAGATGCCTTAGAGAAAAATGTTTGAAGAAGTAAAGAAAATTTTGCCTTGTTGGGGATTACAAATTGCTCTTGAAAAAATACAAAAAGGAGATTCTATTAATTACCTAGGATATAAATTACATTTACAAAAATTTCAACCACAGAAAGTACAAACCAGGAGAGATCTATTATGAACTCCTAATGATTTTCAAAAGCAGCTGCAAGACATTAACTGGCTACAGCACAATTGGATTTACAACCCAAGAACTAAGGAATTTATTTCAAACCTTATAAGGTGATAAGGACTTTATCAAGAAAATTATCAGCTGAGGCTGGGAGAGAATTGGCTCTGGTAGAATAGAAATTACAGAATGCACATGTGGACCATTTGGATACACAGCTTCTGTTCTTTTTATCTTCTACACATTCTCTTACAGGAATCCTAATGCAAAGAGAAGATACTATCTTAGAATGGATATTTTTACCACATAGAGTGAAAAAATTAAAGACCTATGTAGAAAAGTTTTCTGAATTGATTCTGAAAGGAAAAATAAGACTTCATCAATTAACAGCAATAGACCCAGCAGAAATTGTGGTACCTTTTACTAATGCTGAAATTTCCTTATTATGGACAGAAAATGAGCATTGGCAGGTTATTATTCCCTCCCTTCCTTCCTCCCTTCCTTCCTTCCTCCCTCCCTCCCTCCCTCCCCTCCTTACTTCTTTCTTTCCTTTCCTCCTTCCTTCCTTCCTTTTTATGTGTGCATGTGTACACGATGGAAGGATGTTGAGGCAAAGGTCAACATCTGGCATCTTCTTCAATCACTCAGGGCTCTCGCTGAACCTGGAGCTTACCAGTTCAGGCTGGACCAGCTGCCTAGTGAGTCCTAGGGAGCCTCCTGTCTAGGCTTCCCCAGTATGCCACAGCTCCCAGCTTTCCCTTGGTTGCTAGGAATTGGAAAGCACTTTACAAACTGAGCTGGCCCCTGATTAGGACCTTGGGAATACTCATGAATGTCTTTATGAAAATACAATGTTTAGCCAGGCATGAGTGCACACACCCACCCCGACACTTGGGAGGTAAGGGCACGAGAATCAAGAGATTCAGGATCAGCACTGGTGAGCTGGGAGTGGTGGTGCACGTCTTTAGTCCTAGCACTTGGGAGGCAGAGGCAGGTGGATCTCTGTGAGTTTGAGGCTGGCCTGGTGTACAGAGCAAGTTTCAGGTCAGCCAGAAGTATATAGTGAGACCCTGTCTCAAACAAACATAGGTTATCATTGGCTATGTAATGAGTTCAAGGTCAGTCTTGGCTACATGAGATCTTATCTCATGTGAAAAAGAAAACAAAACTAGAATCCTGGATCATTAGTCTTAGAGTGCAGTCTGTGGAGTTTTCTCAAAATTATTATTTTTTCAATACAGGGTTTATGTAGTCCTGGCTATCCTAGAACACCACTCTGTAGACCAGAATGGCCTTGAACTCAGAGATCTGCTTGCTTCTGCCTCCCAAGTGTTGGGATTAAAGGTGTATGCAACCATGCCCTGGCCTCAGAATTTTTTTTGTTTTTGTTTTTGTTTTTTATTTTTTCGAGACAGAGTTTCTCTGTGTACTTTTGGTGCCTGTCCCGGATCTTGCTCTGTAGATCACACTGGCCTTAAACTCATAGAGATCCACCTGTCTGTCTCCCAAGTGCTGAGATTAAAGGCATGTGCCACCACCACCTGGCTTGTTTTCAGAATTAAAAAAAAAAATTATTTATTTTTATTTTGTCTGTATACCACATATGTGCCTGGTGCCTGTAGAGACCAGAAGAGGGCATCGGATCACCTAGAACTGGAGTTACAGATAGTTGTTAGCAGTCATGTGGATGCTGGGAATTGAACCCAGGTTCTCTGGAAAAGCAGCCAGTTCCCTTAACACTGAGTCAACTCTCTAGCTCCTTTCTCAAAATTTTAAAACTCCTCTGGTGACTGATGTGCAGCTAGGTTTGGGAAATAATTACCTCGTCCACCTCTCAGTGTTGTTTATTTGTGTATTTCTTACATTTTTGTGCCACGAAGGAAACCCAGGGCCTCCCACATGCCTTCCGATGCTTACCCTTGGCACCTCATCCTTCTCTGCATTATGTACCCCCTCCATTCCGAAGTATGAAAAGCCAAACTCAAGTGCTGACTTCTAGCGTATCTCCAGCCTTCTCTACATGCTGACCCCCAAATCTGCAAGAGAAGCCTTGCTGCATGAGTCAGGCATGACTTGGGAATATAAGAGCATCAAATTAAGGACTAGCCCAGCACAAATACTAATCGCAGACCCACTTCCATCACTAGCTTCGAATCTGTTGCCCAGAATCCCAAAGCTATCCTAACCCTGTTTTTATTTTTATTTATTTTTTTTTTTTTTTGGTTTTTCGAGACAGGGTTTCTCTGTGTAGCTTTGCGCCTTTCCTGGAGCTCACTTGGTAGTCCAGGCTGGCCTCGAACTCACAGAGATCCGCCTGGCTCTGCCTCCCGAGTGCTGGGATTAAAGGCGTGCGCCACCAACGCCCGGCCTCCCTGTTTTTATTTTTAAAAGATTTATTTATTATGTATATAGAAGAGGGGTGCCAGATCTCATTACAGATGGTTGTGAGCCACCATGTGGTTGCTGGGAATTGAACTCAGGACCTCTGGAAGAACAGTTGGTGCTCTTAACCTCTGAGCCATCTCTCCAGACCCCTAACCCTGTTTTTATTTGTGGCCCACCTTATCTTTAGGGATAGAGCAAGTCTAAAGTTTCTTTCTTCCTTCCTTTCTTTCTTTCTTCCTTCCTTCCTTCCTTCCTTCCTTCCTTCCTTCCTTTCTTTCTTTCTTTCTTTCTTCCTTCCATCCTTCCTTCCTTCCTTTCTCTCTCTCTCTCTCTCTCTCTCTCTCTCTCTTTCTTTCTTTTTTTAAGAGACAGGGTTTCTCTGTGTAGCTTTTGGAGTCTGTCCTGGATCTCGCTCTGTAGACCAGGCTGGCCTTGAACTCACAGAGATCAGCCTAGCTGTGCCTCTTGAGCGCTGGGATTAAAGGCGTGCACCACCACTGCCCGCCAAAGAGTCTTTTGAACAAAAGAAGGTTAGAGGAATGGTGTATCTTTGTCTGGAACTCTTAGGAAGACCTCTCTTTTTGTTAAGGTTAGGTGCACCCCCACTTTGCTTGGGAATTTTATAGATTTAGGTCAAGCCAGGCCTCCATTTCTCTACGTGGAGAGTTCTGTCCTCTTGTTACCCTTTGATTTCTGTGGCCATCTCCAGTTGTCTGATCTGCGTTCCCTGTCTGGATGCAAATGTAGTTACTATGCTCAGTTTTCACCCCAGGACTTCTGACAGAAGGGTGTGGGCATCTGCTTTACAAACTCACAGGTGACTGGCTCATCTCATGAATACCCATGCCTTCATTCCACAAACATTTGCCAATGAGGTGCAGGTTCTGAGATGCACACTGAAGATAAAGTTCAACAAAACAGCTAATACTTGCCCTACGGTGTCCCTAACTGGGGAAACAGGAGACAGAGATGATCATAGCCACGAAGAATCACAAATTGTGAAGTGTGACATGGATGATAACTCTAGGTAAATGAAGGGGACCCTAACTCAGACAATGAACACGATCTTTTAGCCGAGACTTGTGGAGGGAGGAATGTTCTAGGCAGAGGGAATAGCACATGCAAGGGCCCTGAGGCTGGGAAGAGAGCAGTAGCCTCTCCTGAAAACCCAAGAGGGTGATGTAACTAGAGATAGAAACTCAAGGGGAAAGAGCTACATCCTGAGCTGTGAATGAGCTGTGAATAAGATGCCTAGACTCGAAGGTGCATTCAACCTTTTGATATCACAAGATATTGTCATGTACAAAGTTCATGCTTGAGTTTGCTTCTAAACTGAAAAAAAAATCTCAATGTTTCAGGTAAGTTAATGGGGCCATATTCATATGGCCTGGGGTATATATGGCCTGTGGGCCAGAGTTTGGACACTCGTGGGAGAGTTTATTAGGATTCTTAAGTAAGTGAAGCGAGCCAGGCCAGAGACAAAGGAAGCAGTGGCAAACTGGACGAGCATGCCCCATGTGGGCTGGGGGTGGAGCTTAATTGGTAGGATGTTTTCCTAGCATGCATGAAGTACTGGGTGAAATCCCCAGCCCTACAGAAACTAGGCATGGTGGCGCATGTCTATAATTCCAGCACTGGGGAGGAACAGAGAGGAAGATCAGAAGTTCAAGTTCATCCTCAGATACTTAGTTAATTTGAGGCCATGCTGGGATTCATAAGGCCCTGTTTCAAAACAAAACAATGGTGTGTGAAGGAGGCGGGTCTTCTCCAGCTGGTACCGCATGTGTGCAAGCAAACCTGTGTTCTCAACATGATAGAATATCCTGATTTTTCAAGAGAATCCAAAAATCTATGTTCTTATACCAAATCTATGAAAGAAAGAAAGGAAGGAGGAAAGGAAGAGAGAGAGAGAGAGAGGAAGGAAGGAAGGAAGGAAGGAAGGAAGGAAGGAAGGAAGGAAGGAAGGAAGGAAGGAAGAAAGGAAAAAGAGAAAGAAAGAAAGCTTGACTTGTTCTTGAGAAGTCTACACTGGTGTCTTAGGCATGTACTGCCCATCTCCTAAGCATCTGCTTCTCCCTTAATGTACATGCTTCAGTCAATATTAAGACTGTTTCTAAATAAACTCCAACTTGGCTTCATTTAAAGAAGTCTGGTGTGGGTAGTAGGGGGAGAAGGAGGCTGGGGAGATGGTCCCTGGGTAAAGAACTCGCAGCATAAGCATGAATACTTGAATTTGAATCCTCAGCACTCATGAAAAAAAAAATCAGGCAAGGTGTGTGTAATCCCAATGCCCAGAGGCAGAGATAGGAGGATCCCAGGGACCTGCTAGCTAGCCAGTCTAGCCAATCGGGGATCTCCAGATTCAGTGGTAGACCCTATCCCAAAAAATAAGGCAGAGAAGAGATTGAGGAAGACACTTCATATTAACTTGTGACCTCCAAAGCACACACATGGATATACATGTACATAGACACCCCACACCTCCACAAGACAACAAAACTAGGAACAGCACCCCCGCCCCCCAACCGTCACAGCACTGGTTTGGTGGCCTGGACACTGCTTCTTATAGCCCCTGAGTTGGGCAAGCCACAGCAGATGGGGTGCCTTGCTCATAGGTAGACCAAAGCCCAAGGCCTTCTCAGCCTACAGCCCTGGCTCCTCCCAGTGATTCTGGAAGAACAAAGGGCCTTTCAGGCTGAGTTTCTCATGGTACCCACTCAAACATTAACTGCGGGATGCTTCCTATTCTGCAACAGGAAGCTTTGGAGCCAAGTGTAGCAGCTGCTGGGTATAGTGTGGGGAGTGGTTTAGGACTGAAAACAGCTTTGAAGCTTCCCAAGCGGGAACGCTGCAGAAGATGGGAAAGACTGTAGGAGTCAGAGTGGATGGAGGTCACCAGGAGAACGTGGCCCACTGAGTCAGCTAAGTAGTGCTCACATGGGCTCACAGACACTAAAGCCACAAGCACTGGGCCTTGCATGGGTCCTCTGCATATATGTACATATTATGTCTGCTGGCTTGGTATTTATGTGAGGCTCCTTTTGTTGTTGTTGTTTTTTTTTTTTTTTTTTTTTTTTCTGAGACAAGGTTTCACTGTGTAACCCTGGCTGTCCAGGAACTCACTCTGTAGACCTTTTGGCCTCAAACTCAGAGATCAGCCTGCCTCTGCTTCCTGAGTGCTGGGATAAAAGGCATGCACCACCACAGCCTGCCTCCCAGCACTCAGGAAGCAGGGACTCCTAACAGTGGGGGCAGGTATATCTCTGACTCTTTTGCCTGCTCTTGGGGATCCTTTCCTCCTACTGGATAGCCTTGTCCAGCCTCACTATGAGGGCTTTTGCCTTGTCATAGTTTATCTTGTTTTGTCATGTTTGGCTGCTGTCTCTTGGAGGCTTGCTCCTTTCTGAAGGGAAATGGAGGGCCAGTGGATCTGGGGAAGGGGGGAGGTGGTGGTGGTTGGGAGCTGGAAGAAGTGGAGGGAGAGGAAACTGTGGTTGGGCTGTTCTGACTTCAAAGGGCTTGTCCTTCAAGTTCTGCCATCCATATACCCCAACCCACCCCCATGTCAGGGGCCTGGCCCAGGGGAGTTACAAACAGCTAGCTGCCCTGTGCTATGGCGTCCCAGGGAACATGTCAGGACAGTCACCAGCCTGTGCTCCTGCTTGCCTCCGATGCTCAGTGAGTCCCTTCTCTGTCAGTTATCTTTTAAATACATCTGGCCAGCTCTTGGATTTCAGCCTTGTAGCGTTTGTTGATATTCCAGCAAGAAACATCAACAGGGAGGCAGAAAGCCCTCACGCCATGTTTTTGTTTTTAATTAAACAAACAAACAAACAAACAAACAACAAAAAAATGATTGCTGGTTTTTGTTTTGGTTTGGAATTATGGATGTTTGTGAGTTGGCCGTATGGTTGCTAGGAATTGAACCCAGCTCCTCTGAAAGAACAGCCAGTACTCTTAACCACTGAGCCCTCTCTCTAGCCTCTATGTACAGTGTTACAGATGGGGTTCTATGCATGTATTTAAGAGGCCTTTGCCCTTTCAGGTGAGGGATCCTTCAGCTGAAATCTAAATGCTGAAGAGACAGTACCTGAGGAGAACTGTGGGAAATAGTCCACATGGAGGTAGCTTTCAGGTCCAGGGACTACAAGGAACAAGAGGGCAGCTTAGAATCCACAGATCTGGGGACACTGACATTGGCCAAAGCCTAGAACTCAAGACTATGTGCAGAACTGGCTACTTGGGGTGAGGTGGAGCCGAGTCCCAGAGCCCTTGGAGCTAGGATAAGAGTTCTGTTTTACCTGAGGATAATAAGAAGTTTCTGAGCTTCAACTCAGAAGGACATATTTGGGTTTGATTGTAATTCTCTATAGCTCAGTGGTTGTCTTCTTAGTTTTGTTTGTGTTTTAGTTTAGGCTTTTTTGGGGGAAGGGGGTGAGGGCTGGGTTTCATGTAGCCCAGACTAGCCTCAAATGCTAAGGTTAGCCTTGAACTCCAGATCCTCTTTTTTCTACTTCCCAAGTTCTGGGGTTATAGGCATGCACCATCATGCCCAGTTATTTTCTTGGCTTCCTGTCCTTAGAGGAAAATCCTGGCCAACAACTCACTTCTAATTCTGGTCCCAACATCACACTTGCAAGTGCTCAACCCCAGCAAAAGCAGGTACTTTGCATGCCCGTATTTGAGACGAGAATATGAACATTAAGAGATCATCTGTCTGCAGAATGGGGTTTAAACCCCCATTATCTAGGTCCAAAGCCTGGGTTTGGTGCATAATTTAAGGTGAAGATAATGACTGACAGCTAAGAAGTCACCTGCCTCAGCCACATACCAGGGAGGGAAAAAGATTGACCTTCAGAGCTTTCCCCATGCATGCTGGAGCAGAAAAACAAAACCCATCTCCGCCATGCATACGGGCATCCCAGCCAACAGGGTGGGAGGGGCTGAGGCTGGCGCTGCATGTGGCTCGCCTACTAATGGGGCAAGGGCGCCTGCAGCTCATTAACAGGGTTCTTAGGATGCCAACGTCCTGCAACTCTTTTCTCTGCCAGAGAACATTGAACAGGCTCCTGGAATGGACGCAGCACAGAAGGGCTTTTCAGAGCCTGCTGGTGAATGAACTGTTCTGTTCCCAACAAAGAGAGCAATGCAGATCCGCCAGGAAGTTTCTTTCCTCGGGAGTGGGCAGGCAGGCATGCTGCCAAGTATTAGGACAGGCATGGGACTGGACAGGCAGGCAGGAGGAAAAGGGAGTCTTGGGTGCTGCAGCTGGGGTTAATGATCACCTTTCTCTATGTAGCTAGAGGAACCCGAAGAAGAGCTGAGCTGGGCCGGGGAGGTAGCTCAACGGTAGAGTACTTCCTTGAAATGTAGGGGACCTAGGGTTCAGTCCACAGCACTGAAAAATAAAACTGGAGTTTGGGGGCATGATAAGACATACAGCAGTCTAGGTACATCAGAGGTGCAGATCTAGAAAGGGCTCAGCTGGGGACAAGGGACGGAAGGTTTCCCCAGGGGAAGGGTGGGTACTGTGCAGGAAAATCATGGAGGAAAAATTAATGCAAATGTCATTTAGAACAAGTGAGATAACCATCTACATTTATACTAATAGAAATGCAAATTAAAATGACAACCAGATACTATTTCAATAATCTATGTGATAAGCAGAGATCCAAAAATTCAAGGCATGCTCACAGGGAGGCTTCAGGGAAGTGGACGTGTTTAGACACGGGTTCCCTAAAACATGAGCTGCACCAGGACATGCACAGAGCAACCATCTACATGTTTATTTACACATCCTGTACAAGGAAGTGGGTGTCACTCAATGCCATCTTGCTTTTAAGAGATTAGGAAAGGCCTACATGTCCATGCCAATGGGAATGGGGTTCAGTGAATTAAGTCAATGCATGGAATGTTAGACAGTCCTTAAAAACACAAGGTTGTTTTACATGTCCAAGACAGAAGGATCTGAAAGGTGTAACATCAACTGTGGAAAGTGTACACTGGTGAAGATCATCACCAGCAAAAGTGATGAGTTACCTCTGCTCTTGTAGAACTGACATTGAGATAATACCTCATATCAATATATGATACATTGTATTGATAGTACAATATGATAGTAAAATATATGACATATTGTACTATCATACAATAGTATCTGATTGTGATAAACACCTTGGAAACAAGGACATAGAGAAGGAGAACTCAGAAGATGCTGGAAAGGCACGATATCATGGTGAATGTCTGTAATCCCAGCACTTGGGAGGCTGGGGCAAGGGGACTGCCGTAAATTCAAAGGCCAGTCTGGAATACATAGAAATTCAAGACAATCCTGGACTACACAGCAAGACCCTGTCCAAGACCAACAAGCAAGAGCGCTGGGCCAAGCAAGAGCGCTGGGCGTGAGGGTCATGTGGTGTATACAATGCAGGGTGTCAGAGCAGGCTCCAGAGAGAAGATGCAAAGCCCTTGCCAGCACTGTGATGAAGACTCCGCTCCCAGTCAATGCAGACAAGGCAGGGATGGGCTAAGTAACTTGCCTGAGGCCACGGTGCAGGGAAGGGCAGGGGCAGCATCGGCATCCAGGCTTTTCACTGGTGAAATGAACAAGAGCTGCACGGAACCCGGTGGTAGGGAAACCGAGCCCCAGAGAGTTGCCCAAGCACACAGAACAAGAAGGAGAGATGCATTCCAGCATCCTCCACTCACCAGTGACAGGGACTCCAGCGTGGGTTTCCCAAAGGAAGAGATTTTTAGATTCTTCACAGAAAACAAAGTCTTTTGTGGTCTTTGTTTAAAATTATGCAAAGTGCCCATGAGAAGGAAAAGCAAGTGTATCATACACATGTCACAACGGTTAGTGCTTAGGATGAACTGTTTTAGTGAATGGTGAGTGTTTTCCTGCGTGTGTGTGTGTGTGTGTGTGTGTGTGTGTGTGTGTGCACCATGTGTACACAGTGCCTATGTATGTAGAAGAGGTTCCCTGGACCTGGTATTACAGACGGCTGTGAGCTGTCATGTGGGTACTGGTAGCTAAATCCAGATCCTTTTCAGAACAGCAAGTGCTTTTAATGGCTGTGCTGTCTCTTCAACCCCCGTCTTGTACATTTATGTACGTGTGTGTGTGTGTGTGTGTGTGCGCGCGCGCGCGCGCGCGCGCGTGTGTTGTATGCATGCTGTGGTGCACATGTGGAGATCAGAGGACAACTTTGGGAAGTCAGTTCTCTCTTTGCACCCTCAGGGGATGAACTCAGGTTGCCAGTCTTGTCAGCGAGCGCTTTTGTCTGCTGAGGCATTTCCACCAGTCCTGGAAGAATAATTTTTTTTAATCCATATCAAACTTTTTTTAATTATTATTATTTACATTTTTTCTTTTATTGAAAATAGATTCTAATAAGAGACCGAAAGGAGTGGACCCAGAGGGGTGGTGGTGGTTAGGGAGGAACTGGGAGGAGTAGAAGGAGGGGAAACTACAGTCAGGATAAATTGTATGAGAAAAAAATTTATTTTCAATGGAAGAATGATTTTGAAAGTGAGTCAGCTTAATAAAGAAACCACACGACTCCTAGCACAGTTGGGGGTAGTTTCAGCATCATTCAGGGGAGTGTAACTGATGCTCAATTTGTAAAGTTTGGCCTTGAAGTCGACTCTTCTGGGACCAAAGAAGGAGGCTTGTGGAGGGGCCTGGCGCTCAGCCTCTGTCCTTAGGATTCCTGCCCAGGAGTTCCACCTGCTCCTTCAGCGTAGAGTCTCCAGCATCATTGGCACAGCCCTCTCCCCAGGCTGTCCCTGCCTCACTGCTGGCAACTGTGGGAACCAGACCTTTTTATAGACAATTTCATCTTCAAAGTGCTTTGGCTTATTAATTGGCTTGGGCAGCCCTGCCAAGGACAGTGCTTCCCACCAAACAAGAGCCCAGACATTCTTGATGGGGGGTGTCTGATGACGGCAGTGCAGGGAAGACCCTGTGGGCCCATCTGCCAGAGTCCTGGCTGGACCTCACCTTAGTCAGAGCCAAGAGTCTCAGTCCCATTACTTTGATGCATCTTGGGAAGCCTCAGTTTATTTTCTCAATCTATGAAATGAGGTTGGGAGAAAAGGGGGCCACTGGAAGGTCTGAGCATGTCAAGTAGCTGATGATGGATAGACGGGTGTCGTGGTCTCCTACACACTTGAATACCACTTCCTCCATGTGACAGTTCAGCACTTGGTGCCTGAACACTGATAACATCTCTGCTTTGTATTAAAGTACATCAAGATCCCATGGTAGCTGTGGACTCTGTGAAGCTGGGCCTTATGTCTAAGGTATCATTATATCTCTCTAGGTTGGAAGCCCAGGGCCTGGCATGAAATTCAGTAGATGTCTGTGTGCCCTAGAGGCAAGTAAATAAGGAAGACATAGTGAGCAAGAACAAGGACCTGAGAGCCTCCGTCATTCACCAGATCTCAGGTACAGCACATAGCCTCTTCATGCCCAGGAGCTGTGGCCTGTAAAATGGGGGTAATTGTTAACAGACCTTACATCATCATGTGGTTGTGAAGATTAACCAGCTAATAGGCCAGCATGCTTAGGACACTGGTTGCCCCAGGAGTAGAACTATTGGCTGCTAGTTCACCAGCATCTGGAAAAGGCTCCCACCTGCCTCTCTCTTTGAGGGGATCTTGCTGTACAGCCCAGGATGGCCTCAACTCCAAATCTTCCCGATTCAGCCTGCCGAGTGCTGAGATTACAGATGCAGGCCACTAGGTGTGGTACAAAAGGCCTTTTCCCAGATAGAGCCTCCACAAATGATGATACTTCCAATGAAGTACACTGTATCCATACCCCATTCTCGCGTTGGGCAGCTAGGCACTTGGCAGGCTTCATTCTTTGGCGTTAGGACCCTACCATTCATTGAAAAGCAAATGCTGTCATCTTTTACTTACCATTTCCTGGGTAGAGAGCTTTGTACAGGAATGAGGATGCCGCCAGCCATGGTGGCATACAACTGTAGTCACAGCTCTCTCAGGTAGCAGAGACAGGAACCTTGCAAGGTCAAGGCCAGCTTGGCCTACATAATGAGACCCTGTCCTCCCCTCCCCCTTTCAATAAATAAATAGAAAAAAAGGAAGGAAGAAAAGAAAGAAGACGTGGATGCTCTCCAAAGCCCTTCAAGCACATACTAAGTGAAAAAGCCAACTCTATGCCGGGCGGTGGTGGCACACATCTTTAATCCCATCACTCAGGAGGCAGAGGCAGGTGGATCTCTGTGAGTTCAAGGCCAGCCTGGTCTACAGAGCGAGATCCAGGACAGGCACCAAAACTACACACAGAAACCCTGTCTTTTTTTTTTTTTTTTTTTTTTTTTTTTTTTTTTGGTTTTTTCGAGACAGGGTTTCTCTGTGTAGCTTTGCGCCTTTCCTGGAGCTCACTTGGTAGACCAGGCTGGCCTTGAACTCACAGAGATCCGCCTGGCTCTGCCTCCCGAGTGCTGGGATTAAAGGCGTGCGCCACCACGCCCGGCCCCAGAAACCCTGTCTTAAAAAATCAAAAGACCAAAACAAAAGCCAAATCTAAAGGCTGTGATTCTGAAGCACACAGGTTTGTGAAGCACACGAAAGCCAGGCTACTGGAATAGAACACTCACCGGTGTAGTCGCCGGCCATGTGTGGAAGGGGAGCCCAGGGGTGGTGTCAGTGGCCCTCCAGGGTGGGGGTGACAACAAGGTGGGTGGGACAGGAAGAGGACTCCTTTCATTGTACAAGCTTTTTCAGAAGATATGCTTTTGTTTTTGTTTTTGTTTTTGTTTTGTTTTCAAGACAGGGTTTCTCTGTGTAGCCCTGACTGTCCTAGAACTCGCTCTGTAGACCAGGCTAGCCTTGAACTCACAGAGATCTGCTTCCCTCTGTCCCCTGAGTGCTGGGAATAAAGGGGTGCGCCACCACCGCCCAGCTAGAAGATACACTTTTTAATTTAATTCAATTTTGGTAAGATATGTATAACATAAATTTTGCTCTTTTAACGGCTTTACTCAATTCAGTGACATTAAGTCACACATAGTTTGGGTCACCATCCATCACCACTGTCCTCAGCACTTTTTCATCATCCCAAACAGAAACTTCATATCCATCACACATTAGCTCCAAGCTCAGTGGTAGAGTACTTGCTTAGCACGAACAAGACCTAGATTTGATTTGATCCCCAGCACCAGTAAGGAAAAGACAAACAAACCTAGCCAGGCATATATCTCAGAGGTCTGAGGCAGGAGGATTGCGAGTTGGAGGCCAGCCTGGTCTATAAAATGAGATCCTATCTCCAAAAGCAAAGCAAGCAAACAGTAACTCCCTAATCCTTAATTCCCCAGCTGTTGATAACTTCTATCCTAATTTCTGTCTCCATGAATTTAATTACAGTAGGTACCATATATAAGAGGAAGTATACCATAATTATATCCTTTTTGTTCCTGGCTTATTTCATTTAGCACAATGCCCTCAAGATTCATATATAGTAGCATATGCCAGGATGCTGTTCCTTTTTATGACCAGGTAATATTCCATTGTGTGCTTCCACCCCATGTTTATTTCTCCATCTGTTGATGGACGTGGCTTGTCGCAATTTTTGGCTACTGTGACTAATACTGTTTTGAACACTGGTGCTTGGATCTGTGCCTCTGATTTTGAGTCTTTGGGATATATATATATAGCTGCTGGGTCATGTGGAGTCTGTTTAAACTCTGAGCAAGGATTCTACTGTTCTCTTCAGCCACTGGGTCATTTTACAGTCCCCTCGGCTGCACGAGGGTTCCAATCTCCCTGCATGCTCATCTGTTCTGGCTTTCTACCTTTTCATTTAACATACCGAAGAATCATCTATTCAGACAGTAAACAAAATATTTTTGGCATGTCAGAGGGGTGAGTGTGCATGAGTGACAGTGTGAATGAAAGACAGTGACGAACACAGAGCAGCCAGACACCCACAAGCCCCCCGAGTCAAGAGAGCTGTACCCGAGTCTCACCCTGCCATAGCTTGCTCTGGGACCGGGTTTCCCAGGTGTCCAAGAGAGGGTCGGATCGGGTGTTCCTCAGCTTCCTCCTGTTTTAGCCATCAGGGATACCCTGTCCAGCTGTGGACAAGATCCTATGAATACAGCTCCATCCAGGGCCCCCTCATGGGGCCCCTGAGGTAGACTTCTTCCTTCTTTGCCTAGGCCTGGTCTGCCAGCACTACCCCTAGCAAAACACCGTTCACTGAGAACCTTCAAACAACACAGACTTATTCACAAGACCCAAACCAAAGTGTGGGCAGGGTCGCTTCCTTCCAAGGGCTGTGAGGAAGGCCTGTGCCAGGCCCCTCCCCAGCCTCCAGTGGCTCACCCGCAGGTAGTCTTGGGCTGCTCCGTGGCCTGCAGATGCATCACTAGACTCTGCCTTCATTCACAATGGCGTGCTCCTCATGTGTCTGTGCTTACATCCATGCATTTCTTTTTTGGGAGGACGCCAGTCATACCAGATTACGGATTTCTTTATGTCACCCAATGACTGCTTTTTCCGCTCATCTACACAGAGGCTCTATCTCCAAACAAATCATTCTCTGAGGGAGGGGCTTGAGCTAAGGACTTGAACACATTTTTTTTTTTTTTTTTGAGATGAAGAGGAGTCAACTCAGTTTGTAACAAGTTGTCATAGCTTCCTTCTACTGTGGCCTCCTCCCTTATTGGTCTCTGAAGTCTCAGCCTTCATTTGGTTGCTCCACAGTCTCAGGTGACTGTGCCCTCTGCTTCTTGCAGGGACCCATCAATTTTCAGAACCTCTACTGCCCTGGCCACCGGGGTGTCAACTGGGGGGGACCCACCTGCGGGAGAGAATGAAAGGAAAGGGGAGACACTAAAGAAGACAGCAAGACAGTGTTCTGATCAAGCTGCAAATTTTATTCTCCTCAGCAAGGCTTATATATGGAGGGGGAGGGGGCAGGAAGGAGGGAAGGGGTGCACGACATGCCATTCATGCAGGTGAAGGGAGGGGGCATGCAGGTGAAGGACTACGTGCAAGTGTGAGGCTGCTAGGTGATAAGGTCACTGGTCAGGGCCCACTGTTCTGTTGCTATGCTAGGTGACCTACCTGACCTGTTCTTTATCATTGGGGGCATCTGGTTTAGGGCCTGTGGCTTTTTCTCTGGCCTAGCTAGTACTTTTCCATGGTTCATGTTTGGTCCCTGACACTCTACCAGTTGGTTTTCATTTATCTTTCAAAAAGGAGTGCTGGGCTGGGGGTGTACTCAGGGACGGAGCATAATACCTAGTGTGCCGCAGGTCTAGGCAATCCTCAGTGCCAAAACACAAAAAGCACCCAGTTTGGGTCCTTGGTGGTCTACTGGAGAATTTCATAGCTCCCACACACCCCTTTTGTTGCGCTACACAGCTGCTCTCACCTCCGGGTTACACCTGGAAAGCTTGAGGCAGGAGTAAGGACTTTGTGTGTCTGTGGTGGAGAGAGAGTCACGATTTGTCCAGTCTGCTTAGAGCTCTGATCCTGTCAAAACCGAGGCCTGAAGAAAGCCCGGGTGTTGAGGCTGGACTGACCCAAGGTGTTCCCTGCAGCCCTGATGCATGGAGAAGGAACATGGTCCCTTCTCTAAATTCAGGAGCATGCTTGGCAGAGCCAGTGATGGACTGGGGCCAGGGTCTTGGGGGAGCTGTGTCTTCAGGTTCTGAGAACCCAACTGTTCCCACCCTGAGAAGCTTTGGTTATCAGTGGCAAGGTTGCTGTCGGCTTGCTCAGCCTGTGGCACACTGGGGATACCCTGTGTTCCCCTTGGTCAACATTGCTGGGTGAGCTTCCTGCTGACTCCATCCCATTGTACGACATCTTTCTGACCACTCTGCCCCCCACACCCCTCAGCAATGCCGCTGTGCTTCTTCCTAAACTTGCTTGTGCCGCAATTCCTGAGCCTATCTTTTCTATCTTTTCTATCTTCTTTATCTCTGATACCCTAGACCTTCCTTCCTCCTCAGGACCCTGTCACTGAAGAACAACCTTCTGGTCCAGATCAATGTGTGTGTGTGGGGGGGGGGGGGCTGAAGAGATAACTCAGTGGTAAAACGTCCTTGTTGTTCTTGGAGGGGCCCTGGGTTCCACTCCCAGAACTCACATGGCATCTCACGACTATCAGTGACCCCAGTAGAGGACCAGACACCTTCTTCTGGCCTCTGCAGGCACCAGGCATCCATACTGTACACAGACACACATTCAGACAAAACACCCATACACATGGAATGAAGTTTAAAAATGAAGGAGAAAGGGGAAGAGGAGGAAGAAGAAGATTGTGTCACCAAGGTGACTCGGCAGGTTGAGGCACCTGCTGCCAAGCCTGACGTATTTAAGTTCAGTCCCCAGACTCACGTGGTAGCAGGGGAGAACAGGCTGCTGCAAGTTGCTGTCCTCTAACCTCCACGTGTGGGCCGGGGCACATGTGCACACACATGCACATGCAAAACAAATACCTAGGAATGTAATTTGAAAGTTTTAAAATTGAAGTGATGGTAACATTGGGCCACCTCAGTAAAGAAACTGGAAATGCTTCTCCCTGGAACCCTGGAGGGGGCCACCTGCTGGTGTTCGGCATAGAGGATACTTAGGGGATACATCTTCCAATACCAGAAGAACTGACATGGGGGAGTGACGGAGCCAACCTGTCCATTTCTATAAAGAGATAGGTACGTGGGTCATTGTAAGCAGAAGCTTTAAGAACTATTATAGGTTCAAAGCGCTGTGAGTTGTGAGCTGCCATCACTGGAAGAATTCACACAGGGGCTGGGTTTCAGTTCTTGCCTTGGGCAGTTGATCTTTCTGGTTCCTTCTACTGTGTGATACGGAACTTGGAATTTCTTTTAGCCCTCTGTGCCCCTTGAAGGTATGACACTCAGAGGATCTACATGAATTCAGACCTGTGCAAAAGAACTTGGGCCTTCCTCAACAGGTGTCCAAGAATTGTCTTCCCCCACCAAATGGGTAGTTACTAAAGCTGAGTCAGCTCTTAGCCAGCGTCTGATGCTGACCACACCCAGGGACGGCCCCAGGGGCCCATAAGGAGCACACTCCTTGGAAACTGGAACAGATCTGAGCAATCTACTTTGATCTGAACCTGTTGGAAGGGTGGACCAGAAGCCTGTTCCTCTGCTTCATGATGCTGGCCTCCTGGTATCCCACCTTGCCCTTCTACAACTTCAAAATCACTAGCCGCCCTTCAGCTTTTGGCAAAGCAGATTCGTCACTGTCAGTGCAGATATGGCCACACCTTGTCAGTACCGCTTACCACTGAGAGCTGGGCAGCTTTTCACCGATTAAACAAGAAGATTAAGGGGCCGAGGTTCACAGAGCTTTAAAAATAAATCACAACGTATGTGAACGACATATGCATTCAAACCTAGAGATTTATGCCAAAGCCAGAGACTATCAGGAAGAATAAGAACAATGCCAACAAAAAATGACTCAATACAGGGCCAGCGAGATGGCTCAGTGAGTAAAAGACTTCACTTACAATTCTGACAAGCTGAGTTCAGTCCTAAGACCTGCTGTGGGAGGAGAGAACCAGCTCCTGACAGCTGCACCCCGACTTCTGTACACGTGTGCCACACACATCATACATATGAATAATAAAATACAAAATTGTTTAAATGACTGAAAATGTGTTTTCTTTGAGTGAATTGTTTGGCAAAGCCATTAAGGTACTGAATCCTGGCGGGCCAATTTTTTCTTTGATTTTCTAAGGGGTCTTATCTCTAACTCACTAGCTATTGAGTAACTGAGGATGTCCTGGATAGTATTACCTGATTTCTGTTTGTAACAACTAAGACTGTGGCTAGTCATGGCGGTCAGTGCTTATAATCCCACCAATCAAGAAGCAGAGGCAGGGGAATTGCTGGGAGTTTGAGGCCAGTCTGGGCTCCAGAGAGAGACCTTGACTCAAATACCAAAACCAGCCAAACAAAATCCCCTGGACCTCACACATGCCCAAATGGCCCAGTTTCCCATGGCCTCCCTTCTCTACCACACCAGGCTCTGACTTATTCTCTTTGCTCTTATCTCGAGGAACCTACTCTGTATACCAGGCTGGCCTTGAACTCAGAGATCCACCTGCTTCTGCCTCCCAAGAGATTAAAGGCATGCACCACTACAGTCTGGCCATTTTTTGTTTGTTTTTTAATTGTGCATTGGTGTTCTGCCATGGGTGTCGGGTCTCCTGGAGCTGGAGGTGCAGGTAGCTGTGAGGTGCCATGTAGGTGCTGGGAATTGAACCCGGGTCTGCTGGAAGAGCAGTCAGTGCTCTTAACCGCTGAGTGGACTCTCCAGCCCCCAGCTGTAACAATCTTATCCTCTCCTAAAAGTTCCTTCTGGCAGCAGACTGTAGCTCAGCTCAATGGAAGATGCTTACAGCATGTTCACAGCCTTCTGACCTCCAGCAGGACAAGAGAAGAGAAGCTCAGATGCCTTCACACCCCTTCACACCTGCTCTTCCTTCTGTTACCACATCTGTGTGTCCCAGCTCCAGGTTCCCACAGACAGCTCATCCACCTTCCTAGTGTTATCATCTTCCATGAGGTCTGTTTGCTGAAACTCGGAAAGTAACACTGGTCCTGACCAGGTTTCCCAGTGAGAAACTGACCTAATGCAGTCTTCTTGTGCCCAGAACCACACTGAGTAATCAAGTGTCTCATTCCATCTGGGACAATTTCTCAGTCTTTCCTTTTTCTTTTGTTTTTGTGACCTTGGGGACTTTGGTGAGTACTGGTCAGGCATTTAGAAGTGAGTCCACCTGTTGGGTTTATGTGATGAGACTTTTTTTTTTTTTGCTCTGGTGAAGAACATGAACAAAATGAAATGTGTTTCCTGTTGTTTGACATCAGGTCTCCCATGGCCTCCCTTCACTGAGTAAGCCTCTGACTCATCCTATCTGTCCAGGCAGGTTTTGTGGGAGTTGTGCTAATGGTCATGCCATTGATCATGATGGTGGCATGTCTTACCCCTGGGGACGTTAACCTTGATCACTTGCTTGGCATAGTGTCTGTCAGGTTTCTCCCTCGGAAAGTCTGTATTTTCCCTTGTGAAATTCCTTGGAATCAAGTTATGAAATGTAGCTGCACAATAAAAAGTGAGAAAATCAAGCTCTGCTTTGTAGGGAGCAGAGGGACTACCTTTGGAATTATTTATGCTATTTGTTTATTTATTTAATATATTTTTTGAGACAGGGTCACTTGCCGCTGCCTCCTGAGTTCTGGGATTAAGGCAGTTGAAAGATGATTCAAAGCACGGCATATTTATGTGTTGATGTAAATGCTCTAAGCAAAAGTACTCTGGGAGTTCCTTGGTCTCTTCAGTAATTATAAGCATTTATTTATTTATTTGCACTTTTAGAATTTCTATCTTGTCTTTTCTCATTAAATTATTTGATTTGTTTTTTTAAAGATTTATTATTTTTTTATGAACATTGGGGCTTTGCCTGCATGTATGTCTGTGTGGTGATGCCAGATCCCCTAGAATTGGAGTTACAGACAGTTGCAAACTGCCATGTAGATGCTGGGAATTGAACTCGGGTCCTTTGGAAGAGCAGCCAGTGCTCTTAACCACCGGGCTACCTCTCCAGCCCTTGCTTTGTTTTTTTTTTTTTTTTGTTTTTTTTTTAGATAGGGTCCCCTCCCCCTTAAACTTGGGATCCTCTTGTCTTAGATTTCAAGTGCTGAGATCACGAATATGAACCACCACACCTGATTCAAATTCTTCTTCATACCTCCTCTTTCAAAAGCAGAGCATGCCCAGTGGTGGTAGTACACACCTTTGATCCCAGCACTCCAGAGGCAGAGGCAGGCGGATCTCAGTGAGTTTGAGGTCAGCCAGATCTATATAGTGAGTTCCAGGGCAGCCATGGCTATGTAGAGAGACCCTGTCTCAAAAAACAAACAAACAAAAGCAAAACCCCAAAACAAAAAACAAAAATAAGTGGAGTATATTTTACACTTGTAATTGGTATAATTTGAATCACTCACATTCCAAATTTTCAACAGCTGCAAGACCCAGGGCTAATATATTGGAGAATTCATCTTTAATAATTAGTTATTTAAAAATATTATTGAGATTTAGTTTATGTGTATGGGTGTTTTGCTTGCATATATATCTGTGTACCATATTATGTGCCTGGTGCTGGAGGAAGCCAGAAGAGTGCATATCCCCTGTAACTAGGGTTATATACAGTTGTGAGTGGCCATGTGAGTTCTAGAAATCAAACCCAGGTTCTCTGCAAGAGCAAAAAGTGCTCTTAACAGCTAGGTCATCTCTTTAGCCCTTATTTATTTTTAAAAATTTGTGTATATGTGTGTTTTGTCTGCATGTAGGTCTGTGCACCACATGCATGCAGTGCCCCCAGAGGCCTGAAGTGGGCGATGCATCATCTGGACCTGGAGTTACAGATGGCTGTGAGCTGCCATGCCAGTGTTTGGAATTGACCCCTGGTCCTCTGGAAGAGCGGCAAATGCTTTTTTACCAATGAGTAATATCTCGAAAAAGAGCTGATTATTACTTTTCTTTTTAAATTTGAGACAGGATGTCACTAGCTGGTCTGTAATTGTAGACCAAACTGCCCTCGAACTTACAGCAATTCCCTTCCTGTGCTGGGACCATGGGTGTGTCCTGCCACACTCCACTAGAAAGCTTTTCTTACAGTTTTTTTTTCTCAACTGTATTCAGCTCAAAATGATCCTCCTGCTGAAGTGGCATGCTTGGAATAAACTGCTACTTGTCCACAGGATGAGCACTTATGGCACTATGGGCATGTTAAATTGAACTCAGGAGAAGTGACGAGGCACCTGGGAATTGCACAGAGGGGACCTGTCACCCCATCCCTGGGCCCCAAGGAATAAGAGAAGGAGGTGGTGTCATGGAGCACAGTGATGCTCCAGCCGGGACTGAGAGGATGCCTCCTGGGAGCTAAGGCTGGAGACGAGGACCACAGACGGCTCTGCCTACGTTATGCTCAGCATCGAGGCAGGGAGCACAGCTGTGACCTTCCTGCCCTCCCATGCTCTGATCTGGAAGAGCAGAGGGGACTCGGAGACCACATCGCTCATGTCAGCTCCCCAGGGCACCGGCTGGGACAGAGGAGAGAGGGAATGGATCTGGAGAGGCAAGCGGAGAAGATGCCACCAGAAACACAAGTTCAAAAACGAGTCCTGAAGGAACTTTAGAAACGGTTCCTTCCTGTGCTGCTGGAGGTGCTGGGGTTTGCAGCGCTGGTCCCATTTTAGTGTGTTTCTCACTTTGTCTAGCATCTGGACATTATTCAGACTTAAGCTATGAGTGTCTGAATATTGTGGACCCTAGCCTCACTAAGTCAAGAAAGAGCCCTTGGAGGAGGCTCACACGACACTTAAAAGACTATGGGACTCTGGATATTGGGGTGTGTAGCTTTCTAGGAAGCGACAGAGACTCTCCTCTGAGAAGAGACCACCAGGAGTGTGGGTAGACAAAGGCATTGACACTTACCACAGGTCCTTTTTGTCTGGCCCTACTAGAACCTTTCTGGTTCTAATGGGTATCTGAGGTGGGGAATGGGCACACCTAATACCAACGTTGGTGGTCTTTCCTTACCAATTCTGTGGTTTGTCTGGGGCCAACGAACTAGGAAGAATCTGGGGTTGATATTAGTTTCTCCATCTGGAAAATGGAGGTAGTAATGTTACTTATTTCACAGGATTGGAGGTGAAGTGAGATAATACAAGAGCTTCAGCAGTCTGGCACATGGTGACTGGTGAACAAATGCTAGTTAGTATTCTTATAGGCACTCCTTCGCCATCCACTGGCTGGAGGTGACTGTTCTTCCTATATGACAAGCTGGTGATGCCGAAAGATACATGTTTCATGTCTTTTCTGACACGCATGTGTGAAATGAGCTGAGAGAAGAGACTGACATGGTCAGCCTCACCTTGTGGCTCACATCACAGAGCTACCAAGACTTCTAGAAAGGGAGGATGGAGGCTGGGAAGGCAGTGAGAGCTGCTTCTGAAGGGAAAGGAGGACAGCACACAGATCCTGGCCCTGGAAAACCTGTTCCGCTCCAGTGGTCTCCAGGCCCCTTTCCTTCCATGGATTGTGGAATGCCCACTCATCTTAAAGAGTGTGGGGACACCTAAAGCTGTGCTTTACAGACAGGCTATGTGGCAGCAGGAGTGGGACGAGGCATGGACTATCCCCAGATTGCCTCCATCATCATATTATGTTATTTTAAGGGGAGACAGAGGCGAGAAGATTGCCAAGAGTTCAAAGCCAGCTGGGCTACATAGTAAGACCCTATCTCAAAGACCAAAGCAGAATAAACGTCCTTCTCCAGCTGGCTCTCCTTGGAATGCACCCCATGAGTTTCAGCACCTTTCTCTAGCCCCATCAGGCCTTGGGAAGCAAGCTTTGCTACTGTTGGAAGCCTCCTGTCTTGCAGGACCTCTTGGTCTGTTTTTTACACCTGCACACCCTCTAGTGGAGACGCTCAGCAAACTCAAGGTGAGGACCAGGATCGGAGCGGGCGCTGCCTAAGGTCCCCTTTCCCATCAGTCAAAATCTTATACTTTGGTCCTAGTACAGCCTAGTAGAACTTGACTAGCTAGACTGGCTTTCCAAACCCAGGGCTGAAAAGAAAAGTGATACAATACTATCTGCTAAAAAGAGAAAAGAAAAAAGATGCTGAATTTATTACCATGGACACCCCAACTAGTCAGATAGCCCAGTCTCCTAGATGTAATATTAGTGACTATTTCTGGAGCCCCTTTTAAGCACTAGACATTGGCTTAAGCACCATTTGGTTTGCTTTCTTTTGCTGTGATAAAGATCATGACCAAAAACAGCTTGGGAAGGAGAAGGTTTATTTGGTTCTCATATTCTGGGTCATAGTCATTGAGGGAATCCAGAACTCAAGGCAGGAACCTGGAGGCAGGTCCGAAGCAGAGGCCATGGAAGAATGCTGCTTATTGGCTGGCTCCCATGGCTTGCCCACTTTTGTAGACCATTCAGGACCACCTACCCATGTCCTGATTATAGCACATCATTGAGGGAAGTCAGGGCAGGACCTCAAGCAGGAGAGGTGACAGGAACCATAGAGGAGTGATGCTGGCTTGCTCTCCACAGCTTGATCATCCTGCTTTTGTATACAACTCAGGACCACCTGCCCAGGGCTGGCACCACCCACAGTGGGCTGGGCCCTCACACATCAATCATTAAAATCCCCCCCCCACTTGCCTACAGGCCAATTTGATGGAGGTGATTTCTCAATTGAGGTTCCCTCTTCCCAGATGACTCTAGCTTGTTTCAAATTGACAAAAACAAAGGGAAAACTAACCAGGACAAGATCTATTAGTTCACCTGAGTCTCATGACATTCCTCACACATGGCACAGTTACCCACTCTTTTTTTTAGATGAGCACACTGGTACTCAATTCACAGCTGTAGTCTGTATGTGTGACTCTTCAGTGCTCTTGGGCTCTGGAGTCTGCCTGCCTGGATTTGCCATAATCATTCTGCAGCTTACCAGCCATGTGACTTTGGGCTTAAGTTACAAAACCTCCAATACTCAATTTCCTTCCTTTTAAATGTGGATGATGACAGTCCCTCCCTTTGAGAGAGGCCATGAGAACCAGTGACTTAAATCGTGTGTGCCAGCACTTGGCAAACAGAGACATGTCAATAAGAGTGAGTATTAGAGCCAACCTTAGTGGAACAGGCCTTTAGTCTCAGCACTTGGGAGTCCTGTTAGGAAGAGCTGTTGCAGAGTCACAGGCCATCAGGGCAATGTATAAAGCAAGTTTGGCTTGGCTGAGTGGATGGAGTCCAAGCCCAGTCTGCATGGAGATCTAGTAGGCATGGGCTTGTCTGACCAATGAAGAGGAAGTCTCAAGCTTGGTGTAGACCACAAGTGCATGGTGGCCTGGCCCTTGCCAACATCTCTTGGTCTCACACAGTGGGCTCCAGTCATATCCTTAATCTTGCCCACCCTGGCTCTTTGTCTTTGTGGTCCCCTCTATCTGGAATGCCCTTCTGTTACACCTTCTTGTAACTGCCACTTTTCTTTTATAAGCTCTTAATCCTAATGCTATTTATTTTGAGAGGCTTTCCCCAAGTCCCAGCTCATCAGCCTGATGATCAGATAAAATGACCTTATTTGTTTTCCTGTTTAATGTCTGTTATTCTCTAAACCTTATAGGATCTGTGATCCTTAAGGGGACAGATTATGCCTTCCCTGCTTGCCACTATATCTCTGTTTGGAACAAGCAGAACTTCGATAAATGTTTCCCAGAAAAATGAAGGGTCTCAAATGATAACTTCTAGAGACTCATTCTTTTCAAGTTGTTCCCGGCAGAGGTGACCTATCAACGTCAACCAGAAATTAACACAGTTCAGCGAACCGAGGGCTTTGTGGACATACAGTCCTTGAGCTAAAGAGAAAGGATTACATAAAAATGAAGTAAGTTCTACTGCAGAAGAACAGATTCAGGGCAATTTTCATCAGTGGGCTGGCCAGGAAGATGCTCCTGTTCTTTGAGAGTCTGCAGGTGATCTGTAGGGGTCGGGTGAAAGGTGCTGGTGGAACTCAGAAGCATGGGCTACTAGAGAGTCCTGGAGGGCCAAGGCATGGGTCTTGCCTTCCAACAAGCCACTCAAAATTAATCTTTTTATATTATCCCCAAAGGAGATTGCAACTATCCACAGTCACAACAACAGACTTGAAAAATGTTCATTCATACAACTCTACACAATGCAAACATCAAGCAGAGTTTGGGCTCATCTTTCAGCACTCACTGCAGAGCCTTCCGGTTGTTCGTTTGTTCCTAGCAGCTCTGTCAACTTGTCTTCCAGGCTGACATCCTCCTGATTCTGTCTCCCCATTCCTGCTCCCCAGTCTCCTATGGCAGTGGCTGCTCATCTCATTTGTCATTAGTAAAGGCCTATTTGAGAAGGCAGCTAGATGAGGCTCCCTGGCTTTAGCACTTGCATTTCCTCTGCTGGAACTTTCTCCCTGGAAGCTGGCTCCTTCACTGACTTTCTGAATGTCATTGTCTCCGGAAGGTGTCTTCCCTACAACCTTACTAAGAATTGTGTTCCACTCACCTGCCCTTCTCCTAACCTTCCTGTGGTGCCTATCCTAACGATTGCACATTTCTTATTTTCTCTGTCTACTGTGTTAGTTCCAAGAGCGAAGAGATTCGTCTTTTACTGTTATTTATTGTCTGGAAGAGCGTCAGGCACACAGTAGGCTTTTGAAAATGTGTGTGGGGTGAATGGTTGAAACTCTTTCAATTTTGCATATTTGTATTTAAAAAATCTACCAGTAGTTCAGAAGCAACCCTCCAACCCCATTTATGCCTGTTTTAAAACGAGATTATTTCCTCACACACCTGTAGCCAGAAGTCTGAAATCAAGATATTAATAGGAGAATGTTTCCTGTGAACATTCTAGGGAAGAATTCCAAGCTCCTGGAGCCTCCAGGCATCTTCAGTTTCGAGTAACAGCTTCAGTTGCTGCCTATGGCTCTTTCTGTCTTCTCTCCCTCTTAAAAGGATACATATCATTAGAATTAGGGGCCACTCTAATCCAGGATGACCTCATTTCAAACTCTTTAACTCACATCCTTATTTCCAAATAAGGTTACCTTTTTCCATTAGCAGTGAGGTGTGGGCCAGAGACACAGCTCCACCCTGCCACCTGCAGCAGCCTGAGGACTTCTTTCTAGAGACCCCTTTCAAGTGAAAAATGGGATTCTTAATTTCATTGTAGAAAAGAATTCCAGGGCCAGACAGTTTGAAGTAGAATTGAAGTTTATTCATATTTTGGTCAGCAAGATGGTTCAGCACATGCCATGGCCCCTAGAACCCATGCTGTTCTTCTCTCTCTCTCTCTCTCTCTCTCTCTCTCTCTCTCTCTCTCTCTCTCTCTGTATGTGTGTGTCTCTCTGATATATATATATATGTATATATATGTATATATATATATATATATAATCTTTAAGCATAGTGGGAATTTGGGGAGTGGTTTTATAGAGGTGCTCAGGGAAAGAATAATACACAGCCAAGAGCTTGGATGTGGGATTTGCAAGGAAAGTTCCACTTAAGGATTATATCATCCACCATATAGACTACTTGGTAGCTCTCAAGTTACACCTCAATGAGCTGTTAAGAATTCCCCCTTCTTACTCTCTTTTACTTTAAAAACTAGCTTACCAAGTAGCAGGTTTCGTCATGACATCTTCATTCATACTCCGTTTGGTTGACCCTTCTCACCTGCTAGCTCCTCTCCCCTATCCTCCCTGTTACCCCCCATGTCTACCGTTCCTTCTTTCCTCTTGTTTTGATAAAAGAGATTATAAGGTGACTTCAGAGGTGCCTCGAGTAGGGTTTGCAATCTGATGGTAGACCCATGTGTCACAAGGATGTGCACAGGGGTTAAGACATGTCATTTACTTAAGTCGGGTTTCTTGAGAGGGTTCTAGCAAATTGCTGCTTTTCAGCTGGGAAAGGAGAAAGGCCATACAGGTTTAAGACTTCAACATTCTTAGTTGAAGTATCTTTACATAAAGGGAATGTTATCTCTCCGGAGGTAACCTCCATAGCAACGGCTAATTGTGCTGGAATTCTTAGCTCTCAGCTAACCCTTAACTAGACTTGGGAGAGAAATGATCTTTCTTTCCTGCTTACATTCACCGCCTAAACCTAAACTATTTAAACATGAGTTGAAAACATTTTTATTTATTTATTTATTTATTTTTAGTGAGGATTGTTATTTTCAGGTTACAATTGTCATTTGCATAGACATAATAGCTAAAGCAACGGACACAGTAGGCACTTAAGTGTTATTTTTTTAAAAAAATATTGCATCTTATTTATTATGTGTGTGCACCTCACAGAGCTGGTTTTCTCCTCGAACTCAGGTCACCAGGCTTGGCAACAAGCATCTTCATCCACTGAGCCATCCGCCGGCTAAAGCCATTAGTTCTTGAATGAATGACCCTTTGGAGTGGGTGGTATAGTGTGTGGGGTGTACGGGATGCAGCTTGGCTGACGTGACAGAGGGATTCCTGGGGAGGTACTGGCTCAGACACCCGCACCCAGACGCCAAGGTCGGGTCGCACCTAACACTAATTTACAGCATCAGCCTGCGTCCACAAGGAAAGAGCACGGTTCAAGCCTGCAGGACGCCCACTGCGCAGTCGCACGAGCTAGTCGAGGCCTGCGCAGCTCTGCAGCTGGGCGGGTTCGCGCAGGCGCAGAGGGAGTCGGCGACTCGGGCAGTGCTCTTGCGCGCTCCGGGCGCGGGGCCTGGGGCGTTCGGGGTGTCCCGCGTGTCTGTCTGTCCCTTGCACCCCTCACCCGCTGCCAGGCAACTGGTCTGCCAGGCTGTCTGCACTGCGCCTGCATCGGGCGCCTGCCTTCTGCCCCCCGTCGGCGCCATCATGCTGCTGCCCGTGTTCACCCTGAAACTGCGCCACAAAATCAGCCCCCGCATGGTGGCCATAGGGCGATACGACGGGACTCACCCGTGCTTGGCGGCTGCCACCCAAGCGGGCAAGGTAACCGGTCCCACCCGAACTCCGCCGGCGTCCAGATCCCGCCTCTCACGCTGCCCCGCCCCCAGCCCGCATTGCCTAGCAACCGGTCGCTGCCGTCCTTGGCCTGAGGCCTGTCTATATGGGGTTTCAGAGGAGCAGCTTCAGAGGAGTGACGTTTCTTATGGGCAGTTCTTAGTGTTGGACAGTATTGAGACCAGATCAGGGGCTTAGGGAAAGGAAGAGCTTGGCCAGGATTAGCAGTGATCGCTGACTCCAAATTCCTACCCAGAGCCTATGCTTGCTGCATGGAGTCTCTTGCTTCTTTATAGGGAGGGGGAAAAAAAAGACTACACAAATCCCAACGTTAAATACAGATTGTACTTTTGGACCTTGATTACGTACATTCAGATTCTCCCCCATAACTTAAGCATTCACTAAGTGGTTACTAGGAGCCACATACTGGGGTAGGTATCAGAGTCACAGTGATAAAAGATCATTTGCTAAACATTCATATTTACATTTGACACTTCTACATGCTTTCTAAAAGTATTGACCTCTGAACCCCCAAAATCTAGTATGAAAGAAGCGTCAAATGTAAATAGGAATATTTGTTAAATGACAAGGTGAATCAAGGCCCTGTGTATTTGATGGAGGCATGCACAAAATACAAGGACTATAGGGACTTCAAAAATGCAACTTCTAACAGGTACAAAGCCTCATACATTAATTCACCCAGCATCATTGCTACAAGGCCAAAAATACTAGTGTGGTGGAGGTGTAGTGGATTCTTGCTTTACTGACATCTAATTCCATAACCTTCAGCAATGAATAAATAACTATGATATGTGGTAAGTGGTCACTAATTGTTAGCTGCTGTTTCTTTTTGTTATCCCCACTTTAGTGATTAGAAATAGTTCAGAGAGGTTCAATTTAGTGTCTGAGATTGCTCAACCAAAAAGTTCTAGAAAGGAAGCTTTATCTGGTAGCTCACACAATTCCAGTAATTCCAGCACAAGAGAGTGAGGCAGGAGAATCGCCACCAGTTTGTGATCAGCTTGGACTACAGAGCGAGACCCAGTTGGAAAAAGGGGAAAAAAAAAGTTGTGGGAGTGAGATTGAAAGCATTTTGTCACCCCCAGGGTGGTTGTCAGTCACACAGTTACATGTTGTGTGCTACTTTCTATGTGATGTCTTGGGATACATAGCTGGAGTATGACGATTCATTTCAGTGGGTTATGATTTCATTAACTGGTATAATAGTGAAGTGCTGAGCACTGGGCCTGATATGTGATCCTCTGGTTAGGAGGCACTAGGCAGCCTGATAGAGTGGTACACACTTGTTATTCCAGCTACTCAGGAGGTTGGGATCAAAAATTCAAAGCTAGCCTGGTGTCTTAGGGTTCCTATCGCTGCAACAAAACGCCATGACCAAAAAGCAAGTTGGGAGGAAAGGGTTTATTCAGCTTACACTTTAGCATTGCTGTTCATTAATGAAGGAAGTCAGGACAGGAACTCAAACAGGGCAGGATCCCAGAGGCAGGAGCTGATGCAGAGGCCATGGAGGGGAGCTGCTTACCAACGGTTTGCTTCCCATGGCTTGCTCGTCCACCCGCCTTCTTATAGAACCCAGGACCAGCAGCCCAGGACCAGCCCACCATGGGCTGGGCCCTCCCGCATTGATCGCTAAATGAGAAAATGCCCTACAGCTGGATCTCAAGGAGGCATTTCCTCAGCTGACGCTCCTTCCTCTGATGACTCTAGCTTGTGTCAAGTTGACACACAAAACCACCCAGTACACCTGGGCTACATAGGGAGACCCCCCCCCCTCAAAATTAAAGTTTAGAAAAGGGGAGAGGGTGAGGAGATTCCTTACTGGATAAAGGCCCCTTCTGCCAGGCCTGATAACCAGGGTTCTAGCCGAGGGGCACGCAGTAGAAAGAGAACTGACTCTTGTGAGTTGTCGTCTGACTTCCACTTGTGTGCCATTGGAGCCTGAAGACACACACAAGGAAATAATGCAGTAAGATAAAATGAAAAGGCCGGTGATGTAGTCCAGTGGTGGAATGTTTGCCTAACATACTCAACAGCCTCGGTTCGATCTCCAGTACTCCCCCTGCCCCACGCACTGACAAACATTCTCAACAGAGTCATATTTGCATATTCATATTCATGGATAGGAGCACAGCAGTAATATAACAGGCTGAAGACATCCCATTGGTCTTACCTTAGCCGTTCTCAACCTGTGGGTCACATATCATCTATCTTGAATATAAGATATTTACATTATAATTCATAGCAGTAGTAAAATTACAGCTAAGAAGTAGCAATGGTCGGGGTTCCCCACAAATGAGGAACTGTGTTAAGGGTTGCAGCATCAGGAAGGTTGAGAACCGCTGCCCTAGCCCCTAATCTGAGGCTTTACCCTGTGCTGGGCACTTTTCTTAACTGGCAGATACTGTGAGAAATGAAGTTTCACCTCTGGAGCTTACATTTGAGAGTACCAGACAGTTAACTATGTATGTGATGTGTGCATGGTATATCATGTTAGAATGTATACTATGCTATGAACTGTTTATGCTATAGACACATTGATATATGCATTTGAATTATATACATACTATGTAGGTTAGGAGAAAAGAGTAGTAAGAGAATTGATGGGAGCTTGCTGGTTGAGAGAGGGTGATCAGGCAGGACTGGTACCATTAGTTCAGAGGTTTGAAGGAAACAAAGCAAGCTTGTAGCCATGTGGGCCGACTGCTTTGTAGGCAGAAGCATCAGTCAGTGCAAAGGTATTGGTGTGAACCAGAACACAAGGAGACTGTAGGGCTGGAGTGGAATGGCCAAGGCCAGGAGGTAGCCAGGAGTCTTGTTAGCCATGTTTTTGTTGTTGTTTGTTGTTGGTTTGTTCTGTATTGTGCAGAGAATGCTCTGTGATCATGTACGTTCAGATTGAAAGGGGTGAATTAAAGCACGTAGCAAGCGAAAGTAAAGGAAAAATTAGTAGACAGCAGGTAGGTAGAAGCAGCAGATAGACTGCAGAACATCAAATCAGGAGCTCACAACATCCAGCAGAAATGACTGGAGTAGCCTGACTAAGGGCGCAAACAAGACAACATTATCAGATCAGCAGAAACGACTGGGGAAGCCCTATTGGACCAGTCATACTGGGGTTCTCATCTGGGCAGATGAGAACCAAAAACCAAGCAATTGGTTCTCCCGTGGAATGTGGCTCAGCAAGTAGAGGTTTGCTTCCTGCTACTCAACGTGGTAGAAGGAGAGAATGAAATCCACAAATTGTCCTTTGATATCCATATACACGCCACAGTGCAGGTATGCACAAACAAATTAAGTTTTAAAGATTAGTAACATTTTATGATCCATATAAAATGTAAACATATTCTTTAAAAACAAACATTCCAGCTGGGTGTGGTGGTATATGCCAGTATACATGGAGACAGAGACAGGATTATCAAAAGTAGGAGGCCACTCTGGGTCAACAAAACTAAACAAACAAAAAGCTCAGACCAAACAGCCAACCAAACAAAACCCCACAAAAGCACATTGCAGCCAGACCTGGTGGCATAGGCCTGTATTCTTAGCTACCCATAGGCAGAGGCAGGGCTGCAAGTTGAAGACTGACCTGGCCTATAGAGCAAGACCCTGTCTCAAACGTGAAAAAGGGCTAGGATGAAGCTCACTGCTAGAGTGCTTGCCTAGGATGGTCAATCCTCAGCGTTGCAAATGGGATAAAAATAGAAGAGACATTCCCAGCTGACACTAAAACCTGCTCTGCCTCATCTCAGGAGGCAGAACTTCATCAGTACATCCAGACCCTGACTCCGCCTGACAAAGATATTTTTTATTATTGAACAAAATTTCATACTATATATTCTGATCATGCTTTTCCCCTCCTCCAACTCCTCACAGGTCTTCCCCATCTCTCTACCACCCAACTCCATGCCCTCCCCACGTCCTTAAAAAATAAGCAAATTTAAAAAAAAGCCAAACACACGCACACAACCCCCCAAAATATACAAGCAAAACAAAACAAAAACAGTAAGACAAAAAATGTCCACACAAAGCAGTATGACACAAAAAGTCTGCAGAAACACCACTGAGCTTGTTTTGAGTTAACCGTCTGCTCCTGGACGGGGGTCTGCACTGCAGTGTGGTTAACATACCCAGTGAGACTCCACTGGAGAAAGCTGTTTTTCTTTTGCAAGTGGGTACCAATTGCAGAGAGCTTCTTGGTTGAGGGTGGGAGCCCGTGTCCACTTCCTGCTCTGAGCACTGAGACCCCATCTGGCTTGAACTTGTGCAGGCCCTCTACATGCTGCCACAGTCTCTGAATTCATACATGCATCGGTCCTGTTGTGTCTGGAGGACACTGTGTCTTTGCAGTCATCCGTCTCCTTTGGCTCTTAACAATCTTTTCGCCTCCCCTTCCGCATGGCTCCTGGGCCCTGAGGGGAGAGTTTGATGAAGACATCCCACTTAGGATTCTTAGTCTCTCTGTTAATTCCCATCTACTGCAAAAAGAAGCTTCTCTGATGATGGCTGAGCAAGGCACTGATCTATGGGTATAGCAGAATGTCATACAAGTCATTATATTGTTAGGTTCTTTTAGCAGAATAATAGTATTTGGTTTTCCCTTAGCACAGTGGTTCTCAACCTTCCTAATGCTGTGACCCTTTAATACAGTTCCTCATGTTGTGGTGACCCCTCACCATAAAATTATTTTTGTTGCTACTTCATAACTGTAATTTTGTTTCTGTTATGAATTATAATACAAACATCTGATATGTGACCCTGTGAAAGGGTCTTTCCACCCCCACAGGGCTCACAACCCACAGGTTGAGAACTGATGCCTTAGGCCTGGCCTATCCAGTCTCAGGTTTTGGCCACCTGAGCAGTATCAGGCCTGGGTTCCATCTCACAGCGTGGGCATTAAATCCATCAGAGGATGGTGGGTTACTCCACAATATTCGTGCCATCACTGCACTGGCATGTCTTGCAGGCAGGTTACCTTTGTAAATCACAGGGTCTGTGACTGGGTTGATGGTTTCCTTCCTCCTCTGGTATTGTGCAGAATACTTTCCCATTCCATGAATGCAGGTCAGTAGGGGTGAAGCCTCTCATTAGGCATCAGCTTGACTTCTCTGTGTTTGATGACATATGTAAGTGTTGTCTTCAAAGGTAAGGTCTTAACATTAGTTCTAACAAGGATACTTTAGAAAGAAGTTTCTTTGGGTTTTAAAAGACATTTTATGTATAATAATACAGGTTACATATTAAATAACACTCTAACAGAATGGTTTTGGTATAGCTTTAAATAGACATAAAAAGGGGAAAATCCAACAAAAAAGGACTTCTAGATGGGTCATTGCAACAGATGTATTCAGTGACTAGTTATGTTAGTTATGTCTTGTTCCTACTGTACTAATGGTAGTGGAGTTCAAAGCAAGCCCAATGCTGGCCTCAAAGGATGAACACATGTTGGATTCTTTTGCAATGTAAAAATGGTTCTTGCTTTTCAGTACACAGAAAAATGAATTCACAGGTCCACCTCTCTCTCTCTCTCTCTCTCTCTCTCTCTCTCTCTCTCTCTCTCTCTCTCTCTCTCACACACACACACACACACACACACACACACACACACACACGACTGGTTTTTTTGCCTGCATTTTGTCCTTCCTTATTATCTAATATTATTCTCTGTTGGTCTCCTTTCTAAATTTTAGACTACACCCCACTTATACCTGTTTCATATATACATTGCAAGTTGGGATCTACATATGAGGGAGAACATGCAGTCTTTCTGAGTTTGGGTCACCTTGCTTAATGTTATAAACATTGGTGTTTTTTTTTTTCTTGGGCACCTTTTATCTCTCCGGGGAATCAGTTGAATTAGATCACCAGTGTCTCAGCTAGGACAGTGCTCTGTCACCTACAGCCATTCCTTTGGAAGGAAATGTCTGTTCATCATGCAGTTGAAGGGACAGGAAGCCTCCCTCGGGACTCTTTCCATGCAGATGAGACCAGGAGCAGTCTGACTCTGGGGTTTCATGTTGCTTTTGGCAAAAACTTGACTCTCATTCCAGACTCTCGGGTGCACAAGTTACTTCCCTTCTGTTTTTTTCTCAGTGTCTAATTTCTAGAAGACTTGAGGAATTCCTTTGTTCAGAGCTATTACAAAATGAATATGATGTGGTGATTCATGCCATTCCTGGTCTGGGTACCAGGCCTCTTGATTGAGCCCTGTCACTTACAATCGGGACCTTAATCCTTCTGACCCCATAGAAGTCAAGTGCAATTAATGTTTAAAAGAGCTTGTAAAATATCACACAAATGAGAACATTAAATAATATTCAATTGCTGCACACATTTTCTTCATGTTTTCTGGTTAGTTCTTTTGAATATATTTTAAATTAGTTAATGTGTGTGTGTGTGTGTGTGTGTGTGTGTGTGTGTGTGCAGTGCTACAGTATGTGTGGAGGTCAGAGGAAGTCACTTCTCTCCCGCCATGTGGGTCCTTGGGATCGAATGTAGGCGTGATGGTGAGCTCCCTTCCTGCTGGGCTTTCTTGCTGGCCTCATTTTTACATATATATATATATATATATATATATATATATATATACATATATATATAAATATATATATTTACACATATATATATAAATATATATATATATTTACAGGCTGGCCTTGAACTCACAAAGATCTGTATTTTTTTTTCTTAAACTAATTTGTGTAGGCAATAGCTTAAAATTAATACTGTCTTTATACTAAAGTAATGAAATATTTAAAATTAGGGCCAGGAATTTCCAATTTAGTGTTTTTCATTCTTCTGGCATGATGATCCCTTAAAGTTGGTGGTTTTTTTCTTTCTTTTTTCTTTTCTTTATTTATTTTTTTAAATTTATTTATTTATTATGTATACAGTATGCCTGCAGGCCAGAAGAGGGCACCAGATCTCATTACAGATGGTTGTGAGCCACCATGTGGTTGTTGGGAATTGAACTCAGAACCTTTGGAAGAGCAGCCAGTGCTCTTAACCTCTGAGCCACCTCTCCAGCCCCTCTTTCTTTTTTAAAGATAATAAAAATTTTCTCAGTGAGAGAGAGCTGGAGAGGTGGCTCAGGGCTTAATAATTTTACTGTCCTTACAGAGGTCTAGAGTTTGGTTCCCAATACCCACATCGTCAGCTCATAACCCCTTGTAGCTCCAGCTCTAGGGGATCTAATATGTTCTTTTGGCCTCAGCTGGTGCCCATACACATTTGTACAGACAGGCACAGAGACATACACATTAGTAAAAGTAAAACCTTCGGCAGTTTCTGCAATGAAGTCCCACCGTCAGGCTGTAGACCCCCTTGCTTGGTAGCTCTTTAGAAGCCACAGGCCATTCTGATATTTAAGACACTCCACCCCACAGCCGGTTCTCTGTCTCGGGAACAGTGAGAATTCATTTTCTGATGTAAGCTTCATTTCCACAGGTGAAGCTCAGGGAAGTTGAATGATGAATGAAGTAACTCAGATGATCAAATTTATGATAATCAAAACTGTTGAATTTCTGTCTTTGGGACTAATTTGAATTCTTGGTCTTACTAGTGGAGATTGTGAAACAATCTTCAAGAATTTGATTTAAATGATGTGTTTTAAGTTTGTAAAGCACATTAAACCGATGGACTATTCTAGGAGCTAGGAAGGGAGATGGGTAGGGACTGGTGTGTGGAAGGTACTGTGGAAGTGCTTTTCTGATTCCCGTGATCATGTGCTGTATTGTACCAGCTCTGAAGCTGGTTATCAGCTTCCTGTGATTAACACTAGCAAAGATGGATGCCTCTGACCCATTTGCATCCTGCTGGTGGGGAGCATGCGTGCAGCCCTCTGACCCATTTGCATCCTGCTGGTGGGGAGCATGCATGCAGCCCTCTGACCCATTTGCATCCTGCTGGTGGGGAGCATGCATGCAACCCTCTGACCCATTTGCATCCTGCTGGTGGGGAGCATGCATGCAACCCTCTGACCCATTTGCATCCTGCTGGTGGGGAGCATGCGTGCAGCCCTCATAAGCAGCAGCTGGAGCTCCCTGTGCACTTTCAGGACAGGTCTAAGAACCCTGGGATTTCCATAATTCACCAAGACTGGAAGCTGGCTGCCAACAAAACTGAGTGTGAATATCTTCTCTTTGTCTTCTGAGACAGGGTCTCTTCTCTCTCTGAGTCCTGGCTGTCCTGGAACTCTTTCTGTAGCCCAGGCTGGCCTCGAACTCACAGAAATCCACCTGCCTCTGCCTCCCGAGTGCTGGGATTAAGGGTATGAACTACCAGGCCTGGCCTTGTATGAGTATCATAAGCTTTATAGATTAAGGTGACTTCTTGTTATTGTTGGAATCAACTAGACCAATTTTTAAAAACATACTATGTGAATTTGGCATTTTTGGATGTCTTAAGGGAATATGACTTTGTGTTTTTCAGATTTTTATTCATAATCCTCACACACGGAGCCAGCATTTCAATGCATCCAGAGTCTTCCAGAGCCCCCTGGAGTCCGATGTTTCGCTCCTCAACATTAACCAGACAGTGAGCTGCCTGGCTGCGGGAGTCTTGAACCCTGAGCTTGGCTGTGATGCTCTTTTAGTGGGAACACAGACCAGTCTTTTGGCTTATGATATCTACAACAATTCAGATTTGTTCTACAGAGAGGCAAGTACACCCCCCTACCCATCAATGCCCAGGGTTTGGTTTGGTTTTTGTCAGACAGGAGGTTTTTGTTGATTGGTGGTGTTGGGCGCTGAGCTCAGAGCCTGGGCTGTGCGCACCGGTTAAGTGCTCCACCTCTGGGCTGCTGTGCGCACGGGTTAAGTGCTCCACCTCTGGGCTGCTGTCCCCGGCCTCGTCACTTGGATTGAAGCCGTTTGCTGCAGTGTCGTCTTTGTGGTGACAGTGGGAGCTCACCTTCACCCCGGTTTGTGCCCATGTAGCCTACTTGTCGGGTTATGGTTGTCACACATTTGGTGACAGCCAGGAGTGTCTCTAGCATGTCACAGTGTCTGTGACACCCTCTGTCAGACAGTCCTCTGGTGGCTTTGCGTTAAGCACCACGGCTTGTTGGAGGCCTCCCTGCAGCCTGCCGTCTCCATGCGTCTGCAGCTTTAACACTGAGCTGTCTGTATTTATTATAGGAAAGATAGCGAAGAAATGTATTTTCAAAAGAATCTCCTATAAACAAACAGCATTTGAATTTATCCACCTAGATGTGTGTGTGTGTGTGTGTGTGTGTGTGTGTGTGTGTGTGTGTGTGTGTTGAGATTAGGTCTCACCATTGCCCAGGCTGTTCTTGAACTTGTGACTCCTTCTTCAGTCTCCTGAGTGCTGGGATTACAGACATAGACCAGCTGTGCCTGGTTACACACTTTGTTCATTCATTTTAGTGAGTATATATGAGTACAATTTTTAAAAAGTTCTTTTAAAAATACTTTTTATTGGGGCTGGAGAGATGGCTCAGAGGTTAAGAGCACTGACTGATCTTCCAGAGGTTCTGAGTTCAATTCCCAGCAACCACATGGTGGCTCACAACCATCTGTACTGAGATCTGGTGCCCTCTTCTGGCATGCAGGCACACATGCAGATAGAACACTGTATACACAATAAATAAATCTTTAAAAAGAAAAAAAATACTTTTTATTTATTTTTTGAAAAATTTCTATATTTACACAATGTATTTTGATCATATCCACTGTCTGCTCCCCTCTGGATCCACAGCACGTCTCCCTCCTCTTAGCCACTTTCTGCTCTGCTCTGGCCCCACCACCCAACTTCATATCCTCTATTTTTTTTGGTCCTCTGTTGTTTAAATGACACACGGAATCCAGTTAGTGCTGTGAATATGTGCGTTGGTGTGGGGCCATCCACTGGGACACAGACCACCCACCAGTGGTCACACCCCAAAGAGAAGTGGTCTTCCCTCCCCAGCAGCCAGCAATTGTCCATGGTCCTCAGCTCATTCCTTATAAAAAGGAATCATAGTAGATACATACATTTAGGCTTTTATGTGTCCTGTATTAACATATAATTAAGATATTATACAATTCATCTAAAGTCCCTGTTAATTAGTTTGGAACTTTTCAGAGTTTTGGAACATTTGCTACAATCAGTTTTAAACATTTTTATCAACTCAGAAAACCCTCCATACCCCCAAACAGGCACCCTGTTTCCCCCTTAGCTTCCAGCCTTAGACAGCAGCAGTCTGTTTTCTTGAGTGTGGAACCATGTCTGTGGGTTTGTGATTGGCTTGTTTTTCCCAGCATGTTTCCCAGGCTAGCCCACTTTGTGCCGTGTATTAGTGTTTCTTCACTCCTTGTTATGGTAGAATAATGTGCCGTTATATGCATATACGGGATTCCACTTATTTGTTTGTTTGTGAGTTAATGGGCAGTCTGCTCTATGGATTCATCCATCCATCCATCCATCCATCCATCCATCCATCCATCCATCCATCTGAGTTAATGAACATTCTGCTCCCTGGATTTCATCTGTCTGTCTATCTATCTATCTATCTATCTATCTATCTATCTATCTATCTATCTATTTAATGGACAGTCTGCTCCCTGGCTATTTCAGGTGTCCTTTACAGCGTAGGTAGTATAAGTTTGTAATTCTGGCACTTAGGAGCTGAGTGAGGAGGATTGTGGATTTTAAGCTAGTATGGACTATATAGTAAGTTTAAGGCCAGCCTGGGCTATAAAGCAAGATGCTGTTTCAACAAAACAAAACCCCCCAAAGCCCTTTTAATTTGGTAATATACTGTTAATGTCTTTATTTGAAATTACTGTGTATTCTTTTTGTTGTTGTTGTTATTGTTTGAGAAAGGGCTTCTCTGTGTAGCCCTGGCTGTCCTGGATCTCACTCTGTAGACCAGGCTGGCCTCAAACTCACAGAGATCCACCTGCCTCTGCCTCTTGGAATTAAAGGTATGCACACCACTGCTGGCTGCTGTGTGTTTTTGTGTCATTCTGTTGCTCCTGATAAGCACCATGACCAGAAGCAATTTAGGGGAGGAAAAGGCTTATTTCAGCTTACAGGTTACAGTCCACTGTTGCATGAAGTCAGGGCAGGAGCTCCGGAGAAAGGCTGCTTTCTGGCTCTCATGAGCTCATGCTTAGCTAGCTTTCCTTAAAAGTTGTTGTTATTATTTTATGTGTATGGGTGTAGTGTATGTATGTCTGTGCATCACTTGCATGCCTGGTGCCCTTGGGTGCCAGAGAGGGTGTTGGTGGGCAAACACACATAAACAAAATCAATTAATCTTTAAAAAGTTAAAAGCCAGCAGTGTAATTGTGAAGCCAAAGCCTTTCTCCTCCTCCTCTTCTTTCTTCCCCTCTCCTTCTTCTTTCTTTTTCTCTTGTTTATTTTTGAGATAAGAGTCTCACCAAGTTGCCCAGGCTGGCCTTGAACTAACTCATGAAGTAGCCAAATATACCAGCTAGTTTTTTGTCATCTTGACACAGGTTAGGGTTATCTGGAAAGAGGGGACCTCAGATAAGAAAATGCCCACATTGGACTGGCCTGTAGGCAAGCCTGTGGGGGCATTTTCCTGTTTAAGGACTGATGTGGGAGGGCCCAGCCCACTGTGGGCAGTGCCACCCCGGGCTGGTGGTCCTGGGCTGTATAAGAAAGCAGGATGAGCAAGCCATGGGGAACAAGCCAGCAGGCCGCACCCCTCCATGTCCTATATCCGGGTTCCTGCCTTGGTTTCCCCTGATGATGGACTGTAAGCTGTAAGTCAAATAAACCCCCATGAGCCCAGTTGACCTCAAGCTTGCAGGCTGTCCTCAGGGATTATAGCCCAGCACCACTAAGATAAATACATGTTTGATAGTTATTGTTAAATTGCTCCCTGGGGGACTCTTGTTTTCCTACCTCCCTGTTAGATTATGAGAATACCTCAGCAGGCGTGGATTTTTTTTTTAAACCACTGCTTATGTAAGAGGGGGAAATGAGTACCATTGGCTGTTTATTTATGCTTCCTTTCTACTGAGTATATTGTTCATTATTTTCTTACTTGCCATTTATTAGCAGAAAATTAAGTTTGATGTATTTATTAATTCATTTTCCCAGTTCATTATTACCTTTTGTGTTTGTTCTGTCTATCTGTCTGTCTATCTATCTATCTATCTATCTATCTATCTATCTATCTATCTATTGTTGTTCTTTGAGACAGGGTCTTGATGTGTTTGCTGATCTCAAACTCCAGAGCTCAGGCAATCCTCCTGCCTCAACTCTGTGCTTAGCTGAGACTACAGGTGCAAGCCTGACTACTTAATATTTAACATCTAACTGGTCTTTTGGCAATTTAAATTTATGAGTGCTGTCTTTTTACACATACATATATGTTACAAGCTTTCTTTTGGGCCACCAATCAGCTCCCAAATAAAGACATGGAGACTTAATATTAGTTATGAATGCTCAGCTTTAGCTTATGCTCATTTCTGGCTAGCTTTTTTTCTTTAACTTAAATTAACCTGTTTCTCATCATCTATGTTTTGCTTAGGGCTTTTTTACCTTTCTTTCATTCTGTATGTCCTACTCTTCTGTCTGGCGGCTGCCTGACCCTCTTGTTCTCCTCCTATTTATTCTCTCCTGCCAGCCCCACCTATCCCTCTCCTGCCCAGCTATTGGCCGTTCAGCTTTTTATTAGACCAGTCAGGTGCCCTAGGCAGGCAAGGTGGAACAAATGCAGCACATCTTAAAATAATTCAGCATAAACTAATGTAGCACATCTTTACATCATTAAAATAATAGTCCATACACATGTATTTCTTTAAAATCTTTTAGGTTAGCATACAATGTACTGGGTTTCATCCTGCATGCTCTCAATTGCTGTCCTTCCCACTCAGCTCCCCATCTGCCCTCCAGCTGCTCCCTTTTTTCTCAGTTAGTAGCCAATTCAATTTTTTTGCATGTAATTCACTAGCCTTTCTATTTCCTACCTATTGCCTTTTTATGATAACCAATCTTTTCTTTATGTACAATTATATATATGTAATTTATGATCTATTTTCCTACACACACATACTCACACATATTTGAATGTTTCATACTTAAAGATTATATAGTGCTGTGTATGGTGGCACAAAAAGATTTCTATCTAAAAGAGGTAAATTTATTTCAGAACTTGGGTATTTAAAGGTGCATGCCTTGGTCATCGGGAGATGACCAGACCCCCAGGATCAGAAGTCCTGGAGACCACCTTGGCGTGGGAGCTGGGCTCTTCATGTGCTAGATTCTGCTTGTTCTGCCAGAGTCACAGTGTGGGCCCAGAGAAGCCTGGATGACCCTTAGGAGGCGAGGGCAGAGTCCGTTGAGTATCTAGAGGAAACACTGGTAACTTCCCCCTCAGTGTGCCTGCACGTCACTGTGTCCTGTCTCTTCCTTCCTAGGTAGCAGATGGGGCAAATGCCATTGTGCTGGGGACCCTGGGAGACATCACTCCTCCTCTTGCAATCATCGGTGGCAATTGTGCTCTTCAGGGTTTTGATCATGAAGGAAATGATCTCTTTTGGACGGTATGAAGAACTAAACATTTTGATACTTTTAAGCATTTCTACTTTTAATTTTCTCTAGATTTTTTTTTTAAAAAAAAGATTTATTTATTATGTACACAGAAGAGGGCACCAGATCTCATTACAGATGTTTGTGAGCCACCATGTGGGTGCTGGGAATTGAACTCAGGACCTCTGGAAGAGCAGTCAGTGCTCTTAACCTCTGAGCCATCTCTCCAGCCCTCTCTAGATGTTTTTTAACCACTGATTGTATTGAATAATGGTTTCAAAAAACCGAATGGACTGATAGGGCTGGGGAGATGGCTCCATTGTTAGAGTACCCTCCTCAGGCAAGACCTGAGGTCAATGTTGAGTCTGGCTGCCTGAACCTGTGTCTCAGCACTGGGGAGGTGGAGACAGGAGGATTCCTGGGGTTTACTGGTTTCCCACCCAGTCTAATCCTGTTGGGAACTACAGGCCAGTGAGAGACCCTGTCTCAAAGGAAGTGGATAGAGCGTGACACCTGAGGTTGTTGTGATATCCCTAGGCATACACATACATATACATAGACACAGACACAGACACAGACACAGACACACACACACACACACACACACACACACACACACACACACAGACACAGACACGCATACGCATGCGCATACACATGCACATGCATATACATATACACATATACATACACACATACATATGCATATACACATGCACATGCATATACATATACACATATACATACACACATACATATGCATATACACATGCACATGCATATACATATACATACATATACATGCATATGCATATACATACGCATACACATACAAATACATATACACACATATACATATACATACATATACATATACATACACATACACATACATAGACATATGCATACGCATATGCATACACATACGCATACGTATATACATATACATAATATACATAGACGTACATATACACATACACATATACATACACACATACATATACCCATATACACACACATACACATACACACATACACATACACATACATATACACATACACAGACATATACATACACATATACATATACATATACACCCATGCCCACACAAGAATATAGAATATGCACACATGTATATGTACACACAAAAAGAATAATTTTTAAAAGCAGAATAATATGTATATTAACTGTAGGTAGTATTGAGAACTCACTGGTTGTTTATGTAAACCTTCCCTTCATGAGCTGATATTTTTGGATTAAATAAAAAAGATGGTTTATTAATGACTTTCTTTTTTATTTTCAGGTTACTGGAGACAATGTTCATTCCCTGGCTTTGTGTGACTTTGATGGTGATGGGAAGACAGAGGTGGGAGGCGAAGTGGCCGTCAGTGCCTGTGCAGCTGAATATGTTTTCTTCCCACAGTGACATTAGCTTCTCATGGCTGTTTTTGCATATGAGCTCACTGGTCTCTCTCCCCTGACTCTTGCCCCCTCCTTCCCTCTCTTTTCTCCTTCATCTCTGCTCCTCCTCTTCTTCCTCCTCTCACTGTCTCTGTCTCTGAGACATAGGAAGAGAGAAGGCTGACAAAATTATTTCTTTTGACATTATTCTGATAATTCTGTATTAATATAAGAAATCACCCTAGAACTCAGATCCTTGAGAAGTTGGTATGTGTGCAGTGTCTACTGTGTCCTAACGTAGCCCACTCTCCGTGGTGTTTGAGACAGGCCTTTGTCGTGAGCGTACTATGTCAGAAACATAGACAGAAATGTGTTTGTGTCTTTCCACAATTCCAGAATTCATTAGAGATCAATAAATTCACGGGGTGCCAGGGTGCCAGGAAAGAGGTGGTCCTTCTTTCCTGGCTGGCCCTGGCTGAAGCAAGCAGACTTCTTTGATTGCAGTCGTACTTGCTAATGTTGCTCTCGGCTCACACACTGGACAGCACAGAGTAACCCGAAGTCTGCCTGTGTGTGTATCCATGCCGGTTACGGTGTGGCCACACAGGGCTAAGGGCTCGAGAGGCAGGGGAGGTAACAGATTCACATAGTCTCCGCCGTGCCCTGGGGAGCTGAGGTCCGATGCAGGAACTTCTGCAGCAGCTGCTACCCCTGTGCTGCCTGCGTGTCTGTCTGTCTGTCGGCTGTAGAGTCGGAGTACAGCTGCAGAGGAGTGATGGTCAGTACCAGGGCTGGGGGATGGACGGGCAGATGGCAGATTGAGTAGACCGCATCATGTCAGGGCCTCAGCTAAGCTGAAGGCCCCCAGACCATCAGGAACGTGACAGGTCACTGTGCACCGCAGCAGTGTTAAGTGCCCACCTCTTTGTGGGGTCCGGGTGAAGGAGCTGCACCCTTTCCTCAGGCTGGTAGGGCCAGTGAGCTCTCAGGCCTGGTTTTCCTGGTGTTATTTTGACACCGCATGTGCCCCCACAGCCCTATTTTACCTCAGGAAAATGGCAGCATTCTGTTTCTAGAAATAAGTCATTTATCAGTCTGTGTGGCATGGATGGGTGCTCCTGGACAGATGGTACAGTCTTGTGTTTACAGTCTCTGAGGGCAAGGCAGTTCTGACACAGTATGGAGCACACAGCGGGAGCACACAGCGGGAGCACCGGTGCTCAGGAACCCAGTCTGAGCACAGCAGGCTTCCATCAGCAGCAGGAGGCGCTGCTGCCTCAGGAAGGCGCTTGTCCTGGCAGGCTTGCCCTGCACTGTGGACTGGCTGTGGCTTTTTCTCTCCCTACCAAAATCAGTTACATCCCCCCCCTCCCCCTGAGCACTGGATTTCTAGAAGGCTGGAACTGGTGGGTAGCAACAGCTGCAAAGGGATGGCCTTTGTTTTTAATTTATGAAACTTTGCAGGGTTTACACATTAGATTATGATCCTGTGACCCTCTCTTCCCTTTTTCAGCTTCTTGTTGGATCTGAAGATTTTGACATCCGGGTTTTTAAAGAGGATGAGATTGTGGCGGAAATGACAGAAACAGAGGTAGGAACTGCTACTTCAGATTGGTGACCTCGGGCTGCTAGAGAAGTCAAGGGTGCAGAATGGTGGCCTTGGACTAGGTAGGACAGCAGTGCACTCAGGAACACCACAGATTGCTGGGTGTCGTCCCACAGCCCACAGTCTTCAGGAGAAAAACTTACATTTTTTCTTATTTACTCATAATTGTTGTTATAACTGACAAGTTCTGACTATGTAGTTCTGGCTGGCCTGGAATTCGATGTAGACAAGACTGGCCTCACATTCACAGGTATCCGTGTGCTACCATGACCCCACGTTTTTGTTTTTTTCTGAGTCTCATGTAGGCCTGACTGTTTCCACAGTTGAATGGTGGGACTACAGGTGTGCACCACCATGCCTGGCCCAGACTTCTTATAATGTGAAATTACACTTGTGGACAGAGAGGTGAAGGTGAGAAATGAGTGCAAAAAGCAATAGTGTAAAGGTGTGTGTGTGGAGGCACCGGGACCCGGTTCATGAGAATGTGCTTATGTGAGTTTTTCCAGAAGGTGGGGCCTTGCTGCCACTGGATTCTTGTTGTTTTGTCTTCTGAGACAGAGTTTCACTCTGTAATAACCAAGGCTGGCCCAGAACGTGAGTAGCCCAGGTTGACTTTGAATTCATGGCCATTCTCCTGACTCAGCCTCCCAAGTGTTGAGATTACAGATGTGAGCCACCATGCCTGGTTTTTCTGGATTTTTAAAAAATTGGTTTATGTATATGGGTCTTTTGCCTACATGTAAGTCCGTGAACCATGTGCTTGCCTGGTGCTTGCACAGGCCAGAAGAGGATGCTGGATCTCCTGGAACTGGAGTTACAGATGGTTATGAGCCACTGTGCGGGTGCTGGGAATAGAACTTGAGTCTTCTGGAAGAGAGGCCAGTGCCCTTAGTCACTGGATCATCTCTCCAGCAGCTTATTTGATTCTTAGAGGGATTTATAGCTTTCCCCAAAGCCCCCCTTTCCCCCCCCAAAAAGCACCACTCACTGACCTGCCAAGGCTAGGTTGTACTTTATCATCTCTTTCATACTAATTTGTAGTGAGTCTTTTCCTGTTGGGTGGTAATCATTTGGGAGTGTTGGATTTCCGGTTTTGTCACTATTAGATGTGATGCTAGAGTTCTTTGAAGCACCTTTTCCCTGAGTCCTAGAAAAGGAGAGTGGAACATGGGATAGAGCCAAGGATCAGAGGGAACTAGTTGCTATTCTGTCCACAAAGGAAGAAAGGGAAACCTTTCACTAAGGATCCGCTGTCTTAGTTAGGTTACTATTGCTGTGATGAAACAGCATGACCAAAGCAACTCGGGGAGGAAGGGGTCTATTTGGCCATCCCCTGCATCACAGTCCATTGAGGGATGCCATGATAAGAATGCAAACAGTCAGGAACCCGGAGGAAGGAGCTGATGAAGAGGCCAAGGAAAGATGCTGCTTACTGGCTTCCTCCTCATGGCTTGCTCAGCCTGCTTTCTTATAGAACCCAGGACCACCAGCCCAAGGATGGCACCACCCACAATGGGCTGCCCCCCCCATTGATAATTAAGAAAATGCCCTACAAGCTTGCCAACTGCCCCATCTTATGGAGATAATTTCTCAGTGGAGGTTCCCACTTATCAGATGAATCTAGCTTGTGTCAAGTTGACATATCCAGCCAGCACTCACAGGGAGTCTGGAGCTAACTGGAAACAGACTATAGAACTGCTCATTTGCAGCCATTTTCCTGTCTTTTGGTTTGCTGTGGATGGCTCTTCCGTAGGTGTCTACCCAGGCTCGACAGTTAACAGTACACAGTACTAAGTACTGTAGGAGGGTGCTTTGGGCTAAGTAACCCTGGAACCTACTCAGTGCTTTGTATTCAGTTAAATGACATGTGTGGTTTGTGGAAAACTGTAGGTGTGAAGGAGATTACATAACCAGTCTCTGCTTTACACAATTTATCTTTTAGTATCTTTTGTATTGGGGCCAGAATTAGAAATAGGTCTGTAGGGTCAGAGATCATTAAACCCTGTTCAGCATCACATTCTACCCTTTAAAGTGTGTTCAGTCCTTAGAAAGTCCTATAAATGTTTCTGTGTGGTGTATGCATTTCTGTTTGTGAGTATGCACCATATGAGTTTGCATGTTTGAGCTTTTAGTTTGGAAAAGATTGTACATTGTTTTACCTCAGGCAAACAATAAATTATATTATAGAAAAAATATGCAGATAAAAGTCAGTTGTGGATTACAATTCTTGTTTGTTTGTTTATTTTTCTCAAGACAGGGTTTCTTAGCCCTGGCTGTCCTGGAACTTGCTCTGTAGACCAGGCTGGCTCTGCCTCTGGAGTACTGGGATTAAAGGCGTGCACCACCACCACCACCACCACCACCACCACCACCACCACCACCACCTAGCCAATTCTTGAAACAAACTGTAGTCTAAGTTAACTAGTCAGTCAGTAAAGCCTTTGGTGTTGATGTGTGTAACTAGTCTAAGTCAACTAGTCAGTCAGTAAAGCCTTTGGTGTTGATGTGTGTAACAGCATCTATTGTGTGCTTGGTTCATTTCCTCCTAATTACACATCTGTGACTTTTTAAAAATTTCCCCATGGCTTGATCTAACTTTGTGAGTTTGTTTAAATTTGATTATCCATCTGTGAAGTAGATGACGTGGACGGTAGAGAAGAGGACTCCTTTTGTTGTGCCCGTGTTGTGAGACCTCTAAGCAAGACCACCACAGCCAATATCCGATGCAAGTACAAAGGGGTTTATTGATAGTAAGCAAGCCTGGACTTGGTCCACGTCCAACACACTGGCTAGCCAGGTGAAGGAGGACGGCCCTGAGCTCCCAGAGTGAAGGGTTTTTAAAGGGAAAAACCACAGGCTAGGGGGTACAAGCCTTTGCATTTCAGGGTCATACTTCAGTTAACAGGGACATTTAGCCAAGAGAAGAACTACAGAAGACAAAATACAGTTGGAGACTCTCCCAGTACTGTCGGAGACTTTGATGGATTAAGCCTTTGTTTGAGCTTCATGACTGTTTCTTGGCCAGCAGCCTACCCACCCTGGGTGGGGAGGGGTCACCTTGACCGGAGTATTAGCTGGGTGTTTATGTCTCTGGAACTTGGCTCAGCTTTTATCTTAGTATTGCTAGAAATGAAGTTTTCTTTAAAATGGAGTTTGTCTTGCTCTCACTTTCCCCAGCAATGGGTTCGAGTGCCACTGGGCTGGCGTTTTTCTTGGTGCTTGTCTTCTTTTTTTTTTTTTTTAATAGTTTATGAAATGAAATCTTTATTTATTTATTTTAAGATTTATTTATCTATTATGCATACAATGTTCTGCCTGCATGTATGTCTGCAGGCCAGAAGAGGGCACCAGATCTCATTACAGATTGTTGTGAGCCACCATGTGGTTGCTGAGAATCGAACTCAGGACCTCCGGAAGAGCAGTCAGTGCTCTTAACCTCTGAGCCATCTCTCCAGCCCGGTGCTTGTCTTCTTGAAGGAAAGAATTCACCATGAGGCACAGTTCAGGTGGTTCATTTAGCCATGTGAAGCAGAGAGATCTTGGGCTTGATGTTTTTATGATTATTTATGAGGTAGATGCCATATTCATAGAAGTCGGCTGATGTTTCACAAAGTGTTTGGGGGAGTGGGACTCAAAAACAGGGGTCTGCTTGGACACAGAGCCTTCCTAGTGCAGCCCCCGGGGAGCGCCTTAGTTCCTGACACTGTGGGAAGAAGCTGCCTGAGCTTCAAGGCTGTTCACCCTCCAGCGGGCACTAACAGCTCTCAGGATCCTGAGATCCTGCTGTTATCCCGAGATAACTGCCTGCTGCTTGTTCCGGAAGGGCTTTCAGATCTAAATACAGATACCACAGGGAGGTTCTTGACTCTTCACCCAAGATTGAGAGAGCAGTGACGGACCAAAGAAACCAGCCCCCTTAAATCTGGCTTAGTGAACCAATGACTTTGAGGCTACAAGCATCACCAAAGAAAAGTCTCCCGCCCCTCGGCTGTTAGCTCCATAAACTTGGGGAAAGGAGAGGAGAGGCCCTGTACTTCTTGTGGACCCTTCCCCTGCTTCCATGAGTGAATGTTAGTGGCCTGTGTCATGAGGATCTTGTGTAAATACTCAAGGAGGCAATGGTCATGTCAGGCCTGGAGAACCGAGCGATTTTATAAGGTTACACGTGAAGTTGAGTTGATCCATACTGAACAACTGTCTCGTGTGTTCTTGTTGCAGATAATCACCTCTCTGTGTCCCATGTATGGCAGCCGGTTTGGTTATGCCCTTTCCAATGGCACAGTTGGAGTTTATGACAAGACAGCCCGATACTGGAGAATTAAAGTTAGTACAGTTCAGCCCTCCACCTCCACCCCTACCCCGTTCAGGGACTGTATACTGAGAATTAAAGTTAGTGCAGTCCAGCCCTCCACCTCCACCCCCACCCTGCTCAGGGACTGTGTATCTCTGACACTGAGAGACTCCTTTACTAATTATTGGAATTCTTTTTCAGTCCAAAAACCATGCCATGAGCATTCATGCTTTTGACATTAACTCTGATGGCGTGTGTGAGCTGATAACTGGGTGGTCCAATGGAAAGGTAAGTTTATGTTAAGGAATGTGTGTGTGACTCTAGCATCTGCTTCTGGCATTGGCTGAGTGCCTTAGATAGAACCTAAGTCTGTCTTTCCAAGGTGGACGTGTCCTTTCAGCCTTGTAAACCATACTTAGGAGACAAATCTCCAGAGATCTTCTTTCTAAATCTCTTCTGTGAAGACATGAGAATCCATCCATCAGTACTACACTGTAGGTGTAGGCTAGTTTAAAAAAAGAAGTTAATAATCTAATAATGAGCTGTGTGCACAGAAACTTAGAATTTAACAGGAAGAATCATGTTAGGATGTTGATTTCCCACCTATAACTTCAAATAAAATCCTTTTGCTTTCTTTACTTTTTCAACTTCACATCAGAATTTCTTAGTGTTTTGGCAAGTGAAGGTTGTCTTGTTAGCTTCCAGATCTCCATGGGTACTGTTGTACTAACTCCTCTGTCAGTGTGGACTGCCTAGGCCATCAGCTGATTCCTGCCTCTTCCTCTGTGCTCTTCTTCACTGTTGGCCAGCGTCTCTGCCTTCCTTGGATGTCACTTAAAGATCAGTTCTCACTTGTCCTTGGCACTTGTAAGGGAAGACTTTGTCATCATCACTTACCCAGACATTTCACAGTTCATACGCTGATTATGTTTGCTCTGTTAGGCTGTGGTAACAACTGCCATTGTCTGGGTACCTTGTAAGTGGTGGGAATATATTTCCCCTTGTTCGGGGACTGGGGACTCTAACATTCAGGTGCAGTAGGTTTGGTGTCTGGGGAGGGTTGCTTCCTTGTAGGTGGCTGTCTTCTTACTGTTACCTCACACAGCAGAAGGAGCTGCAGGATCTCCCAGGGTAGGGAATGTTTTTAAAAATACTATTTATTTTTCTGTTTTTGAGATATGGTCCTGTTAATGTTGCCCAACCTGGCTTGGGAAACTGTACAACCCACACTGCCTTCAAACCTTCCTCTTAACAGCAGTTAAGATTCTAGGTGTGTACCCCCACACCTGGCTTTGGGGGCGTCTTATATGAACACTAATCCCACACATGAGGGTACCTTCCAGTGGCACCGTACTATCATCTTGCGTGAGGTTACAATGTATGAATTTTGGGGAGAAGCAAACATTAAGGTCCTAGCCAACCATATTCTTGGGGAACAGAAATTGTTATGATTGAGTCAAAAATTTGGAGTTACTACCAAGAGCCAGGCATAGTGGTATATGCTTATAATTCCCATGCTTAAGAGGTAGATGAAAGCCGGGCTGTGTTGGCACATGCCTTTAATCCCAGCACTTGGGAGGCAGAGGCCGGCAGATCTCTGTGAGTTCGAGGCCAGGCTGGTCTACAGAGTGAGATCCAGGACAGGCAACAAAACTACACAAAGAAACCCTGTCTCAAAAAACAAACACACAAACAAACAAACAAACAATCGAGGTAGATGAAGGAAGATCCTGAATTCAAGGCCAGCCTTGGCTACAGAATGAGACTGTCTCACTAAGCCAAGGATAAAAGGTACCCTCGATGACTGGACCTACAGTTTTATAGTAAAGGTTTTCAAACTAAGGATTTTTTTTATTGAATCTGTTGGAGAGTGTACAGTTATCCATCCTTGACAGAAATAATGAAGCAAAGGAAAATGCACAGATCCCGCTGCGCATGTCCATGTAAAGATACTAAATAAATGCTGCTAGTCCATTGACTTTGTCAAAGTCCATTACTGAGTTGGAGGGACACCTGCTCCTTCCATATCGGAGAAGCAAAAGCGTAGAGTGGTCACAGAAATAAATGGAGTCCTCCTTAGTTAGCAAAGGAGCACTCTTGTTTGCCACACATTGTGGAGCTGCTTGGTAGGCTCCACCGGAAAGAAGAGGTTCACTCAGCCTGAGCTAACGGGGTGGAGATGATGTTTGAGAGTTCTGGTGAAGCGCAGGCATGATGTAAATAAAGTTGTGGAGTTAGTGAATGGGATGTACTCCAGAGAAGGCTAGGCTGGGAGCCTGTGTATTTGGGTTGTAAAGTTTTGCCCAGAAGGATATTTCTGAGAAGATAAACGTAGGTACTAGCATTGGCTGCCTGGCCTTTGGTTAACACCTGCATCGTTATCTGGACCAGTCCTTTCACGTGAACGTCCTTCGTTAGTGTTTTTGAGATGTCTTTGCAAGTGATCAGCTGTCTGTTTTTGGGAAGAGCCCTAAGAAGTCCAAGGGGTTTTTGTGAGGAGAGGATAATGTTATTGAAAAGGTTGTATAGTTGTACTGTGCATGGTGGCACACACTCTTAATCCCAGCACTTGGGAGGCAGAGGCAGGAAGATCTCTGTGAGTTCAAGGCCAGCCTGGATTACATAGAGTTCCAGGACAGCCAGGGCCAGTGAGACTGTCTCAAAGAAAAGGTTACTAGAAGATAGAAGATTGGGATAATTTGATGTTGTTTAAATGTTAGGTGTAAATATATTTTTAAGTGTACAAATCGTAATGGTAGAGTTTAAAGAAATTATATGTATCTATTTAAGGGGGATCAAGTGTGCCATGGAACACTTGTCAAGATCAGAGGGCAGCTTGAAGGACTCCTTCAAGTTCACTCCTCCACCATGTGGGTCCTGGGGCCTGACTCAGGTGTTAGCGCCAGGTCATTGGTACCTCCCACTGAGCCATTTTGCCACAAAGATGTGATTCATATGTGAACCTTCTTTCGTCTTGAGATAGAGTCTTACTATATAACCCAGGCTTGCCTCAAACTGTATAGCCTTAGCTGGTCTTGAACTCAGGGCAGACTTGCAACGTCTTGATTGCTGGAGGTAGAGACGTACAGCAGCTTTTAGGGCTGGTGTTTATGTACACCTCTGTGCGTGTGTCTGCGGCCTGGCCTGTGCTGACAGCCCCAGGACTGTGCCCTCTGCCGTGCGGGCCCCGTTGGCACACTCGTTCTGTTATTGATCTCCATGTGAACCTGAACAGAACGGTAAAAAGCTTTCCTAAGATCTCATAAACGGCATGTGGCAGGGCGGAATCTGGGTCCGGGCAGGTGGGCCTGGGAGCACACGCCTTTTGTCCTGTGCCTCTCAGCGGACCTGTTTTTTCACAAGGAACATTGTGGGAAGGGCAACTTCTGTTGAAAGAAGTACATCTCTTTTGAGGACACTTTGGTCCCTCTGGCCCCAGCAACTGAGGATGTCTATAGGAGAAGCCACAGGCTTCATGGTATACTCTTAAAAAAAAAAAAAACAAAAAACAAAACGAGTGTGTGTGTGTGTGTGTGTGTGTGTGTGTGTGTGTGTGTGTGAGAGAGAGAGAGAGAGAGAGAGAGAGAGAGAGAGAGAGAGAGAGAGAATGTGTGAATGGCAAGGTCTTGCATAGTCCAGGCTGACCTCAAACATAAAATGTAGCTGAGGATGACCCTGTAGCTATCCTCCCAAGTGATAGGATTACGGGTGTGTGTCACCGTACCTGGCTGGACTAAGTATCCTGTAGAGTTAGCTTTCTTGTTGCTGTTGTTTTAAAACGGCAGCGTAAGTGACTTTGATGTTGTTTCATTTTCAGGTTGATGCTCGAAGTGACCGGACTGGAGAGGTCATATTTAAAGACAACTTTTCTTCTGCAATTGCTGGTGTGGTAGAGGGAGATTACCGGATGGATGGCCATGTGCAGTTAATCTGCTGCTCAGTGGATGGGGAAAGTAAATGGGGATAAGAAAAGTCCTTGAAAAGTCAAAATGTCGAAAGTAGACGTGGCTGTGCTTAGGGTGGTGTCCTCTGTTCAGTCCGAGGCTACCTGCCAGGCACAGCGGAGATGAAGGGGAACCTCCTGGACACGAGTGTAGAGCAGGACCTGATCCGAGAGCTGAGTCAGAAGAAGCAGACTCTGCTGCTGGAACTCCGCAACTACGAGGAGAACACCAAGGTAGGACTCCGCTGGGGGACAGAGTCTGCAATGCTGGGACTGGCCAGGATGATCCCCAAGTGTGGGGAGTGCAGGGTCAGTGCGGGCCCCCCTGACCTCCTGCAGAAGTGGAGATGATGGCCTCAGCCTTTTGGCCACTGCCAGAGTGAAGAGGCGTGAATGCTGGGCACCGTGGTACTCAGTGCAATCCAGTACTCAGAGGCTAAGAGGAGGCGCCTAAGGTCTAGCCTGGATTACATAGCCAGACCTTTTCAAAAAAACGGAGCAAGAAGGGCTGGAGAGATGGCTTAGCAGTTACTGTGTCTACTGGTCTTGCAGAGGACAGAGGTTTGGCTCCCGCCACCCACCGCAGGTGGCTCACAGCTGCCTGTAACTCCAGCTTTGGGAGATGCTGTACCCTCTCTGGACTCACCAGGCATTGCACTCACACATGCACAGTCCTCCCTGCCCCACACATGTTCACCTAGTTAAGATTAAAAATAAAATGTTTTTAAAAGGAGAAATAGAGATGAGAGGAAGAGACAGACACATTTGTAAAGGGCGTGATGAGGTGCAGTGGACTGGGGATAGGGACAAGGAATGGGAATTGCTCAGAGCCAGATACAGCAAAGGGGTGCCAGCTTGGTGGATGGATTTCAGAGGAGTCACGAGGTCGGATTGGAGGGGAGGGGAAGCCTGTTCTGAAGTGAATAGCCGTTGTACTTAACTTGGACTCTCTTCCCTGAGTGACGACTAAGCTGACATTGTGTTTTACAGGCAGAACTGAGCAGTCCCCTGAATGAGGCTGATGGGCAGAAAGGCATAATTCCAGCCAATACCAAGCTCCACACCGCCCTCTCGGTTAGCCTGGGGAGTGATGTACAGGATGCGCATGCGGAATTGCGCATCTCCACTTCCAATGGTAAGACACTACCTCGGCTGGTACTGCTAGGTGCCCGCGCTGCCTTGGAGTAGTTCCTAAAACGTTATTCCTTCTCTTCCAGATACCATCATCCGAGCAGTATTAATTTTTGCAGAGGGGATTTTTGTGGGTGAAAGCCATGTGGTTCACCCCAGCATTCACAACCTCTCTAGCTCCATCCGTGTCCCAGTTACACCTCCCAAAGATGTCCCTGTGGATCTGCACCTGAAAACCTTCGTGGGTTACAGAAGCAGGTGACCCTTTTTGCCACAGATCATTTCCATAGAGACTTATGAGGGCAAGATGGGTTGGTTGGCTGTGGCGATTACCCTCTGTGAGACCAGAGCAGCCACTGAAGATCTGCCTGCCACCAGTCAGGGTTTTCCCATGACCTTTTATTTTCCTAATTTGAATTCTTTCCAAAGAAAAAGGAGGTGTGTGAGTTTCCGATGGTTATTTAACAACATGTTTGAGTTCTTGGTGAAAGTCAGTGGTAGAGTTCATGCTTAGCACACTCGGGGGCCTGGGTTTGAGCCTCGGCACCACACGTGGAAGAATAATTTGATAATTATTTAAGTCTAGTTTGGCCACTAACACTCTGAGGGGTGGGAGACATTTATATGAGGTGCAGTGTTGAGAGGCTGGTGGGAGCCCTGCTGCACCTGGGCTGCATGCTGCATGCTGGGCACGGTGGTGCAGGCCTGCAGTCCCACTGAAGCAGGAACATCAGAAGTTCCCGGCCAGCCTGGACTACAAGAGAGTTCAAGGCCATGCTGAGCAACTTAGTGAGACCCTGTTTCATAAAAACAACATCAACAAAATCGGTTGATCAATAAAATTCAAAGGCTTTTTGTATTCTTTCAGGGTGTTGTAAAGCCCTGGAGCATGAGTGTATGTATATGTGGACAACTTAGATTATTTCTAAATCTCGGCCCCGTTCGTTGTCACAGAATTTTAACCCTCAAGTTTCCCTCTTCCTTCAGTGTAACCTTAGATATCAGTCGGTGGTGACCCAGGAGTGAGTTATTTTCTGGGCCCTTGCTTTGAAATAGCATTGTACTGAGTCAGGCATGGTGGTACATTGTAATCCTAGTACTCGGGAGGCAGAGGCGAGAGGACCAGGAGTTCAAGGCCAGCCTGGGCTACACGAGACCCTGTCTTAAAAACGTAGGGGGTGGGGAGTACAGACGTAACACTACACCAAACACTTCTCTTGTGTTCATTGGCTGGCTGTAGCACCCAGTTCCATGTATTTGAATTGACAAGACAGCTCCCCCGATTCACCATGTATGCGCTGACCAGTCCAGACGCGGCTAGCGAGCCTGCCAGTTACGTGAACTTTATCATTGCAGAGCGGGCACAGAGGGTGAGTGTTGTCTTTTCTTTCAGTTCAGAGTTGGAACATTAGAGTCCTTTCGATGTTCTTGGTGGAAGGGAGAAATGTGAAGGCCATGCTGGCAGCAGTGAACATGAACTATGTGGAGTTCGCCAAGAAGCTTTTAAGCTTCACTTACTTTATTATTAACAGGTGTGTGTGTGTGTGTGTGTGTGTGTGTGTGTGTGTGTATGATTGTGTGATACATGTGTGCATGCCATGCTGTGAGTGTGAGGGTCAGAGGGCAACACTGGCAGCTGGTTCTCTCCTTCCTCCTTCCTCCGTGGGTTCTAGGATTCAAACCCATGTCATCAGGCTGACATGGTTTACTGACTGAGTCATCTTGCTGACCCTGGCTAGTAACTTATAATAAAACATTACTAATTTTAGGTGTGGTGGCACAGGCCTGTCTATACTCCCAGAACTTCAGAGGCAAGAGGGTTATGAGTTGAGAACAGCCTGGCTTACGTCATAAATTCCAGGCAGCCTGGACTGTATAGTAAGACCCTGTCTCAAAAAACAGAACAAAACTCATAATTCACTGAAATTTTTCTTCTTTGAACTTTGAAAGTTACACACACATGTATACACACACATGTACACATGTGTACACACACACACACACACACACACACACACACACACACACCTTAATTAGAACTGAATTCTTCCTGTTCTTAATTCCCCCCTTTCTTTTGTTATGGAATTAGTCGTCTTGACTTAGTGTTTCAAGAGAAGCCCAGGATGAAGTGGAGAGAGAGAGAGAGGTCTAGGGTAGCACTGTGCGCCTGCATTCCCAGCGCCTTGCAAGATGAAGCTAGAAAGATCACCTGAGTTCCTGACCAGCCTGGGCTGCATAGGAAACATCTTGGGGGAGGGGAGGGAAAGAGTAGGATTTGGAGGTGGGGGCGGTTTGGGTTTTTTAGCTTAAGTGCTACCTTAACTTCATTTTCAGTGATTTGAGGACTTCCCCTCACTTTCAGTTTCCTTATCTATAAGGGGAGGAGCCTGGAAGAGTCCATGACTGGTGTCAAAGGCCTTATAGCCTTAACATGTGTGGCAGTGGAGCGTACTTTGATTGGGTGTCAGAACTCTTCTTTTCCTTCTTATTAAGTCAGTACTTGCTTGTCTTTTTCCTGTCCAACCCTGCGCCCATGACTTTCCCATAATTCCTGGGGAGGTGCAGGAAGAGGAAGCTGCAGGGCAGAGGAGGCCTGGGAGGAAGAATTGTGGGAGCTGGAGGTGGAGACAGCTGCTTCGCATTGCAAAGAGGAGAAAGGCCACCAGTAGGCAAAAGGCCACCCCATGGCCTCTGAGAGGGCAAAGCCCAGAGTCACACACCAGAGGAGCTGGTGCTTCAGGGAAGGTTTCCCCACACAGTCCCAGCCCCAGCCCCAGCCGCCACCACAGCTCTGGCAGCCCAGCCCCAATGAACTCGGCTGCTGTGCCGATGTCCCCTGAAATGGCAGCTGGTGTGGGAGCTGCAGCTGGGGACGAGTCAGTTCAGGAGATACGGGCTGCTGGGCTGCCGGCCCATCAGTCAGTGTCTCCGGTTGTTGGTTCAACACAAGTGCAGACGGTGGTCGGCTCCTGACCAAGGAGCAGGTGGAGCACAGGTTGGAGCAGACCTGCATTTTGAGGGGTGAGCAATGGCAGGAAAGCCGCTCCCAGGGCAGAGAAGACGGTGGGAATGTCGTAAAGAACTCTATGTAGATTTCAGACCACTGGGCAGGCCCTTCTAGATGGCCTCCTGAGTGAGTCTTGCCTGGAAGGCGACTGCAAACCACTGTGAAGTAGTAACACCAGAATTATGTGCAGATAACTTCTGTCTGAGTGTGCGCATGTACACTTAATCAGAAACAATGGCACAGTAAAATGGAGCGCCCTGTGCAGACAGTCCTGTCCACCTACAAAAAGCTTCCAGATCAACAGAAATAGCACCTACTGCAAGTGCCGCACAGTTGTGCCAGCTGTGGGACCAGCTCTAGTTATGAGTGTTGCTGAAGATCAGGGGTTAGGGAGAGGGGAGTATGATTCACATGTACTTGACCTGTGTGTGTGGGGGGGGGGAGGTGAAGTCTAATTTTTTTTTTAAACCAAGCAGTAAAACTAGAGAAAGGAATTCCTTCCACGGTGACTGTACTTTAAAAACTGAAGTGTGCTTTGTTCTGTTCATTTCTAAGATGGTCATGTGGCTCAACCAGAACTTTCTGTTGCCAGAAGACACTAACATTCAGAATGCCCCATTTCAAGTCTGTTTCACATCCTTACGCAATGGTGGCCAGCTCTACATAAAAATAAAATCAAGTGGCGAGGTAATGTATGGTGCCGTGGAGTTCTACTGTGTGTGCAAAGTGAAACGTACCATCAAGATCACAAAGCAGGTTTTCCAGCCTGGTGTCAGCGCCATCGTAGACACTGGGGTTCACTCTGGAAGAGAGGGTTCCGCCTCGTTCTTTCCTCTCATTCCTTCCGTGTGTAATTTGGTGAGGGTTGGTATCTTCCTTCATGTTACCGTGACAAAATCCCCTGGCGAAAGCAACAGAGGAGAAAGCTTTGTTTGAGCGTTAGTTCCAGGCCACAGGCCACTGTTGTTGTTGGGTGGCAGGAGCTGGAGACAGCTGGCCACATTTGGGTCAAGTTGACAGTTAAAAATGACCATGAGGAGCAGGGTGTGCTGGCTCAGGAGGCAGAGGCAGGTGGATCTCTGTGAGTTCAAGCCTGAGCTGTCTCAAACAATAACACCAACAAAAACCAAAAGTAAAAAAGTAACCGTGATGGCTGGGAGTGTAGAGGGTACAATTCTGTAAGGTCTAGAGAATGATCTGTTATAGCCATGATGGCCATGCTTTTAACTTTTATTTTTATTTTGAATGAGTAAATTTACTGAGTATATTGCGAGCAGAAGTGAGAGGATCAGTAGCGGGCAGCAGAGACTGTAGTAGCCAATAGACAGCAAAACATCTTCAGATCAGGAGTTGACAGCATCCCACAGAGATGACTGGGGTAGCCTCACTGAGAGAGCAAACCAAGGTAGCGCCGTCAGAGTTACACACCGTCCAGCAGACATCCACTGGAGAAACTGAGGCAGTCAGTTGACGTTCCCGACTGAGCTTCCCCTCCATGACTGAGCTGTGCGTTGTGGAACTTCCAGCTTCCATTCCCACTGCGGGCCTTTTTCTATCATGAGAGAAAAATGTCAGAGATCACTTACCATCCAGCTGTTCTCAAGGACACCATGTTTTTCCTGTTGGGCTGTTTGCTGTGTTTCTTTCTCCTGGTGACAAAGCCAGATGCTGTGATCTGACCTGTAGTCCCAGCTACCTGGGTGGTTAGCTTTGAATGACACTTGGCACGAAATCATTTTCATTGTTTGCCTAATGTTGCCTTTAGTTGATAAGGGTAGAAGAGTGACCTTTTAGCCAGCTGCAAGCAATAATGACTGTGGTTTATAATTTCCTAAAAGGAGCAGCCTCACTTCATCACTGCACATAAACACTTTCTCAAGAACTGTGTGTGGGTGGTGGTGGTGCACACCTTTAATCCCAGCACTCGGGAGGGAGAGGCAGGTGGATCTTTGTGAGTTTGAGGCCAGCCTGGGCTACAGAGTGAGATCCAGGACAGTAGGCTACACAGAAAGACCCTGTCTTTAAAACAACAACAACAACAACAACAACAACAACAACAAAAACCAAACAAACAAAAAACAAATCCAAACAAACACCCCCCCCCAGTAAAAAACCCCAAAACCAAAAAATCAACAGTAACAACAAAAGAATTGTGTGGACCATGGAGAAAGTTGGGTGCTATTTCTCATCTGTCTGTGAAGATGCTAAATTTGCCCATTTTTCTCTGGGTAGATCACTGTCAATACTGATGATATTGATCTGGCTGGTGATATCATCCAGTCGATGGCATCTTTTTTTGCTATTGAAGACCTTCAGGTAGAAGCAGATTTCCCTGTCTACTTCGAGGAATTACGAAAAGTGCTGGTGAAGGTGAGATCATGACAGCCTCAGAGCTGAAGTATTTCTCTTAGAAAATGAGTAAAGATGTGCATGTATAATGCATGTATAACTGCATGTGTATAGGCTATATAATAATCATGGTCTAAAGAACTTTGTAAAACCTTAGATGAGCATTGGTGAGTTCCTTAAGGGACTTTTGCAAAAGTGGTTACCTCTTCAGCCCCAGTGTTTCCTGGTTCCAGAGGATGCTCTTTCAAGCACAAATCACATCATTACTTTCTCTCCATCTAATCTGCTGTTTCCACTTTGGTCTTGAGATCATTCCTTTCCAAAAGCCCAAATTCAAAATTATAAAAAGAAAATAAGGCTTATGATCCGCTGCAGTGTAAAGCGACACTCTTGGGGCAGGCAGGGGCTGTGTTGGAGCACTTGCTGCCCAAGGTTCAGTTTGTAGTATTACACTGCCCCTCCCAAGGTAAGACCCTCCCAGAAGCCAGAATCCCACTGTCATCATCATGAATCACTAAAACCTTATGTTGCTTGGACTCTTGATGCTGACACAGGAGGTCTAACCTGGGGTGTCATCACTGAAGGTAGTGTAGACTGTTTGTTTAAAGGAGGTGAATGTAGGGTACTTAAGATGGTATGGCTGAGTAGGAGGGGCTCTGTATATGGCAGGCAGTGTCTTCTCAGTCCTCTAGGCTTTCCAGAGGTTTGGGAATCTTGTTAATTTCTGAGTGTTCTTGGTCTCCAGGTGGACGAGTATCATTCAGTGCATCAAAAGCTCAGTGCTGACATGGCTGATAATTCTAATCTCATCCGAAGTTTGCTGGTCAGAGCTGAGGATGCTCGTCTGATGCGGGACATGTGAGTATTTACCATAGCTGGGATTGATAGACCCCAGACCCCAGACCCAGGGTACTGCCTTCTCGAGTGGGCGCCCCAAGAACCCAGACTCTGGTCCAGTTGATGCAAACAGCAAGAGGTTTATTGATGCGGCTGTACAGTTGGGCCACTCCTGTCCTGAGAGCAAGAGTCGCATCCTACTGCAGCCACACAGGTACTTTTAAAGGAAAAACCCACAAAAGCCACAAGATTACAATTCCCATACAATTTCATTTCGATTGATTTATGTCTAGAGGCTAATTTCACAAGATCATGGTCTGATCAAAAAGTGGGTACAGTCACGTCCGCATGCACATTCTTCCCGAAACCTCAAGGAGGGTATCAGGGTGGGAGTGAAAGCTACACAAAGGTCACAGTGGTCCTTCCTGGAACACTTGCAATTATCCCAGTCGCATCTCTTAATAGAAATCTCTTTACATTGTTACATTGTGGCAGGGGTAGATGAGTCAGTTTGCCCTTGGTACTAGCTTTTTAGTTCCTCATTCTCCTGGGGCTTGGGGGTGTGTGTAAGCCTGAAGGGTTAGGGTCTATCAGGATAAATGCACAGTGAAACAAGTGAGCGATAAGGAGTAGGAACTCTGAGATGCTGCTGGGTGGAGTCTACATTGATTTGGTTACTGTGGAAAATAAGTTGGCATTATTGGTAAAACAGAACACGTACTCTCTGACCCAGCAATTTTGCTTTCAGTGTAAGGCGTAGAGAAATCTATGCTCATTATAGCATGCATATTTACACAATATTCATAAAGACATTTTTATAAGAATCCTGTATTGTCTGCTTCCCATTGCTATAATAAAATGCCTAAGACTGAATAAGGTATAAAGAAAAATGGTTCATTTAGGTTTTGGAGGCACAAAGTCCAAATAACGCTGCACTGGTCCTGGTGAGGGCCTTCCTGACTGTATTGCCCAGTGCTGGATGGCATCATGGCAGGAGTACATGCAAGAGCAAGACATTGCATAGCAACACTGGAAGCCAGACAGACTCATCTTTCTCTTTTATAGCAGTTCTCTTGAGAAAACTGAGATCCAGTGATATCCAATGAGACCTTCTTAATCCTTTTCAAAGGCAGAACCCTTAGTGACCTAATGACCTTATACTATACTGTTTAAAAGATCCTACTACCTCTTAATATTAACACACCGAGGACCTTTGGAGGGCACACTTAAACTGTATCAAAATCATAGCAGATCTCTATAGCAAGAAATCCAGGAGAGTCTGCTTAAGAGTTATAAGGAATTTATTAGGATATAAATCAGAAAAGACAACTCACTAAACAATAGGGGAATCACCACAGGGTTCTGGAAGGCTAAGGTCCTGTCCCACGCTGCTCTTGCCACGTGAGCCATCTGCACCATCCAAGTCCAAAGGGGAGAGAAGAGCTCGGCCTGGCCTATGTGCTCGTGCTCGTCTCTCTCTCTCTCTTACACACACACACACACACACACACACACACACACACACACACACACACACACGGTGCTAGCCTTTTAAAGATCCTGACCTCAATTCTTCTGGATAGTAACCAGCCTCACACTCAGTCCTCCTGCCTTGGACCTCCCGCGTGCAGGGGTGGGGATGGGGTGTATGTGTGACTACAGGTCCTGCGGGCTTCATCCTCCTTGGTCACTTGCTCTGTGCAACTTTGGTGATTCTAATTATGGAGAAAAAGTATTACTAGTTTTAGATTTATTAATTTTGGAAGTGACATTAAAATGGTGTTACATTAGCCAGGAATACAGTACAGGGTAGGATGGCTTTTTATTTGTTCCAGTCCTGTTTGTCTCTCAGGAGTGCTCTGAGGCTTCCTTCGTTTGGTATCAGCTACTTCAAGGTTTTTTAGTCTTGTCTCTAAAACCTGTTCTTGTGCCGGGCAGTGGGCCACGAGGTGGTGGTGGCGCACGCCTTTAATCCCAGCACTTGGAAGGCAGAGGCAGGCGGAGCTCTGAGTTCGAGGCCAGCCTGTTCTACAGAGTGAGTTTCAGCACAGATTGGGCTACACAGAGAAACCTTGTGTCAAGAAGCTAAAAACCAAAACAATAACAACAAATTGTCTTGTAGCCATTTTTTCCATGTTAAGTTTGAGCCTAAGTATTATCTATTCTTTATTATAAATAGTAGCTTTGTTTTACATTGCATTTTCTATAATTATAGTTTTCTGTGTTAATGCACAATTTATTTTATAAAATGCTACTTAAGAATTTCCAGATGTGACCGGTAGTGCACACCTTTAATTCAGGAGGCAGAAGCAGGTGGACTGAGTTTGAGGCCAGCCTGGTCTACAGAGCAAGTTCCAGGACAGCCAGGGATACACAGAGAAACCCTGTCTTGAAAAACAAAAACAAACAGAAAAAAGAATTTCCAGATGTGTCCTGTAATGGAAGTAGAGTTTTGCTTTTGATAGCCAACTACATCTGGGTCTCTAGCTCATGCTTTTGTTTCTCTGACACTGATATCCTTAGCATTTGGTTTGCACAGGTGGAGTTCTGGAGGAATGAAGTGTGCACAAGTCTCCATGTTCTCAGAATCGTTTGTGCCTCCCTTGCAGATTCTGTCTGTCTCTGTCTCTCTCTCACACACATACACACACTCACACACATACATGTGCATTTTAATTTATGTAAATATAGTTGATATATAACTTGTAATATGCATATAGAAGTCAGTTCACAGAAACTTCCCTGATTACTGCTAAGATCAGCGTGTGGGACGTTTATTCCTTTGGGTTTCTGTTTCGATACCTCTTCCTTCCTCGTCCCCAGGGTCCATTTCTTACCCTGCAGTTTTACCCTTTCCTCATACCATGTAACCTTTTCAGTTGGGCTTTTTTCCACTTACCATCGTGCCTTTGAGGTTTATCCATGTTGTTGCATGTGTCAGCAGTTTTTTTCCTTCTTTATTGCTTACTACTGTGCCACACAGAGACATGTGGTGGTCAGTTTACCTCTTCCCCAGGGGGTGGATATCAGTGTTCCCTAACTTTGGTGGTTACATTTTTCATACAGGGTTTTTATAGACATGCCTCTCCCCCCACACCCCCCACCCCACCCCGAGACAGGGTTTCTCTATGTAGCCCTGGCTGTCCTGGAACTCACTCTGTAGACCAGGCTGGCCTTGAACTCAGTGATTCGCCTGACTCCACTGGGATTAAAGGGTGCACCACCTCCACCTGGTTTAGACATGCATTTTACTTCTCTTGGAATAAGACTGCTGGTTTATATAGTAAGTATGTAGCAAGATGAGAAAAAGAACTGAAGAGTTTTTTTTTTCCTTAAAAACTAAAGCTGCATATGTTATAAGAAGATGCCACATTTGCAGAGAAAGAACCATTTGTACTCATCACTCATGAGTTTCAGTTCAGCATTTTTACTTAAATCATTTTCATTGTGTTTAGGAATATTTTGTGTGTTTTAAACTTTTCTTTTACATTCATTTACTTTGTGTGTGTGCATGCTACTGTGCATTGTGTAGAGGTCAGAGGACAACTTGCAAGAGCTGTTTCTTGTGGGTTCTGGGGATTGAACTCAAATTATCAGGCTTGGTAACAAGGACCCTTATCCACCGAATCACCTCTTTGGCCCATGTTTTTTTTTAAACTTTATAAAATATGAAGCTGAGTCTGTTCTCTAGAAATATTTTATTAATAAGCCTCTTTATCTAATAAATTACTAAATTTGAAACCTAAAGAATACCAGCCAAGCAGGGATAGGCTTCTAAATCTAAACAAGTCATAGCCCAATTACTCAGAATGCTCTCTTGTTTTCTATTTATCTGGAAGAAAAAGGCTTTTTTTTTGTTTTTGTTTTTATTTTTTGAGATAGGGTTTCTCTGTGTAGCTTTGTGCCTTTCCTGGAACTCACTTTGTAGACCAGGCTAACCTTGAACTCACAGAGAGCCACCTGGCTCTGCCTCCTGAGTGCTGGGATTAAAGGCGTGCGCCACCACTGCCCGGTGAAAAATGCTATTTTGATGGGAACTTTTGGATGTTTTCAAAGCAAACTTCAGTAATTATTCTATGAAGATACAACTAAAAATGTATTTTTCCTTCCTTCCCTCTCTTCTTTTGAGACAGCATCTCATTGGTGGCCCAGGCTGGCTTTGAATTTATAATCCTCTTGCCTCAGCCTGGCAAGTGCTGGGATTAACAGATGTGTGTCATCATGCCTAGCTGTTTCCTTTCTTAATGTGACTAAAAAGTCTGTTAAATGTTAATGGTAGGTTTCTGTTGATTTACACAGGAAAACAATGAAGAATCGTTATATGGAACTCTATGACCTTAATAAAGATTTGCTAAACGGCTATAAGATTCGATGTAACAACCACACAGAACTGCTAGGAAACCTGAAGGCAGTGAACCAAGCGATCCAAAGAGCAGGCCGCCTCCGTGGTGAGTCTGTCCCTGGCACCGGGGTTTGTCCGCTCTGTTTTGAAAGATGAGGATTGTGGAGGCTGTGGCTGCATTGTAGAAACTCGCAGGGGGTCCTAAAGCAGCCTGCCTTCAACACGCCATAACGGCTGCACCTGGCCTTCTCTCACTCAGACCCAGGGATTTAGTTTTGTCCAGACAGATTTTTTTTTTAAAAAAAATAAAGTCTTGTGGGGCACACCTTTAATCCCAGTGCTTAGGAAGTAGAAGCAGGCAGATCTCTTGTGAGTTCGAGACCAGCCTGGTCCACGAAGTGAGTTTAGGAAAGCCAGAGCTGTTACCCAGAGAAACCCTGTCTCGAAAAACAAAAACAAAAAAAAAAAAAAAGGAAATGAAACCAAAAGAAACCAAGCCCTAAATTCCTTTTCTAAGGTCTTGCTGTAGCTGCTCAAGTTGTGGTTCCCAGCATGTGGTGGCAGCCCCTCTGACCCTTTCACGGGGGTCGCGTATCAGATGTTTACATTACAATTCATAGCAGCAGCAGGATTACAGTTATGAAGTAGGAAATCAATAATTTTATGGTTGGGGCTCACCACAGCACGAGGAACTGTTTTAAAGAGCGCAGCATTAGCAAGGTTGAGAACCACTGTTCTAAAGGGAAAGTTAGTGTTCATTGACTGGGAGCCATAGAGCCTAGTGTGGGATCAGCGGACGAACTACCGAGCCCTGGGTTTCCTGGGGCAAAGCACCCGAGGAAATGGACTCTTACGTGTCAAGGCTCAGTAGTCCACGGGACAGCGTAGGGGTTTGCAAAACCCGTGCAGCTTGCAGGCTCTTTTCTCTCATTATATTGGTGATTCTTTTGGGTGGTTTTTATTTTTTTATTTTTATTTTTTTCCAAGACAGGATTTCTCTGTGTAGCTTTACGTCTTTTCTGGAACTCGCTTTGGAGACTAGGATGGCCTCAAACTCACAGAGATCCACCTGGCTCTGCTTCCCGAGTGCTGGGATTAAAGGCAGTTTTTAGTTTTACTGTGTCGGTCACACATGCAATAACTGTAGTTTTCCCGGGAAATTCTGTTCTTTCTCAAATATTTTCTCCTAAGATTCATCAGGGGACTATTGCTTCTCAAGTCTCTTATCTGGAATTACTAACTACAACTCTCAATCCTGGGAACTTTGCTGACTCAACAGAGATAATTAGGTACATGTGAGAAAACAACACTTGAACCATTAACCATGTCTCACAGTTCTGGAAAGGAGAGTAAGGCATACATACACAGAATAAGGAAAAAAGCCTCAGGAGTACATTTGTGCCAACTGTTGAGAGAAAGTTCCCTGGGCACCAAGCATATGGAGTCAATGATAGGATCTAATATGATCCACTGAGAAAAATGCAATGTAAAATATGTAAAATCTTTACCATACACAGGAGCTTATATTGGTATGGTATAGTAGGATGGAAAAGAGTGCTTTGTCAAAGTCTGCCTTTTGCAGAGAGATTGAGACATGGGATCCTCTTGCAGAAAAGGGAACTCTGTAAAAGCATACCTTGCAGACATGAAAGAATTGTCTGGGTTTGAATATTGTTGTCCTTAAAGCACTGTGCCCGTGTCTATTACTTTGTAACATTGTAACCACAAGTAGCTGCCAGCTGACATACGTGCTGTGAGAGCAGGATGTGTCTGGCTCAATATTTAGTTAAGCTGTAAAAATGCTGAACTCTCTGACTAGAATAAGATTATGTAAGGGATGGGAAGGTGTATTTGGGGAAGCACAAAGGGGAACAATGGGGGCTCTCATATTGATTACAATGTATTTCTTAAAAGTCAAAAATAGGAGCCAAGCCGGGCAGTAGTGGTGCACACCATTAATCCCAGCACTCAGGAGGCAGAGGCAGGTGGATCTCTATGAGTTCGAGGCCAGCCTGGTCTACAGAGCAAGATCCAGGACAGGCACCAAAACTACACAGAGAAACCCTATCTCAAAAAACAAAAACAAAAACATCAACAAAAGAGCCAATAATAAAGCTGTTCATGTAACCCGGTAGAAAAACTTTGTTAAAGTATAAATAAAGACACTGGGAGCCACTTGAGTGCGATCCACTTGGTGATCAGAATTTTTCCTTGAGCCGTCATCCCTTCCCTGCCTCAGGACCTGAACCTGAGCCAAGGCTGGACCCCAGCAGTTTATAACCCAAAGGAAGTAAATAGCAAAAAAAACAAACAAACAAACAAACAAAAAAAAAAACCTGACTGAAAATTAAGGAGGCAAGGGTCCAGTTTGGAAGTGCAGCGAACAGGCCAAACCACAGGAGGCAGAAACACAGCCAGAGAGCCGCTGCTGCTGTTCTGAATCAGTGCCTCACCCTCTCAAGTCGTCCTTGCTGGGAGTGGGAGAGCTGTGATTCATCTCTGCAGACTTGCTTTGATGATGGCTTGAGATGATGATCTCAGTTCTCTAAATTCTGTCTTTTCTAGGAGGTAACAAGTGAGTAATTCATGTAACTCTTTTCCTACCTTGGTTTTATGCTGTTTTCAAACTGGCCTTTAATGTCTTTCTTTTTTCTTCCCTGGTTGAGATGGGGTCTCACTATGTAGCTCTGGCTGTCCTGGAACTCGATCTGTAGACCAGGCTGGCCTCAAACTCAGAGATCTGTCTGCCTCTGCTTCCCAAGTGCTAGGGTGAAAGGTATGAGCCACTATGCCTGGCTTAACTTTTAATTTCCCTTTTGGGACACACTGACCAGATTTTTTTTTTTTTACACAGTTGGAAAGCCAAAGAACCAGGTGATCAATGCTTGTCGGGATGCCATTCGAAGCAACAATATCAACACACTCTTCAGAATCATGCGGGTGGGGACTGCTCCTTCATAGGAGAGCAAGACCAAGGAAGGAAGCGCCTGCAGAGGTTTATGTCCAGAAATCCAGGCCGATTTGCTCCCAGTCGCATCCTGGTGAGTCCAGGCTGCTGGGAATGAAAACCGTGGTGACTTATAATGAAAGGCAGGTGTTCCATCTGACAGTCGGTCTCCTTTCTTTTGATATCCATAGTAAGGTTGCTGATTTGTGAAATAGTGTGACTACCTTACAATATCAGGGTGTCAGAGTTTAGCTTGTTCTTATATAAAGTTAGTGTATGAGTTTATCTCCTTCCCCCTTGAAATTGTAAGTGAATTTTAAAATTTGAAATGAAGTATTTACTTTTTCATTAAAAATAAAAGATACTGGTCCTTGTTGTTGATTATAAATTACCACCATAACAGAAATGCACAAAACATCTTTATTTTGTGGGGAAAAACAAAAATACAGACATTCAAAATTTTTAATCATCCAAAGGTGTGTGTAAACAAATTTATATTAAGGAAAACAAATTTCAAGGCGGTCTGTCAGTTGGGGTAGCATTAGTTGGAATACAGATCTCCAAAGGCATCACTGGCTGCAGCTTTTCATTCATAAGGACCTGAGAGAGACTTGCTTAAGGAACCACTCAGGCAACTATTTCATTCCTGTATGGAGTGGTAGCCTTTATCACTTGCTTGGAGCCCTGCCTGCAAGGCTGCCCCAGGACCTTGTGTTTGTCTCTACCCAAGGAGAAAGGGAAGAGAGTACAAAGAGGAGTCATGCTTCCTAACAGTGCAGGGTAGACGCAGTGACACACTCAAAGTGGTTATCACAGGACGAGATTGCAGTTGACCATTGTGTTTTTCAACATAGTTTGAATTTCTCAACAGTGAACATGCATATTTATATAATCTGAAAGGATAGAAAGCAGTTATCTTTGGAGGGAAGTCCACCTTGAGGAAAAAGGAGTTACAGGAACTGGAAGTTCACAGCTGGACACAGAGGTGTACTTCTGTAATATTAGCAGTTGGAGGATAGGGTATACACAGAGACCCTTCTCAAAACACCAATAAATAAGAAAGCAAAGTAAAAGGAACTAGAGGCTCACTATTAAGAACTAAAAGAGACATGCCACTGTCACACAGAAACTGCATAGCGTTGATGGAGAGGAGGTGCTAAGAGTCCACATTCCTCTTTTGTCCTCTGCCCAAAGCAGCAATCAGTTAGGACCAAGAATGGAGCAGAGTTCATGGGGTGAGCAAGTTCATTGTGCAAATACGACCGACCGTGTACTTGAACAAACAAGGCGGAAGCTTTCAGGCTTCCAATGTGTACACGTTAAAAATACTCTCTATATTCAATAGCCTTAGTTTACATAATAGAACTTCTTTATTGTAAACTATAATTTTTATAACTTTGACTTATAACAATGCTTCACGTTGTATAACTGTACAAAAATATTTCCTTCAAGTTATTTTCAAATTTTTAAAAAAACTTTCTGAAATTTTTGTTAAAAACTAAGACACACGCACACTGGCTCAGGCCCTCACACTTAGGATTAGCATCATCATCATCATCATCATCATCACTGCCTTTCCCTTGTGTGTTCTGTTCTACTGTGGTCTTCAGGGGAAGTAATGCCTTCCTCTGGAACACCCTTGACGGATCTGCCTGAGGCCACGTGGGAGGTAGCGCCTTAACAGCAGTGTACCCTGAGCAGCTAACGTGTGGTGGGCACACAGTGGCGGCTGCTACCGACCGTTCCATGCACAGCTGCATGCGCTGTCCTCTCATGCAGCGGCAGCACAGGTGGCCTGTTCATCACCATGACCATGCGCGATTTCGAGTATGCAGACTTAGGGGCTCACTGTCATATGCCATTGATCTCAATGAAACACCAATAACGTGGCACGTGACAAGTGAAAAGAAGCAACTGCAGGTCCTACTGTTCTTGCAGGCCAGGAGGCTCTGCAAAAACAGAGGGACCCTTCAGGATTCTTTCTGTTCAGGCATTTCAACTCAGGCTTGTAAAGATCCTGTTGTGCCGACAGACCATAAGCATATGGGGATGAAGGGGAGAGTGTAAGATTCAGCCACGGGTCTCCAGAACAGGAAAAGCTAGGTGGTGTTGAATAGTGCTAAGAGATACATGCTTTGGCTCACAGAACACTTTCATTATCTAACACTTTCCCCGGGGTCTTCCTGGAGTTAATCCACTGACAAAATGTTAGCTAAACTCATTCTTTCTCCCCCACTCATGAGAACACACCAAAAACTAAGGAGTTGGATGTAGTAGTACATCGCTGTAATCCTGCCATGTGAGGCAGGAGGACCTTGAGTTTAAGGTCAGTTTGGCCTGCAGAGTTGAGTACCCAGTTCAGGAAAAAACAAAAACAAAAACAAGAATGACTGGAGGTATATAGCAAGTTCTGGGTCTGAGTCCCACACCCTAGACAGAGACAGAGATGGGGGTTGGGAGGAAGAGGGAGGGCAGAGAGCGCGCCTGCCTTTAGTCTGCAGCAATTCAGAAAGGGCAAGCTTCAGAATTAACCCGCAGCAACAAAGTATTGGTAGTACCGCTTGAGCACAATGTGGTTTATAATGCTATGGAGTCCAACACAGTATACATGGACAATGCCTATCACCTCTGGCATGAGAAACTAGATCTGGATAGTCTTTGGTTTTGTTTTTTTGAAACAGGACTTGCTATGTAGCCCTAGCTGTCCAGGAACTCACTCTGTAGACCAGGCTAGCCTCAAACTCAGAGATCTGCCTGCCTCTGCCTCCCAAGTGCTGGGATAAAGACATGGGCCACCACTCCAGCTCTTTGTTTTTGAGATAGGATCTACTATTGCCCAGATTGGCCTTGAACTCACTGTGTAGCTGAGGATAGTCTTGACTTCTTGATCTTCTTGCCTCTACCTCCTGGTCCAATTAAAGTTGTCTGGATATTCTCATCTCATTATTTAAAAATTACTTTGTTTTATGATTAATATCAGAACACCTAAAAACTTGTAAGTATCCATTAGGCTACAGCTATGAGTGTTAAATGTGTTTTACTCAATGGGGCAAAGAAAACAAACTGAAGCCCATCAATGTAAAAGACAGATGATGTAGTGGGAGCTGTTTGAGCCATGCCCTGAAGCACTGCCCCTAGTGAGGTAGCAGGTAACTGGTACACCTGCCTATGACCTTGAGGTACATGCCCCTGGGGCATGGCCGCTCTGTGTGTGTTTGTGTGTGTTACCTTTAAGACCTGGGATGCTTGTACTTGGCTCTCTCTTCACTACCTCATGGTTTTGGATGCTGGGACAGACCAGGGCAAAGCTCTCCAGAGAACAGCATTGGACCGTGCCTCACCCTTCCAGGATCTTGCGACAAATTCCTTTATTCTGTCTTGTGAGTTAACCCCCAAATAAATTCCTTTGATCATTAAGCAGACTCCATGGATTGCTAGCAATATAATCCCAATAAGATGGTATTTGGATGGAGTTTTATTTAAGACATGAAAAAGAAGTGTGAAGGAGAAATTTAAAGGTCCAGTGCTTTTCTATTAATAAGTAAAGTCCACACTGACACCTGCAAGGATGGTTAGAAATGGAGAAAGCAGCAGACAGACACGGGGTGGGATGGGGCAAGAACATCTGGCAGCCATTGTGCGTACCCCACAGTGGGAAGAGCTGTGTCACAGCCCCTGGGGCAGAGCAGGAGAAAGAATGGAAGGAAATGAAGGCTTCTTGTAATTCTGACTCAGCCTCTTAGCGCTAGCCTTTCAAAAGGAAGAAGGAAAAGGCAACAAGCTTACACCTGGCCAGCAGCATGTAGGAACAGTCACTGCAGGCTAGACTCACAGAAGCCACAGCTCCAGGTCTGGAAGGCACAGACCAGTGCTTCTCCACCTTCCTAGTGCTGCAACCCCTTAACACAGTCCTCATGTTGTGCTGACCCCCAACCATTAAGTTATTTTTGTTGCTACTTCATAACTGTAATTTTGCTACTGTTATGAATTGTAATGTAAACATCTGATATGCAGGATATCTGACATGTGACCTCTGTGAAAGGGTTGCGATCCGCCGCAGTAGACACTTGAGAGTAAATAAGTAGGGCAGTAAGCAGCCTGTCTTCTTTCTCAGCCACATATTTCCCAGGGCCACGTTAGTTTTCAGCCACACCTTTGCCAAGCCCCACTACCCATCTGAGTCTACAACCTGAGAGTCAGGGTGGAACTCGGCCCACGGTGGGGAGCAGTGTCATGACTGAAAGTGAGCCACAGCGCTCAGACTCAACATGAACAGGGTTATACACGTTTCTACAACCACATATGAGTGAAAAAGAAATCACTGGGAACGCTGATAAACCTTGAGGGCTCTGTGCTAAGTGAAACAAGCCAAGTATGAAGGGATAAATACTGTGTGATTCACTTAAGAGGCAAAGAGTCAAATTAATAGAGAAGAGGCAGTAGCCAGTGAGACTATTAAAAGGGCATGGAATTTCACTTTGGGGAGACAGAAAACATTTGGATATGGATGGCAATGATGGATGGTCTGGAGCACTGTCAGTGTGCTCAACTCCACAGATGTATATATACATACATACAAGAACTGGTGGCCCTGGTGGCTCATTCCTATAATTCCAGCATTTGGAGGTTGGGGTGGAAGGATCAGTAGTTAAGAACTAGCCTGGGCTACATAGTAAAACCCTGTCAAAAGAAAAACAAAACAAAAAACCTCAAACCCAAAAATAAAAATGTTATCCTGCTAAATGTTATGTTATATATATTTTACCACAATAAAAAAAAAAATCACCAAAGTTAGAAGTTGCTGAGGCAGTCACTACAGAACCAAAAGAATTCAGTGGGGGTGGGGGCTTAAAAAAACAAAACAAAATAACCAAGGGATAAGTACATAGCTGGCGGCCGATGTCTGGGTTGAGGACAATCATGAATTCCATAAATGGGATGTCCAAGATTTGTTTTGTTTTGGGGTCTCACTGTATAGCCCACACTGACCTTGAACTGGAGGTCCTCCTCTCTCTGCCCCCCAGGGCTGCATTACAGGTGTGCAGCAGCACAGCCACTAAGGACAGCCTGGCGGAGGGCCCTGTCAGCCTGCACGCTTTCCTCCTGCACTCCACGAGGACCCCAGGCTTCCCAGCACTGAGGAACGCTGCTGGCTTTGCCCAGTCCTATTACTCATAATAGACGAAAGCAAAGTCCCAGAAACCACTTCTGTTTGGGAAGGTTTTCTGTTGCTCTAGGCTTCGGTGGTTAATGTGCTTCACAAATTTCAGAGTTTCTCTATCTCTGTAGACCAATGCCAGAGAATTGTTTTCTGGATTCACTATGAGCAGCTGAAACAGGAAACATGAGACACATCAGAATGCAGAGCTCATTCTCAGCTCTGCAACGATTCACCACAAGTAGTTTCCATGGCAAGGATTTAAGTTGGGGATGAGGCAGCCTTTTAAAGATCCTTCCTTAGGAGATAAGCTAATGAAGAGGTCAAGACATTTTCCAACAGGCTCTGCCTCACTAGCAACACTCAGAAGAAGTTTTACCTAATGCATTTTTTCCCAACTATCTAGAAAGGTGAGTGGGCATGAGCCTCTTAACTCATAGGTTGTCAGTAAGGTACAATACTTGGTGATTTTCCTTTCAAAGCTTTACTGCAAGCTGAGTTGTTTTTTTTTTTTTTTTTTTTTTTTGGTAAAATTAGAGCCACAAGGCAGGCCAATGTGGATTTATCAGCTAGAAACACTGGCTGAGGTAATAAATTTTGTATTTCTTGTCAGCCATGGTGGTTCACACCTGTAACTTCAGCACTTGTTTGGTGGAGGCAGGCATATTGCTGTGGAAAGTATGAAGCCAGCCTGGGTGAGCTGGGCCATATAGTCAGACCCTGCCTCAAAAACAAAAAACAAACAAACAAAAAAACCAAAATGAAAAGCATCGAGTAACTAAATGACCAGGTGTCTTAAGAACAGAACTGTTTCGCCGGGCGTTGGTGGCGCACGCCTTTAATCCCAGCACTTGGGAGGCAGAGCCAGGCGGATCTCTGTGAGTTCGAGGCCAGCCTGGGCTACCAAGTGAGCTCCAGGAAAGGCGCAAAGCTACACAGAGAAACCCTGTCTCGAAAAACCAAAAAAAAAAAAAAAAAAAAAAAAAAAACAGAACTGTTTCAAGAGCTAGAAAGGAGAACTTGCTTTGAGAAGGGCCACCTACCTCTTCATCTTCACCTTTGGCGATGTAGGAAGTAAAGCCGCCATACTCTGGCTCCCAGCCTGACAAGGGAAAGACAAACAGCACTGAGCTCACACTGCACGCGCACGCGTGCTGAACAGCAAGGGCTCTGGGACTTCTGTACTGGCGTCCGGCATCTGCCATTGTGGACTCCCTTTCCCTTACATGACTCATTTCCCAGACAGCTGAACTTGGAAACACAGGCTTACTAAGTAACACTGAATAAGAAAATTAAAGGAATTAAATGTTAGATATACTGGAAGGGCAATTATATTAAAAAAATATAGACCCCATAGTTGTGCTGGAGATTTAGGGAAAAAATAAGGTATGGTCTACCTTTCCACACCCAGATATAAATCTGATTTTGGGGGCACTGAAATTCATGACCCCCAACATCCTTTAGAACTGTGAGAGCATGGCCACAGAAAAGTACTTAGGAGTTGGATCAGCTGGAGAGAGTCCCCCTGGAGAGCCTGCCTGAACTAAGGAGACAACTCTGCCTTGCTCCTTCCTACCTTCACAGCCACAGTAGAGAAAGAGGTCCAAGGCAAATTCAGTCTTGCTGTTGTCGTGGACTAAAGTGTAGTGACCGGTCTTCCAGTGCCTCAGCTCCCCCTGGCACATGGGCACACCTGATTCTAAGAAAACACAAGAGGACGTCCAGCAGATTTTGTACAACTTTGATACAAATGCAGGACTGCGAGGGAGTGCTGATTAGGGATGACAGGACACCATGTGGGAACCATTCCCACATCCTTCAGCTGGCCTACAGGCCCACCACAAAGTCTAGTGACAGTCAGCAGTTATCAGGTCTCATTATTTAGTGTGTGTGTGTGTGGGGGGGTATTGACTTTCAGTCTCTCTCTCTTTTCTGGTCTCTATTATGATCTCTCACTCTCATCTCAAGCCCTCCAGTAGCATGCCTGCAAGGGCTCCCCCTCCCATTCTCTGGGGACCTCACTTAAGTCAGAAACCCAGCTTAGCTCTTTCTTGCCGATCCAGTCAGCTTTCCCTTTTAGCCTATCTCCAGTCCTTTATCAGCTGCAGATACCTAGAAACGTCTTCTCCCGGGAGCCCCGGGCCACACCTGCTCCACTATCCTCCTTGCCCTCTATTACAATCTTTCCATTCCTACCCTCAGACCCTGCAGCAGCCTGCTTGCAAGAGCCCCTCCTCCACCACACCTCCCCCTCCCCGGGGACCCTGCCTCTTAGTGTGCAGAGCATGCCCTAGCTCTTCCCACAGTTCCTCTCAGCCTTTTCTACTAAGCACCTTCTACCAGGGAACCCAGAGCCACACCACTTTCTTAAGATCCAGAGAGGGCAACAGAAGCCAAGGAGTGGAACACCCACCCAACAAAGACAAAACAGACAGCAGCACCTAGAGTGATCTCAACCATCCTAACTCCAGATGCCTAGACACCAGTACGAGAAGATAAACGTGGAGAGCCAGGACAAAATGCCCTCACCAGAACCCAGTTACCCTACTACAGGAGGCCCTGAGAGACAAGACAGGGACTTCAAGACAGCAATATAAATCTGTTCAAGGACCTTCAAGAGAATATGAATAAATATTTTAATGAAGTCTGAGAAAACACAAAGAAACCGTGGAAAGAAATAATGAAAACAGTTCAAGATATGAAAGTTGAAATAGAATCACTAAAGGAAAACCAATCTTGGACTGGAGAGATGACTCAGCCATTAAAGGCTAGGCTCACAACCAAAAATAAAAGAAAACGCAATCTGAAAAACTGGAAATGGGGGTTGAGGATTTAGTTCGGTGGTAGAGCGCTTGCTAAGGCCCTGGGTTTGGTCCTCAACTCCGGAGGAGGGTGGGGGTGGAGGGAGAAAAACTGGAAATGAAAATTTAGGAAGTCAAACAAAAAACATCAGAGATAAGCCTCACCAAGAGGAAATGGAATAGAGAATCTCTCAGGCCCTGAAAACAAGGTACAAGAAACAGATACTTCAAGGAAAATGTTGAATCTAAAAAAAAAAAAAAAAAAAAAAAAATTAAAAAAAATCAAACACCCCCCCCCCAAAAAAAAACTTCAAGAGAAAGACAAAGCAACATATAAGGGCAGACCCATTAGAATAACACCTGACTTGTCAATGAAGACTCTAAAAGTCAGAAGGGCCTGAATGGATGTTCTACAAACTCTTAAGAGACCACAGATGCCAGCCCAGATTACTATACCCAGGAAAACTATCAATTACCATAGATGGATAAAGTAAAATATTCCACAATAAAACTAAATTGAAGTCGTATCTACCTACCACAGAAGGCACCAGAAGGAAAACTTCAGTCTGAAGAGGTTAACCACATATGGAATAAACAATCTCAGACCAGTCAATCAAAGGAGTCAATCCCCACATCATAACAAACAAACAACAGGAATCAGTAAATTAATTCTGCTCATGGGTAAATCATAATATCATTGGTCTCAATTCCCCAGGAAAAAGATACAAACAAAATGAATGGGAACACACGACACACCCTTCTGCTGCATCCAAGAAACACTACACCACCAAGGATGGACATCACCTTAGGGTAAAGGGCAGGAAAAGGTATTCTAAGCAAATGGACTCAAGAAAGCAGGTATAGCCATTTTCACATCTGACAAAAGAGATTTCAAACCAAAACTAATCAGAACAGATGGGAAAGGACACTAGAAAGTCATCAAACGAAAGATCCACAAAGAGGGTACTGGAATCTTAAACATTTATGCAGCAGACACAAGGGCACCCAAGTTCACTAAAAAAAAAAAAAAATACAGGTAAAATCACATACTGACTCTCACACAGTGATAGTGGGACAGGTCATCCAGACAAAAACTAAACAGAGAAATACTGGCGTTAATGTTACAAATGAAATGGAACTAGCAGATATTTACCAAACATTTCACCCAAAGATAAAAGAATATACCTTTGTAGCAGCTCGGGCAACTTTCTCTAGAGTTGACCGCATATGTGGAAACAAAGTAAGCCTCAAGATTTATCTGAAATAACCCCTGCATCCCATCTGACCACCATGGATTAAAGCTGGGTATCGACAACAGAGAACATACAAACACAAGGAAACCAAACAACTCACTACTGAATGAAAAATGGGTCAAGACAGAAAAGAAGGAAATTAAAAACTTTAATTTTTAGAGCTGAATGAAAATGAAAACACAAATTAGCTATGGAACACAATGAAGGCAGTTCTAAGAGGTAAGTCCATAGTGTCAAGTGTCTTAATATCATTGGTCTCATTAATATCATTAATATCATTAATCTCATTAAAAAAAAAAGAAAAAAAAAAGGAAGAATCTCATATTAGCAACTTAGCAAAACACCTGAAGGCTTTAGAACAAAAAGAAGAACTAACACCCTAAAAAAGTGGACTGCAAGAAATAATTTTTAAAAAAAAAATTAAAAAAATAATTTAAAATTAAAAAGAAATTCAGGGCTGAAATCAACAAAATAGAAACAACTGCAAAAATAATACAAAGAACCAATGAAACAAAGAATTGATTCCTTTAAAAAAAAACAAAACAAAAAAACTGTGGCCAAATTATCTAAAAGATGGAGAGAGAAGATCCAGATTAATAAAATTAGAGATGAAAAGGGGGGCATCACAACAGACACCGAGGTAATCCAGAAAATCATAAAGACATACTTTAAAAACAATCTGTTTTCCACCACACTGGAAAACCTAGAAGAAATGGATAAATATCTTGATATATATGACCTGCCAAAGCTAAATCAAGATCATAGAAGCAATTTAAACAGACCCATGACACCTAAAATAGAAGCAGTAAATATAAGTCTCCCAATCAAAGAAGGCTCAGGCCCAGATGGATTTAGTGTAGAATTCTACCAAACCTTCAGCGAAGAAATTAAGCCAACAGTTCTCAAATTATTCCACGAGATAGAAGGTGAAGAAACATTGCTTAGCTCTTTTTTTTTTTGGTTTGTTTTTTGTTTTTAGACAGGATTTCTCTCTGTAGCCCTGGCTGTCTTAGACCTTGCTTTGTAGACCAGGCTGGCCTTACACTCAGACAGGCCTGCCTCTGCCTCCTGAGTGCTGGGCTGAAAGGCATGTGTCACCACACCTGGCTGCCTAATTCTTTTTAGGAAGCCACAGTTACCCTGACACCCAAACCACACAAAGACCCAACAGAGAAAGAAAATCCCTTCTGATTAGAGATGCAAAATTTTTCAGTAAAGTACTTGCAAAAACCATATTCAAGAATACATCAAAAAGATTATCTACCATGATCAAGTAGGTTTCATCTCAGAGATGCAGGGATAGTTCAACATAAGTAAATTCATAAATATAATCTACCATACAAACAGACTGAAAGACAAAAACCACATGACCATCTTATTAGATGCAGAAAGGACCTTTGGACAAACTCCAACATCCCTTCATGGTAAAAGTCCTGGAGAGACTAGAGAGATACAAGGGACATACCTCAACATAATAAAAGCAATTTACAGCAAGCCCACAGCCAACATCAACCTAAATTGAGAAACTTGAAGCATTTCCACTAAAATCAAGAACAGGACAAAGATGTCCTCTCTTTCCATATCTATTCAATATAGTATTTGGAGTCTTAGCTAGAGCAATAAGACAGCTGAAGGAGATCAAATAGGAAAAGAAGTCAAAGTATCTTTATTTGCAGATACCACTGTATATAAACAACCTGAAAAATTCCACCAAGAAACCACTACAGTTGATAGACACCTTCAGCGAAGTAGCAGGATACAAAATTGACACACAAAAATCAGTAGCCCTCTATATACAAATGACAAACAGACTGAGGAAAAAAAAAATCGGAGAAACTATCGTTCACAATAGCCTTAAAAATATCTTGGGGTAACTAACCAAGGAAGTGAAAGATTTGTATAATTAAAAACTTTTAACGCCGGGCGGTGGTGGCGCACGCCTTTAATCCCAGCACTCGGGAGGCAGAGCCAGGCGGATCTCTGTGAGTTCGAGGCCAGCCTGGGCTACCAAGTGAGTCCCAGGAAAGGCGCAAAGCTACACAGAGAAACCCTGTCTCGAAAAACCAAAAAAAAAAAAAAAAAAAAACTTTTAGACATTGAAGAAAGAAATTGAAGAAGATAGCAAAAGATGGAAAGACCTCCTAGTCTCCTGGATCAGTAGGATTAAAATAGTGAAAATGGCCATCCTACCAAAAGCAATCTACAGATTCAACATAATCCCCATTATAATTCCAACACAATTCTTCACAGAAATTGAAAGGACAATTTTCAGGTTCATACAGAGACACACACAAAAAAAAATCCAGGATAGCTATAATAATCCTGAATGGTAAGAGAACTGCTGCAGGTGTCACTATCCCTGATTTCAAATTGTACTACAGAGCTATAGTGATAAAAAAAAAAAAAAAAAAGAAAAAAGAAAAACAACAACAACAACAAAAAACACAGCCTGGTATTAGTAATGAAAACAAACACATTGATCAATGGAATTGAACTGAAGACCCAGACATAAGGAATTTCACAAACCTATGAACACCTGATTTTTGTCAAGGAAGTCATAAATACACACATGGAAAAGACAGCATCATCAACAAATGGTGCTGGTCAAACTGGAGGGCTGCACGTAGAAGAATGCAAATAGATCCATATTTATCACTGCACAAAACTCAAATGGTCAAGGTCCTCAACCTAAGTTCAGATACTCTGAATCTGAGAGAAGAGGAAATGGGGAGTAAGCTTGAACTCATTGACACAGAAAAAGACTTTCTCAACAGTACACTCATAGCACAGGCACCAAGATCAACAATTTATAAATGAGGCCTCATGAAACCGAGAAGCTTCTGTATGGCAAAGGACGCTGTCATCTGGGCAAAGTGACAGGCCACAGAATGGGAAAAGATATTACCACTTACACATTCTAATAAAGGGTTAATATCGAAAATATACTAAGAACTAAAAAAAACAAACGAACAAACAAAAACAACATCTGGACAACAAGAAAAACAAATAAGCCAATTTAAAACTTAGTACAGAACTAAGCCAAGTGTTCTCACAGGATGAAACACAAATGGCTGAGAAACACTTAAAGAAATAGTCAACATCCTTAGTCATCAGAGGACTGCAAAACTACTTTGAAATTTTATCTTACACCAGTCAGAATGGCCAAGATCAAGAAAACAAATGATAGCTCATGCTGGCAAGGATGTGGGGAAAGGGAAACACTTATTCATTGGAAGGGGAGTGCAAACTTGTACAGCTACCATGGAAATCAGTGTGGCAGTTCCTCAGGAAGCTGGGAATAGATCTACCTTAAGATCCCCCTACTCTTGGGCACATACTCAAAGGACTCTACATCCTACTACAGAGATACGTGCTCATCCATGTTCACTGCTGTTCTGTTCCTAATTGCCAGAAATTGGGAACAGTCTAGATGCCCATTAACCAATGGATAATGAAAATGTGGTGCCTTTATACAATGGAATATTATTCAGCCATTAAAAATATGAAATTTGTGGGTAAATGGATAGAGCTAGGGAAAGTCACCCTGGGTGGGGTAACCTACACCCTGATATGGATGTTAACTTTCAAGCACTGGGTGCTGCAGTCCGTAACCACAGAGAGTAGGTATGGAGTAAGACTAGCGAGGAGGGGAGTCTCTCCCAGGGGATACAGGGAGAGACAACTAACACCAAGGGCCATCTGAGGGTCACAAGGAAACCTACTACTGTAGGAGTGTCCTAAGACAGATACAAACATGCAAGAAACAGAAACGGAGTCACCAAAGAATGGGGAAGACAATGCCCCAACTAGACATCTTTTGCCACCAAGTGAAACTTCCAGTACCAGGAATGAGTTACATCTAATTGAGTTGAGGCCCAAAGCATCTCACACTATTGCCAAGACTACTGATCACTCTCCACAAACTGATGGTAAGGCCCTATCACTGAAGACAGCGCTTACATATCTCATTGAACATGGAGAAATCAAGCTGGTGCCTAACTAGAGGCTTCACCCCAACTCATTTGTGTTCATGGTACTGGAAGGTTCCCCACATGCTATCAGAGGAGAAAAGGTAACCATCAACCCAGCCACAAACTCTGTGATTTACAAGGGTGACCTGCCTGCAAGACATGCTGATGCAACAGTGGCACAGCACTATGGGAGTAACCCACCACTCTGATTGGTTTCAAGGCCTATTCCATGACATGAAACCCATGTCTGACACTGAGTGGGTGGCCCCAAACCAGAAACTGGATAGGCCACTGGCCTAAGGGAAAACCAAACACTATTGTTCTACTGTACCCATAGATCAGTGCCTCGCTCAGCCATCATCAGAGAATTCTATTCTTCTTGCAATAGATGGAAAAAATACAGAGACCCACATATGGACAATATGGAGAGAATAAGAGATTTTGGAAAACTCAGTCCTAAGTGGGATGTCCTCATCAGACTCTCCCCTCAGGGCCCAGGGAGCTATGCAGAAGAGAAGATGGGATCATTGTTAAGAGCCAAAGGGGATGGATGACTCCAAACATACAAAAATAATGGCTCTAAGTGACTCCTCCAGACACAGCAGGAGTGATGCACACATGAATTAAGAGACAGTGGCAGTATGTACACTGCACCGTAATGAGTCATGTGACAAGGACTGTCTAGGACTGAGCAGCCTCACGTAAGAGTGTGGTCCAGAGGCTTCTCTGAGAAGTGATGCTGCTCAGATCTGAAGAAGAAGAAGAAGAGATGCAGGATGAACATTTTCGGGAAGAGGACAGCTAGTACACTTCTTCATGAGAACAGTAGCAGTGGCGCGGAGCGCTTCTGCTGGAAGTGAACACAACACGCTGTGTGAGCCTGTAGCACTGATCGAGGCTCCTTCGCTTTCTGGGCCTAGATGTGACCTCTGCCATCTCCTAGAAGACCTCGGGATCCAGGAGAGCTACCTTGGCTTTGTTCTCCCGTTCCTGAGATGGAGGCAGTGGTCAGCAAGGATCTGTTACATGCATAAGGATAAATCACTGGAATGTGAATGGTTTCAGGTAAAAATAAAGGTGAGTCCTAACACTAGCTTACCTTTCTTTGCTTCATCTTCCTGTGGTTCCAGGTCTGTCTGTTCACCACTCTCCTGACTGGGGCTGCCCATAGCTGCCTGTTTATCCTCGGGCCCTGAGGGGCTTTGGCTAGTCCCTTCTTCAGTGCCATCAGCAGCACAGGCTGCTTCTCCCTCTCCTTTGTCCTCAATCTCATCATCTTCTGACGGGGCCAGGAAGTGGAGTTTCAGGCCGGTGAAGTTGGAGAGCAGCAAGAACAGTGCCTCGGAGCGGAAGAAGCCCATGCACTCCTTCAGTATATCGGGGAGACTGCTTTCTTCCGCTTTCTCATAGAACCTGAAAAGCAGCAACGGCGAGCTCCTCAGCCCCACGTGTGAGCTCACCCATGCAATTGAAGCTGGTCTCCCGAAATGATGGCACGGCCAGGAGACTGGTGAGACCGCTAGGACCTGCTGCAGCATGTCCTGGGGACTAAACATTAAGGCAAGTGTCCTATGGAGATGACTCATTCGGATGGAAGGGAGGTGCTGAACACAGATGGAACCATCTGTGATGGGGACCTCTACCTTTTGTTGGGGGGACCACGGCTATTCCATTCCACACCTCCTTTCTCCAAGGCTTCACAGACCTTTGCAAATTTCTCAGGCTGGAAAACAAGCAAAGAAGTTAGCAATTCTTCCTGCAATCCCTCCCTCTTCTGACAGGAGAAGCAGCTCTGCAGAGTGTCAGCTGGCTGACTCCTAAGGGGTCCACTTCAGTATTTCCTCTTTCATACAAGATCTTTGGGGCAGCTTTAGCTAAGAGAGCTAAGTGCCATTGGGCTATTCCATTAAGTGTTTGTAAGTTTATTATTAAAGAACTTTAAAGCAAAGTGATGGTGGCACACACCTTTAATCCCAGCCCTGGGGAGGCAAAGGCTGGTAGATCTCTGTGAGTTCGAGGCCAGCCTGGTATATAAAACGAGTTTCAGGTTCCAGGACAGTCAGGGCTGTTCCACAGAGAAACCCTGTCTCAAAAAAAAAAAAAAAAAAAAAAAAAAAAAAAAAAAAAAAAGAAGAAGAAAGAAAGAAAGAAAAAGAATTTTTGCATGTATGTGTGATGTATGTGAGTGTATGCACATGAATGCACGCACCCAAGCATATGTGTGTGCAGACTAGAGAAGGACCTCTTGCAGACAGGGTCCCTCACTGAACCTGGAGCATGTGGTTCCCTGGCCCTCTCCCCACTAGGTTGGTTGGTAGCCAGCAGTTCCAGTCTCTTGTCTCTGGCCCCAGAAATAAACAAACACATGAACACATGGGCGCTAGAGATCTAAGCTCAGATCCTCACACTGTGAGACAGATGGTCTTACTCACTAAACCATTTCCCCAGCTCCTAGTGGTTGTGTAGTGTATGTTAAGTGGCCAATTGCTAAATCTCACATTGCTAGTGACACCACCTCTTGGATTCTCAGGCTGTCATGAAGAAAAGTTAAACTGTATTAGTTAGTGTCACTATGACGCAGCTTGTCCCCTCACTTAATAAGCTTTAAGATTTTGAATTGTCAAATACAATATGGAAACTTTCTATTGAAATATATTCACAAGAGGCTTTAATTAAAAAAAATATTTATCATATATATATATGGAGGACGAGCTCTTGGGACTGTTATCTCACACAGCTCTCCCGACCCTGCAAGAAAGCCCAGGCAGGTGTCATCCCAGTGCAACCAATAATACAATAAACACCTAGTGTGCTCACGTGCTCAGCTTAGGGAACCTGAGCAGGACATGACTTCTGACTTCAGCTCCTTCTACTCAAGCTGCCTCATCATGATCAAACATTCACTATAAGTAGCAACGTATCTAAAAAAATGAGCAAATACCATATTCATCAAATGAATAGAAAGAAAACAAACTAGGTACCAAGTCCCTTTTAGGGAGGAAGCTTGTGTGTGTGTGTGTGTGTGTGTGTGTGTGTGTGTATATGTGTGTGTCCATTACAGTCCTGGGCAGGTTCAGTGGTTAAAAGTGTTTATTACCGAGGACCCCCACTGTAGCTTCGGGTCCAGGGGATCTGATGCCCTCTTCTGGCCTCCTTGAGTACCAACATACATGTATGCATACATACATGTAAATAAAATGAAATATAAACCTTAAAAAAGTCCATAGAGCCAGGTGGTAGTGGTGGCGCACGCCTTTAATCCCAGCACTTGGGAAGCAGAGGCATGCAGATCTCTGTGAGTTCGAGGCCAGCCTGGTCTGCAGAGCAAGTTCCAGGATAGTTAGGGCAGTTACACAGGGTTCTAAAAAAAAAAAAAAAAAAAAAAAAAAAAAAAAAAAAAAAAAAAAAATCCATAGAGTCCTAGGGATGTCACGCACACACCTGACAGCAATGCTTATTATAATTTGTGCATGTGATTTGAAGAGTGTTGTAGAATATAATTTCAAGGTGTGTTGCTTTTGTTTATGTTGCATTTGGTTAACTCTGTGAAGCTGTGTTATTGTGCCTGTCTAAAACACCTGATGGTCTAATAAAGAACTGGCCAGTAGCAAGGCAGAAAAGAGAAAGGATAGGCAGGGCTGACAGGCAGAGAGACTATATAGAGGGAGAAATCTGGGAAGATAGAGATCTAGCAGCCAGAGAAGGAGGAGGACACCAGGGATCAGCCACCCGGCTACACAACCAGCCACTGAGTAAGAGTAAGTAAGATACAGAAGTGAGAACAGGAGAAGCCCAGAGGTAAAAGGTAGACAGGATAAGTTAAGGAAATCTGGCAAGAAACAAGTCAAGCTAAAGGTGGGCATTCATGAGTAAGACTAAGCCTCCATATGTGATTTGTTTGGGAGCTGGGTGGTGGGTCCTCCCAAAAGAGTAATAAAACAAACAACAACAGAAGAGACACATAAACATCTGAGCTAGGAAGGAAAACAGTCTAGATCTACGTCAACAACACATAAAACCGGCTATGGTGGCCTACCTTAAGAAACTCCTTCAGGAGAATTTCAGACCTTTCCTCAAATTCTTCTTGAATTTGCATTTGATAATCCATCTCCAGATAAGCAGGGTTGATCCACTCATATAAAATCTCATGCTTATAAAAAAGCAGCAGATACACGAGATCCATTAATATCTACAGCTTGTCATTCCACAGTCTTCACTTTTTATGTTCCTCTTATCAAGCCCAAAGTACTAGAAAACTCTGAGAAAATATTATCATAATGTATCTAAGAAAAATGCAAGTTCAACGTCCAGTTTCAGCATTGGCAAGATCTGACTTTAAGATCAGAAAAACAGGTTGGGTATAAAGTTCATTGGTAGAACACTTTGTTAACATATGCAAGCCCCTTGTCTAATTTCTAGTACTGCAAAATACGTGTCAGCTTGCATGGTCCTCACAATAGTAAAATCAGAAAAACAACGAATATGCTAGAGTACATAAGATAGGAATCCCAGTAATTTATGCTTACGTCTTGTGGGATGTGAGGGTGTCGAGGAATTGGGGGCTCAAAGTAGGTGGGAGGCCTGGCTAATGAAGGACCATGAAACCAGCCACTTATAGATAAACGGGATGTTTCTTCAGACAGAACTTCAGACACCTGCAAGAGCAAGAGCAGCAGCACATCAACTCCAAAGATGACGAGTGAAGAAGACAAGAGCTAAGCCACATTAACTTGAGAACCCATCAAGCTAGGTATGAAAACAACCTCATGAGACAGCCCAGCAGGAAGTGGACACGCTTAGACAGTGGGTGACAGAAAACAAGCTCTTGGTCCTTAGTGCACTACAGACTTGTCTTACAATATTTACCTGGTGGAAGGATACCGGAGATACTTCAAAGAAAACCAGTTTGTTCCACGAAGGGATAAGAGACTTGACAATCTGCTTTGGCTGAAAGTGTTCTGCATCAGGAGAGAAGACATCCGTAAATGGGTTCATTAGCATTACCACTTGCAGGCTGCCTCATCCAGTTCTGGACGGTCTCAAATGCTCCCTTCTACCTGTGTGACTCAAACTTGCTAGTCTCTAGGTGACATGCTTCCACCACACTGTCCAGCTGTTAGTGAGAAGCGTGGATGAACTTGTCATTTTCCTGGTGCCAACCTATGGTGAGTCACTCAAAGAACCCGAGCCCTTGTCAGACAGGCTGCTGTTGGCGGACTCACAGACACAGGTAGCTCGGTATGCCTTTTGCCTTTCCATGGCCAGTACATAGAACAAACAAGATCTCCTTCTCATCTTAATCAGCTTTGTCTCTGAACAAGTATTTGGAATGTAATTTCAAGAGGTGGTTGTTAAGGCTAGCATTAATTCTACCTGTGGTAGTCACTGTGCCACGTACATGGTTTCTTTTTTCTTTTGGAGTTTTGTTTGTTTTTTCGAGATAGGGTTTCTTTGTCTAAAAGCTCTGACTGTCCTGGAACTCGCTTTGTAGATCAGGCTGGCCTCGAACTCACAGGGATCCACCTGCCTCTGCCTCCCGAGTGCTGCGTGGGATTAAAGGCATGCACCACTATCACCCAGCTAAATACATGGTTTCTATCTCCTTCGACACATTATATGTCAGACTGGTGATCCTGAGGCTACTGGTTGGAATTCAGGAGTGGCTACTGAAGGTGGTAAGCGTGCATTTTACCATCAGTGTCGTAAAGGTCCAGGGTGCCCCCCAAGCTCCTGTCCCAGGAAGGAACCAGGTACAGAATGAAGGCGATCCTGCGCCCCTCCAGCTCATCGTCATGGCAGAGCAGAGCATCTGCAATCATTTAAAGCATAATTTAGATCACTGTACACAGAGTAGCTGCTATCTGCTTCTGCTTCCAATCAGTCCCCCTGTAATGTCAACTCCCAGCTTTAACTGTCGCTTTAGATGACACTTCTTCTCTTTTGTAAATGTAGCAATCAAACCCATGCAATATAGAAAGCTTTAAACACAGTGGATACAGACAGAGCTACAATATAGTTACCAACACTATTTTTTGACTTATTTTTGTTATATTTTTCCCTCATATGTGTATTCACTTAAAGAAATGGTATGCTATAGCGGTGGGTTGTAGGCTGACTTCTTTAAAATTACAAATCGAGTATTTTTCCATATCAATATACACCCTAGACATCACTTTTAATGGCTGCACAATTAGTGTACTATATAGACTGTAAATTTACCTTTTCTCTAATTGCAATTCTAAATTAAATTGTTTGTATTTCTTGGCTATTCCAAAGAATGCCTTAACAAATTTTACTGTTCATGTGTACATGGACCCCTCTGTCGTTTAATTTTTTTTTTAAACATTTATTTATTGTGTGTTGGTGGCAGGAGAGGGACATGTGGACCAGAGGACAACTTGCGAAGTTGGTCCTCTTCCACTGTGTGGGTCCTAGGACTCAAACTCAGGTTGTCAGGTTTGGAGGCAAGTACCTTTAACCCATTGAACCAAGCCATCTCGCTGGCCTGACTCCTTTGCTCTTGTTCTCATTAGCTGCCTAGCCTAATTCTCTAAAGCCATTGGTGGGGTTGAGCAAGGGGGGCATCTATGCAGGATGGGATGGGGCAAAAGCCTACACTGAACTGGGACCGTTTACACATGAAGGGATTGGTCCAATATGTAAATATGTCGAAGATAACGGGCCTAGGTGCTGCACCATTGAAGAAGGTTTACAGTTAAGGAAAAGAAATCTAGAATAAACCCTGTAGTATTCAACTAGCACTAGAGAAAGTAATATGAATTCAGTTTCCTTTATCTACAGCTATGTAGGTATAGCAATGCAGAAATGTTATGTGTATATGTTTGTGTGAATATGCAGAGGTACATATTCTAGCATTTTCACTGAAAGGGTCTAGGTGACAGCCTAGTGACACAGACTGAGTCCAGGCCTTGACTTTCAAGTACCATTCTTCACTAAAAGGAAACAGGAAACATGCACTCTAGGTCATTCTAGACCTGGCAGGGGAAAGAGGAGGCAAGCCTTGAAAATCCTGCTTTGCAGAAATTAGGAAATAAAGGATGATAAGAACTGGGCTGGAGAGATGGCTCAGCGGTTAAAGTGCACTGACTGCTCTTCCAAAGGTCCTGAGTTCAATTTCCAGCACCCACATGGTAGCTCACAATTGCCTGTATTGAGATCTGATGCCCTCTTCTGGCCTGCAGGCATACATGCAGGCACAACACTGTATACACAATAAATAAATAAATAAATAAATAAATAAATAAATAAATAAATAAAAAAGAATGATAAGATCATAGCAAGAGGGCCCCAGATCAGCTCTAGGGTACTCTCCTCGACCAAATCAAAGACAATATAAGTCTCAATAGAATAACAGTAAGCCACAAATTCGTACTGATATAAGTAAATTGATGAATAAACAGTGGGGAGAAGTTTTCAATACAGTGGAATGACAACTAAGGAAAGCAGAAGAAATGACTATTAGAAAATCATCATTTGGCAACTGACATTGCAGTAATTTAGCTATGAAAATCACCTGTGAAAATAACTGAACCAAAGTTTGGTGAGAAACATCATAATTACATAATCTTAAAGTAGCATGTGCAAATTCCTGGTTTGACTCCTACAAATCCTTAGTCAGGTTTGGTAGCAAAGTCTTACAGTCCTAGCTACTGCAGAAACCAAGCAAGAGAATCAAGATAAGGCCAATCTGGGCTCCAAGGTGGGTTCAAAGGCAACCTAGGCAACTTAGATGACAACTCCAAAAAAAAAAAAAAAAAAAGTAAAATTGAGGCTACAGCTCGGAGGCAGTGTTTGCCTAGCAAGGTGAGGCCCTAGGTTCAATCCCAGCAGCAAAACAAACAGCAACAGCAGAGGATCTGCACAATCTGCACACTGACAGGAGAAGCAAAGCAGTGGCCACATCTGACACCAGTGTCCCGGAGTCATTCAAGGCAACATCACTAATACTGTCACTTTGGGTGTCACTTTGAACCATCTAGCAGGACTCAGAAAAAAGAAAGCTCAGCATTAGCTATGACACTCCTTCCAAATGCATGTCTTAAGGAGAATCACCCAATCACAAGGGAACACCAGAGAAGCCCAGACTGAAGGAGCTGTTAAAACATCTCCTCTAAGTTTAAATGTTTAGATGTTAAAACATCTGCCTCTAAGTCTCCCGAAGCATCAAGGTCCTGGAAGTCCAGGAAAGACCAAGAGGCCATTTTAGAATAAAGGAGGCTCAATGGACAGGACAGTGAATGCAGTGTGCCATCCTCAACGAGACCCTTTGGCATCAAGGACCAAATAGTGACAGATGAGCAAGGCCTACGAATTTTCTCACTCTGAAAGCCCATTACAGTCATGGAGGAAGAATGTCTGAAATGTTCAGGCCTATGGTATCCCAGAACTGCAACTGTCTTTCAAATAAAACAGGAAAACAAGTTATTTGTGCTATGCCTCCCACTTCTATTTAAGTTAAACTACTTCAAATTTAAAAGAAAAAAAAGAAATAGAAAAAGTGGATGTAGTAGCTCACACCTGTAATCCCAGCACTCAAGAGGATGGGCAGATGATCTCCGTGAGACTGAGACTAGCCTGGATTATAGAGTGAGATCTTGTCTCAAAGAAAATAAAATAATAAAAAGTAATGAAGATACATAATAGCTTTTCATATGTATTGCTAAGTTTATCTCCGAAACATTTTACCAATTTAGACTTCCCCAAGACTATACATGATAGCAAACCTGAATCAAAATTTAGTAAAACAAAACCAAGCAACGTTTCCCTCTAAAAAGGCACACATATTCCAGCGGACATTTGTGCATTTGAAGGGGAAGTGGAAGGCAATAGACACCTCTGAAACGGCAAGGCAGGTGACAGGGACTATTACTAGTTACACGGTCCATTTCCTATATTAACTCACTAAATTCAAAATAAAGAGAAGGAAACTCAGCATTAAGGGAACTTTAGAAATATAAGGACAGACTTATAGCATCACCTGTTGAGTTTTACAATACTGTATGCAAGTTGGTATGAGAATTTTTCTGAAAATATGATTAATAGCTGTCACATACCCAAAGAGAAGCATGGCTTTATCCTTTGTGATATGATGGCTATTTCTGCATAGGAGCTGAGTCCTTACTAGAAGAACCTGATGCTGCCTTTCCATCAATGTGGAGTTAAAGCCTTGAAATGTTTATCCTCCTTACCAGTGAACTCGTATTTAGCACAGGACATGTCAATGGTTGGTTCTAGGTCAATGCTGGAAACCTTAGAAAGCCAGTCCCGAAAATCTTCAAACATAAGTTTCCTAGAAGTGTGAACAAAAGACAACTTGTTATGCCACAGCATAGGTTCAATCTGGAGCCACGCCATTCCTATGCTCTCTAAAGGTCGCATTTTCATTCAAGAGACCATTCTCAAATTTCATTCATGAGACCCTGAGCGACTGAGAGACGCTCTGGTTTAAATTTGCATGGTGTCAAGTTGCCAGGGAAATCATGGAACTCTCTAGCTACCACAGTGCGCTTGCTCTAAGTCTCGCCATTTTGTTCTCTAGTAGTTTGCCTATGGCATGACCTCCCACATCAGCACTCTGGTTTTGTTGTCCTTCACTACATCACTGTTCCATTATAAGTCACCCAGTTTCACACAGGCTTTTCAGTAGTAAATGTGAAAACTCAATTGCTTTTTTTACACCAAATTGCTTCTGACACCAAATATGTGGGTTTTCCCCTGTTAACTACTTAAGTTTGGAAACAATCAGGACCCCTTAAAACTCAGTTCAATTCTTACACTATCTACAGGATTAAGGGCTCAGTCTCACAGGACTGGCTGCCTTCAGACTCAATGAGAGGACCAGCTCAAGAGTTGCGCTGATCCTGTATAAACAGGAGGTCCCTACAACACCCACCTCAAGATGGATAATTTTTTAGGTAATTTTTTACTTCACCCACATCAGGAAGCTCACAACTATCTGTAACTGCAGTTCCAGGATCCAATGTCCTCTGGCTTCCAGGGGCATCTATACACAGATGAACTCAACTAAGGCACACACACAAACAATAATTTTTTTTTTTTTTTTAATGACTCAACTCAGGAACAGCCAAATACAAAAGATTGACAGCATAAAGCCCAGGGGAGAGAAACAGAACCTCTCGCATCTCCTTGGCACCTCAGGAACTTAGGGATGCTTTGCTGCACAGGCATGGTTGACTTAACAAACCACTGGCCACTGGGGATGCATCCAGCCAACTGTAAGCCTTTCTTCTCTTTGAAACAAGGTCCTGCTTTATATAGCCCAGGCTTGGCCTACAGTGTACTATGTAGCTCAGGCTAGACTCAAACTTGTAGCAACCTGACCTGACTACCCTCCTTGTTTTTCTGGGGCTGGAATGGTTAGATCTGAGAGCTGCCGCCCTCTTGGTTATCTTCTTGGCAACTGTCCCTTCTTCTCCAGCCTTTAGGAGTTCTCCATTACCAGAAGCCCAGGTGTGGTAGAAAGGTGCTTTTCCCTAACAAAGGTTCTCCATTCGCCTTCATTAATCTCAACACTTAAATTTTAAATCTTAGCCGGGCAGTGGTGGTGCACGCCTTTAATCCCAGCACTCGGGAGGCAGAGGCAGGCGGATCTCTGTGAGTTCGAGGCCAGCCTGGTCTACCAAGTGAGTTCCAGGAAAGGCGGCGCAAAGCTACACAGAGAAGCCCTGTCTTGAAAAACAAAAAACAAAACAACAACAACAAAAAAACAAAACCCGCCGGGCGATGGTGGCGCACGCCTTTAATCCCAGCACTCGGGAGGCAGAGCCAGGTGGATCTCTGTGAGTTCGAGGCCAGCCTGGACTACCAAGTGAGAGTCCCAGGAAAGGTGCAAAGCTACACAGAGAAATCCTGTCTCGAAAAACCAAAAAACAAAAACAAAAACAAAAAAAACCCCAAAACCCAACCCCCCCAAAACAACAAAACAAACAAAAACAAAAAACAACCCCCCCCCAAAAAAAAACAACAAAAAAAGAAAAGATAATGAACATTTTCATTATAAGATAAGCTGGCCCTCTGGCCCTTTGTATAGAAGTCTCTTTAATACAAGTCATAACTAGTTCAGCCAGTCAACCCTGAAATAATAATAACTTTAATAAGTATAAACTTTTAGCTGGACATGTGGTACATAACTGTAATCCCAGTACTGAGGAGGGTAAGACAAGAAAGTTGTTATAAGTGCTGGGCCAGTCACTGAAAACAATAAGAACAACAAAAACAAACATAGTAACAGCCAAACAAAACAAAACAAAACAAAAACCACCACCAACAAAAACCAACCAAACAACAAAAACAAAAAACCAAAAACAACCCCAATCCAAATGTTTAAAAGTCTTATATTTGATCAAATTATACACGTGAAGATATAGTACTTTTGGCTCATTCAAATGCACAGAACAGAAATTCCTATAAAATGCAATTGTGCTGTCAGTAACTACTCCTGGGAAATCTGTAAGACCCACTACCACTTTCTTCCAACGGATACTCCTCAAACCAGAACATCCCATAAGGTATTGTGCTTGGCTGGGACGACCCTGGAAGTGTTCTGTAATCTCTAAGGCACAGCTTCCAATGGTGCATAATGAGTCGAGGCAGCCAGCTGCTACACCGGTCCCCAGACAATGGCAGTGGGTAAGGGTGGGGATAAACATTTCTGAAAAATCAACTGCTATCATCAGCTCCCAAAACTAATGCTACAGAAAGCTCCTTTCTATACACACTGTGAAGTAACACAGGGACAGGGACAGGCTTCTATCTTCTCTCATCTTTGGCATTTTTTATTTTTATTTGTGAGAACACACATGGCAAATAAAAAGACCATTTTCTGTAATAGTCCAGCATGTCCAAGTCTCCCATTATTTAGTTGTGACTCTCTGAGTATGGGATAATGCTCAGTCATGGATGACGGGTGTTTTGGACTAATGAGACCAAATGTCTGAAAGTGAGATTGTTTCTCTTTAGGAGGAAAGTCTAAATTAGTATGAAATATGAGTTATAGTTAACATATAAGCAGTACTTCTAGATAGAAAGAAATAACCTGTACAGGCTACTATCATATAAGGGACTGTCTCAGAGAAAAAAATAACTCTTTGCACATAGATGAAAAGCAGCTACTATACAGCATGTTCTCATTATTGAAAAAAAATCTTAAAGAAGTAAAAAGAAAATGTTTTTAAAAACTCTAATCCTATTAGTCTACTTGAAGCCTTTCAGTTTGTACATAAACATACAGTTTATGTCTGCAGCACATTCTTTCCTTTTGAAAACAGTGTATCGCAATGATCTAAGATGCCTTTGTTTGTAATAACCATCCTCTTATACATCCCTAAGAGGAGAAAATATTGTTAATTAAACTAGAACAAAATAGCAACTATAGAGGACACTAGATTTTAGAGATTTTTTTTTAAAAGTATGATTGAATTAACAAAATAAAATGTGACTATCTTGTTTATTAAAATTCATACACATATTCATGGTTGCATAGTTTCCTGTATGGTATCTTTGTGTACTTTTTTTTTTTTTTTTAAGATTTATTTATTTATTATGTATATACTGTTCTGCCAGCATGTATACCAGCAGACCAGAAGAGGGCATCAGATCTCATTACTGTGGTTGTGAGCACCATGTGGGTGCTGGGAATTGAACCTGGGTCCTCTGGAAAAGCAGCCAGAGCTCTTAACCACTGAGCCATCTCTCCAGCTGCTACACAGAGAAACCCTGTCTCGACAAACAAAACAAAACAAAAAGCACTCAATGCTCTGCTTAACATATATTTGTTACCCAAAAATGTAATTACTTGCTTACCTTAAAGCTGAGATGTGAGGCTCTTTTCTCTTCTTCAAATCATCAGACTTGATCATAAAGAAGAAAAAAAAAAGAAAGGAAAAAAAGAATTTCCTTGTTACAGTATATTGGATGCAAAGAAGAACAGTGAGGACTCTGATAGTAGAACATTGTGGCTGAGCCTAGACTGAAGAGAACGACCAAGTCTGATAACAATCCCTTCATCTTACAGCTATGATGTGGGCAAGTGACTTAGTGTCTTTGTACCTTATTCATTCAGCAAACACTGAGGTAGTTATTGCAGAGAAGTTGACATTTGTTGAAGGAGTCATACAGTGAACATAAAGTGTAATTTATTAGCATAAAGGTGACAAGTGCACAGGAAAAACCAACAGAGAGAGGAATGGGTTGAGCTGAGAGTAGGAAAGGCCTGCAATTTTAAGTAGGTGAGCCAGGTAGACTGCAATGAGGAAAAGCACAATTTACCCCAAATACTGGAGAGACTCAGTGGCTGGGGAAAGCGCAAATGGGGGAGCAGTAGGTGAGGGTCAAAGGCCTAATAGAAGGCATTGTGTTGGCCTGGAGGCAATCTGTGTACGATGGCTTTTACCCAAGAAAATGAAGAGTTATTAAGTTGTCAAGCAAAGGAGAAATGTGAGGTGATATCTTGAGAGAAAACTCCCCATTATGTAGAATCTAGTATTTTCATCACTTGAAAACCATACAGTTCCATGGGTTTCACACATTCACCATGTAGCACCATGCTACATAAGCCCAGAATTTAACACTACAAAATGAAATATTGTATCTATTAGGCAGTTGTGCTCAATCTTTTCTACTACCAGCTCCTAACAAACACCACCCTATTTCTTGTTTCTATGGGCCATCTGCCTATTCTGGACATTAAAAAAAAAAATCATATAATACACAGCATTTTGAGTCCACAATTATTTAAAATTTTCTTTTTTCCTTTTTGGTTTTTCAAGACAGGGCTTCTCTGTGTAGCTTTGTGCCTTTCCTGGAACTCACTTTGTAGACCAGGCTGGCCTCAAACTCACAGAGATCCGCCTGCCTCTGCCTCCCGATTGCTGGGATTAAAGGCGTGCGCCACCACCGCCCAGCTATTTTAAAATTTTACATGTATTATAAGTAGTAGGTGTATAAACGTAGATATGGCTGTGCCATGGCGCACGTGTGGAGGTCAGAAGACAACATCAGGGTTCAGTTCTCCCCTCCCACCTGGTTGAGGAAAGGTCTCTCTTGTTTCTACTGTACTGCATACTTCGGGCTAACTGGCCCACAAGCTTCTTGTCTCCACCTCCCATCTCACCAGAGGAGGCCTCGATTACAGATGCTTGCCACCATATCTCACTTTTTATGTGGGTTCTGAACTCAGTGGCAAGTGCTCTCACCTACTAAACTATCTCAGTGTTCCCAGAGTCTCACTGGCTTCTATTAGTTAGCAAAACATTTCTAAGGTTCATCATGTTGCAGATCTGACTTACTTTTTATGATTAAATAATACTCCACTAGATGGGCATACTGCATTTTGTTTACCCATTAATCAGTGGGTAGACGTCTGGTTGCTTCTATAAACATTGTTTCTATGAATATCTGTGAGCAAGTTTTTATGTGAACAGGTATGTTCTAATTCTCTTGAATTCACTTACATGAAAAGAACGGAAATGGTAACAGTTAGATAAGTGGGTGAAGGTAGGAGACGGGTTAATACACTCAAGTGGTTATCATGGTGAGAGATACAGCTTGGAGGGGTGGAAGTGTAGGAGGTGTTGATGGTGGAAGTGTAGGAGGTGTTGATGGTGGAAGTGTAGGAGGTGTTGATGGTGGAAGTGTAGGAGGTGTTGGGGATGCAGTGAAGAAAGAAAGTGTCCTTAGTGGATGGGACCTGAGGAGTGAACAAGGACTTAAGAATGGCTCTTTTCGAGCTGAGGTCAAGAGGAGCAACAGAATTAGAGGGAGGAGACTAGGAGTTTAGTGTTGGTTGTAAACCTGTGACTCCTAGACATCCAAGGAGACAGAAAGCCATGAGACTCCATGGAAATCTGTGCTCAGTCTTAATTCAGGGATCAAACTATTCAGGATCGGGTATTCTGGCATTAAGAAGGACTCACCAGGAAGTTGGGTCTATGGACTGGTGAGATGGCTAAGTGTGTAAAAGTGCTTATGTACAAGCATGGTGACCAGAGTTTGACACTCAGATCCTACATAAAGATGGAAGGTGGGGACCAGTTCCACAACACTGTCCTGTGACTGCCCCTCCCGCCGTGCCCTCCCAATAATATTAATTAAAATACAAACAGATGTTGGTTACAAGGGGAACTTAGCAAAGGAAATTAAGAGAGTATGCGTGGTAGTTTGAATGAGAATGGTTGACATGGGTTCACATATTAATTAATATATATAATATAATTAATATTAAATGCTTGGTTCCCAGTTGGTGGACTATTGGGAAGAGATGTGTCCCTGGGAATGGGCTTTGAGGGTTCAAAAGCTCACACCATATCTGTTGTGGATGAGATCTGAGTTCTCAGCTACTGATCTAGTATCATGCCTGCCTGCTGCCTGCCGCCATGCTTCCCACTATGATGGTCATGGACTCCAACCCTCTGAACCTGTAAGCCCCCATTAAATGCTTTCTTCTATAAGTTAAGTTGGTCATGGTGTCTTTTCACAGCAATAGAAAAGTAACTAACACAGCATGTTATCCTGAAAGGAAAGTGAAAATATGTCCCTAGGAAGGAGGCATGCAAATGCTTCTAAAAGGTCAAGGATTATCTGCCTTTGTAGCATAGTAGGTATTGTGTTGGTTTCTAAAAAGTCAAAGAATAGCCGGGCGTGGTGGCACACGCCTTTAATCCCAGCACTCAGGAGGCAGAGGCAGGTGGATTTCTATGAGTTCGAGGCCAGCCTGGTCTACAGAGCGAGATCCAGGACAGGCACCAAAGCTACACAGAGAAACCTTGTCTCAAAAAAAAAAAAAAAAAAAGTCAAAGAATGACAAGTGAAGGCTGTATTTACTAATGCTGAGGCTGAGGGGAACCTTGGCAGGCACAAGGTAAAGGTAAAAGAGTAATCAAGTGTGCTTACAAGAGGAGGAAAGAAAGGCCATACCAAATCAAACTAAACCCAAAACAAGCAAGCAAACGAATAAAAAACAGGATGGAAGCTGAAGGGGAAAATTAGATCAAGATCTTTTAAATTTTCATTTAATTGAAAAAATTTTAATGGAAAAAAAACCTAATAGAGTTTTGTTATTGTTGTCATATTAAATTGAATGATCCAGAAGAGAAGGAAAAACTTACATGGTTTCCTATTTGTAAAACAGGAATAGTAGTACACTCTGTCACAGGACTCTGATGAGGACTTAATAACCAAAACGCTTGGACTGTCATAAAGTATGTACTAGTAATGTTTAAAAATATAGCCAGGCAGTGGTAGCACACGCCTTTAATCCCAGCACTGGGGAGGCAGAGGCAGGCAGATCTCTATGAGTTCGAATCCAGCCTGGGCTACAGAGTGAGTTCCAAGACAGCTGGATCTACACAGAGAAAGCCTGTTTCAAAAAACAAAATAAACAACAAATACAATATACATTATATAATATAAATATATATAAAAATATTTTACAAATCCTAATGTCAGAGATCCAACTATCTGTCAAATTTATAGCACATGCAAAGAAAAAGTATACAGGTGAAGAGATCTTGTCCAAAAGTGAGCAAGGCAAAAAAAATTACTCACAATGGGTAATGGCTTTTTTCTCAAGCTTACTTTCACTTGTCAAAACCATCCTGGGATTGAGACTGCTCAGTCATTGCAATGCTTGCCTTTCCAGCCTAAGGACTTAGGGCCGATTCTCAGAATCCACAGAGAAAAAGCTAGGTGGCATGTGCTTTTAATTTCAGTGCTAGGCTCACAGGTCAGTCAGTCTAGCCTACTTGATAGCTTCATTCAGGCCAATGAGAAACCCTGATTCAAAACAAAGATGGATGGTGCCTGAGAAATGGCACACATGTATATCCACAATTGCTGAACACACACACACACACACACACACACACACACACACACACACACACACACTCACACATACATACTCACACACTGGTATCTCAATTTAGTAATCAGAGATCGCTTAGGATTGAAAAGTTGGTATAATTATAAAAGCGATAACTGTTGTTTTTTCATTAACCTGGTAAACTTTACTGGAATAAAAGTTTGATTTGCATTAGATTTTCTGGATAATTCAATCATATGTACAAGGCCTATAAATTAGAGTGGAGTAGGATGCTGTCAGCTGACCAGATGATCAGTTCCAGCATAAAAGAATGAGGTATTAATTAGTCACCTTCTTATTCCAGATAAAATCAAAAGGGAAGTGCAAAAAAAAAAAAAAAATTCATCTTCGTTTTTGAATTTTCAAAATAATTCAGTTTTATTTTATGTGTATGGATGTTTTGTCTACATGTATGTCCTGTATCACATGGTGCCCTTGAAAGCCAGCAGAGGGTGCTGGATTCCCTGGGACTGGAGTTATAGATGGGTGTGGGCAACCATGTGGGTGCTGTGACTGGAACACAGGTCTAATGGAAGGGCAGCCAGAGTTCTTAACTGCTGAGCTATCTTTCCAACCCTTTTTTGAATTTTTAAATCCTGACAGCCTTTTAGAGTGAGTGGTCCCTGTATTGAAGATGACCCCACACTGGGGACACCAATGGCTTGTATTTCTGTGTTAGACCTGGGTCCTCTGGAAGAGCAGTAAGCACTCTTAACTGTAATGAATGATTCTATAGCCAAAGACTTTCTGAGGAGGAAGAGCTAAAGTAATAGGAATAAATACCTGCTGGAACTTATATAAATCATTGTACTTTTCATGGAAGTCCAGGCTCAAAAGTTCCATCTGAAGTCCTTCCAGGAAGTCTTGGCTTTGGATGAAGTTGGGGATTACACAGTGAAGAAAAGGATCCATGTCCAAGACAATAGCTTCTGTTGGAACAAAAATATTACCCCTTGTCTTTCTTCTCTTCCATATTATACCAAGTAGCAAAACAGAATACAAAAGGAGACAATCATGAATTTTTGGGAACCTAATATTTAAAGTTTAAGATTCGGAGAAGAATTGTAAGTTGTATCATTCATTACTCATTCAAGACTACCGTTCTCAGATACTGTGCTTAAATGCTAGTCTTTAATGACTCTGTGTGTGTGTGTGTGTGTGTGTGTGTGTGTGTGTGTGTGTAGGGGGGTAGTATATCACTAATGTAAGCTCTTGCTTTTTTTAAAAATTTTTTTAGTTTACTGATTCTTGCATCAATGCATTTTAGATTAACTCATTTTCTCCGGAAGAAGTAAACCAAGAATAGCAAATTAAATGAGAGTAGCAAAACTGGCTGGCCATTTTCTCTTTAATCCTACCCTTATTTTCCCCAAGTTTTCTGTGGGGAGGGAGTGACTGCATTTATATATATATATATACTCGGTTGGTTTCTAACCTTCTAATTCATTTCACTTCCACCAGATTCACACTGTACAAGGTAATAGCTTGTAGCTAAGTCTGGAACGATGGTTCCTTTCAAGATACTTTCGTTTCATGCGTCACGTAGCCCAGGGACAAGGCACCTGACAGTGGTAGCTCCAGGTACTCGCTCTCTGGCAGCTCTCAACATCTGTGCTGGTCATGCGGCATTTGCTAGATGTTTACTGGTTCTCTGGGAAACATTTATGAATGCCTACAAGCATTAGTTTGTCAATCCTACCTTTCCGAGGGGAACACTATTAACGATTCCGTTTTATAAAAGAAACTGATGCTTAAGCAAAGTTAAATACATTGCCCAGTGACGTATCATCAGCAGAGGGATTCTGATTCTAGAATCAATCCTCAGTTTACATGTCTCCTACTTGCCCACACTCCCGGGTCTGTATTTATTTTCCTCCCCAGGCTTGTCAAATCAAGCAGAATTTGGAAAGAACCGAGCAGCCAGAGTCGGAGGTGGCTAAGGTCCTTCCCACGCCTCCTCACGCGGCCGCTCCTCCCTCACAGCACCTCATTACCATGGCTGAATGGTGTCCGGCGGCTCCAGGCCTCAGCCACCTGCTTCCTCACTGTTTCTTCCGTGACAGCGTCCGAAAATTCCGCCGCTACCTGCTTCTTTCCCTTCTTCATCGGCCGCGCGGGGCCCGGATCGGCGGGGCGCTTCCCGTTCATCTCCTCACCATGCACAGACCCACGCCAAGGAAGTCAGGACGCTATTTCCCTCCAGAAACTACAGTTCCCGAAATGCCCCAGTCCTTAGTCCCAGCATCACCCAATGGGAAGGCACCAAAAAATAAAGAGGCTGGACCTATACAAAATTAACCAATGAAAGATCAACATATTGCGCCATCTTGCTAGCAATTGGCCGAATAGTCGTGGAGGAATGCCTCCCTACTTCCTGCCGCCAGAGCCATTCACTTCCGGTGTGCGTTCGCCTCCTCTTGCTGTCGACTGTTAATGGCGGGCGGCGGGTGCTGAGCGGGACGCAGATAACCGCTGTCCGCCCGGCGGACGTCTCCCCTGGCCCCCGCTTCCTGCACGTCGCCAGTGTCGGAGCTGTTCAGCATGTCTGTGGTGCCGCCGAATCGCTCGCAGACGGGCTGGCCCCGGGGGGTCAACCAGTTCGGCAACAAGTACATCCAGCAGACCAAGCCCCTCACCCTGGAGCGCACCATCAACCTGTAAGTTCGGCGAGGCCCCGGCGGGCAAACCCCTCCCGAGCGGCCTCCCTCACCCCGGATGCGGGGTGGCCCTTTCGGCGTGCGCGCTTTCTTCTCTCCCAGGCCTCTTTCTGGCCCCCGATGTGGCAGTTTTCCTGTTTTTAAGGAGAGACTTTTTCCCCTTTCCCTTTATTCAGTCATGGTTAAAACCCACGTTTGCTTTGAATTAATCATAATGTGTATGTTCTTTCAGTCCATTGTTGGTGTTTTCTTTGCACATGTACTTGTTTTTTTTTTTTTTTTTTTTTTTTTGGTTTTTCGAGACAGGGTTTCTCTGTGTAGCTTTGCGCCTTTCCTGGAGCTCACTTGGTAGCCCAGACTGGCCTCGAACTCACAGAGATCCGCCTGGCTCTGCCTCCCGAGTGCTGGGATTAAAGGCGTGCGCCACCACCGCCCGGCAACACATGTACTTGTTTTTATTTGAATGAATAACTATAATTTTTGTAGAGTGTACATTTCTTTTACAGTAAGTTTTCCAGATTTACCTCTAACGGCCTAGAGGTTTTTTTCTTTAAATGTTGTGTAGTATTCCATCAAGTGACCACATTTTATTCATTTTCGTGCTGTCCGGTCCATGTCTTGTCTACCGAAGTGACATTATCATCGCAGGCACCCAGTGGACCTAGACTGAGAGTACACACTCTGTCTGGTGTTCTTTGGGACTGTTAGAGGTACCTACATGTTGCCCAGGGAGCCTATTTGTGGGCTGGTTTGGTTTTTAACACGCCTTTCTCTTAAGCAAATCATTGCTTTTCGAGTTCTCTCTCAAACCAAGTTTTGCTGTAGCAAGAAATTGAGTTTGGGATATAGCTTACTCAGTATTTGGCATCCCACTGCCCAGTGTGGAGCTGATTCTAATGGAAGAAAGTGACCAGTTTAGGCTGGTTGTTTGTTGAAAAAGTGCAAGACTTTGCTGGTAGTGGTGTTTTGGTGTTTCTCACTTTCATATTCAAATAAATGAACTTTTCCTTCGTGGTAGTGGCGCATGCTGGATCTCAGTGAGTTTGAGGCCAGCCTGGTCTGCAGAGTGAGTTGGAGGACAGCCAGGACTGTTTTACAGAGAAACCCTATCTTGAAAAACAAAAAACAAAAAACAAAAAACAAAACAAAAAAAAAAAAGTAAAGAGAAAAAAAGAAAGATTACTATTATTAGTTTTGGCAAAACAAGTACCGTCTTGGTAACAAAATAGGAGGTTTATAAAATCTGCATATAGCTGATAGTTGTGTCTATGCAAATTAACTTTTGTACCAAAATACATAGTAGCACTTCAGTTTCCTGTCACATAAATACTTACAGGATTTCTATGAGCCAGCCGGCAGTGGTGGTGCACACCTTTAATCCCAGCACTCCGGAGGCAGAGGCAGGTGGATCTCTGTGAGTTCAAGGTCAGTCTGGTCTACATACAGATCGAGATCCAGGAAAGGCACCAAAACTACACAGAGAAACCCTGTCTCAAAAAACCAAAAAAAAAAAAAAAAAAAAAAGAGAGATCCTGTGAGCTGGGCAGCGGTGGTGGTGCACACCTTTAATCCCAGCACTTGGGAGGCAGAGGCAGGCGGATCTCTGTGAGTTCGAGGCCAGCCTGGTCTACAGAGTGAGTTCCAGGACAGGCTCCAAAGCTACAGAGAAACCCTGTCTTGAAAAACAAACAAACAAACAAACAATTCCTACGAAATGGAGAAGGCAAGAAGGCAAGTGCTCTTTAAAAAAAATGAACGAGCATGGGAGGGTTTTGCTAACTGGTAGACAGTTTGCTTAGTGTGCACAGACCCCGGATTCATCTCCAAGCACCTCAAAAAGTAAAAACTGAAAGCACAAGTTCCGTATTACTTCAGTGATAAGCCAGGACCACGGGTTTTATATATACTTTCCTTGATTCCTGGATCAGGCGACTGTGTAGAATTGTTGAAATGGATGTGCTTTCAGAGATGTTTTACAGGTGATCATGTTACTTTTCACTTCCCGTGTAAATGCAGTGTTGAGAAATAGATTGCTGTGAACTTGAGTTCTCGGGGGTGAACTATCTATTAAATGGTAAATCTTTGTTTCTGCAGTGTATTTCCATTTAGGGAAACCTGGTTGGGTGCTTTTGTAACACAGTGTGCATACACAATGTACACTGTACTTTGAGATGCCCACAGTATGATGTGGAGAATATGTTCTGTGTCCGGCTCAGATTTCACAGCCTTCGGAAATGCTAATGTTTCCTTCCACTGATATCTTGTGATGTAGGAGATAGCCCTTGCAACAGAAATGTATTGTAGTTGGTCTTAATTCTTTCATTTTTCTTTCTTTTTTTTGGTTTTTCGAGACAGGGTTTCTCTGTGTAGCTTTGCGCCTTTCCTAGAACTCACTTGGTAGCCCAGGCTGGCCTCGAACTCACAGAGATCTACCTGCCTCTGCTTCCTGAGTGCTGGGATTAAAGGCTTGCACCACCGCCGGCTTAATTCTTTCTAATGCCGGCAGAAAACCAAATGTTAACACATTTAAAGCATTGTGCAGTACATAAAGCTATGTGTAGTAACTTTTTCCTAATAATGATGGTTATTAGACTATTTGTAATCTTTAAAGACCCCTGAAAATGGTATATTCTCAGTATTTTAGAGTTACTTTGTTTATGCTTAGAATTTGACTTTTGGAATTAATGTTTTTCTTTTGGTTACCTTGATTTCCCTTCTCAAGAACAACTGAGGAAAGTATGTAGTTGTCTATTAATATCAAGAGTTTTGTGTGTGTTGCATATGTATGCTATATGCATTCATGCAGATGTGTGCACCTGTGTGTGGGGTGTGTGTGTGTGTGTGTGTGTGTGTGTGTGTTTGCAGCATTTGTGACTGTATGGGTGTGCCTGTGCCCCAGCACACGTGTGGAAGTCAGGACAGTCTTGGGTTTCATTTCTTACTTTCCACCTTGTTTGAGAATAGGATCTCTCTCATGGGATCTACCATGGGATCTTGTGGGGCTACCATGCTCAGATTTGGTTTGTTTGGTGCTGGTTGGGTTTTGTCTGTTTTGGGGGGCGGGTTCTGGGGATTGACTTTAGGTCCTCAATGCTTGATAAGCATTTTTTTTTTTTTTTTTTTTTTTTTGATGAGATACTTTGGGATTAGCCATGTTCAATCAAAACATTCTTTCTGGGAAAAAAAAAAAACAACCTATAATCAAGGGTCTACAAGGTAGAATGTGTGATAAAATAAATGTGGATTTTAAAGTTTAAGGAAAATTTGCTCTTTACTAAGCAAGATGAAGTTTTTAACACTTTAGATCATCTTTTGAAATAGGGAAAAGAGGCTATTCAACTTAGCTGTGGGTGGGAAGAGTAAGCATACTGGTAGGGTAAATGCAGAAGTCTTAAGTAGGCTCAGTGGGAGAAAGAACAGGTCTAAGCCACTATGGTGGTGTATCCCAGCACTTGGGAGGGAAGGGCAGGCTGGTCTCTGTGGTCAAACCTGGCCTGGTCTTCCAAGTGAGTTCCAGGCCAACTCTGTTTCAAAAAACAAGCAAGCCAGAAGAAGAAAAGTTGATCTGTAAAGGAACTAGAAAAAATCTGAGTATTGCTTCCTGGGAGAAACAGAAAATAATTGGAGAGGGACCAGTGAGGTGACTCTTCAGGTGAGGTGCTTACTACCAAGACTGGTGATGTGAGTTGAATCCCCCGAACCCACAAGTTATCCTCTGACTCTGTACATGTGTCGTAGAACACCATGTGTACACGTGTACAAAACCACATTTTTTAATTAAGAAAGCAAGAGAGATACTGATAGACAGTGGTAGCTCAGCATATATGAGAAAAGAAATTAGCTGTCAGTGCCAGTTAGTTAATAGAAATTATAACTAGGTTAATTTGAAGAACCAGGTTGGTCATTTGGTGTCATGAAATGATTGAAAACCAGTATGGAACCTTAGGACAGTGTTGTCTGTGTTTGACATATGGAAGTTCTGGCTTCAAGAGTCCAGACAGCCGTAGTATTGTGATCTTTGCTGTCTCCGAGCTGGTTAGGAAGCTTTGGGCCGATCGCCATTGAGCACAATGTAGCTTTGACCACTGTTTTTTTTTTTTTTTTTTTTTTTGTATGTTATTTTGAACTGTCCTGGTAAATAAGACCATCTGTTCTCATGCTAAATGCTTGTCTTTGGTTCACAGGTACCCGCTTACCAATTATACCTTTGGTACAAAAGAACCCCTCTACGAGAAGGACAGCTCTGTTGCGGCCAGATTTCAGCGCATGCGGGAGGAATTTGATAAAATTGGGATGAGAAGGACTGTAGAAGGGGTTCTGATTGTACACGAGCACCGGCTACCCCATGTGTTATTGCTACAGTTGGGAACAACTTTCTTCAAATTGTAAGTAGTGTTAGAAATTAACAGCATGACAACTTGTAATAAAATGCAGCTTGAAACACAATTTTAGCCCTTATTTATTTAAACAAATACTGTGAAAGAGTCTTGAAAGATAACAGTCATGGTTAACAGTGTAGTGCTTGTTTCCTTTCCAAAGTAGAAATCTGCATGTTTTTATATATTGTTGATGTCCTTGAACTAGATCAGTCCCAGCTCAGTTTCTAGACCAGATGGTAACATTACTTAATGTGGTTGTTTTCATGCAGTTTAATCACTTGAGCCCATAACTCTTTAAATATTTACTTGTCCACTGATAAGATTGTGCCAAAAAGAAAGGCCTCAAAACTAAATTAATATTTTTGAAAAATGCACCATTCCACAGACCTAAAGAACGTAGTCTGTTCTCTGGGCATTTGCTAGAGTCCATTAATTATAACTTTCCTGTGAGGAGGCTGTGGTGGATTGCTGGCCAGTGACTGTGTTTATTTTTTATATATATTGGTTTTTCTGTTTAAAACTAGGATTGTATACGATGGTCTGGTACTTAACATTATGTGAACTTTTTACAGCACATCCCCTGCCTTTGGTCCTTGTTTGATTGCCTCTCGAATGGTACTGAAATAGGTCTTACTGAGTTACTTGATGGAAACAATGATCATTGTGTTCTTGCTATTATCCCCAAATTGTATTAAATTGAAAGCTGAAATTCTTAACCTTTTTACAGACCTGGTGGTGAACTTAACCCAGGAGAAGATGAAGTTGAAGGACTAAAACGCTTAATGACAGAGGTATTTTCCTGTTTAACTACTTCAATGATTTTATTTCCATCTGAATGCCACCGACTTTATAATTGAGTTTTCATATGTCTTATGAAAATAAGTTTAATTTGAATAGTTAGTAGTTAGTAAATATAACTTAAACCTGTATTAATATAATTTATTTATTAGTATATTTATTTTCTGCAAAATAAGTGTATCTAATTTTAGTGCTTGGGAAGCCGAGGCAGAAGTACCTTGAGTTCGAGACCACTTAGGCTACACAGTGAGATCTGTGCCAGCTGGGCCACAAAATGAGACCGTGTTGCTAAATAAAATAAAATAAAACAAAATATTGGGGTTGGGGATTTAGCTCAGGGGTAGAGTGCTTGCTAAGGCCCTGGGATCGGTCCTTGGCTCAAAAAAAAAATGCTGAAACAATAATGGTAAATTGCCTTTTGGTAGAGTTTTCACAAAAACCAGAGGAAACCTACTCACTTTTCCTCTGGTTCTCCTAAAAACTCTACCAACAAGTCAAGAGAAAGGTAACTTTTAAAAGCTATAGATTCAGGGGTATTTAAGGAAGACAAAATGAGACATTAGCAAAATTGTAAATAAAATAGTAACAGTAAGTTGGAAAGAGCTAGAAGGTATTTGAGCTCACCGTGACAGTTGGCAGAGACTGGCTCAGCAGGAGGGCAGCCCAGAATGCCGCACTGAAGAACAGCAGGAAGGCTGAGGAATTGCAGGTGCTAGGTTCCAGGGTCTGTGAGTCCATCCATGAGCTGGCTTGCTTGAATCTATAAAAGTTCTATTTATCTATCTACGTTGTTTTTTCCATTCGGTCCAGTTAAGCAGCAACTGACTGGTGACTGAGGCTGTAAGAATTGGATAAGCCAACACTTACCTGTAAAAGTTTAGGAGATGGGGAGAATATATGAAAGCTTTCATCCTAAACAATGAACAGTCTTTGAATCCAGCTGTGAAGGGGGTTGAGAGCATCTGTGCAGAGTGGAGCACAACAATAAAACAGAGAATGTTACTCTGTGCAGAAGGCTGCACATTTCTGCTCTGAAGACAGTGGCTAGTCCAAGAAAAAGTAGGTGATGTTATTTGGAGTCTTCTAAGGAAGGAGCATAGCGGTTACAAAACTCCTGCACCCTAGCAATGCCCATTATTTCACTGTGTTGCCCTTACTTGTGAGCAGATAATCATGCAAGCATCGCTGGCCTGTGAAGAAAGCTTTTTAAGAAAATAAGGCCTACGCCGGGCGGTGGTGGCGCACACCTTTAATCCCAGCACTCGGGAGGCAGAGGCAAGTGGATCTCTGTGGAGTTCAAGGTCTGCCTGGTCTACACAGTGAGTTCCAGGATAGCTCAAAGAGTCACAAAAATTAGGATTTTCTTGAGTAATAGAGGAGATGCTGTCTCTATGAAACAAGGGGCCATTTGAAAGACTTTAGCAAGGCTGGCAGGGTGGCTCAGTGAGTAAAGGTGCTTGCCACAAGCCTGGCAACCAGGGTTCTGTCTCAAGAGGAAGAAGAGAATTGACTCCCCAAAGTTGTCCTCTGATCTCCACATGTGCACTACACACTTGCCATGCACACATTGTGCAATAATAAAACTAAAAAAGAAAGTCAATGCCTTGGATCTCCCAGAAGTAATACAGGAAACTCAAAAATCTGAAGCATGCCTTCATAATTCTGAAAGGATACAATTTGCACACCAGAACTCTCTAATATAACTATAAAATACAGTGGGAGAAATAATTATCTTAACATTTGCAGAAATTTCAAAACTGTATTATCTCTTATACTCTTTCTCAGGAAACAATAGAGAAAGTTTGCTTCCAAGATGAAGGAATAAAGTAGGAGAGATGATACAATAATCAGAACATTAAGGTCTAGCCCTGAAGGAGAAAGGCCAAAGAAAACCCTCGTGTCCTAGCTGTGAGCTGGGCTATGTACAGAGAAGAGCAGTGTGATACAGAAAAGTGAAGCTAGATAATGATTGCTGTTTGAATTGAAAAGACATCCAAGCTCTCAGATAGTGTGGGAACAAATCTGTTGATAGCAGATGAAATGCAGCAGTAACTCTAGAGGATAGTTGTCCAATTTAATTATAGTTTACTAGTTGTTCTATTGTGAAGGTAGTCATTAATTTAAATACTGAATACTTATTTAATCAGATACTGATAATGGGAGGGTGATGGGGAAAAACATGAATGAACACTATGGTTTTAATACCTAAATTCTAATCTACAGTTGAGGGAGGTGAATCTGGTAAACATCCCCTCAGCCAAGTAATCATGATTCACATTAATGGGGAGTCATACTGATAGCAGGAGCCTTTGATGTGATTTGATTTGCTATAAGAATGGCCTTTTCCCTTTCGTCTTCCTTGCCAGAATCTGTAACTTCAGTCTCACTGAGAAATACTATACAAAATCCTGAGCAGTATTCCTCAAGCTACAGAACTATACTGTCTAGAGCAGTTCAGGGAAAGTGATGACCACATGTATTGTATCTTAGATGGGATCCTGGGCCTGAAATGGGACATTGGATACAGAATTAGAGACTGAAAACTGTATGGGTTTCTTCGGTATAGTATTGATTCATTAGTTTAACAGATATGCTATACTGATATTAGATGGTAACAGTAGAGGAAAGGTGTAGGCATTATGGGGAGTTCCTGGCTCATCTTTGAAAGGTTTCTTAATATGTAAAACTATTCTAAAACAATTGAAAAATAAAAAGAATACTTTTAAACGTAGAGGCAAATATTGGGAAAACAACTAGGAGCTGTGTTGTAGCCAGTTAGGAGTAAGTGAAACAGGACAGTTGATTGCTTACTCACTCTGAACTTCCGTAGAGCCATTTTTGACCAGTGAAATGGGTAGAACATAACTTTTAAGTTTACTTACATTATGGTATGATTGTTTGCATTTATGTGTGTATGTACACCACATGTGTGCCTGGTGCCCTCAGAGGTCGGAAAGATGGAGATAGATTCCAAGAATTGGAATTACAGATTGTTGTGAGTCACCATGTGGGTGCTGGGAACCAAATCCAGGTCTTCTGAAAGAGCAGTCAGTGCTCTTAATCACTGAGCCATCTCCAGCCTGAATCTAACTTGATCAAAATGAGTTCATGTTATATTACAAAGATTAGTAATGGGATTTTGTGAGACTGGAATATATACATTCTTGTAACTTTAGGTAGATTATTTGTAGAAATGATAGTTGATTCTAAAAAATCTGTTGTGTGCTATTTTTCTGATGTTAACTGGTCATCTTTGATTTTTCCATGCATAGCCAAAGCAAAGGACAGATTTTTTTTTTTTTTTTAATTTTATTTTACAATACCATTCAGTTCTACATATCAGCCACGGGTTCCCCTATTCTCCCCACTCCCACACCCTCCCCTTACCCCCAGCCTACCCCCCATTCCCACCTCCTCCAGGGCAAATCCTCCCCCGAGGACTGCGATCAACCTGGTAGACTCAGTCCAGGCAGGTCCAGTTGAATTGTTGATTTTTTTTTTTTTTTTTTTTTTTTTTTTTTTGGATTTTTCAAAACAGGGTTTCTCTGTGTAGCTTTGCGCCTTTCCTGGAACTCACTTGGTAGCCCAGGCTGGCCTCGAACTCACAGAGATCTGCCTGGCTCTGCCTCCCGAGTGCTGGGATTAAAGGTGTGCGCCACCACCGCCCGGCAGGACAGATTTTTTGAGACAGGGTCTCACCATGTAGCCCTGCTAGCCCAGAGCTTGCTTTGTAGATTGAACTCACAGAGATCCTCCTGCCTCTGTCTCCTGAATGTAGGATTAAAGTAGGTTGATACTAGATTTTGAACTAATCTTGTCTATCTTGACAGATTGAAATGGGTAATACATTGCAGAGAAGAGATCTATCAGGAAGACACTAGCTGACTGATGTCTCTGTTAGGAGTATCACTGGACTAAAAATAGTCTCTACCACAGAAAGGTATTGTTACGTGTGTGTATTTAGTTTACTCACTGTATTGTACTTTCCACAGATACTGGGTCGTCAAGATGGCGTCCTGCAGGACTGGGTCATTGATGACTGCATTGGTAACTGGTGGAGACCGAATTTTGAACCTCCTCAGGTCAGTGTTCAGTTGTGTGAACCAGGCATTTGGTTAAGCAGAAAGCTCACTTAATTCCAGACTTTAAAAAGATCAGGGCCAGCAAGATGGCTCAGCAGGTAAAGGTACTTGATGCCAAGCCTTAGGAACTTGAGTTGGAACCTTGTAACTCACATGATGGAAGCAGAGGATCAATTCTCTTAAATTGTTTTCTGACTTCTACATGCATGCTGTGGCATGTATACATATACACACACACACACACACACACACACACACACACAAAATAAGTAATTTTTAGAAATGAAAAATAATCAAAGTAGACCATGGCTTCCCATTTCTCATTTCCTTAATTTTGATTTAAAAAGCATTTTCAAAACCAAACAGCTTGCTGGACAGTGGTGATGCACACCTTTAGTCCCAGCACTTGGTGACAGAAGCAGGCAGATTTCTGTGAGTTCAAAGCCAGACTAGTGTACACACAGAGTTCCAGGACAGCCAGGGCTGTTACACTGAGAAACCTTGTCTCAAAAAACAAACAAAACCAAAACCAACACCAAACAGCTTTTCCCTTTCATGTGTATGAGTGTTTGCCTGTGTGTGTGTATATGTGCTTGATGCCCAAGGAGATAAGAGAGAGGATTGGATCCCCTGGAACTGGAGTGAGGATGGTCCTTAGGTACCACATAGGTGCTGGAAACTAACCCCCACCCACAAAACAAATGGAAAATTTCTAAAATTAAAAAAGATCAAAGTAGACCTTGACTTTCAATTTCTCTTTTTTAACTCCTTAATTTAGATGTAGGAGACATTAACAAACCAAGCAGCATCTCCTCCTCCTATTTTTGTGTATGTATTTATATTGAATGCGCTGTATAACGAAGTCTGGCCTGGCACTGCTCTCCTACGTCTAGCTCCAAAGTGTTGGGACTACAGAAGTGCACAGATAGTAAACCACAGTTTCAGGGTGGTACTGTTGGTTGTTTTCTTCTTTTTTGGGGGTGTGGGGAATTGAACTAGGCCTTATGAATGCTTGGCCCACCGCTTTCCTTTTGAAAGAAATTTTAACATGCAAAAGTGGAATTGCAGCAGTAAATAAAATTCACCTTAAACAGCAATTCATGGTGAAACATTTTTCATTACCTCCCTCTTCCTCCTGCTGCTGCTGCTGCTGCATCTTCCTGTCCTCACCATGGACTCCCCCGCCCCATCCCCCCAGACAGGGTTTCTCTGTAACAGTCCTGGACGTCCTGGAACTCGCTTTGCGACCAGGCTGGCCTCAAACTCAAGAGATCTTCCTGCTGCCTTCCTAGTGCTGGGATTAAAGGTGTGCACCACCATGGACTATTTTGAAATAAATACTAGGTATCATTTCAATTGTGAATATTTTAGTGTGAATTGTAAAAGGTAAGGATTTTATTTTATAAAAAGATGGCAGCCAGGCAGTGGTGGCAAACGCCTTTAATCCCAGCACTCGTGAAGTAGAAGCACTCGTGAAGTGGATCTCTGTGAGTTCGAGGCCAGCCTGGTCTACAAAGCGAGTTCCAGGACAGGCTCCAAAGATACACAGAGGAACCCTGTTTGGAAAACAACAAACAAACAAACAGATGACAGTGGAGACTAGAGAGGTGGTTCAGGGGTTGTGAACACACACACTGTTCTGGTGGAGGACCAGAGTTCCATCCCCAGAATATATCTTAGGTGGTTCACAACTACCTGTAACTCCAACCTCAGGGGATCTGACACCTCTCACCTCTGTGGGCTCCTGTGCCCATGTGTACAGACACATGCATACACATAATTAAAAATAATGAAAGTAAAAGGATGGAGAGATGGCTCAGCAGTTAGAAGCACTTGCTGCTCTTGCAGAAGACCAGAATTAGTTCCCAGCACCCACAAGGTAGTTCACAACTGTCTATAACTCCACTTCCAGTGGATCATACCCCTTCTGGCTTCTGAAGATATCAGGCACACAGTTAATTTCTTTAAGGGAGTCTTTAGTAAAGTGGTCTGTGTTTGGGACAGTGTGAATACATTGACTTTCCCAGTGCTCATTCCCAAAGACCTTGGTGTGTGTGTGAGAGAGAGAATGTGTGTTTCCCCATAGAGCAGGTGCCTAGTGTCTGGACTCCCAGGGGATCACCCACAGCGAGAGACTGGTGGTGGACATAAAGCCACACGGCCAGCATGTACATTGGAGGAGAGTCTGGCTGTCTTAGTTAAGTAAATAGCTTGTTTTATCTTAAAACTGAAGCAGAGCTTCCTTGTACTTAAGGACAGTTCTAAGTCCTGGGTCCTCTGGAGGACATTCAAGTAGATGAAGTGATACATAGCTTTTACAAGTCCTGCTTTTGAAAAACGGCTGTGTGGAAAAGTTTCTTCATAAATGTATGAATGAATGAATGAATGAATGAATGAATGAATGAATGAATTAAATAATAAATAAATAAATAAATAAATAAATAAATAAATAAATAAATAAATAAAAAGCTGGGAATGGGACCTAGGGCCTTGTGCATGCTATATAAGTATTCTACCACTAAGCTGCATTCCCAACATAAGAAAATACAGTCATTATCATACTAAAGCAATCTCATCAAATATATAATCACTATTTTCATATATCCTGATTTTTTTGCCTTTTTTTTTTTTTTTTTAAGGCTGGGTCTCTTTATGTAGTCCTGGAACTTGCTATGTCGATTGGACTGGCCTTGAGCTTACAGAAGTCTTCCTGCCTCTGCCTTCCAAATGCTGTGATTTAAAGCATGTGCCTATGTCTTAGGGTTTCTATTGCTTCGATGAAACACCATGACCAAAGAGCAAGTTAGGGGAGGAAAGTTTATTTGGCTTACACTTTAGCATTGCTGTTCATCATTGAAGGAAGTTAGGACAGGAACTCAAACAGGGCAGGATCCCAAAGGCAGGAACTGATACAGAGGCCACAGGAATGCTGCTTACTGGCTTGCTTCACATGGCTTGCTCAGTCCACCTTATAGAACCCAGGACCAACAGCCCAGGGTTGACACCACCCACCATGGGCTGGGTCCTCTCTCATTGATAACTGAGAAAATGCCTTACAGCTGGATCTGAAGGAGGCATTTCCTCAACTGAGGCTCCTTCCTCTGATAACTAGCTTGTGTCAAGTTGACACACAAAACCACCCAATATAGCCACCATGCTTGTCTGTCCTAATTATTTCTGTATGTTTTTGTATTTGCTTAAATTAGGATAGTGTCATGTTTCTTACATTTACAGGGTTGTTAGCCCTTTTTTCCTACCCTATAAATCATTTTGAATGAAAATAGGTGGTCTTGTGTTTGCATTGCCAATAGGATCCATGTATTATTGGAACACATGTTCCTTTTAAATGTTCCATATATTGATAAATCTGTTGATTGGATCTGGCCTCCGTTAATGGGGCAAAGGGAGCAAACAAGGTAAGCTAGTGCGTTGCTGCTATGTAACAGACTACAGGCTGAACATTTCTAACGCAAACATCTGAGATCCAGAGGCTTTGGTTGACATGAAAAGGTTTTGGATCTTATAATTTTGGACTTTTAAGTTGTGAATACTCATGAGTGTAAATATTCCAGAGTTTACAAAACTCCAGAATTGGAAGCACTTTGATCTTCTGTCTTTCTAATAAGGGATACTCTATCTCCAAATTTAGTAGCCTACGACAATAGATACTTATTAACTTGGAGTTTTCAGAACCTCATGAAGTCACAGACTCTTAGCTGGGACTACATCATGAAGCAGATCGGGACAAGGATCTAATCCCTAATTCACATGTATTCAGACTTTCTTAGCTAGTAGACTAGAGTCTTCAGGTTTTGCCAGTTGTTGATAGAGCTAGCTTCCCAGAGTTTTTTTTGTCATCTTCAAAGGAGAACTCCCTTGAAGACAGCTACCTTCCCTAGAGCATGTAATTGAAAAGAATGTAAGAAATGATGTCAGGGAGTGCCCTAGAGGGAAGCTGTGGTCAGTTAGCTTCCTGGTCTTGGCAGTGGTAAATGATCACTTCTGTATTCTATCTGTCACACTCTGGTCAATAGTGGGAGAGAGTCCATCAAGTTGTGAATTTGGAAGACCTGTATGTTTGGAACATCTTGAATGCTGGCCTCCATAAGATGTGGTTTGTCCTGTTCAGGTCTCATACTGTCTGGATGGGTGTGGTGGCCCATGCTTGTTTAAATCCTGCTACTTGCGTGGCAGAGGCAGGTGGATATCTGTGAGTTCAAGGCCAGCCAGGTATGCACAGGAGTGCCAGGTCAGCTAGTGCTCACAGTAGTGAGACTTTGTCTCAAAGGAGATATAAAATTTTTTTATACTATTTGGTTGTTTTTTGTAATGATAACAGCTCGTTGATGATGGTTTCCTATAGTCATGAAATCACTGGAGATGCGTTTCTTGTACACAGAGAAACAACCTCACAGTTATTTGGTTACTCTGGGGTATATGGTTCTAAAGGAAATAGTAGCTGCTGCTTTTCCTTCCTTAAGTTTTCAGAATGCATTCATCCTTCAAAGATATATTATGGGTGAGTAGGACAGATGTGGATACAGATTGCTTGAGAGGTGAGACAGGAAGTATCAAAGTATAGAGAGAGGGGGACCAGAAGCAGCCCATGTTAAAAAATAAATAAAAAGCCGGGCATGGTGGTACATAACTACAATGTCAGTATTCTGGTAGTAGAGGCAGAAGGCTAAGGAGCTCATGGCCAGTCTTAGCTACATACTGAGTCCAAGGCCATCTCCAGCAACATGAGACCCTGTTTCAATAAAACAAAAACCAACAACAACAAGAAACACCAGAGCAAAGCCAGACAGCACCACATAATAGTATTGATCTTACTGTAGCCATGAGCAGCTAGATTAATACTGCTAAGGGCTGTCAAGGAACCAGTGTTGAACATCTCCAAATTGTCAATCAGAAAGATAGAAATTCAGGGACTCCTCCCTTTGGGTAGGGCTTGAATGGATTCCCTACAGTTTCATGAGTTGAAAAACTTTACAGACTCCAGAAAAGCTTGGAGGCTTTTGGAAAGCAGAGTTGAAACTATGAGAGCAAGGAGCACATTTCCTGTTACTTCCAAATATGCCTGGCTAAGATCGGAGGGGGAGGACATGAACACCTCATTACTCTGTCACTATGACCACATGAACTTAAGTACATTTGCTGTATTAATTCTGTTATAATGATTGATAATGTTATTGATGCTCAGATTTTCATACATTGGCTAGTAAGGCGCCATCTTAAAGTTGGACCTTAATTCATTGGACAGATCAAAAGTCCTTTATTGGAGAGCTTCTTTTCATAACAGTGTGTTCCAGGTCAAGTGTTACACAATATTGCCAGCAAAAGATGTTCTGTCCTCTCCTGACTGCCTCATGTAGCTAAGGACGAGCACACAGGGCTCTGTGGATGCTGGTGTTCCTGAGAATTGTCACAATACATTTGTGTTCTAGCTTTAGGAAGCAAAGTTTCATACACAGATGGTGAAGTTACTATTTCAAAGATAAACAACAATTATTCTAAATGGGCTTTGGTTTCTTGGACATTCCTTGATCTAATTGGAAGTAAAGTGCTCAGTGATAACTTGGAAGTCTTCCTGGTTGGTTTCTGAATACCCTCCTTTATCTCCTCACTATGGCTCACTGAAGCCTAAGGTTGGCCCTGGAAGTAAGGATGTAAGTCAAGTGCTGTGTTTATTTAGTTTTAGCCAGCTTGCCTGCTTTCATTGGGTGTCATTGTGGAAAGGTGTATCATGTCCTTGTTTCAGTCTTTTCATGGAAACTGCACTGGCTTAGTGTTAGGACCAGGACTGGAGGAGAACAGTCTTTCAGAAAGGGGCAGCTGCAGATAGAAGGAAATTACTTTGTTTGGCCATGATTTGTTGAATTGAAGCAGAGGTGTTTCATTGAACTCCTTCTCACCTCTTTATCCCTCCACTGTTAATATTCTGGTTTTCATGTAGACCTCTAAAACCTGGGATAGTTGCTTCATTTGTACTTTAGGGGTAGTGCTGGTGTGTAATTATCCTAACTTCAGTACTGGTTGGGTGCCAGTGAGGAATAGAGAATATGGCGTAAGCAGTAGACTGTTGTAATGACTTAAGGATTGAATAGATGCAGTGTCAGTGTGGCGTCACTCAACTGGGTGTTCTTGGGCAGCCATGGCCTTTAGCCCACTCTCCCTGTATGTCTCTTTTCAGCCCTTTGTAAGTCCTCTGCCCTCAAATACAACTCCAAAAGGAAACAGATTTCTGAATATATTGTTGGAGAACTTGGGGGAGATTTGTGTAATACAGACATGGTAAAGGAAGGAAAAAGTCTTATCTTAACACCCCCCCCCATGTCAAATTGTTGTCAGGCAGTAGTTTCCTCAGTTCTTTCTATCCCTTGAGTTTTTCTAAACATTTGCATCTTACCCAGCAGTTAAGACTCGCTCAGCCGGCAGAACTCCACTTAGCTCATCTTGTGTTCTTAAAGCATGTGCCATGTGTATGGTGGGGGAGTAGGAGGAAGGGACAAAGAGCACCTTGTCAAATATCTCAAAGACTGTCAGGTTTTCATGGAGTAAACATGGCCACATCAGGATTCTAGAGCATTTTAGTGACACTTAAAAATGGCAGCAGCAACTTTTGTTAAAACCAAAATTTGATTGTTGTAAATTTCTCCAGTCATACATTCTTTGAGTGTTTTACTTGAATGACTGATGGATTTATTGCTTGTTAGTTCATGGGTGAAGGCACTTGATGTGTCTGTTATGTAGGTGTTCAGTGCGGAAGGGAAGCCAGACAATAGTGCCACGGTAAGTGTACTGGAAAGTGTACACAAGAGAACAAGTGAAGCCATGGCATGTGTGTTACAGTAAGACTGAGTTAGGATATGAGGATAGTGGAGAGCTTGATAATTAAGACATGAGGTATAAAGAATAGTGATGCTTGAAGCCTACAAGTTATTCTCATTTTCTGTTTTAGTATCCATATATTCCTGCACATATTACAAAGCCCAAGGAACATAAGAAGTTGTTTCTGGTTCAGCTTCAAGAGAAAGGTAAGGCATTTATTTGTCTGGAAGACAGCCATTAAAAGCTCTTGCAAAGCTCTCCTCTCCTCGTCTTCTCCGTTTTCCTTGACTAGCTTTAGGTTCACTGTAGGACTGAAAACATATCACACTCAGGCAAAAAAGTCTTCAGGCCTGTTAGGTTTTAACAAGTAACTGTTCCACCCCAACATCCTATCCCCACCCCACTCCCCAAAAAGCAAAACAAACCAACCCGAGATCTCACACCTAGACTGGCCTTGAAGTCTTGACCCTAACACCTTCCCTCTCGAGTGCTGAGGTGACAGGCTTTCGCGGCCACCCTTGGCTTTTGGTTTTTGTTCTTTTATATTGAGACAGGTTCTTGCCTCCAGATCAGTCAAATCAACCTTTCTCTTTGATTTGTTTTAATTATATGTAGGGGTGTGTGTGTGTGTGTATGTGTGTGTGTGTCTGTCTGTCTGTCTGTCTGTGCACTCATGAGTGCTGGGGTGGGAACTAAACTCCAGTCCTCTGGAAGAACAGCATTGCTCTTAGCTGCTGAGTCATTGTCAACCTGCCTGACAGCCTGCCCCTTCCCTCACTTCCTTCTCCCTCGCTCCCTCTCTGACTGTGAGTATCCTTAGGAATACTGTCATTGACCTGAGCTCACCAATTACTCTAAACTGGCTGTCCACCTGTCTCCACTTTCCTGGCACCAGGATTACAAACACACACAGCTTATGGGTTTTGGGAGTTGAACTCTGTTCCTCATACTTGGAGGGCAAGCCTCCAAATCTTGATCTTCCTGCTTAGCCTCTGAAGTGCTGGAACTGTCACAACACCTGGCTCCATTTCTTAACATGGTTTTATATGAGAATTAAAAATGAAATTACAATTCCTGGCCAATTCTCATCTTTTTAAGTTGTTTATGGCATTTCTCTCGAGAGGATGAGTTTTGAATATATGTCCATAATCTCTAGAAGACACAGATAACCCAAAATGATTTTTCTTTAAAAGTTTTTCTCAGGACTGGGGAGATAGTTCAGGTAAAGTGTTCACTGTGCAAGATTCAGAACCTGAGTTTGGCTCTTCAGCACCCATGTAAAGAGATGAGCATGGCGGTATACCTCTGTAACCCTAGACCGCTAGGCAGAGACAGGTAGAACCTGGGGGTTCTCTGGTCAGCTAGTCCAGCCCCAACAGTGAGCTCTAGGTTCACTGAAACTCAAAACATAAGGTGGGAAGTACTTGAGAAGACACCCTGATGGCAGTCTCTGGCCTTCACATGTGCTTGCATGAGCAAAGAGACACACATGTAAAATTGATTAGTTACGAAGTGGGAGTAAACATTAAGGAAACTGAATACTATGTTGTTGGTTTTTTTGTTGTTGTTGTTGTTGTTTTGTAGCTTTATTTGCAGTACCGAAAAATTACAAGCTGGTAGCTGCACCATTGTTTGAATTGTATGACAATGCACCAGGATATGGACCCATCATTTCTAGTCTTCCTCAGCTATTAAGCAGGTATGAAAAGTTGAACATTTCTGATAGAACTATGTAAAATATCTAATTAAAAATATTTGGAATCACTTGAGAAGTGTTAGTTCACAAATTTTAGGGCTTACAGAAAATAAAGACATTTGAAGGTTTTTGTTTGCTTTGTTTTTCCCCTTTCTGGTATAAGGTTTCTCTGGGTAGCTTTGGCAGTTCTGGAACTAGACCAGTCTGGCCTCGAATTCATAGAGATCTGCCTGCCCCTACTCCGAGTGCTGGGAGTAAAGGTGTGTGCCACCACTGCCCAGTCAATCAATGTATTCTTAAGTTGTATGAAATCGATAGATAAAATACAACTAAAAGTACCCTGAGACTGAAATTATGGCATGATGTTCTGATATTTATGCAGTGGTTCTTCCTCAGATCTGCTGTCTTCCACAGTTAAGTTTGCAGTCTATTCAAAGAGATGGTAAAACAGTCAATATTTAAAATATGACATGGTTGTCTATATAAAAGTAGAGATAATGAAATCTTTTAGTATAGTTTATTCTCTTTCTGTTTTTGGAACTTACTGTACTTAGGCCTGAATTGGCAAATGGGAGACAGTCCTATAATTTTATATGGAGTCTGAATTTTGAGGCAAATAGGATTTTTTGTTGGGGGGAGAGGGATTGTTTTGTTTTTCTACAGTATCTCTACACAGCCCTGGCTGTCCTGGAACTCACTCTGTAGACCAAGATGGCTGAGAACTTAGAGAGATCTACCTGCCTCTGTCTTGGAGTTCTGGGATCAAAGGCATGCGCCACCATGCTCCACTCGAGTATGCATTTTCAAAATGGATTTGTATGGTAGTATACTATGAGTTCAAAGCCAGCCTGCTCTACATAATGAGTTCTAGGCCAGCCAGGGTTATGTAGTGAGACCCATGTCAAACAACAAAAGGAAGAAAAGAATATGGATTGTATACTGAAGAGATGGCTTAGTTAAGAGTGTATACTGCTTTTGCACTGAGCTTAACTCCCGACACCCATGCTGGGCAGTTCATTACTGTCTGATGCCTCTGGCGCCTGTGCTCACAGGTGTGCACACAAACACTTGCACTCTCAAACTCTCGCACTTGCTTTTAGTTAAATCTTGTGGATTGTGCAGTTAGTGTTTGATTTGAATCCCACCTTTTTATGATTTATTTTCTGTTTTGTGTGCATTGGTGTTTTGCCTGCATGTCTGTGTAAGGGTGTCAAATCCCCTGCAGCTGGAGTTACAGAGAGCTGTGAGCTGCCATGACTGGACTAGGAATTGAACCTGGGTCCTCTGGAAGAGCAGCCAGTGCTTTAACTGCTGAGCCTCTCTCCTGCCCTTCTCAATACTTGCTGGTAGTAAAACTGTGGACAAACTCTTATACTGTGTGCCATATGCTTCATATGCTAATGAGGATGGTCGTTTCTTCATAGGACTATGGGAACCAAGTCAGATAACACATAAAGTACTTAGAACATAGTACCTGGAAGTGGTTAATCCATGTAGTTTTAACAGCACCCTAGTCATTGGCCTTTTTACTTTGCCACTAACCACCCTTCAGCTTTTGCTCCTCTGCTATATAGGCCTCTTGCTGTATCAGGTGCACATGAGCATATATCTGCACAGAGCAAAGGATTTGTCACAACTTTTTATGTCTTCAAGCAAATTTTGTAGTTCATAATTAACCAAATTTACATCCTTAATGTTTCTCGTGGTACGTATTCAGCTGCACTTCTGCAGTATATAAGCATGACTGATGAGAATAAGCTGTCTTAGTATAGAAATGCTAAACATGTTTAAGGAGGGGAGAAACGGCCAGGTAATTTCTTTCTTGTTTAAGGTGGAAATTGTATAATTAGTAGTGTTTTTAATAAACTTCTTTTTTTTTTTTTTTTAACTCAGGTTCAATTTTATCTACAACTGAATTCCTGCACACAGAAGTAAAGCCGTCTCTGTGAGCACAGCTTACACACACAGAAGAATTGTAGAGAATTTTTGTTTTCTCTTGTTCCCTAAATTGCCACCTCCTTACTGTTCAAAGAGTAAAATTAATATGAACTAGGTAGTGGTGTAAACATGTGACAGTGTTCATTAATTGTTTGTTCTATTCATACTTTTTTTGTACAACATTAAAGAAAGTGAACTTCCTATTTGTATTATTATTTGTAAGTTTCTCATTTAACTCTGAAAAGTCTTATAGTTGAGGATCCTTTTTTTTCATGCTTTAGACCGGGGAATGTTAAAACATGATTGTGGTTTAGATGAGTGGAACTTATGGGCCTTTTACTCCAACACTGCTAAATTAGGCATATAGTCTGAGACTTACAGGTGTTTGTAATGAGGGCTTTCCATTTCTCTGGGAAACTAAATTTATCTGATTAAGTCCAACGCACAGTGTGTACCAAACTAAACTCCAGTGAGTTCTGTTACAAAGAATCCCCACTTTATTATCTGATGAGTATATTTTATATAACTGTCTAGGCCTTACTTCACAAGTCAAAAGGCATTACACATTTGGGAAACCATTAAGATTAGGTAAGTTGAAAACCACTGGAATTGGTATAAAAAGGTCCATTTAGAACTCATCATTGCAGTATTTTGCTTTGTATAATGGAACAGTGATTATTTGCACTGCTGTGAATTGCTTATTGAGCATGACAACAATAACATCAGGTTTTAAACTCTCAGACAGTTACAGTTATGAGAATCTGAAGTGTTATATACATAATGATAAAAATTTTTATTTTTAGCAAGCAGTAAAGCTTTTCAAAAACATTTTAAAATAGGATAGGTATGGTGGTATACACACATGGCAGCCTAATGTTGGAGGATCAACAATTCCAGGATAGCTGAGTACCTAGCAAGTCCCTACCTCAAAACACAATACAGAGGAATAGTTTGAATCAATAGATTCTAGAGGTCAGGTCAGGTTTTGTCAGCCTAAGAGAAAATAGCAAATTTAAACTTCCAATACACTGCCCAATTAGGATGAAATAGGAAATAAAGTTTTAGGATAAAGATGGTTGGGTGTGGGCCATACACCTTTAATCTCAGCACTCCAGAGGCAAAGGCATGCAGACCTCTGAGTTCCAGGCCAGCCGTGGGTACATAGTGAGACCCTGCCTCAAAAAGAAAGCCAAGTTTGAAGGGCTGGGGAGTTGGCTTATTGGTTCAGAGCACTTGCTGCTTTTGCACAGGACTTGGATTTGGTTCCCAGCACTCACATGGCTCACAGCCATCTGTAACTCCAGTTCCAGAGCATCTGACACGGCTGACCTTGGGCACCAGACATGCATGAGGTCCGTATAAATACATGTAGGCAAAACACTTATAAAAATAAAAAAGAACAAAGGACTTGGCTGGTTGTGTCATTACTTATGGTTAACATAGTTGTTTATTACAGACTTATTGGTTGTAGGCTTAATGTCATGAAAGTCTTACAAGGTGTAGCAAGTCGTTAATAGGCAGAAATATGCTTGATTAGATCTCACATTTTTATGGTCTACCACAAGGCCTGTCTTCTGAATCCTGGGCAGTAGCAAATGTATGCCAATACAAAGTTCTCTGTTTAGCTTTGACATGTCAAGAGTGGCGGAGGAATTAAACTCATTCAAGTTTATTTAGCATCAAGTCAGCCCTGGCAGTGACTAATCATGCCCATGCTTCATTGTGGGTAAGCACTAGTCTACATGACCAAGAGTAACTGATTTCCTCTGAAAAGCCACTAGTTCCTTGAATACTCCTTTCCCTCAGGGACCAACAGTTGCTGCAGTGGTTTATGTTAGTATATTCCTAGTTTAGCATGGTTTTATTGATTAGAATCCAGCTAATCCTTCAGACTGGGGAAGGCAGACACGGATAGGTCGACTATGCTCATCTTCTGTGATTGGGCACTCAGATGCTACAGCACCTCAGTGTCACTGTTGCAGTCCTGGGAAGGTGGAGAGGAATTTTTTCTCATCTGTGATGGAGTGTGCTGGCAGCAGTTCTTAAGTTGAAGTCATCTGATTCAAATCTACTCCTGTCCCTTGTAACTTAAGCTTTGACCCAGAAATTCTTGGTCACTCCTTCCAACTCTAAGTGCTTGAACCAGCCACTGATATTCTGAGATCTTTGATTTACATTACCTGGTGTTCTAATCTTGGGATGTAAGGGAGCTAGTTTTAAACAAAGTTCCCATCACATAAAGTTTTAAAGCCTCTTGGTCAATTACAGTTGGATCCCAATACTCTTGTTTCCTGATGAACAGATGAATTAGAGGTATTCAAATTTCATGTGTTCTTTCAAGTATTCAAAAAGAGCCCAAGTGTCAAGGCTTTTTTGATGAGCCAGGTGGTGGTGGCGCATGCCTTTAATCCCAGCACTCGGGAGGCAGAGCCAGGTAGATCTCTCTGAGTTCGAGGCCAGCCTGGTCTACAGAGTGAGATCCAGGACAGGCACCAAAAATTTACACAAAGAAAAAACCCTGTCTCGAAAAAACTGAGGAGAAGGAAGAAAAGACTTTTCTGATATGTAGCATCACCCTCAGGATATAAATCTTGGAATGTCATTTTAATGATGTATATACTAAATGATGGAGAGTATCACACACACACACACACACACACACCCTTTTTTTTTTTTTTCCTTTTTCCTTTTTGGTTTTTCAAGACAGGGTTTCCCTGTGCCTTTGGAGCCTGTCCTGGAACTCAGTCTGTAGACCAGGTTGGCCTTGAACTCAAAGAGATCTACCTGCCTCTGTCTTCTGAGTACTGGGATTAAAGGTATGAACCCCTACTGCCCAACTGATGTTTTTTAAACTAATTTCTTACAGATGAAAGCACTCATATTATTTTCTCATTAATGCTAGTAGTAAATGCTCTATACAAAACTAAGTGACCCTAGGAAATGTTTAAGTCAGTAAATGGAGAAAAAAAGTTTAACTCAATTGCTTAAAGTCATATTTAGGATTGATCTACCCTTTTGGAGAATTGGGGGAAAAAATTTCCAATGGATGGAAGACCATTGTGCTATCTTTTTTTATCTTTTTTCCCTTTAAGAGTAGGCAGAACTACTAGGTGGTTCAGGAGGCAGAGGCAGGTGGATCTCTGGGAGCTCAAGGTCAGGCTGGTCTGCACAGTGAGTTCCAGAGCAGCCAGGACCACACAGAGAAACCCTCTCTCAAAAACAAACAAAAAGAGTAGGCAACACTTCAATGGCACAGAATCTGAACATTAATTTGTATTCTTTTAAAAAGATTTACTTATCATGTATACAGTGTTCTGCCTGCAAGTCAGAAGAGGTCACCAGATTTCATTATGGACAGCTGTGAGCCACGATATGGTTGTTGGGAATTGAACTCAGGACCTCTGGAAGAGCAGCCAGTGCTCTTAACCTCTGAGCCATCTCTCCAAGCCCTTATTTTTTTTTTTTTTAATATGCAAGGGTGTGATGCCTACATGTACATCTATGCACCATATGTGTACAGTGTCCACAGAGGCCAGAAGAGGGTATCAGATCTCCTGGGACTGGAGTTCGACATGGTTGTGAGCTGCCATGTGGGTGCTGGGAACCTAAATCCTGTCCTCTGGAAGAGCAGCCAGCGGCCAGTTCTCTTAACCACTGAGCCAAGTCTCCAACCCTCCCTCCAGGTTCTTCTAAAGGCCTGCTGGATAGAGTCTCCTGTGTTTGAGCGCCCCTCAGCGTACCAGGGAGTTATGGCATTTAGGGCTTCATTTTTAAAGTACCCGCTTAGTCAGTTGACATGAATACTTGAGTAGTCTCTCCTCCATATTTGAGATCCCCAAACTTAAAAGCTTTAATTCTTAGTGTTTGGAACAGTATGTGGATTGCTGATTGCCACAGAGAATTTTCAGTTTTCTGTGTTACACTGTTAAAGCAGCTTAGTCAGCTTCTGTAGCTCAAGATTTTCCAACACATTCCGATTCTTTGCTATCACTTGGGTTAAACTGGACTCACTTGAGTTTGCCTCTGTTTAAATATAAGCTCTAATTTAGCTTGAGCCATAAAATTCACCTTAATATTAAACATGCACATAGATGCCTATTTTGAGAAAAAATTTAGCAAAGCACAGCTATATCAAGACTAAGTCAGTTAAATACATCTTGTATTTTAGTGAGGAATTAAGTCTAGATTGAAGAAATGCATAAAGTATACTGTTCTGTTGAGAGAAAGAGCAATGTGTTCAAAAACTTGAACTTTGGCTAGGGATATTGTTCATTGGTAGAGTGCTTGCCTAGAAAGCTCTGGGTTCAATCCATGTTCACCCCAAACAGGAAAGCTGCTATTGTGTTCATATACATTATACAAGTACTATTTATAGTTGTGGCTCTGACAACTTTCTTGGTTTGTTTATAGGAATGTATAAAGAAACTGTGCCGGGCGGTGGTGGCGCATGCCTTTAATCCCAGCACTCGGGAGGCAGAGGCAGGCGGATCTCTGTGAGTTCGAGGCCGGCCTGGTCTCCAAATCGAGTTCCAGGAAAGGCGCAAAGCTACACAGAGAAACCCTGTCTTGAAAAGCCAAAAAAAAAAAAAAATAATAAATAAATAAAATAAAATAAAAATAAAATAAAAAAAAAGAAACTGAAGTTTTGTTTATATTTTTATATTTGTAAAGCAAAAGTTTGACTAAAATGGTCATTGCTCTCTTTTAAAATCTTATTTCAGTAAAAGCATTTAAAACTGAACAACCAATTGCCTGGGATAGTCCTGTTTGGTGGAGGGTCCCTAAACTTAGTGTATTAGGAGTGATCCTGCAAAGTTCTGTTCCCTTGTCTTTGGTCAGGTCCACTGGGAAAGGGACCAGTTTGGCATAATGGCAAGGACCTGATGGTCTGGACTATGGATGCTGTCCTCACCTTCCTTTTTTTCTTGTCCCTTAGCATGGCCTTAGTAGAGTCAGTTACCTGCAGTTGATGGAGTCACTGGGTTTAGAGCCTAAAGACTGAGATAAGTTGCAACACAGTTGTGTTAACTGCATATTGTTCATGTCATTAGTGACTGGTTCTTCATCTACAGGAGTACAAGTGTGAGCTACTTTAATCTGGTTTCTGGCTAAGACTTTAGAGGGGGTGCTGGAGAGGTGGCTCAGCAGTTTAAAAGCACTGGCTGCTCTTTCTTCCAGAAGACTCGGGTTTGATTCTCAGCACCCACATGGCAGCTCACAACTACCTGTGATTGCAGTTCCAGAGGATCTAAAACCTGTTGGGCACCTGCACACGTTACACATAAATTCATGCAGGCACACACACATAAATACTTATAATAAATAAATCTAAAAAAAGACTTTAGAGGGTTTGTTTAGTCCTTGGGAAAAAAAAAATCATGAGTCTGGTACTTACACTGTGGCATGCTCAAAGTCTTAGCTATTTAGGAGAGGTTAAGGCAGGCTGATCGCTTAAGCTTAGGAATTCAAAACTATCCAGACCCTATTCAAAATAAATAAACCTTCCAGTAGTGCAGAGAGAGGAGAGGGAGGGAGGAGAAGAAAGGGAGGCAGAGATGGGTGCTTGTTGGGTGCGGTGGTTCATGTCTGTAATCCTCTAACACTCGGGAGGTTCAGGTGGAATGGCCTCAAGCTGGAGGCCAGACTGGGCCAGAGTGAGGGCAAGTGTCTCAAACAGGTCCTTGACAGAGGATGAGGTGCACAGCACTTGTTTGAGGGGAAAAGGAACAGAACAATGACTATTCTAGTAAATACAAAAAACCACACAAACAACCCAAAGACCATTCAAAGTCTTTTGCATTCTTTTAAAATGCAGCTTGGCGGGGCTGGAGAGATGGCTCAGCAGTTAAGAGCACTGGCGGCTCTTCCAGTGGACCCAGGTTCAATTTCCAGCACCCACATGTCAGCTCAAGCCTGTCTATAACTCCAGTTCCAAGAGATCCCATATCCTCACAGAGACATACATGCAGGCAAAACACCAATGCACATTAAAAAATACATAAATAAATACATTTTAAAAAATAAACAAAATGCAGTGTGGGTTGGATTAATTTCATCTGTTATGCATGTTGGATTTTCAGAAAGCCTATGCTTCTGAGATTAAAAAGGCAGCTCTGGGCTGGAGAGATGACTCAGAGGTTAAGAGCACTGACTGCTCTTCCAGAGGTCCTGAGTTCAATTCCCAGCAGCCATGTAGTGGCTCACAACCACCTAATGAGATCTGGTGCCTTCTTCTGGTGTACAGATAGAATACTGTATAATAAATAAATAAATAAATAAATCTTAAAAAAAAGGCAGCTCTGTTACTGGCAATATGAAAGGACAAGTTTGGTATCTAATATTACTGTTTTGTGGCTTCGATTGGATGTGAATCATAAATGAGTATGGTTTAAAAATCATGGTGACTCACATCTGACCTTGTGAAGTAGAACACTCCCTGGAAATTTACCATCCTTATTTCTTCAGAATAAAGCTTTCCAATATTTGGACAATAGTGTTAAGGCTCAGTTGTAGTTTTGTTTTGTTGTTTTTTTCCTCTTGGGCGCCCCGCCACATATATATATATATATATATATATATATATATATATATATATATATATATATATATATATTTTCATACCAGGCTGGCCTCGAACTCACAGAGATCTACCTGGCTCTGCCTCCCGAGTGCTGGGATTAAAGGCGTGTGCCACCACTGCCTGGTGCTCTTTACCTTTCTTTATATCTTTCTTCTTACTTCATGGCTGGCTGTGTGGCTGTGTGGCTGGCCTCTGGTGTCCTCCTCTCCTTTTCTCACTTCTCTCTTCCCTAGATTTCTCCTCCTATTTATTCTCTCTGTCCAAAGCCCCACCTATTTCTCTCTCCTGCCTAGCTAGTGGCCGTTCAGCTCTTTATTAGACCTGTCAGGTGTTTTAGGCAGGCAAAGTAACATAGCTTCACAGAGTTAAACAAATGCAACATAAAAGAATGCAACACATCTTTGCATCATTAAACAAATATTCCACAGCATAAACAAATGTAACACATCTTAAATGACTATTCCATAACACTCAGTGTTTTATTTTTACATGGGTGTGCATGTGTGCACATGATATGGAAGTCAGATGATAACTTCCGGGAGTCATGGAAATCAAACTGGGGTTGTCAGGCTTTGTAGCAAATGCATTATCTGCTGCTCAGCCATCTTTCGAATGACTGGGGAGAGAACCAAAGAGAACTTAAGCATATGAAGCCCTTTGACAAGGTGTTTTTTATATATATATATATATATATATATATATATGTATATGTATATATATATATGTATATATATAATTTACTACTATGTACACAATGTTCTGCCTGCAGGATAGATCTCATTTTAGATGGTTGTGAGCCACCATGTGGTTGCTGGGACTTGAACTCAGGACCTCTGGAAGATCAGCCAGTGCTCTTAACCTCTGAGCCATTTTTCCAGCCCGACTGAGGTGTTTTTAAGAATTACAAAATGCTGGTTAATTTTCAGATTAAAAAATAATCTATAGATTTCTATAAGTAGAAACAGAGCTGGACAGTGGTGGCACACACCTTTTAATCTCAGTACTGAATAGGGAGAGGCAGGTGGATCTCTGAGTTCAAGGCCAGCCTGGTCTACAGACTTGAGTTCCAGGACAGCCAAGGCTACACAGAGAAACCTTGTCTCGGAAAAACAAAATAAAATCTATCAAAAAACAAAACAAAATCTGTATTTGGCATAAAAATACTTTAAAGGCAATTTAGCCCCTTTAGAAAATTGGGAAAATCTACCAGCTACTTACAGAGCATACATTCTGGGATAGGCACTATTACATGGCTTGGGAATATGATGACTAAAAAGAATATAATGACTAAAAGAATGTTATTTTATGTACCTCACATATAGAGGTGTACTGTGCTGTTTATAGTGTATAATTGTCTTTTAGTGTAGTAATAGGTGTGTAACAGCAAATTTGAGAACATCACTTCAGGGAACTGGTAACCCAACCTGTCACCTCCAGTTCTCTCATTTACTCTACAGTTATTATAAATTCCATGTATTTGCCTTATCAGTGGGATCACATAGTATTTAGATACTCGTGTGTGGCTTGACTCAGGCATATCTTCAACATTCTCTTTTACTGTAGCATATATCTGTACTTCATTTTCAAATACTATATTCCATTGGAGCTTACCTCCTCTGGGTTACTAGGAATAATGCTACTGTCAACCTCTGTGTAGGAGTTCTGTGTGGGTATATGTTTTCATTTCTCTTACATGTTTAGCCAGGTAACTGCCAGGTCAAATGGTCACTCTCTGGTTTACCTTTGAGGAACAGGCATTGTCCAAGAAGCTCAGCACCATTTTACATTCTACTTGTAACCTATTTTTATTTCCTGTTCAATTGGCTCCGTTTTAAAAACAAAACAAAACAAAACAAAAAACAGTCTACTCGCGGCTATTTGTAAACAGAGACAAGACTTGATTAAAGAGGTGCTCAAGGCTTCTATTCTTTCCTGAGCATCATGTCCCCCTTTAGGGACACCACGGAAGCCGCTAGTCCGCAAGGTGGTGGGACGGGTTTACCTGCTCTGCCCGGGAGGAACAAGGGGCCCGGGGCCGGGGGCCTGGGTACCGCGCCCTGCCGCCTGACCACGCACACAGGCCTGCCGTCATTGCCCACGGGCCCGGCTCACTCCAGAGTCCAGCTGGGGCTGAGTCGGCGGCGTCAGTGGGGCCCAGGGTCGCCAAGGATGCTGCAGGGGGCCGGGACGCGGGGCGCTAGGCCGGGTCCTGCGCCCGCGAGGCTGCGGCGCGCCCGCTGGGGGCGGGGGACGAAGGCCGCGCCCCCGCGCCCGTCCGCCCGCGTCCCGCTAGGGGCGGCGGCCCGCCCCAAGTCCGCCGAGGCTCTTCCGCGCCGGCAGGGGCAGCAGCGGGAGCGGCGCGGGGCGGAGCGGCGCGAGCAGCCAGGAGCGGCCCGGCCCGGCCCGGCGCGGCGGCGGCGGCAGCGGCGGCGGCAGCAGCGACGCCAGAGCCCGTGGGCGCCGTTCGCGAGGCCGCCGCAGGCGCCTGGCCGCAGCGCGGGGAGCCCCGGGCGCCGGAGCCCGCCGCCGCCGCCATGCCGCTGCTCTTCCTCGAGCGCTTCCCGTGGCCCAGCCTCCGCACCTACACGGGCCTCAGCGGCCTGGCCTTGCTCGGCACCATCGTCAGCGCCTACCGCGCCCTCAGCCAGCCGCAGGCCGGGTCGGCCGAGCCGGAGCCGCTAACGGCCCCGCTGCAGCCCGAGGCGCTCGTGCCGTCGCGCCTGGCCGCCGGCGGCCCCCGGGCCCGCGAGGTGGCCCAGTACCTGCTGTCGGACAGCCTGTTCGTGTGGGTGAGCGAGGCCGCTGGGCCGGGCGCGGGGGCGGACGGCCGGGCGGGGGCCGCCATGTCACCCTTTATCCGCGGGGGGCGTGGCCGGGCCCTGACCCGGGCTGAGGAGGCCCGGGGGGCTGACACCTCGCGTGGGGCCCGAGGCCGGGCGGCGCTGCGAGCAGTGCGAGCCGCGGCGGGAAGGAAGGGGTCGGGCCTCCGGGGAGAAGGGCCGAGGGAAGGGCGGTCGGGCCCCGCGGACGCCAGGGCAGCAGCCGAGTGGCGTCCGGCTGGGCGATGTGGTGGGCGAGTTCTCGATCAAGAGAGTCGGGGGCACATTTTAAGCATGTGAACGGGTTGGGACAGTCATTCTCTCGACAAGACAACTTTGAAACGTTGCTATTTGGTAATGGATTACCCTCCCGTGGGCGCTACTTAACGAAGCAAACAAACCAGCTGCGTCCTTTTTCTTTTACCTGGTGGTTGGTGGCTGTTCCCTTTGATGGTTGAAGGCAGCAAAACATCCTGATCGGTGTGGCAGCGCCTCCTTTGAACTCGATTACTCGGTCTAGCGATCCATTTTAAAACAAGGTTTCTAGTTCTGCCCGTGCTAGATAAGCAACGTTCACCAGGCACAAGTACTGTCTTCTTCGTTTATTACATCATTTCAGGCTGGGCAGAGCGGAGGAAATTTTGCTCTGACTTGCACTTGAATGCGTCTTCTCTAAACCCTCAGAAATGCGACAAGCTGCTCCAGGATTTAAAATTTGTCACTTGGATTTACTATGGCTTGTGGGATCTTATCTCCTCCCGAGTTCTCGCTTGGTGCCTGGAGTAGGCTGTAAATGACTGAGGGGTTAATCTTCTAAGTTTGTAGAATTATATGCAACTCATTTGTTATAATTATTCCCACTGTGCTTCATCAGGAAGCAGTGGGATTTGTGAACTCCGGGGGCTGTAGATTAAGCCTCCTAGTCCTTTGATAAATCGTTTAATAGAAGGCGGTGAAGGGTGAAGTTCGCATTTCCCCACTCCTGCGTAAAGATGAGCTGTTCTGTACCAAAGAAGGGAGGAATGGAAGAATTCAATTCGCATCTTGTTTAATTTCCAATCTCGTTGCACTTGAATTAAAGGATAACAATTTAGGATGATGTGACGAATGCTTTTGACAAATACGAAGACTAAATAGTGTGGTTCTTGATGCATTGTTTTAGGTCTCAGAGAGCAGGACTTGCAACAGGAGCCACCATTGCAAAGCTAGAACAGCCAGTCGTATTGTTTAATGATTTTTTTTTTTCGTAAGTTTCTTCTTGCAAAACCCATGTTCAAATTCCAAGGTTAATACCGCTTCATAAAACATTACCTAAGGCCTTTTGGGTTTTCTGAGAATTGTTTTTAAGAATTTTTTTTCTTCCTATGGTCTTGCTGCATGCAAATTGATCATCCCCCCCCCATTTGTCAGTTGAACTCGATGCAGTTTTTCTTCTCTCTCTTCTGGAGTTTTGGCATGCTCATTTTGGTTGTACGGTGGCTGCCCAGACCTTTCTTGTGCGCACCGAATTTCTTTTTCTTTTCTTTTTTTTTTCCTTATCATCTAGCACTTTGTGCTTCAGCACTCCCAAAACACCTCCCCTGTGGCCTGCCGGGTAACAGTGAGTGACTGTGTGGTGGGCCTTTGTGGATGCTTCTTGAACCCCACTCCTAGTCATTTATATTTTACTCCCCCCCCCCATAAAAACAAAAATGCACCACTGCCCAGGTCAAGCTGGATGACAAGAACTGGTCCTTTGTCGGTTGCGAACCTTACTCGTTATTATTTTATTAGGCTCTCCAGAACGTGCCTTTGTAGAACACAATCAGTATTGCAGGAGGTTTTGTATTAGCACACCTAGGTGGAAACCCTTCAGAGATGCTGTTTTCAGCACTGTGGAAGACGGCCTTGAGCAACACTTTCCCCCTACCCTAAAATGACTCACTTGTAACTAAGGCAGACTACGATAGGTGGTGATAGATACACAAAACCCAGTGGAGTTTGGAGGCCAGAGAAAGCAGTGCTGTGGGCATGCTCAGCCCCGGGAGATGGCAAGGGTCTTAAGCAGAGAATTGGGGCGGGGGACAGGTAAGGCCCAGTGTTGTGTGGGGACGAGTGTCAGGTCTGCAGAGTGCTCCCTGACCTAGGCAAATCTTCGGACTTACCGGGAGATTGAGAGGGTGGGATGGACCCGGAGGTAGCCCTGCTGTGAGGAGGGAGGTGAGGAAGCCTTGAAGCTCCTGCTCCAGGGGTGGCGCCCGGGCTGACTTGTAGCTGGTGACAGCCATCTTCAGTTGTCACTCTTGGGCCACATGTGGTGAGAAAAGGAATTTCAGAACTGGTCAGGTCAGTTCTAACTTAAAAATTTTAAAGACAGACTCTACAAGTTCATAGTTCAAGGGCCAAAGGAAACAGAAGTGATAGACAGTGAAAGTCAGTCTCCCTCCACCTGTTTCCGGTTGGCAGCTTCTTGTAACTGGTGCTGGCTTGTAGTGGGAACCTGCATAACATCCAGATTGTCTCAAGTCGTTTACACTGTTCATTTCTGTGCATTACACGTGTATCCATGGGAACACATTCTTTGTTTCACACCTGCACCTCCCTTCCCCCCTCTCCGTGGTCTGGACGCTCTTTTGAATTTTTATCTAAAGTTACCTTGACATACCAATTACATATCCCTTCCTGGGCCGATGTTAGGGCCTCATGTGGATCCACTGGATGTGTGTTTACCTAGTGAATAAGTCTTCAGTGATGGACATGAGCGCTCTATTTTTCTGCTGTTATACAGGTGAACGCTTTTAGCTTGTTTGGATTCTGCCTATGAGAAAAAAGTAGTAGCTGTATAGAGCAGATAAAATATTAAAACAGCTCTTCACTGTTGTCTAAGTGAAGGAAGCAGTTGCTCAGATCAGGCTTACTGCAACTAAGCTGCGTGGGGTTTTTGTTAGTTTGCTGTTTTTTGAGACAAGGTTTCCAGGTTCCTGTCCTGGAACTCACTCTGTACCAGGCTGGCCTGGAACTCAGATCCGCCTGCCTCTTTCTCCCGAGTACTGGCTAAGTTTTGACTTTATGGTTCTTGTTTGTTCCTTAGCTCTGGGACTTGAAGTGTCAATTCTGCAAGAGTGACACAGTACCTGGAGGGATCCGATTTGGCATTGACTGTAAAGAAGGAATGCTCCAGTTAGGGACACTTGTTTTGATTTGTTTTTCTTTTCTGGTTTTGGAGACAGCTCTGGCTGCTCAGGACAGACTGCGCTGCCTGCTCTCCTTGCCAGTGTCCGTGCCTCAGCCTCCCCGCCCCTTCAGCATAGGACTCCTGTAGACCTGGGCCGCCGTGCTGGCCTCAGTCGTTAGTTTCAGCTGAGATGGAGAAATTACTATATTTATTAGAATGACACAATACTTGTGAAGTTAAGGCTTTTTTCTTTAAAATTTTAAGACTTATTTTATGGGTATGAATGTTTTGCCAGCATATATAAATGTGTACTAATGCATGCCTGGTGTGTTTGGAGGGCAGAAGAAGGCATTTAGATTCTCTGGAACAGGGGTTCCCGGTGGCTGTGAACCATTCTGTGGGTGCTGGGAACTAAGTGGGTGCTTGCAAGAGCAAGTGCTTTAACCACTGAGCCATCTCTCCAGCCCAGAGACTTTGTCCTATAACTAGATGTAGACTAGTCTGTTGTTAATAGTCATTAAAGTATTCCAGTAAAGCACTGTTCAGAACCTTTAAACAATGTTAGTTCTTCCAATTCTTTGTTGGTTTCCTTTTCTTGTGAAGGTTATTTCTTTTTAAATACATTTTCTTCCTAGTGGTTATCTCCTTTCTTCTCCCCTTCCCCTCCCCTCTCTCTGTTCTTTGAGTCAGGGTCTGGTTAAGTAGCCCAGGCTGGCCCTGAATTTGCAGCCCTCCTGCTTTGCCCTCCTGCTTCTGCCTCTCATGTAGCTCGATGAGAAGTCTGTCACCAGGAGTGTCTCCATCAGCTTTTTTAAGCCCTGTTTTGCTTAGACACGCTGATTTTCAGATCTCATTTGGATTAAAATAGAAATGTTTATCATGGGTTGATGGGATTATGAGAGACTTTTGCTGTTGGAGGTGGGAGAGAGTATAAATTGAACTTTTCCAAAAAGGCTAAAGAAAAATTGTGTGTGTGTGTGTGTGTAGGGGGGGAGGTGAGTGCAGGTGCCTGTGGAGACCAGGAGGTGTTGGATCCCCTGAAGCTGAAGTTACAGGTGGTTGTGAACCACCGCGTGGTTGCTGGGAACTGAACTACCTGGGGTAGAGGAGGAAGAGCTCCTAACTGCTGAGCCGTCTTTCCAGCCCTTCAAAGAAACTTTCTATACGTACTTTCTTTAAGTCAGAAACTTGAAAAAGCTTAACTGAAAGTGGTAAAACTAAGGTTTGCTTTGTGGCCGAGGTACAAAGGTGCTGTTTGGGGTAGAGAAGGATGACAGACTCTAAGTTTGGTTTCTGAGTTCAGGTCAAGACCTCATTTTTCTGCCTTTCTCCTGTTCCTTGAGCACTTATTGGATGTATTGCATTTGTGTTTTTAAACTCACATGATGATATGTAAACCAGGAAGAAGCCTTTTTTAATAAACGTGTTGCAGTTAAGCTGGGAGTTTTGTTGATTTTTAAAAATACCCTGTTTGCCTGGTGAAGAGAGATTGGGTTGAGGGCTGTGGTTTTGTGTGCCAACTTCTAATTTACATGACTGAAGTCCTCATTGACTGGCAGAATACAGGGGATGTGCACCTTTTGTAAGTTTACTTCGGCATCTTAAAGAAGAGTATTGTCAGGTCTCTGAAAAAATTTTTATTTAAAATTTTATTTGAGATTTTATTTATTTTTATTTTATAGGTGTATGGGTGTTTTACCTGCATGTATGGTATGTCTGTGTATGTGTGCGTGTGTGCGTGTGTGTGTGTGTGTGTGTGTGTGTGTGTGTGTGTGTGTAAAATGAAGGGTGTTGGCTATGAGACTGGCAGTTGTGGGACACCACATGGATGCTGGGAATTGAACCCAGGTCCTCTAGAAGAATAGCCAGTGCTCCTAACTGCTGAGCTATCTCTCCTTTTTATAAAGATTTGATTTTGTATTAAGTACTCATGTGTGGCCATGGAGGCTAGGGATGGTAGATCTTCTAGACCTAGAGTTTAAGGCAGCTGTGACCAAACTGAAAGTTCTGTATGATTCTGGGGTTTGTTTTGTTTTGTTTGTGACTGGCTCTCACTTTGTAGCCATGCTGGCCTGGAACTCTGCTCTGTAGACCAGACAGACAGAAAACTCAGAGAAACCTGCCTGCCTCTGCCTCTGAAGTGCTGGGTATATAAGGAGTCAAAGGCTGTAGGATTTTTGATGAACTATTTTTCCCCACCTGATTAATCGAAGGATTTAAATACCAAATCCTTCGATATCAAACAGTTCTTTCCCCCAGTGGAACTATTTTTATTTTAGTCCTTTAAAAATATTTTCTTGGCCCCATTAGGCAACAGAATAGAACTAAACATGATTTAATCTTTTTGTATTGAGTTAGGACTGCTAGTATGTGCTCTACCACAGGAGAGCTGGTGGGAGATACAGAGGAACCTGAAGAGAGGTGAGGGTGTCATCATATTCCCTCACCTCTCCCCTTTTCTCCCTCACACTTCGTGCGGGGGAAGGCGGGGGGCACATGAAAATCTGTCTCAAACAATGACAGGAGCCAAAGTGAGGGAAAGGTGACTTGTCCCGTTTGCTGGTTAGGTCGGAAAATACCACTTAAATTTTTTTAAAGAAGACAGTTTTCTTCGAATATGGAAGAAGGCCTTGGTTTTGACACTGGTCTCTATTACCTGACTTTTTCTGGAAGTTCTCCTAGTCTCCCTTGCTTGTCGGGGCAGCATGTTTGAGTTCTGTCATGACGGCTACCTAAATGTTCATGTAGGGACATACTTTGTGTGGTGATTGATTGATTGATTGATTGAGACGGTGTCTGGACTGGGCTTTTAGTCCTTCTGTCCCAGCTTTCCTAGTGTGTGGATTCCAGGTGTGTGCCATCATGCCAAGCTTGCTACATACAGTTTTATAGAGACAGTGCAGAGTTTTTGTAGGGGCCCGTCAAGTCTGAAGGGAAGGTGGCCTGCTGGAGGGTACCCCCTGGGCAGGGGTGAGGAGGGTACCCCCTGGGCAGGGGTGTGAGGGAGGTGGCCTGCTGGAGGGTACCCCTGGGCAGGGGTGTGAGGAGGGTACCCCCTGGGCAGGGGTGTGAGGAGGGTACCCCCTGGGCAGGAGTGTGAGGAGGGTGGCCTGCTGGAGGGTACCCTAGGACAGGTCTGACTCAGTGAGCCATGAAGCGCTGCTTCTTCTCCCCACGTCCCATCCTGTGTAGCTTTGGTAGCACGGGTTTGCACTGGGGAAACCAGAAGGGCTCCAGCTCTGGGAATGACGCCTAATTCCCCAGAGGAAACCTTACACTGTGTGTGTTTTTCCCCAGAACTAAACTTGTTTCTTTGATGTGTGTACAGGTTCTGGTGAATACTGCCTGCTGTGTTTTGATGTTGGTGGCTAAGCTTATCCAGTGTATTGTGTTTGGTCCTCTTCGAGTGAGTGAGAGACAGGTAAGTGAACAGATTCATGTAAAGAAACTTTAGGGGCTGGAGAGATGGCTCAGAGGTTAAGAGCACTGACTGCTCTTCCAGAGGTCCTGAGTTCAATTCCCAGCAACCACATGGTGGCTCACAACCATCTGTAATGAGATCTGGTGCCCTCTTCTGGCCTGCAGTCATACATGCTGTATACATAATAAATAAATAAATCTTTAAAAGAAAGAAAGAAAGAAAGAAACTTTAAAAACACTATTATATTTGGTATAATTTCCAGTATATAGAAAAGTTCCTTGAATACTATAAAGAACTCCTGGATGGGCTTTATCCAGATTCACTTTGTAGTGTTGCACGTGCGTGCGTGCGTGCCTGCGTGCGTGTGTGTGTGTGTGTGTGTGTGTGTGTGTGTGTGTGTGTGTGTTTCATATATTATGAGTGCACTCACCTGTACTTGCACACATGAGGCCAGAGGAGAATTTTAAGTCTCCCCCTATTTCTCCTCAATTTTTCAGCTGGGGGCTCTTAATGAGTGAGGCTTAGTCATAAGTGCTTGTAGTGCTGAGCCATCTTCCCAGTTAGTCCTCAGACTCACTTCGTATTTATGCAGATTTTCTCGTCCCTTTGGAATTAAGTAGTGAACATCATACAGTATTACCCTGGAACTTCAGAGTATGTTTTCAAGAGCAAGGACATCTTCATGAGTAGTCAGAGCACAGTGATAAAACCAGAAATGTTAGCCTTGATCTTTGTTTCATTGTACTGGGGAGCCCATCTGTCCCATTATAACTGTTTCTTCAGGATTTTGATTTGCTGAGACAGGTCCTTGCTGTGTAGTTCTGCAGGTCTGGAACTTGCTCTGTATACCAGGCTGCATTGAACTCCACAGTCCTCACGTCTTAGCACCCAGTGCTGGAATTATTGCTACTTCTGGCTCAGAAGCTCCTTTTGATACTTTATTCTTCAAAATCGCCTTCAAAATCTCCTCTTCAAAGCTTTGGGTCTTTTTGAGTTGGAAGTGGACCAGGCTGTGGCAAGCTCAGTGGCAGCAGTTGGTATCAGGTCACAGTTTGCAGAAAACATTACCTTCAAGCATTTGAAACTTTTGCTATTAACCCAACTCAGCCTTTTCAGTATAGAACACATCTTTTATGCTGTTCTTTGTTGGCTTATTTTATTATTAATGCCACCCAGTAGCATTTATTATGAACTATTTTGAGAGCCAAGCAGTGATGGCACACACCTTTAAATCCAGCACTCAGGAGGCAGAGGCAGGTCGATCTCGAGTTTGAGACCAGCCTGGTCTACAGAGTGAGTTCCAGGACAGCCAGGGCTTTTAGACAGAGAAACCCTGTCTCAAAAAACAAACAACAACAACAAAAAGAACTATTTTGATTTAAGACTCCAAGAATTGACATAGATTCGCTCCATGGGTGCTTAAAGTTTAAGAAATAAGAGTAACCTTAGAGGCAGAGACACTGACCACCTAGGGTGGAAGAAAGACTAAAAGTGAAGCACGTAGAGCCTTAAGCAGTGAGAGGGTGTTTAGTTTCTCTCTCTCTCTCTCTCTCTCTCTCTCTCTCTCTCTCTCTCTGGTTTTTAAAGATTTTTTTTTATGTATACGAGTGTCTTACCTACATGTATGTAAGTGTGCCATTTGCATGCCTGGTGCCCATGGAGGCTAGAAGAAGGAATTGGATCCCCTAGAACTGGAGTCATAGGTTACAGAGGGTTACTAAGTACCATGTGGGTGGTAAGGTAGTGTCCTCTATAAGAGCAGCAAATGCTTATAAGCACTGAGCATGAGAGAGTTTTTGATTTTAAATATATTTAAAACATTTAATGCCTATTATGGCATTTTAAAAAGCACATTACAGGCCAGGTGGTGGTAGTACTTGCCTCTAATCCCAACACTTGGGAAGCAGAGGCAGGCTGACCTCTGTGAGTTTGAGGCCAGCCTGGTCTCCAGAGTGAATTCCAGGACAGCCAGGTCTACACAGGGAAACCCTGTCTCAACAAATAAAGAAACAAACAAATGAAAAGAAAAAGTAAAAAGAAAAAAAAGCAGTTAAGCATTAAATCACTTAATTCACCACTTATTCTGTGAGACACAGAATTATACTAAGTATACTTAGTGTATACTTAGTATACTTATTGTACTAAGACCTATTTTATAGCTTGGGGAGCTGAAGCATGAAATGTCAAGGACCCCACAGTTGTGCAGTAGCAAAGCCAGGAATTATAACCGGTAATACGTCAAGTTCTCCTCCTTTCCCTGCCCAGGAAACAGACATCCACCCAGGATTCTAGGCTTTCTCTGTTGCGGCATGGTGTTTGGAACCAGGGTCCACACTAGCTGTATACACTGTGTAAGGGCAGAGGTGGCTTTGCTGCTGGGGTCTGCCTTTGCGGTGGATAGAGCTAGAAGAGACTCTTTTCTTTCTTTTTCCAACTTAACTTTGTTCTTTGAACACAAGGTATCTAGTCAGAGCCCTATTTAAATTCTCAAATTAATTCTATTCTTTGTGTTGGGGTCTTGTTGACCTTAAACTCAGGACCCTATTGCTTCCGTCATCCAGTTCTGAGTACTGGAATCAGAGGTGCCCCATAACCATACTCTGAGCTTTAACTTTATTTTAAATTTGTAAGTATTTACAGTCCTAAAAATCATATATTAAAGTCCATTTTGAAGTCATGCTTTTGCTGGGCATGGTGGCACATGCCTTTAATCCCAGTATGTGGGAGGCAGAGACAGGCGGATCTCTGAGTTTGAGGCCAGCCTAGTCCACATAGTGAGTTCCAGAACAGCTAGGGCTACATAAAGAGAGCCTGTCTCAAAAGAAAGAAAAAAAAAGTCATTCATTCATTCTTATCTTTACCCAGATTCTTACTACCTCCATCAATAGCTGGGTAGTCAGATATTTTAATACCTGTAAGAGCTAGAACTTGTTTGTTGTCCCCTTGCCCCAGGAAAGTGTCAGTGTTTACAACTGAAAGTTTTCGATTTGAAAAAGATTATAAGGACTGAAGAGATGGCTCAGCAGTTAGGAGCACTTACTGCTCTTGCAGAGGACCAGGGTTTGATTCCCAGAACCCACATTCTGGCTCACAACCATCTGTAACTCCAATGTTGGATGTTCCAATACTTCTGACCTCTGGGAGCACCAGGCACTCACGTGATGCAGATATAATATGCAGACATTTGTACACATAAAACAGTTAAAAAATAATATAGCAAAGAAATAACATAATCTGCTGCTTCTGGAACACCTTAACAGTTGTTTAGAAAGCAGGTGACTATTAGAAATACTAAGACCGGGGCTGGAGAGATGGCTCAGAGGTTAAGAGCACTGACTTCTTTTCCAGAGGTCCTGAGTTCAATTCCCAGCAACCACATGATGGCTCACAACCATCTGTAATGAGATCTGGTGCCCTCTTCTGGCCGGCAGTCATATATGCTGTATACAAAATAAATAAATAAATAAATAAAAAAAAAGAAATACTAAGACCTTTGTAATCTTCCTTTATATAGTGCTGAAGTAGGAACTCATCCAAGTATATGTAACTTCATAAAATATTCTTTGGATAGGGGAATATTAAAAACTATTTGAGTCCGCTTGTTACCATTAAGTCAATATGCTGATTAACGAGAGAATATTTACATACATTGGTAAAATTCTCACACTAATAGGTGAGAGAAAACTGTTAAAAATTAAAATATTTTTATACTGGACAAAGAAAAAAGATAAATATTAAGGACATTATTTTTTTTATCTTGTTTTGGTTTGGTTTTAGTTTTGGTGTTTTATTTTATTTGTTTTTTTGTTTTTTGAGACAGGGTCCTGTGTAGCCCATGCTGGCTTCCCATGTGCTGGGATAATAGGCAGGCACAACCATACTTAACTGTGTGGCTAGACACAGTTTTAATTTTTTTCTTGTTTAAGATATTTTATTGATTACATACTAGCAAGTGACATTTTAATTTTTATTGTTTTCTTGTGTGGAGTATATGTGTGAGCATGTTGTAAACATTGTGTGTGAGCCATCCCCCAGCTCTGCTTAATATTTTGATTCTTTAGAAAGTCTAATCTTTTCTATTGTTGATTAAGTCAGAGTGCAGAAGTATTAAAATAATATGATAACCCTTGCTGATCTTTTCTACTGTACATGTAAATATAAAATACTTTCCTTCTTAGTACATAAGAACTAGACTAATAAAACTACTTTTTAATGGCTGACACTTCCTAGCTGTTCCAGATCACAAGTTTCAGTTCACAGGTCACTTGGGCTGTCTTACCTCTGTTTTCTTCCCCTTCTGTGCGGAGTGCTCCATAAGCTTGCTTTTGATATGTTAACATCTCTTAGGTAGACTTGGTATGATGGAACTCACTTTTATATACTTTTTTCTTTTTAGCATCTCAAAGACAAGTTTTGGAATTTTATTTTCTACAAGTTCATTTTCATTTTTGGTGTGCTGAATGTCCAGACTGTGGAGGAGGTGGTGATGTGGTGCCTCTGGTTTGCCGGCCTTGTTTTTCTGCATTTGATGGTTCAGCTCTGCAAAGACCGATTTGAATACGTGAGTTTTTAGCCAACCTCTTTCATTGCTCAGTCACATATGTGTGCCAGGTTTGATGTGAGAAGTAATGTGAGAAAGTCATAGGTTGTGTGCTTGGGACAACTCTCAGAGGGGACTTCTAGGTCATCCATCATGGCCTGTTTCTTGAGGCACTTCTGCCTGTTTTCTAGCCCCCCCCCCCCCCCAATCCCAGTTCCCCAAGCACTGTGGTCACTCCCTACTAACCTTGCCTTAGGTCAGTGTGAAGGAGCTGTGATGTATACATTGTATACAACTGAACAATTCTGCATGTTTTCTGTTCTTGTCTCCCACTTTCCCCCCCTTTGCCCTGGTTGGTGGAACTTTTCTTTCTCATTGGTTTGCACTGTTTTTCCTGGGGTCAAGACTGAATGAGCTACTTCTGCTTCCTGTCTGGGTGTAAGATCTGCCTGTGACTTCAGGCCAGACCTGCACAGTGAGCACCTGATACAGGCTGAGGCAAACAGGTTTGAAGTGCTGCCTCCCCTGAACCCGCTCTAGGACTTTGTGTTCCTGTCTTACTCGGTGTTCATGGAGATGACATTGCACTTCTTTGTGAGTTAATCTCACTCTTAAAGGCCTGCTTTCTTTTCCAGTTCCATTCTTGTTAAAAATAGGAGCTTCTAGCCTTCTTTTCTGGGCTGGTTGTAGACCACATGCAGTACAGAAGGAATTGTAACGCCAGGTCTCTTTTCCAGTCACTTGTCCTTGCCTAGTATTAACATAGCATTATGAGTAGTAGTTCTGTACCTGATTACTTCTGTTGTTCTATCCCTGACAGGCTAGGCTCCAAGTGAACTCTGAGGTGGAAGATTAGAGCAAGACAAACAGAAACACAGCAGAACAAGACACTGTTCTGAGCCCTATATACTGTTAGAGGAGATAACTGAGCATCCTTCTAGAGATTGCAATCTCATGGTAGGAGGATACTGGAGAAATGAGATGAAAATATAGTGTATATTGTATCTGGTGAATTAAATGATAAAGACTTAAAAATCTCAAAAATTCTCATGGCAGACTTTGGGCTTTTCGTGTTAGTGTAGTGCCCCAAGCGAGGCTCCCAAGCTTGATCTTGAATTCTGAGTGCAGTTGCCATGGTGGTGGAATGAACAGTTGACGGTCTTTCCTCTTTTGTCCCTTTCAGCTTTCCTTTTCTCCCACCACACCCATGAGCAGCCATGGGAGAGTCCTGTCTCTGCTGATCGCGATGCTGCTCTCCTGCTGCGGACTGGCAGTTGTCTGCTGTGTCACAGGCTACACCCATGGCATGCACACCTTGGCTTTCATGGCTGCAGAGGTAAGGTGCTGGACACAGTCATTAGATTCCTAAACACTTTCAAGGAGAACAGAGGGGTGATGAGAAACTATTTTAAGAGGCATTTTGTCTTTGACTTTAACAGGCATTTTTCCCCCCAAGACAAGGTTTTTCTGTGTAGCCTTGGCTGTCCTGGAACTCAGAGATTTGCTTGCCTCTGCCTCCCTAGTGCTGGGATAAAAGGCGTGCACTAACCACTGCCCGGCTTTAACAGGCATATACTGTGTTCCTGCTTTTTTGGGTACTGGTACCGAATGCTTTTATATGTGGCATTTCATATAATCCTTGCTGTAGCCTAGTAAAAGAATTATTTTTCTCAACAATTCAACAACTAGGGAGCTGGGTTGGCTGGTAAGCACACTTGATGTGCAAGTATGAGGACCTGAGTGTGATCCCAGCACCACTGTGAAGAGCTGGGCATGGCTGTCTGTACATACTTGTAACTCCAGTGCTGTGTGGGGCAGAGGCAGGAGGATTGCTGAGGGGTGCTGGTTACCAGCCTTGCTCTAGAGAGAAACCCTGTTTCAGGATAATAAGACCAAGAGTGATGGAGCAGAGTACCTGACATCGTTTTTGGGCCTCCACGTGCACATACACCACATACAGCAGTTACCACATGCCAGGGACTGTGGGGGAAACTTTTTTTTCTGTGCTGGAGATTAAACCTAGGGTTTTGTTCATTCTGGACAAGGGCTTTACCACTGGGCCACAGCCCAGGAGGAATCATTTAAAATTCTTTACACGTATTGACTCATTATTAATTCTGCTTGTGGAAGAGACCCTGAGGCCTAAGGTATGAACTGTTTGAGGTTTCAGAGTGGCTAATGCAGTTCAAGTCCTCTCACTCCAAAGTAGGAAATGTGTTCTCCTTATGATACATGACAAAAATGGTCTGTGGTGAATATTTTATATATATATATATATATCATTTTAGAAGCTGAATTAAAAATTTATAAATAATCACTTAAATGCTGTTCATTATTTTATTTTAAAGGAATTTTATTTTCATGTATGTGTTGCTGGAGATTGATCTTAGGACTTTCAGTCATGCTAGGCAAGAGTTCTACCACTGAATTATTTCTAGCTCTCTATGATTTTTTCTTTCTCTCTTTCTTTCTTTCTTTCTTCCTTCCTTCCTTCCTTCCTTCCTTTTTCTTTTTTTTTCTTTTTTTAAGATTTATTTATTTATTATGTATACAGTATTCTGTCTGCATGTATACCTGCATGCTAGAAGAGGGTACCAGATCTCATTACAGATGGTTGTGAGCCACCATGTGGTTACTCGGAATTGAACTCAGGACCTCTGGAAGAACAGTCAGTGCTCTTAACCACTGAGCCATCTCTCCAGCCCTTCCTTCCTTCCTTCCTTCCTTCCTTCCTTCCTTCCTTCCTTCCTTCCTTCCTTCCTTCCTTCCTTCCTTTCTCTCTCTCTCTCCTTCCTTCCTTTCCCTCCCTCCCTCCCTCTCTCCCTCCCTCCCTCTTTCTTTTCTTTTCTTAAAGGGCCTCACTATGAAGCTCTGGCTGGCCTGAAACTCTTTATAGACAAGGCTGGCCTCAAACTCAGAGATATCCACCTGCCTCTGCCTCCAGAGTGCTGGGATTAAAGGTGTGTGCCACCACCGCCCCACTTGAAAAAACATTTTTACTGGCATTTATTTATTTCATGTGTGTGCTGCAGCGTCTCTGTAGAGGACGACCTGTGAGAATAGTTGTCTTCTTCCACCCCGAGTCCAGGGTTAACTTTACAGTGTCAGGTTAGTGACAAGTGCCTCTACCTGCCAAGCCGCCTCAGCAGCCTGGTTAGTTATGTAGCGTGTTTCTTTGTTCCTTGACAGTTTTATCCAAGAGTCTAATATATCTTGCTCATGTCCACCCGCAGCTTTCCCTGGACTCCCCCTGGACCTCTGCAACATGCCACCTTTCCACCCTCACATCCTTCCTTTTCTTTAATACCCTGTGACCGAGTACAGTTGGTACTTCTTGCATACTCATGGGTGCAGGCTATCCTCCCTGAATATTTAAAAATAAAAATAACTTGTCAAAATTTATAGGAGATATTATTTTTCTCTGTTCCGTAGAAACACAATTAAAAATTAAAGGTTTGTTTATTTTTATTTTATGTGTATGGGTGTCTTGCCTACATTTATGTCTGTACCATGTATGTGCAGTGCCTATGGAGGCTAGAAGGGGGTGTTGATCCTCTGGAATTGGCATTATAGACAATTGGGAGCCGCCATACGGGGGCTGGCAACTGAACGTTGGTCCTCTGGAAGAGATGAGCTGTCTTCAGCTCCCCAAACCCAAAGTTTTTGTATGTCTCAAATTTTTTTTAGTTTTTGGTTTTTCAAGACAGGGTTTTTTTGCACCTTTCCTGGATCTTGCTCTGTAGACTAGGCTGGCCTCAAACTCACAAAGATCTGCCTGGCTCTGCCTCCCAAGAGCTGGGATTAAAGGCGTGCGCCACCACCGCCTGGCAATTATTATTATTTTTTTTTTAGTTTTAGTTATTTACTTTTTATGTGTCATAGTGTTTTGCCTGAATGTATGTATATGCACCATGTGCATGCCTGGTGCCTGCAGAGGTCAGAAAAGGGCATTGGACCCCTGAAACTGGAGCTGCAGAGAGTGGTTGGGAACCACTGTGTGGGTTCTGGGAACCAGACCTGGGTCCTTTGCAAGAGCAGCAAGTTGTAAATTCCAGAGTCATCTCTTCAGCCTGTTCATACTCTTTATATTTCAATAACTAATATTTACCTTTTCCTCAGCCAAAGACAAACTTTATAATTACTTTTACCTATAATTGCTAATTAGAAAAATGAAATATAGCAATTCCTTTTACTTGTGATTTTACTCTCCATGTTTCTGTCATCTTCAATAAGCTGCTATCTGAACTTATTAGGTGGAAAATGCTGGAAATAACAATTCATGAGTTTTTTTATTTTGTTTTTAAACTAAGTGTGGTGTGCTCTGCTACTCAGCTCCCACACTTGGCCCCACAGTGTAAGCCGTAAGTTCTGCACTCTTCTGAGGAGCACAGTGACACTGGGAGCTGTGCTGGCTGAAACCTGAGTCGTTTCCTTGTTTAGGGCATCCACATTGTATGTGCTACTCACCCACTAATCGTTCACCCGCAGTAGGTCCTAGTGCTTGTGTTTGAGTCTCCTAGCTACTTTTCTGTTGCTGTGGTAAATACTCAACAACGCAACTGAAGGGAGAAGGACTTTTTTGGTTCTTGTATATACGGAGGGATAGTCAGTCCATCTTGGCAGGGAAGAGCTGGCAGCAGGCAGAGATGCATGGTGGCAGGAATGGGAAGCTCATTGTCACATTGCGTCTGCACTGAAGAAGCAGAGAGCAGCGGATGGATGCTGCTGCTATAATCTCTCTCTGTCTAGGCCAGGGTCCCAGTTGGGAGGTTCCCAATGGATGGGTCTTCCTACCCCAGTTAACCCAGTCAGGATAATCATCCCTATAGGCATGCATAGAGGCCATCTCCAGGTGGTTCCAGATTCTGTTAAGTTGACAGTCAGTACTGAGTATCTGCTTAGTAACAACCACAGTGTACAAGAATAACAAACCAAAGGAAGCACAGGTATAAACCAGGAGGACAGGCTACCTTTAGTGTTATGTGGTAATGCGTTAGTGCATATAGGAAAAAGCAGTCTATATAGCAAGCACACTTTGTATCCCAGTGCTCAGGATGCAGAGACAGGCTGATCTCTGAGTTCAGGGCCACCTGGTCTATATAGTGAGTTCTAGGACACCCAGAACTATATAGTGAGACCCAGCCTCAAAAAAGAGAAAGAGACAGCATACCTACTTTGGATAAGAGAGATCTATGTAGTAGCTGTTCTGAAGCTAGTTATTTTTTCTCAAAAGAGATTAGGTGTAAATTTTTAGGAATTTGTTAGATGCAAGGTGAAAGTTTCTTTTTGCCCAGAGTATAATGTGGTGCCAACAAAGTTAGAAAGGGGGCTGGAGAGACGACTCAGCAGTTCAGAGCACTTACTGTTCTTGCAGTGGGTCTGGGTTTCATTCCCAGCCACCCACATGGACGCTTACACTGTCCTTAACTCCAGTTCCGGGGATCCCACACCCTCTTGTTGTCTAAGGGTACCAGGCATACATGTGGTATGTGTAATGCACATAAAATAAGTATTCAAAAATTTTAAATTAGGAAAACATTTAAGTACTTAGCAAAAATATTTGTGGTCCCAGTTGAATATGTATCTGTGAAAGTATGTAATAGTGCTCCCTCTTAAGAAGACCTATTTGAAACCATACAGACATAGTAATTAGTTTGCTTTAAATATATTTTATTACGAAGTATTACTTGAATGATATTATTACTTGCTTTTTTGTTGTTGTTATCTTTCAGTTTAATACTCGACCACACTGAGAAAAAGCTATACCTGAAAGTAAACACATTTAAAGTAGGCTGAGGGGCTGGCATGGTGGCACATACCTATAGTCCCAGAACCCAGGAGGATCTCTGAGCTTGAGGCCAGCTTGGTTTACATACCCAACTTTAGGCCAACTGAGACTACATAGTGAGACCTTGTTTCAAAAAAATAAAACAACAAATAGCCCACCTCCCTTTTTTAGATGATCCCCAGGCAGTATACACTCGCCTTGAACTGATTCTTTATGTGTTGGGGTTATTGGTGTGTGTGATCATGTGTGGCTTGAGGGAATATTTGTCAAGGCCAGTTTGTATTAAAAAAAAAAAAATACTGAGCCGGGTATGGTGGTGCATACCTTTAATCCCAGCACTCGGGAGGCAGAGGCAGATCTCTGTGAGTTTGAGGCCAGCCTGGTCTACATAGTGAGTTCTAGGACAGCTAAAGATACACAGAGAAACCCTGTCTTGAAAAATCAAAAACCAACCAACCAAATAAATAAATGCCACGAGAGTCTTATTTTTCCTTTGATTCCTTTGTTCTCTGTTGTTCCAGTAAATGAAGGGTACAAAAGCCTGAGGGTAGAGCTGCTGCTCCTGTTAGTGTGTGGTTGGCATCACAGTGTTGCCCTAGTGAGATGCCCTTGCAGGGGACCGAACATGGTGACTTAGTGACGTGTCACCAGAAGAAGATTCCATGGAGACTGGGGTTGAGGAAGTAAAAGGGCGATAAACTTGACCATTTACTTCTCATCTTGTTGGTTTTATGGAAATCTGCTCTTTTTAAGTAAACTAAGAAGTATTTCTCTTTTGTAGTCTCTTCTTGTGACAGTGAGGACAGCTCATGTGATTTTAAGGTGAGTAGAAATTTGGGAGGGGTGATTGACATTTATTTGTTCAGTTGGTTTTGAGATATAATAGTATAAAATAGATAAAAATGTGACTAAACTATAACATGTTTAAGTTAAATCTTCTTGTGATGGTAAGTTAGCATGTTTTTCTCTTTTTCTGTCTAAACTATAGATATGTAATTCACCTCTGGGACCTCAACCATGAAGGGACTTGGGAAGGAAAGGGAACCTATGTGTACTACACTGATTTTGTCATGGAGCTCACTCTCTTGTCCCTGGACCTCATGCACCACATTCACATGCTGGTGAGTTCCCTCGGAAAGAGCTCTGACAGAGGATGAGATTTTCAAGACAGGAACCCTGGTTTGTACGTTTAAAAAAATGAAGTTAAAAAAAAAAAATGGCGGTGACACCTTTAATCCCAGCACCCAGGAGGCAGAGCCAGGTAGATCACTGTGAGTTCGAGGCCAGCCTGGTCTACAGAGCGAGATCCAGGACAGGCTCCAAAACTGCACAGAGAAACCCTGTCTCGGAAAAAAAAAAAAAAATCGATGAACCACTTAAAAAATTGAACGACTGTGGTTGAGCAACCTTCGTCTTTGGCAGCTGGGTATAAAGCAGTGTTGTGGACTGCTTTCCTTGGTGCCCAGCTCAGGAGGTGAGGGCTGTACTAGGAGACTTAGTTAACTCTGCCGATCGATAGTGAGGAGAGCGTTCTTTGAGAACAGTAAAGGGGTTTTCCCTATAGTGTCTGGCCTTCCACTGAACACTTGCTCCTTAGTGGTAGTGGGAATTCTTGCCACATTTACCTCCTTATAGATTTACAGTTTTTCCACTTTGTAATTAAAAACAAAGTGCTTGTACTTCATATCTTAAATTGGTGTGTCATAAATTTCAGTGTTCAAGCAGGGTCAGTCTAGCACTTGTGAGGCAAAGGCAGGAGAATCAAGGTCAAGGCCAGCCTGGGTATATGCTGAGGCCCTGTCTCAAACATCAAGGACTACCTGGGCATGTATCTGAGGTGGAACACCCACCTGGCATATTCAGTGCCCTGCTTTAGTGGTCCCCAGCACTAAGGAGAGAAATGTAAGTCTCCGTGACAGGTGAGCATTTTAAAAGGAATCTAACCAATGGGCTGGAGAGATGGCTCTGCAGTTAGGTGTATTGACTGCTCTTCCAGAGGACCTGGGTTCAATTCCTAGTACCTACATGGCAGCTTACAACTGTAACTTCAGTTCCATGGGGATCCGACACCTTCAAACAGACAAATATGATGGTGAGAATCAGTGTAGTCATGGAGACCTATTTAAAAACTCGTCACAGTGACGTTTAAGTCACTGGGCAGAGTGCCCAGTTCACATTTATAAGTGAAGAAATCTGAAAATGAAGAAAACAACATTTTATATTTTTTAATTTTATAAATTTTATCGTAAAAATCTTGCAAGTAAATAAACATTACATACCAAATTAAACAGACCCAAAGCCTATACAACATAATGAAATTATATATAGTTAGAATTGACATTTGAAATGGAAGCTTCACATTTTGTTGTTTAACTGCTTTTAAAAAAAAATGCTCTGTTACATTTATTGTGTGTGTGTGTGTGCGCGTGCGTGCACATGAACGTGTATGTGGATGCATGTGTGTTCAAGCCACAGTTTATGCGTGGAGGTCAGAGGACTACTTGGTGGAGTTGATTTACTTCTTCCACCATGTGAGTCCTGGGGATCGAACTCACATTGTCAGGCTTGGCAGGAGGCACCCACAATTACATACTGAGTACATTTCACTGCTCCTTTAAGTGATTTTTACATATTTAAGTACATGTTCATAAATTGAGTTCATATTTTGGACGTACAGTTTTTGTGTGTGTTTACTAATGTAGTGTGGGGTGTGAAACCCAGAGACTCATGCATGGCAAATGAGCATTCTACTTGAGCTACATTCCCAGCCAGCTCTTTAATTACTGTGTTATAAACATTTCCTATGCTAGCAGCCGTTCTTCCAATCATCCTAATATCTTCAGATAAAACTTTTATCACAGCCGGGAGGTGGTGGCGCACGCCTTTAATCCCAGCACTCGGGAGGCAGAGGCAGGCGGATCTCTGTGAGTTGGAGGCCAGCCTGGTCTACTACAGAGCAAGATCTAGGAACAAAGCTACACAGAGAAACCCTATCTCGAAAAATCAAAAACAAAACAAAAAACAATACAAACAAAAAAAACACTTTTATCACATAGCTATACTATGATTTAATTATGTGCACCCTGAAATAGGCTGTTTAAATTATATTCGTTCCTTTGCTATTTCAAGATTTTATATAATTAAAAAAAAATCATAAGTTAATATATTTAAGGTAGTTATATATTGTCTTTTTTACTCAAAAATATTATTTTCTTAGTAAATTAATATTCAAATCTACTTTGTATAAAATGTAGCATTAAAATATATTCATAAATTATTCCAGTAAATATAATCTATATTTTATATACATATATTCAAATACACTTTTATATAAATTTACAACTTGCCTGTTTTTCTTTTTTTTTTTATGTTTTATAAAATCCTTACTGACAAATAATTCACATAGTATACAATTTGCCTGTTTGCACAATTTGATAAACTTTAGTCCAGCATCCTCATAGGCCCATGACACCATCACCACTTTCTGTTTTAGAACATCTCTGTCTTCAATTTCATACACACATATAATGTATGGTGATTACATTCCACCTTATTTTTTTAAATGAACATAATGTTTGCAACTGTAACCATTTTTAAGTTTACAATTCAGTGGCATGAATTACATTCAAGATATTAATTATACTCATATTCATTAATTATACTCATGATATTAATTACATTTGTGGTATTCATTGATTACATTTGTAGTACCCATTCAATAACTATATTTATGATATGATTTATTACATTCATGATATTATATGCTGATACTATTGTCTGTTTGTAGGGCTTTTCCATCACACAAAACAGAAACTCTGTACTTAGGAAATTATTGCTTTATATTCCTTTCTTCTCCATTTTGAGATAACGTCTAATCTTTCTGTCTCTATGAATTTGTATATTCTATATATTTCATGTAATACAGTTCTATAGTATTTGTCTTTTTTTTTTAATGTAAAAACATTTTATGGGGCTGGAGAGATGGTTCAGAGGTTAAGAGCACTGGCTGCTCTTCCAGAGGTCCAGAGTTCAACTCCCAGCACCCACATGGTGGCTCACAACCATCAATAAGAAGATCTGGTGCCCTCTTCTGGTATGTAGGTATACATGCAGGCAGAGCACAGTATATATAATAAATCTTTAAAAAAAAAAAAAACAGGATGATTTTTTCTAGATCCATCCATTTGCCTACAAACCTCATGATGTCATTGTTTTTCTCTGCTGAGTAGTATTCCATTGTGTATATGTACCACAATTTATTTATCCATTCTTCAGTTGAAGGGCATCTAGGTTGTTTCCAGGTTTTGGCTATTACAAACAATGCTGATATGAACATAGCTGAGCAAGTGCTCTTGTGGTATGATTGAGCATTTCTTGGGTATATGCCCAGGAGTGGTATAGCTGGATCTTGGGGGAGATTGATTCCCAATTTTCTAAGAAAGCGCCATATTGATTTCCAAAGTGGTTGTACAAGCTTGCATTCCCACCAGCAGTGGAGGAGAGTTCCCCTAGCTCCACATCCTCTCCAGCATAAAGTGTCTTCAGTGTTTTTGATCTTAGCCATTCTGACAGGCATAAGGTGGTATCTCAGAGTTGTTTTGATTTGCATTTCCCTGATGATTAGGGATGTTGAGCAATTCCTTAAATGTCTTTCAGCCATTTGAGTTTCCTCTGTTGAGAATTCTCTGTTTAGTTCTAAAGCCCATTTCTCAATTGGACTGTTGGTTGTTTTGATGTCTAATTTCTTGAGTTCCCTATATATTCTGGATATCAGTCCTCTGTCACATGTGGGGTTGGTGAAGATCTTTTCCCATTCTATAGTCTGTCGCTTTGCCTTGTTGACCATATCCTTTGCTCTACAAAAGCTTCCCAGTTTCTAGAGGTCCCATTGATTGATTGTTTGTCTCAGTGTCTGTGCTACTGGTGTTATATTTAGGAAGTGATAAAGCACAGGGACAAATAACCAAATGAATGGAAACACATGAACTATGAACCAAAGGCTGAGGGGCCCCCAACTGGATCAGGCCCTCTGAATAGGTGAGACAGTCGATTGGCTTGATCTGTTTGGGAGGCATCTAGGCAGTGGTACCAGGTCCTGGGCTTGTTGCATGAGTTAGCTGTTTGAAACCTGGGACTTATGCAGGGACGCTTGGCTCAATCTGGGAGGAGGGGACTGGACCTGCCTGGACTGAGTCTATCAGGTCGATCCCAGTCCTCGGGGGAGACCTTGATCTGGAGGCGGTAGGAATGGGGGGTGGGCTAGGGGGAAGGGGAGGGGGGCAGGAAGGGAGAGAACAAGGGAATCTGTGGCTATTATGTAGAACTGAATAGTATTGTAAAATAAATAAAAAAAAAGAAAAAAAAGATACTTAAAAAAAAAACCAACCAAACATTTTATGTACAACTGCAGGAGAAATAATATACAGATAGCTTGAACATAAAAACAGGTTATATTTCAAAAGTCCAGGGTTATTTGAAACTGGAAAATATTTTCTCTGCAGAAAATAGTGAAAATGATAACATTTCCCAATAAGCCCTTTTAAGCCAAATAATAGTTGAATTATACATATAAATATTGATTAGATTCTGGGATACAGAAGAAACCTATCTTCATCTGTTCAGAGAGCTATGTTTTACTTAAGTTGTGTGAGATTCCTATTCATCTTCCCCTTCACGTTGGATTTATGGCATTTTTCTGTAGGCTAATCCATAATCTAAAAAAATTTTAGCCTCCCATCCTGAAAGTACAGCCAGCATATTCTTTCATCAGCTTGATATGGTACAAATTCTTAATAGTGAAATTTTTATTAAAGCTTGCCCAATGATTGGGCAAAACCAAAACTTATTATAAGCCACAGTCATCCTAGGGTCCCCTCTGCTAGGTAGCCTCCCTGGTTCTGTGGGTTGCAGTCTGATTGTCCTTTGCTTTATATCTAGAATCCAGCCTTCTTTTCATTTGGGCATCTTCATCATTTCCATATTTCCTCTTTTATAATCGCATGGGTGCTTGGGCTGGGGATATAGCTCAGCTGGTAGAGGGTTAGCTTAGCATGAATAAACCTGGGTTTGATCCTGGCACTGCATAAACTCAGGGTGGTGATACATGACTATAATCCCAGAATTTAAGAGGAAGAAGCAGGAAGACCAGGAGTTCAAGGTCAACTTTAACTACATAATGAGTTCCAGGAGAGTCTGGGATACAGAAGATTGTTGTATGGTATGTTGTTTGTGTTCTGAAAAATAAAGCTTGCCTAGAGATCAGAGTGCAGAGCTAGCTACTAGTTAACCATAGAGGCCAGTCAGTGGTGGCAACACCTTTAATCCCAACACTTGGGAGGAGGAAGCAGGAAGATTAGGAGTTCAAGGCTACCCTGGGCTACAGGAGATTGAACCAGTCTAAAAGAGAAACAGGTGGGAGGTAGTAGTAGTGGTGGTGGTGGTGGTGGAGGTGGTTCAGGTGGTGTACACCTTTAATCCCAGCACTAGGGAGGTGGAGACAGGAATATAAGGTGGGTGGAGGCAGGAGATCTCCCTCCCCCCCCCCCCAGTTCAGTCAGAGGATCCAGAGAGGTAAGAAGTGAGTATGGCTGTTCTTTTGCTTCTCTGATCTTTCAGCTTTTCCCCAATATCTGACTCCCGTTTTTTGTTGTTGTTTTTACCTTTATCTGCATTTATTTTATGCTGAATTTATTCCCGTGCTATAAGTTTTTGTTTCCTCAGTTTCTTCTGAGATATAGTTTTCTTCTGTGCACTGTCCTCTTCTGGCTTTGGAACAGCTTGTTCTTTTCCAATGAGGATCATCTCGATGTGGCAGGGGAGCTCATGTCCGGGTGCATCTGGTCATGAGCTCCATAAGTTCATCAGTGCATCTTGGGTGCTTCATTCACTGGATGTGTTCAATGACTAGAGAAGCTGCATCTAAACCCTTCAGTTCAGCATCGCTCTCCGCATTTTCAAGCATGCGCAGCAAAAATTCAGCAGTCTTTTTTGGCTACCAACCCTGTGTCCAGCCCCACTGTTTGGCCTGGGCACACCTACCAACTCCACCATTATACTGCCGGAAAGGCACACATTGTTTCTTTAAAGTGATCTTTCAGATATTTAGCTTTTTGGATATGCATACCCTTGATGGCCTGGGCAATTTCAAGGGTGTTTGTAAAGTGAACCCGAAGATTTGAACCTCTTGATTTGCATGATTTTGTAGGGTTTTCTGGGTCCAGAGAGTATCGAACCATCTTCACAGATCACCTCAGGCTGTATACAGGAACCTGACTCCTGGTTTTTATTGAATAAGACTAATTAGGATCATGCATCAGAAGATCTTACTCCATCCTACAGAAATGTGTGTATGCATATGTATGTATAAGTCTACATGGCTGGACATCTTTTTGCATTAAACTTTTAAATTTCTGGTTAATTACTCAGGAAAGGCTGGCAGTGGGATACCTAGACTGAAGAGCCAAGTGTATTGTTTAGGACAATCAAGTAAATACATGGATTTACTTCCTGAAAGATTGTTCCATTTCCCTTTCATTAAAGAGCTTCTGTCATACATGCACCTTTATCACTAGCAAATTCACTTGTGTGTGCATATGTGTTTGCGTGTGTGTTCGAGAGTGCACGTGTAATTAATTTCTGTACATGTATGTGTATGTATGCTCACCTGCATACAGATGTGAGTGTGGATGCATGTGTGGAGGCTTGAAGTTGATGCAAGGTGCGTTCCTCTATTGTTCTCCACCATTATTTTTTAAATAGGTTTTCTTTACTGAATCTGGTGCTCACTCATGAACTAGGTTTCTCAGTGAGTTTCAGAGTCCTGTCTCTGGGGTTACAAATGTGCATGGCCACGCCTGGCTATATGTGGGTGCTGGAGACCCTAAGTTAGCATTTTACCTGCTGAACTATGTCTTTAGCTCCTCACATTTGTTTTTATTGTATATTTTACTTTTCCCGTCTCTCTTTAGTTGTTTGGCAACATCTGGTTATCTATGGCTAGCCTGGTCATCTTTATGCAGCTCCGTTACCTGTTCCATGAGGTACAGCGGCGAATCCGTCGGCACAAGAACTATTTACGTGTGGTAGGAAACATGGAAGCCAGGTAAGACAGTATGGCTCGATGCTGGCCAAGTTTACTCTTTAGTTTTGTGTGTGTAGTGCTGAGACAGGATCTCACTGTAGTCTAGGCTGACCTCCTATTCACTCCTACCAAACACATCTTCTAGGCCAGCTTTAAATTCATAATCACCACTCCCACCTTTCATTTGAGCTCGTTTAAGGATAACAATTTCTGTGTTCCACCAAAACTTGCTTTTGTATACCTGTGACTAGATAGAGAGTTCAGGCTGTCATGTCAGACCGCTTAAGTATGTGTCCCACTTAGCTGTAGGGCGGTCTGGGGCAGTTTACTAACTCCATGTAGTACTCGAGTGACCTTATCTTTTAGAGATGACATAGAACCTTCTTACTGGCATGTGGGGAGGGTTCCAGGAGATACAACGTTCTTATTTTTAGTCACTGTTGTTACTACTGAGTGGAAGCACCTGTACCATCTCTGTTTTGGGAAGGTGTGTCTTGATTACACTTTATGCATGCATGTTTTGGGCATGGCTCACTGAAGGTACTCACTTGCCAGCCTGAGGCTAACTAACCCAAACCAGAAAGTGCAGGAATAGTGGGGGTACCCTTTTTACTTCTCAGGGACAGTTTGGATCTCTGGGGTCTGGTTCCTCTGATACGTCCATAAATGTTCTGAATGTGTCACAGCCAGGTGGCACTGCTGCTGCAGGATCAGTGTTTGTGCTGAAGTTTCTCACTTTTCTAAGGGCTGTGAAGAAAAGTTACTGTCTTTAACTCATCAGTTCTGCTGTGTAATTGTGCCATTGTTGTGGTCAGGTGTGGAGCATGGTGTGCATCATGGGATGTGTGAGAAACGGAGCATTCCTGCTGAGCCTGTCTGTGTTTTACAGGTTTGCAGTTGCAACTCCAGAGGAGCTGGCTGTCAATAACGATGACTGTGCAATCTGCTGGGACTCCATGCAGGCTGCAAGGAAGCTTCCCTGTGGACATCTTTTTCACAAGTAGGAGCTTTGGACAGGGTGTTTGGGAGTGGCCTTCTGTCCCGGGACTCAGGGCTTTTTTTTACATGGATTTGAACATAATCCCAGCAGCAGAGCAAGGATGTTACCTCAGCCTTTTGCCCTCAGACCATTCTTTACCCACATTTGCCATCTTAATTTCTATTTATTAGTTTTCTTCATAATTTTTCTCCATTTAAGTTCTAAAGTAACAAATATGTCTATAATATTTGTTAAGAGTTTTCATCTTCCAGGGAGAGACAAATCTGTTTTTTGCATTTTGCACATGCTCAGAAGCAGCGTGAAAATACTACAGAGAACTGGGTTGAAATGGGACTAGACCAAGGCCACTCAAGTGATCATCTGCAAGGATCACAGGCTAGGCCATTCCATAAACCTCCAAGATTGGAGAAGATCTCATATTTCAGAGATCTCATCAAGGCTATTTAAGCTAAATAATTATGCACATGGAATTTAGAGGTATCTTTTGGCCCCTTGACTCTTGAATTTTTTTTTAATCTTAAGGCTTTCAGTCTTTTCTTTTTTAATATCAGAAAGGCTTTGGAGCTGGAGTAGCCCACTCAATAAATGTGCTGACAGACTGTTTTATATGCTAGGATTAGGTACTGTGTTAGACTGTGAGGGTAAAATGGAGATAACATGAGGTCTTTGAGGAGCTTGTGTCAAATGTAAGTGCTGAACCTGAATTAACCGGCACATTTAGAATGTGCAAGTCTAAAATGAACTGTATGCTTTATAGAAAAGTAAGTGTTGTGTGATATTTTGTGTTCTGACAAACAAACCTTGCTTGGAGATCAGAGTGCAGATCTAGCTTCTAGTTAACCATAGAGGCCAGGCAGTGATGGCACACACCTTTAATTCCAGCATTTGGGAGGAGGAAGCAGGAAGATCAGAAATTCAAGACCACCCTGGGTTAGGTGAAATTGATCCCCTCTAAAAGAGAAACACAGCCAGGTGGTGGTGTTGCACGCCTTTAATCCCAGCACTAGGGAGGTGTCGACAGGAATATAAGGCGGTGGAGACAGGATCTCAGCCCCCCCCCCATTCAGTCTAATATTTCATAGAGATAATATGGTGGCTCCTTTGCTTCTTTGATCTTTAAGATTACTACCCTGGTATTTGACTCCTGGTTTTTATTGATAACACTACTTAGGATCACACTTCAAAACAGGGCTCTGAAGGGTTGGCACTCGCCTTTAATCCCAGCACTCTGGAGGCAGAGGCAGGCAGATCTCTGTGAGTTAGTAGCAAAGGGATAGGATTCAAATTTGGAGGGAGTGACTTTTGGGGAGGAGCAGAAGTGAAGTCTGTGAAGGATGTAAAATGGGAGGTGCAGGGAGCCGCCCAGCAGTGGGGAGTCGGTGTGTTGATGGAACTGGGCAGCAGCCGGTATGTGAACTCATGGAAGAGGAAGGAGTGTTTCTGCTGAGGTAGGAGTAGTCAGCAGGGTCTGGAAGGCCACTGGGTGGGCAGAACATCATTGAAGGTTTTTTTTTTTAATTTATTTATTTTTATTTCACGTTTATTGGTGTTTTGCCATGGGTGTTGGGTCTCAGGAACTGGAGTTACAGACAGTTGTGAGCTGCCATATGGGTGCTGGGAATTGAACCAGGGTCCTCTGGAAGAGCAGTCAATGCTCTTAACCACTGAGCCATCTCTCCAGCCCCCCATTGAAGGGTTTGAAGTGAGGTTGGTGGAGAGAGAGGAGTGGATTAGTACACCTCCAAAGTCGCTGTTTTGAAGACAAGGCGATGGTTATAACCACATTGGTCAGTAGCTAAAGTGGTAAAAAGAAAGATCACTTGAGTAGAGGACTCAAGGATGGAAGACGCCGGCTGATTAGGCCACCTGCATTCTGAAGTAGCTGACTGGAGTTGGGGAGGTGAAGCTGTGTGCAGGGTGAGAGGAGAGGCCGTTACCAGCGGTGTGATGGGTACCTGTATTAGAGGGAGGCGGGGAGAGAGTTATCTATAAATGTTTGTCAGCATTTAGATCTGGCTAGTGGTAAATGGAAGTAAAGTGAAATGAGAAAAACTAGGGCTGGAGAGATGGCTCAGCAGTTAAGAGCATTGGCTGTTCTGCCAGAGGACCTGGGTTCAATTCCCAGCACCCATATGGCAGCTCACAACTCTCTGTAATCCCAGTTCCAGAGAACCCGACACCATTATACTAATGCACATAAAATAAAATTAAATAAATTATTTAAAAAACTAGTAATTCTGGTGAATTCTCACGAGTATGCTCAAGAGCAATGGAATATGTTCATATCTTTTCCTTTGAACTTTTTGACAGCTCCTGCCTTCGTTCTTGGCTAGAACAAGACACATCTTGTCCAACATGCAGAATGTCTCTTAACATTGCTGATGGCAGTCGAGCCAGGGAGGACCAGCAGGGGGAGAACTTGGACGAGAACTTGGTCCCTGTGGCCGCTGCCGAGGGCAGGCCTCGCTTAAACCAGCACAACCACTTCTTCCACTTCGACGGTGAGCTGTCTCCACCTCTGCAGCTCTCTGTCTGGGGGGTGAAAACTGCCCGCTTAGGACTGTGTTATAGAATAGATGTTCTGTTATAAACTTCCCTAATACCAGACAAATGTATCACTTGTAGAAATTCTTCTTATTACATATGTTTATTATACTCGTTTATTCTGTGTGTGTATTTATAACACATGTGTACATATATACTCCATGCGCTGTAGTTAGTGAATGTCGGTTCCATTCTTGTATAATGTGGATCCTGGGGATTAGATTTGGCTTGTCAGGTTTAGCATTGAGTGCTTTTACCTACAGGGTTATCTTGCCCCTTAGTATTACATTTTAACTTCCTTTATTTGGTTATTTTTTTGTTTGTTTTTTGTTTTTTGTTTTTCGAGACAGGGTTTCTCTGTGCAGCTTTGTGCCTTTCCTGGAACTCGCTTTGGAGACCAGGCTGGCCTCGAACTCACAGAGATCCGCCTGCCTCTGCCTCCTGAGTGCTGGGATTAAAGGCGTGCGCCACCACCGCCCGGCCCTTTATTTGGTTTTTAATACAGGTTTTTTTCTCTCTGTATCCCAGACTAGCCTTGAATTTAAGATAGTTCTGCCTCAGCCTCCCTAGAGTTAGGATTACAGGCATGTGCTACCCTGCCTGGCTTATATCTCAGTTCTAAAGTGTTTAGGGTAGTGGGTGGGTAGGTTGAACTGAGGGGTTATTCTGTGCCATTAAGAAGTGGGGTGAGGTGGGGAGGTGGAGGTATTAATATTAAGTTTACCTTCAAGGAGCCCACATAGCCAGTTTAATGGTTAGCTTTTGCTAATAATTGGTTGTGTTGGTGTGGTATATAAGCATGTGATGAAGGCTCCTTGAGTTGGCTTCTCAGAGAGCACCATAGGTGGAATCAGAACTGGAGCCCTGTTCCTTTGTCCATAAAGCATGACTGTTCCTGCAGTTTGTATTCTGAGGTCATGGGCATGGTATTGGGGGAGGTGGGGGACTGATTCTCTTCATTGGATTCATATGCACCCAATGGATATTGAGCCCATAACTTCCAGTGCCACATGCATGAATTCCCACTCTGGAATTTTCTTAGGAGGGGTGCTGTTCAGACTCTGTTTTAAGTCTCTGAGGGTGAAATTTGGTGAGAGTATTGGTGCAGTTCTGAAAGGCCCAAGGGGAGTAGAGGCAAGTGTCTGAAATGCGGTGGAGGAGGGACCTCAAGGGGTTGCTTGATTCTGCTAATTAAGAAGGTGTAGTGGGCCCAGACCTTTAATCCCAGCACTTAGGAGGCAGGGGCAGGTGGATCTCTGTGAGTTCGAGGCCAGCCTGGGCTACAGTGTGAGTTCCAGGACAGCCAGGGCTACACAGAGAAACCCTGTGTCTCATAAAGAGAACTGTACCAGGCACAAGTTTGATCTCTATCAGTGCTCACTTGAACCCAGGGCCTTACACATGCTAGGCCAGCCTTCTACCACTGAGCTGTATTCCCAGCCATTTCCTGCTGTTTTGAAACAGGATCTCATTATGCTTCCCAGGCTGGCTTTTCACTTGTTAATTCTCTTGTCTCAGCCTCCCAAGTAGCTAGAATTACAGGCCTGCACCACCAGACTTGGCTTGCTAGTACAGCTTCTGCAGTGTGTTAGCGGATTTCGGAGACAGAGCCTGGTTCTATAAGCTGTCATTTTATTAATTGCTGTTACTACAAATGTAGTCAAACAAAGTCACTTTGTCCCTTGTGTGTTCTTGAAATAAACAACCATTGTATATTAACTATATTTTTTTGGCAAGACCTCTTGTATCCCATGCTGCTACTTGGTTGTAAAGGACTGAAGCAACCCCTATACATGAAGCTTGATATTGGATTGTTTCATAGCTGGCACATGATGGCTTTGTATTTTGAGCTTCCCTTTCCTAAAATAACAGAAACAGCACCATCATGATTATATTACCCACAAACCTAGTATTATAGAATCTTTGGAATTTTTAATCTGAAGACTAAGGTAACCCCTCCCCTGTCCCCAGGCCATTGTCTCACTGTGTAGCTCTTGCTGGCTTGGGACTGACTCACTGTGTAGACCAGGCTGACCTCAAATTTACAACATCCTTCTGTCTCTGTATTCCAAGTGCTAGGATTAAAGATGTGTACCAGGGACTGGAGAGATGGCTCTCCAGAGTGGTTAAGAGCACTGCCTGTTCTCCCAGAGGACTTGGGTTTGGTTCCTAGCACCTATATGGTTACCTATATGGTTTACCACCATCTGTTAACTCCAGTCTCAGGGGATCAAACACTCTTTTTGGCCTCTGCAGTCACTGCATATCCACAGCATACAGACATACATGGAGGCGAAACACTCATATACCTATTAAAAACAAAGGCATGCACCACAATGTCCAGACCAAGGTCAAATCTTTAATCGTATTATGTAGCTGGAGTTTTCTCCAGTCCTGCCTGGGCCCACAGCCACTCAGACCCAAATAAACACACAGACGCTTATATTAATTAAAACTGTTTGACCTAATGGCTCAGGCTTCTTGCTAGCTAGATCTTACACTTAAATTAACCCATAATTCTTATTTATGTTTAGCCACGTGGCTTGGTACCTTTTCCCAGTTCTGCCTTCACATCTTGTTTCCTCTGTGTCTGGCTGGCGACTCCTCACTCAGACTTCCTGTTCCCAGAATTCTCCTCTCTCTTTGTCCTGCCTATACTTCCTGCCTGGCTACTGGCCAATCAGCACTTTATGTATTAACCAATCAGATCAACACATTCACAGCATACAGAGCAATATCCACAGCAATATTAAGCAGAAAATACTTCATAAAGGTAATTGTGTAAGTGAGTCCCCCACGTTAGATGTAATCTGTGCTGGCTGTAAGGGGGAGTGAAACTCAGCTGTACCAGGTACAGAGTCCTAGGACCCTTTAGGGCTTTTGCTGAGAGAATGGATTAAGGTGGAATAGCTGTTTGGCTTCACATCCTGCCATATCATTAACCTGTGGGATCTTGGATGTGTTACCTAACTTATCAGTGCCTCAGGGACCAAAGGTCAAGGCTGAGGCCTAGAGTCCTATCTCTAGAGGGGTGGGAGGCACAGGTCGGTTCGAGTGAGGACAAAATAAAGTAACCTGGGTACAGCACTTGGCAGAAAGGCCTGGTATGAAGGACTGCATAGATGGCACTGGGGCAGGGAGCAGGCACTAATTCTGTGTTGGATTCTGACTTGTTGTAGGGTCCCGGATTGCAAGCTGGCTGCCAAGTTTTTCAGTTGAAGTGATGCACACTACCAACATTCTTGGCATCACACAGGCAAGCAACTCCCAGCTAAATGCCATGGTAAGAACCGATAACCGCTTAAGATGAGAAGTCGTGAGGGCATGAAGAGTTTAGTGTATATGACCCTGCTGGTTTCTCTCTTTCCTAGTAGAACAGCAGAGTTTTTCAGGGACCACTTCCCTTTCTTTCCTTTTCTTTCTCCCTCTTCTGACTCCCCTTCCTCTCTTTACAGGAAGTTGAGTCCAGGGCCTTCCCTTTGCTGTGCATGCAGGCCATCACTGAGCTTTACACTTGTGTGTCTTTCAAGAACGGTGGTTTCTGGTTGGGGAGGCAGCTTACAGACACAATAAGCTAATGTGTTGGTGACGACTAGTGAGTGCTTAGGCAGCTGAAACTAGTCTGAAAACTTGCTGTCATTTACTTGTGTGGCAGATAATCTAACCTTTATGTGTGCTACTAGATTTATGTAACTGTGACCTAAGCCTACATTGAAACTACTTGATTTAAGCAAGAAATTGAGAAGGAATTATTGACAGAAGTGAATGATATAAAAATTGTGTAAGAACTGTCAAGTATACTTTTTGTCCCTCTGCCTGGGGGGCGGGGGAGGGGGAGAGAGAGAGAGAGAGAGAGAGAGAGAGAGAGAGAGAGAGAGAGAGAGAGAGAGAGAGAAAGAGAAAGAAGAGGAGACAGGAGAGAGGAGAGAGGAGACAGGAGAGAGGAGAGAGAGAGAGAGGAGGCGGGGGAGAGAACCTTGTAACTTAGAGGCATTGCTGTTGGCTCAAGGAGATTGTCCAAATCCTTTTTTTTTTTTTTTTTTTCTGAAGCTGTGTGTTTGTTTGTTTGAGATAAGGTCTCCTGTCTGGTGTGGAACTCACCACACAACAGTCCTGCCTTTGCCTACTGAATTTGGACCCAAAGGCATGTGCCACCATACCTGGCCAGCCTAATTTCTCCATTGAAGAAATTTGTGCTGAAAGTCTGTCCCCGTGACTAGACTGGACTCAGCTTAGCCATTGTAATGCCAGCAGGGTAGCCAGGAGTCTTCTCAAGAAGGGTAGTTTTTTTGTAAGCTGAGAGACTGGCAGGATGGCTATTGATCTGCAGGAACTGCATAGTGCACCCCGCTGCAGAGGCGTTGGGTGAGGACGTCCTGGGAACTCGGAGCTTACCTTGTTGGAGCAGAGTGAGGTTCATAGCAGACTTAAAGACAGAATAGAGAATCTTACACACCTTTCTGCTACATGTGAGTTTGGATGGATATGTAGTCAGGTAAAGCCACTATTATAGTACCATCTGGAGCATTTTTCATTGCCTTAAAAAAGCTGTGTGCTCTGCCTCACCCATCTTCATAGCTTTGTTTTTCTGGAATGTTAGACAGTTGAATTTGACCTACTAATTCCTCCATGCCTTATCATGGGTCAGTAGCTCATTTTTTTGAAGAGTGAATTATATACCTTTATCTGGATGTATAATACTTCATTAGCTCTTGTACTTTTTTTGAAATAAGATTTTTTGTTGTTGTTTTTTTGTTTTTCGAGACAGGGTTTCTCTGTGTAGCTTTGCGCCTTTCCTGGAGCTCACTTGGTAGCCCAGGCTGGCCTCGAACTCACAGAGATCTGCCTGGTTCTGCCTCCCGAGTGCTGGGATTAAAGGTGTGCGCCACCAATGCCCGGCCAGAAATAAGATTTATTTTATTTTTAGTCTTGTGTATATGTGTGTGTGTAGAGGGGTTATTATCCATGGAGGCCAGAGGTATCAGATTTCCGGGAGCTGGACTGACGTGGATGCTAGGAATTGAACTTGGGTCCTTTTGGAAAAGTAATGCATGTTCCTAACCACTGAGCTATCTCTCCAGCCCTGTCTTGATTTCTTTATCATGTAGTCGTGAAGTCCTGTGGCATAAGTCCTCTGGTCTTCCTTTTCTTCTTCAGTGGTGTGTTGGCTATCCTGGGTTTGGGTTTTCCCACATAACCTTTAGAATCACTTTGTCCATGTCTGTATAGTAGCTGGGGTCTGGGCTGAGACTACATTCACTCTAGAAATCAAGTTAGGAGAGCTGACAGACATCTGCCTCTGAGAGAGCTGCCTCTGCTGGGACTGAAAGTGTGGACCACCATGCTTGGCTACCTTATTTTATTGTTTGTCAAAGGGAGTTCTTTTCTGTTCTCTCTCTCCCTCCCTCCCTCTCTTCATTTTTCCTTCCTTTCTTTTGAGACAAGGTTTTTCTATTTAGAAAAAAGGAAAAAAAGAAAGAGAAAAGAATCTCGTTGTCGTGGATGCTGTAGTGTGGCCTGTTGAGTCCATCTTTACTTGGAAATGTTCACTGCCAGTCGTTGGTCTGGCAGACACCTGGCTTCCGCTGTCCCCCCTGTAAAGGGCTCTCCCTGGGGCTCCTCCCAGCTGTCCTGTTGTTGTTCTGTTTCATGGAGATCCTGCTGTTTTGGATCCACAGATTTGTCCTCATCATGCTCCAGCAGTTCATAGATGAGGCAGATGTTGAGGTAGGCCAACCCACAGCCCTGGTTCTGGGCCAGGGTGGTAGCTGGGTTGGTCAGCTCGCCAGCTTTCCCTCATCGCTGCCCTGGCAAGCTTTTCAGCATTGCCTCAGGCTAGCTCACCCAGTGTAGCCTGTGGCAAGGAGCTGGGCCACTTCTGCTCTTAGGCCCTCAGATCTGGCTCACCACACTCACACCACTAGGGTCAGCTCTACTGTTTTGCCCGGGCGAGGTGCAGGGCCCGCTCTCCCCCATTGCTCTAGGGGGCATAAGAGAGGGGGTGTTGTGTATGTGTGTGTGTGTGGGGGGGGGGGGCTCAGCTCTGCTGCTCTCAGGCCCTCAGGGCTGGCTCACATGCATCCCTGACAAACAGGGTCAGCTCTAGTGTGCTGGGGTGGGGGTGGGGCGCAGGGCTAAAGTTCTCTCATTTGTTGCCAGTGGATAAGGAAGGGAGAGCATCTTTCTGTCACCCATGCCACCATATGGCCTCCGAGGGAGTCGGTCAGCTTACCTCTGTCTCTAGTGTGCTGGCCAGGTGAGGTGCATGCCCGTGGTGAGGGGTTGGGCCATCTTTCTTGAATGTGTGTGTGTGTGGGGGGGGCAGCTATCCCCTGAGGGGCAGGGCCAACTCTACAATGAGGGGTAGGGCCAGTTCTCCCAGGGCCAGTGAAGGGCAGGGCTGGCTCAGTACAGCATGGTTCCTATGACCCCTGTGCTAACATGGGCCATGGCTTCATCACGGACCCCAGCTGTAGCAGCACCACGGATCCAGACATGGCCCTCCTAAGCAGCTTGGGCCCTGTGGCACCATGGCCCCAGTGGCAGCACAGGCCACCCAGATCAGTATGGCCCTGGCGGCAGCATGGCCTTCAGACACCAAATGGACTCAGGTGGCTGACCTGGTCATCTGCACAACCCTCGGTGGTAGCAGGAACCATGGACATCACCCCAGACCCTGGCTGCTGCAGGGCCATGGACCCAGACATGGCCCTAGACTTGGATGCCTCCATGGCTCCAGGTGGCAGCACAGGCCACCCAGGTCAACACAGCCTCACATGCCTGGCTTCTTGTGTGGTTGTCAGGGTCTGAATTCTGACCCTCATGCTTGTGCAGCTCTTAGCACCAAGTCATCCTCCAGCTCCTCCTCAGGTCTGAGGAGGACGCGCAGTTCTAGGTGCTTTTTCGTTTGTTTGTTTCTTGGATTTTGTTTTGTTTTGTTTGTTTTGTTTTGTTTGTTTTGCTTTTGTTGTTGGCTTTTCCCTCAACCACTTCACTGTTCTCTTGCTTGTCTAGTGTCTGAAGAGAAGTGGATGCAGTTCTCGTCTTTGCTTCTCTGCAGGGAAGTTCTTTTCCCCTTTGCCTTCTTACAAGGATTTTGGTTTTTTTCCCTTTGATTTTCTGTAGCTTGAAAATGGTTTGCCTGGATAGTTTTTATTTATTTTACTGTTTTGCTTATTTTGGGGCAAGTTTCCGACTTAGTGTTCCGGGAGCTCCTGGGCTGACTTGGTAGCTGACGTTAGTTTGGGGGAAGTTGTCCTTTGTTGTTTGAGTACTTCCTTCTCCCCTTGCTTCTTTCCTCTGAGTGTTCGTCCTGCATGTGTTCACCTTTGTACTTGCCTCAGTCTTCAGACATTCTGCTGTCATTTCCAGTCTTGAGTCTCTGTCTTTGGGGTTCAGAGTCGTGCAGTGCCCTCAAGACCAGGGTTCTTACCGCAGCTGGGACAGGCCTGCATCTCTGATCTAGCGGGCCGGCTGGCTAGCTTTGCCGTGGCTCTTCTGCAGGACTTGTAGCTGTTCTGCTGCACCTTGTTCGTCTGGTTTTTCACGCCGTCTAGTTAGCATAGACACCGAGGGCTCTAATGGGTGAAGGAGTCAGTGTAAACTTGAACCCATTCAACTCCCAGTCTGGACACCCCTGTCATGTCTTTTCAGATTGTGCAGTCTTTGAGTTATATTTTTCCCATCGTGCTCTGTGCTAATGTGGAAATTGAACTTGATGAAAGTGTCTAGGGATTAGGTCTTAGCTGGTGAGTCAGAGGCCTGGGATATGGTTTCAAATGCTTCTCAGCCTCCTGTCCACTCTTAGGAGAGGCAGAGTGACTGGAGAGCCCTGGAGTTAGAATTAGGGAGGTAGAGCCAGGTGGAGTTGGGTGTCCCCCCCCCCAGGTCATCTGGACTCTCACAGCCTAACCCAGCAGAGTAGGCTCTGGTTAACAGAGTTTTTCTGGAGCAGACCTTGTTAAGAAAGAGGTGCTCTGGTTGGTGAGTTTCTCCCTTCCTTGCTGGAAGCAGGAAGAGATGTTTCTTAGCTATTTCCTGCAGGACCCAGGCGGAGTTCCTGGGGGTTAATCCTGGGTATTACTTATGTGTGAGGGCTCCTTCTTCTCTCCCCCATGCCTCTGTTCCCCTCTTTTCTTCTCCCTCCATCTCTGCATGCTGAGGGCCTTGTGCCTGCGAGGCAAGTCTCCTGCTAACACACTACACCCCTGGCCCTTGCTTCCCTGCTTTTGGAGGTAGGGTCTCTTAATCCAGGTTGGCTTGAATTAATGATCCTCCTGCCTCAGCTTCCTTAGAATTGGCATTAGAGAGCACAGCCACGGCTATTTTCAGTGAAGAATGTGTGACTAGGAGTGATCTTTGGATAAGTAGAGGTTGAGGGCACAAAACCTGTAGAAATACCGACTGAAAGGGTAACATCATCCTTCAGGTGGAGGGGGGGGTTGGAGGGGAGCAGGGAAGAGGAGGGCTTCACTGGTGGAAGGAGAGCCGCAGACAAGGTGCTTGGGTGAAAACGAAAAGATTGGCACACAGTAGGCAGATGTTAGAAGCAATTTGAATGTGTACCAAGATGTGCAGGGAGAGGAAGTGTAACGTGCGTGGGGTCGGGGAGTGTTCTGCCTTCCACAAAACAGTGGCGCTCTCTGAGATCATCACCATGGTCGGTATGGGCGCTCTGGAGTGGATGGCCTAGTGTGGCCACTGGGGGGCGGGGAGGGGGGGGGCTACAAGCCAGGGTTTGTGAGCCTCCTGAGATGGAGTTGGCTTAAAAACTTAAGTGGGCCCTATCTGTTCTTTAGCTCTTTGAATGGTCTGAAAGTGGCTATTTTTAGCACAACTAACTTACTGGAACTACACATTTTTAATTAAAATCCAATATTTAACTGATTGGATTTTCTGGTAGAAAGTGTTAGTCTAATAAAATAAATCCAGCTTTGTTTCTTCTTTCTCTTTTTAATTGGGGGTGGAGAGCCAGGTGAGAAGAGAATAATTTAATCTGCTTGTAGAGACTCTTCCCACTTGGCTTTGGTTTTGTTAGGGTGAATATTCCACTCCACAAACAGTAAGGGGTCTGCAATGATGTGGAGTCTTGGGGCCCTCTGGGCACTGAACATCTGCCATTGTCTACCCTGAGTGACTCAGCAAAGCTTTGGACAGTTTGACCTGTTCTTTCACGTCTGTGTGTTGAGACACCCTCCTTCCTGAGTGCAGTTTGTGGTGCTTTTCCTTTGTCCTGTTACCCCCAGTACTGTATTGTACCCAAAGCAATGATCTTTCCTGCCTCCTTCCCTTTCGCTTTTCTCCTCTCTCCCTTTTCTCTCTCCTTTGTTTTTTTTCCTTTCTCTCTTCCTAAATTAGGGAGATTTTTCTACAATTGAAACCTAGAATGTAAACATTTCTTTCTTTCTTTTTTTTTTCAAGACAGGGTTTCTCTGCGTAGCTTTGCGCCTTTCCTGGAACTCACTTGGTAGCCCAGGCTGGCCTCGAACTCACAGAGATCCGCCTGTCTCTGCCTTCTGAGTGCTGGGATTAAAGGCGTGCGCCACCACTGCCCGGCTCTGAATGTAAACATTTCTAAAACACACACACACACACACACACACACACACACACACACACACAAGTTCTAGGGTACTTGGGTTGAAGTCTGGGACATTGTTTGGGCTTTCGTCTGCCCTTCCTATACACATGCCTAAAATTCCAAGTGCACTCTGAGATGGATCTAGAGGATAGTTTGAAAATCACAGTTCTAAGGCAGTACTAGGTATTTTCATGATCCTACTATGTACCTAGGTTGGTCTTGAACTTGTAGACCCTCCTGCCTCTGCCTCTGGATGCTAGGGTTATAGTGGAATGTCACCATGCCTGGCTACTTTTAAAAAGTTAAAAAAAAATCTTAGAATTTCATATGTGAGTACTCTATTTAAAAATTTACATTCTTTAATTGAATTTTTCTAAGTTACAGTATAATTTACATACAGTAAAAATGTGCTCTGGTTAATTTAAATTTAGCTTTCAGAGCTGTGTAGGCCTTACTTAATCAAGATTCAGAGCTGATCTAGTCGTCTTTTCCTGCTTCCAAGGCCCTTTTGGAGTCACCCACCCAGGGCCTCTTCCAAGTACTCCCCTGAGCAGCACCCCCAGCCTTGTGCATTGATTTTCTTTTCCTCTACTTAGTCATGTTTCCTTCACCTTGCATAATGGACATGAATACTATGCAAGCTATATCTGAACGTTGAACTTTAAAATAATCCCTTGTACATACAATACATGTAGGTAAATACTGGCATACATAAAATAAGTAAATCTTTTAAATGATTCCTTTAAAGCCAGAAGATTCTATTTGAGCCTGTCGTGGGATCCCACTAGATTTCTCTCTGCCCTTTATTTTGAAATTGATGCCGTTCCAGAGGTCTGGTACCTTGGAACAATGAAGAGACAGTGGTGTGCAGGTAATCTGCTGAGCCAAAGTGGCTTGCCTTGACCTGTGTTTTCAAGGTATGACGTCACCCTCTGTGTCCAGGACCTGCCACACACACTGACCTTGGCATGCTGCCGAGAGTGACCTTTGCTGTGGGTTCTTTGTATTCCTCCAGGCTCATCAAATTCAAGAGATGTTCCCCCAGGTCCCATACCACCTTGTGCTCCAGGACCTCCAGATGACACGCTCCGTGGAAATAACAACAGACAACATCTTAGAAGGACGGATTCAAGTTCCTTTTCCCACACAGGTAGAATTAGGGCTTTATATAGGACAAATGTATTTTGTTTTTCCAAAAATTTAATTTTAATACCTAGATGTTACTTACGATTTGAGGAAGGGTTTCTGTAAACTTCGTTTTATAAACTTTGTTTTGTTCAAATCCTGCATGAGAACAGACCCACTAAAGATAAGCACAGATAACAGGAGTAATTTTTGTACAGAAACGTGCCCAGATCACCCTGCCCTTGCTGCAGGTCTGTAAGGGAATACCATTGGCTCCTGTCAGAGGTTGACATCTGTTTCCCTTAAGAGCAAAGAATGAGTATTTAGGCTCGGCTTGTTCCATAGTTTGTTACAACTAAAGCAGCCACTGCAGTGAGTGTCTGATGAGCGAGACTGTGGTCCAGGAAAGCATGGCTGTAGAAATAGATGGGAGGGTGAACATGGCCCTTGGGCTGTGGTTTATGGATCCCTGGACTGGGAAGTAAGACTGATGTGCATTGTATTGCAGGTGTCTATTAGGTGTAGTTTAGACTTTGGACTTAGTAAACAGGTCAGAGTTCCTGCTCCTCACTGACTTCTTTGATGGGCACAAGAAATAGTGAGGGACGAACACTGAGACTTGGTATAAGGCCAGATAAGCATCTACCAAAAGTCACTCTGTACAGTCGGTGCAGATGTGTAGAAATCTATCAGTCAAATTTAAGAAGATGAAGCTCTTTGGAAGAGTGCGGCATTTGGAGTCGGCTGGGCTGAGGTGCTATCCATGGTCCCTCAGGCCTCAGCTGGCTGGCTGGCTGTTAGCTGCCTTTGGAGGTGGCAGAGCTGCCTCGTGTGGCCGATAGAGTTGTCAGTTAAATTCATAAACCAGCCGGTGGGTCTGGAGGTGCAAGACCTGAAGGGAATATGTGGGCAGGATCCAGAGGAGACTAACCTGGAGACTGACCGTGAACCCGCACCCTAGCGCGTGAGGAGAGCTGATGAGAACACCGGAACAGTGCTCACTTGGCACAGTTGACGTTGGTCGTTGTTGTGCGGTTGCTAGGATTGACGGACGCTGAATGTGGAGCAGTTTGCTAACCACTCAAACATGCCACTCTTATGCGGGCCTCTGAGTCCTGGGTCTCACCTCTCAAGTTGTGAGCTGTGTTGAGAACCGTTGCCCCTCTGTGCCCTGGTTTTTCCTGTGCCTGGTCCTTCATTCTGCCTGCCTGCTGTGTTTGCTTCCAGCGGTCAGAGAGCCTGCGGCCTGCACTCAACAGCCCGGTGGAAAGGCCCAGCGCTGATCCAGAGGAGGGAGAAGCTTCTGTCCAGGTGAGGTCAGCTCCCTAGGAGCTCGAGACTGTGCCGTGGCCCTGGGCCTTAGTTACCATCACCTTGCTGTTGGCAGCAACCGCTTAAGGGAGGAACTGTTCACTTTGGCTGACAGGTGGCGAGGGTGGGGTGGACTAGTTGAATTCATGGTGACAGAATTTCGTGATGAAGGACATTCTTATCACCATCGGCTAGGAAGCAGCGAGCAAGGCAGAAATAGGCTGGATATCATCTACGGATTTACCTGCTGGGCCCCACTGTTAGAGTTAACATTTTCATAGCCACGCCTGGGACTGGAGCAGGCCATGGTAGTGCGTTCCTCTAATCTCAGCTCTCAGGATCCTGAGACTGGAGGAGCATGAGTTTGAAGCCAGCCTGTGTGAGACCCTGTCTCAGAAAACAGAGTTCTGAGGATATGTGTGTGTGTGTGTGTATGTGTGTGTGTGTGTGTGTGTGTATCTACACACACATAAATCTATCTATCTATCTATCTATCTATCTATCTATCTATCTATCTATCTATCTATTAGTGTAATGAAAGCAAGGAATTTTTAGGAACTTTGCCATGCACAGGAAATGCCAAGTCCTTGGCTAACAGTTCATTAAAATGCCAGTCTGATAGATGGCTATGACCATAACTTGACCAGATTAATTACACTTGCATAATTATGTGTAACCTTTGCCCTCTGTTTAGACCCAGAGTCAGTGTCAGTCCTGCAGAGGTGAACGGTGGGGCCACAGGACCCCATTATTTATCGGGAGGGAAAGACCTGTGCTAACAGCTGCCTCTCTGTCCAGACGGAGCGTGTACCACTGGACCTCAGTCCTCGCCTGGAAGAGACCCTGGACTTCAGTGAGGTAGAAGTGGAGCCCAGTGAGGTGGAAGACTTTGAGGCCCGGGGGAGCCGCTTCTCCAAGTCTGCTGATGAGAGACAGCGCATGTTAGTCCAGCGCAAGGATGACCTCCTGCAGCAGGCTCGGAGGTGAGTGGGCTCTCCAGTCCTGTCAGCAAACGGAGGTGACAGGGAGGGATGGCAGCTTGGCGCCACCTGTTGTCAGCCCTGGCCATGAGTTCTCTCTCTGCCCTGTGGTTAATCCACATGCCAGGACCTGGGGTCTGCCTTTAAGACTCCTTGAGCACTCTGCCTCGAGTGGGCCAGCAGTGTGAAGAGAGCACCTGCGTTCCATGAGTTCCCCCATAGCTGGTGGCAGCTGGGGCACAGAGTGTTCCTTTGGGTTGGTAGAACCCTGTTTCAGTTCTTGAGGACAAGACCAGTGTTATTCATTGAGGTGGGTTTTGTGCCTCGCACAGAGTTGTCGCTATAAGTTCCCATGCTGTGTCTGTGGGAAGGGAGTAGGCCGAGGAGAGTCTTCTCCCCGGGAATTAGGGTCATCCATTGAAGTCTATGCTCTGCCCTTCCGCCCTGTTCCCCATACCCTTCTTAGCCCGTCTTTCCTTCTTTCTTCCTTTTCTTTCTCTCTTTCTTTCTTTCTTTCTTTCTTTCTTTCTTTCTTTTTTTCTTTCTTTCTTTCTCTTTCTTTCATCCTTCCTTCCTTCCTTCTTCCTTCCTTTCTCCCTCTCTCCTTCCCTCCCTCCCTCTCTCTCTCTTCCTTCCTTCCTTCCTTCCTTCCTTCCTTCCTTCCTTCCTTCCTTCCTCCCCCCCTCTCTTTTTCTCTCGTCCTCTCCTTTTACGGCTTTGGGTTGAACACAAGGCCTCACACATGCTGAGCAAGTGCCCTGCTACTGGGCTGCACTGACCCCAGCCCACAGGCAAGAGTGTTTTTAGATGACCTTGAGTGACAGCTTTGTAAAGGTACCCGTGGAGAAGGGAAACTGAAAACAGCAGCCTGCGTATCTTCCCATTTCTCATCTTTCTCTTGTGCCTTCCTCATTTCTTACAGGCGGTTCTTGAACAAAAGTTCTGAAGATGACATGGCCTCAGAGAGACTCCTCCCCTCTGAAGGCACGTCCTCTGACCCCGTGACCCTGCGCCGGAGGATGCTGGCAGCTGCTGCTGAGCGAAGACTTCAGAGGCAGCAGACGACCTAGTGCTTCCTCATCTTCCTCAGCCTCCTGCCCGCCCGCCCTCCCGCCCTCCCGGAAGAGGCCTGTCCCAGTTTTGCCTGCCGTGTGGAGACCCGCGACTGCATTGCCGCTGCATAAAGCATGTGGTCTTACTAGTGTGTGGACAGCTGACGAATTTAATCCTTTGTAATACTTTCTATGTGGCATTTCTCTTCCCCTTAGAAACTGCACATTTTAACTCTAGGCGTGACCTCTTCTGGTGTTGACTGGACTTGTTGGGAGGGGGGCAAGCAGGGGAAGTGGCCACTTGGGCACTCAACTGCCTGCGCAGGTCGTTTCAGTTTCTGCTTTGGTGTAAGCCATGGCAGATGTTAGTGTCTTTAGCGCCACAGCTGGAAGGAAGCGTGGGTCCTGGGGAGGGTGCATCCCAGCAGCCAGGAGGTGCACAGCAGGAGTCTGACTACACCATGACAAGCTACCCTGTTGTCAAATGCTGTGCCTAGGGAGGAAGCATCCACAGTGTTCCAGAGGCCAGTCCCACAGGCACCTGGACCTCTAGACCAGCAGGGCATCATGTAGAAAGAACTACTTTAGTACCTGGAGCAGGAAGAGAAAGCTCAGGGCTGCAGAATGAGGAGACCCTTCTCTGCTCTTAATATTCAGGACCGACCTGAGCCCCGATCCACAGCTGGCTTCACTTCCGTTCACTCTGGTGCTCCTGCATCACACAAGCGTGCCCCATGGCCTCCTCCTTTTCCTTCCCACTCTGCTTACTCTAGGCATGGGAAGGGATGAGCAGCAAGCTTTGCTTATGGTTTTACTTCCTTGGTCAGCCCAGTTAGGCTATGCTAAACATGTGGGTTTGATCCTTGGATAGGTATGGGCCTATGTTTTAGAGGACGTTGCTGAAGAAATACCTTCTGTATCTTTCTCCCCTGGAGCCCTTCATTCCCTGCTTTTGTTTCTGTGGGTCTCATTAAACAGACAGGGAAGACACTGAATAATCCACATGCCTCAAGCAGACTTGGTCCTGGATTTTCTCCAATTCTCCGTGTATTTAAGGATTTGAAACACGCAATCATAGGTTACATAGTTTTATGTCCCACTGGATTTTTTTTTTAATGTTTCAAAACATAGTTTTATGGTAGTCCTTTTGGGAAGAATCCAGTATTATCTAAAATTATTGGCAAAGTTAAATGTATTTTACATACCGGAAAGTTTTTAGAATGTTGACAAGTAATTGAAGAAAGGGTAATAGGTGAATAGGCGAAGATAATTTATTTCAATAAATCTTCCAAAAGCCTTACCTTGAACTGCTGTTAGTTAAATTCCTGTGGTTTTTTTTTTTTTTAATTTGTTTTGCTGAGAGCATAGCGATTTGTTTTTATTGTAAAGCAACAATAATAAAATGCAACCTCTTGTAGTGTGGTGTGTGTGGTTGGAAGCTCAGGCAGCGGCAGTCTTCCAAGGGCCGCTGGAATCCTGTTCTGCTTCTGTGTCTGCTGTTTGGGTTGGGATGTTTTCTCATCCTTTGGAACTGGAGGGTGGGAGTGAGGTTCTCCTAGTGTTTTACTTGGAGAAGGCAACACGGAGCTTTTCTTTGCCTGGTATTCATGATATCTTCCCATACTGCCCGTGAAAATGAAGGTGAAGCAGATTCCACACGTTACCTTTCAGATGTGCGGAGGTGGAGACCACTTAGAGTCAGTTTCAGAGGGTCCTGAACGTTGTAGAACATTGGACAGTAGGAAGCAGAAGTGCTTTCCCATAGCTTAGGAGAAGGCCCTTGATTTGCCCCTCTGTGGATAGCTTGGGTCAAAAGGAAGTTGGTAGAGAAATATCTGAACAGTCAGGGCTTTTGGTTTTCACCACTTCTTGGGGACACTGGACGGTGGTAAGTAAAGGTGGTGAGATTGGTTCCGTTGCTATCACTGTCCTCTGGCAGCCAGGCCATTGGCCCTCCAGCTCAGCTGTGGAGCAGCAAGGCTCCAAGGAGCTTCTGGGAAATTTTGGAACTATTCTTGTGCTTCTGTTTTCCTCATTGGTCATATTTAATTTTTGTCTTCTTGGGTCCTTACTTTTTGGCTTTTAAAATTTGAGGCTTTTATGTAGCAGAGAGAATGATAGTGCACATTCATATTACCGGTGGTGGTGTGACTCTTCAGTGCCTGGGTAACCTAAACCTGACCTTCCCTAGAGCAGGGTAGAGAATGCTTTTAAGTTGGGAGCCAGCAGGCTTGATCCTATGTTGAGATTTTAGGAAAGGAATCTCCTCCAAGCTATTTGGGAGCAGGGCACAGAAATGGGAGGTTCGCTCTGTCTGTCTGTCTGTCTGTCTGTCCTGGAAGGCTCCTTGTCCTACCTGAAGGTCTATCTCCCACCTCTGCTTTCCATAGGGTTTGAAGTGGTTCTGACCCTGCTGTATATGGAGTTTGTGTGTTTTTGTTTTTTTTAAAGATGTATAGGTTTTGCCTCGATACTTGTACGAAACCTTCCTCTCCCTATCCTTTCCAAAAACTGCTTCCTGTCCTGACCTTTCTCTTAGGAAAGAAGACTGCTGGGGTATACCATAGTGGGTAAAGACTTGCCTAGCATGCCTGGCATCCTGGATCCCATGCCCAGCAGGAGGGAAATAGAAAAATAAGGTCAAAACAAAATAAAACATTGGCTTTTATCTATCTGCAAAATCCACTTGCAGGTTGGAAAGTTGGGAAAGAACTCGGTAGAATGTAACTTATTTGGAGGTAAACCCAGACCTGGCAGGAACAGGTCTTCTTCAGCCTCCCACTGGGGTCTTGCTTTGGGTGTAGGTTGTATGAGTTCTGAGGGAACTGGTAGAGAAAGCACTGGAGAAGAGGCGTGGCTTGGTTTGGGGGCGGGCCAGGGATTGCATTTATTAGGTATTCAACATGATGACAAGACAGGACTGTTGGCCTTGCTCTGAAACAGTATCGTGCTCGCTTTACACCTGCTGGATTCAAACAACCAAAGGCACGTGCCATGTGTCGGGGAGAGGCCTTCCTGAACTGAGGATTTCCATTTGGGTGCTGTTGAGTGAAGATGTGACTAAGCAGACCCCTGTAAGGTTCCCCTCTGCACTGCAGACACAGAACCTGTTTTTAACTGCTTGCCTAACGACTGCCCTGTGCTGTGAGGCATTTGGTAGGCCCTGTGTCAACCCATTTGCTAGTTCTTCTGCAGAGCCACAGTAGTTGGAGTAGCGAGCTCAGCAGCTGGAGAGCTCAGGCTGAGAGCCAGGCTGTGTTGTCTTGCTTCCCGTGGGTTCTACCTGCCGAGTACCTTGTACCCAGCTGCAGTAGGCCAAGCAAAGCAAAAGGAAACCTTCCGGGAAGTGATGCAGAAGGCTGAGGCAGTTCGGCCCTCTTGGAGGGAAAGCCTGGGCACAGGAGACAGGAGAAGGGCGTGGCTTGTTTTTCCCTTCTGCTTTTCCGGCCCCAGTCTCAGACCCACCAGAAACACAAAACCCGCTGAACTGGAGGAGCTGCAGCCAGAAAGTAGCTGCCCGACTCCTGGCACTCATTTCTCTGTGTGTGTGTGTGGGGTGGGGTGGGGGAACCACATGGGAGGGTGGGGAGGAAAGACGGATGCTAGGCAGCCTTCCCAATTACTGTGCTCTCGACTGGCTCCCCTCAGTGACAGTGTTGAGGGACCTGGAAGATCATGTGAAGATTCCTTACCCACCACCCTCCCAGGGTGTGTGGCCAGGTGGCTCCTTTCCTGTCACAGTGACGCTCGCCCTGGCACCGGCGTCTGGAAGGCAGAAGGTCAGACTCAGTACAGACAAACATTCTCTTTATTGAGCTACACATGAATTTCCATTAGAGAAGTAGGCTGGCAGTGTGTCAGTTGTCACAGAAACCCCACCGATTGGGAATAGAAAGGCTTACAAAGACCCGCGGGCTTTTGATTCATTATTATTATTATTATGGTTTTTTTTTTTTTTTTTTTTTTTTTACTTTTTTCCTTTTTTCAAGTTTTTTTTTCTGTATTTTTAATTTTTTTGTTTTGTCTTTTCGCCTCCATTATTGAAATGGCTGTGACTGGTCTTCAGCAAATCTTGTCTTAAAAGTGAAACTGTGAACAGGTCTGGGATTAGATACTAGTCAAGTAGAAATGACAGGACTGATCATGAAACTGTGGCTTTAATGTAAACACTACATTCCATCTTAATTTTTTTTTGTTTTTCTTCCATCTTGTGGTATTTAAAAACTTTATTTTTTTTTTGTTCTTTTTTTATCTGCAGCACAAACATCCCAACATGAGAGCGAACACAGATCACTGGAACAGAGGAGAGATCAGGAGAGGGACACGTGAGGGAGGACTCCTGCCCGAGGCTGGAGGCTGTGGTGTGTTACAGGAGAAACCCCAACCACACAACCCCATTCCCCAGATAGCAGTAGAGCTGGCCAGGTGTGTGATGGCAAGTACTCATTAGGACAAAAGGAAACCCGAAAAGTAACAACACACACAGGGACTCAGGAGGGGGCGGGGTTCCTCGCTTCTATGGGGCTGGGTTTTTATAGATGGGTGTGGTCTGTGGCAGCTACCCGCCAGAGCTGTGCTTTTTTCTATGCCAACTTGGAGTGACTGTGTGTGGAGTTGCGTGGGTGGGCAGGGCAGAGCTGCCACTGCCTGGTGGCATATGAGGTTTCCGGACAGCCAGCGGGCATGGGGGGTTGCAACAGGCTGCAGAGAAGCCCCGGGAGGCGCCAGGCCCAGCGCGGCTGCTGGGTGCTGGGTGCTGGCCCCAATCGGAGCTGGGGCCAGGAGGGGGAGGGGACTGATGTGCATGGTTTTTTATTTCAAAATAAAAGGAAATATGGATGAAATGATGAGTTTTCCTTTTTTTTTTAAAGCTACAAAGCACATGAGAAATGTTCTTTTTTTAAAATTCTTTCAAGTTCTAAATGTAAAGACTCAACTAAAACCGGATTCTACAGCATTCTACAGAAATACACAGCCGTCAGTCACTCTGGGGTCGTGGGTTAGACAGGGCTTGGTACAGAAAGGCTGTGTCTTACAAAGGCCAAAGGTCATGCTACCAGGAGATGAACATCAACAGCAAAGTCCATGAAGCAGTCTGTAGAGAGAGAGATAGGGCCAGTCTGACCATGTTCTTGATTTTAAAAACCAACCACCCAACAAATCCTAGAACATTTCAACTAATGCAGGGGTAGGGCAAAGCGGGGTGCCCTTTTTAGAGAAGCCCATCTCTGCCTTGTACCCTGCTTCTGGCCCTGCCTGCCTGCCAGTCCAGCCCTCCCCAGACCACTCACACCTTGTCCACATGCCCTCTTTGAGGGAATCTGGCTTCAACTCTGTTAGGCGGGTTTGGGCAATGGCTCGCTCATGTGTTTCCTCCCCTCAGCTATTTGAAAAGGCAGACCAGGTTTCCCATCTCTCTCATTTTTCTCTGTTCCCATAAATAAAAAACTCAGGAGACAATGGATTGATTGGAGCAATGATTCTTCTAGATTCTTGAAATAAACAACCACCACCACCACCCAAAAGAGAAGGGTCCTTAGAGTTTTCTGTTGGGGCTGTAAGGTAGGGGGATGTTTAGAGGTTGGCGGTTTCTTAAAGGGTTTTGGAATTTGAGCAGGGGTAGGACAGAGCTGAGCGGGCAGCCTCGTGGTAGGATGCAGAGCAGGGCAGGCCGGATGGACAGACCCAGGTCTCCCTCTGCCTGCCCTGCTCATTCATAGAGTGGGGCTCGGAAAGTAAAACCCTGGGGCTGTCCAGAGGATTCCCAACCTAGGCTCCTACCATGCCCGGTGTGTGTGCACGCACATGTGTGCACGCACATGTGTGCATGCTCATGTGCTGTCCCAGGAAAACTGACGAGCTAGGGATGGTGGTCAGTTCTGTCCGTAGCTCTTTCGAGTATTAACTAAAAACATTTTTCTAATATATACTTGTGTATAGATAAGGTTTTTGTTATGCCTCTTTAAAGTTTATTTACCAACTTGCACTGGTTAGTGGTGTGTGTGTGTGTGTGTGTGTGTGTGTGTGTGTGTGTGTGTGTGTGTACACGCAAGCTGTTCTGTGAGTGCTGGAATCATTACCAAATAGGTTGCTATACAGGACAAGAGATCAGTACAAGCCGCAGCCCCGGAGATTGTTGGCAATGATGATGTCGGTGACAGCGTCGAATACCACCTGGATATTATTCGTGTCTGTGGCACAAGTCATGTGACAATAGATTTCTTTGTTGGGCGAGCGGTTTTTGCTTTCAAACTGTGTTTGGATGTAGGCAGCTGCATCTTCATAGGTGTTGGAGCCTGCAGGAAGATACAGAAGAATCGGCAAGAGGCCCTAGTGAGAGTTGGGGGTGGACTGGGGAGTGGTCAGGAGGCAAATCCGGGAGGGGGTGGGGGGCGAGAGGAAGGAACAGCAGGAGTGCCACACCCTCCTCCAGGGTAAGGCAACACTGGAAGGTAAAAACCATGGAAGGCCTGGCGCTGCCTGCCTTCTGCCTCCTCAGCTTTTACTTACGTGTTCGTTTAGATGTGCATGATGGCTCAGGGTCGAGCAAGCCACAGGAGATCTCATATGTTTTAGATTAACAAATCTGGATGAAGCCCCTCTCCATGACCTACAGTTGAAATCTAAACCAACTCCATGACTTTTTTTTTTTTAATTTAGTTTTCTGTGTATGGGTGTTTGCCTACATGTATGTCTGTGCAGCACATGTGTGCATATGTCTGCAGCAGCCAGAAGATGATGTTGGTCCCCTGGAACTGGAGTTACAGACAGTTGTTAACTGCCATGTAGAAGCTGGAACCCAAGCCCAGATTCTCTGGAAGAGTAGCAGACGCTCTGAACCATCCCTCCCCCCCCCCACCCCATTGGAGACTTCTAAGATTTATTTGTATTTATGTGTATGTATATGCGCCTTTGTGAGGATATGTCCATATATGTGCTGTGCTGGAGTCTATGGAAGTCAGAAGAGGCTTCGGATCCCCCTGGAGATGGTATTACAGGTAGTTTTGAGCCACCTGGTGTGTGCTAGAAACTCAACTTGGATCCTCTGGAAGAACAGGAAACACTCTTAATCCCCGAGCTATCTCCCTCTGGAGCCCTGCAATTCTAACAAACCTGTAAATGAAGCCTAAGGAAGAACGGCATCAAAGGGTCTTGTGGTACTTCACATGTGGTGGGCACCAAGCCAGCCTGCGCTCTGCTGCAGTAGGTCTTTCTGAGAGGTCCCTGCCTGGGCTGGGCCACCACTAAACAGTCTCGGTTCTTGGGTGAGTAGCCAGGTCATGGGAACAGTGAGAGGCTTAAAGGATATCATCGTGTGAGGCACCCACCGGGCTCCTTCAGTGCCCCTAACAATTCCTTGGGTGTCCCCTTGGCTCTGGCAGGCCGAGTGGGGTTAATGGGCAGATCTGTGGGTAAGACAGGGATGTTTTCCAACCAGCTAGTCTAAGAGCTTGTGGATCTGCCCCATAGGAACCTTTTACTCAATACCATGTGATATGGACCAGGACAAAAGTATGGAAAACCCCAGAACAAGGAAGATGCCCCGTCTCTTTCCACAAGGAAGATGCCCCGTCTCTTTCCGTCTGTCAGGATGTGGCCTAGTACAGAAACAGCAATGGTATTCTGGGAGCGTGTGAGCACAGGCTGGTTGGCCAGGGGTGTGGGCCCACTTTCCCTCTGAAACAAAAGATAGTTCCAGGCTGGAGTTCCAGGCTAGTGGTGAGCCAATGTGAAGGCTGAGGGGTGGGGCACCCCTCAGGTGGGGTCGGGGCTAGCCTCCACCCATCATTGCTGGGAGCAGGAGCACATTCAGTGCTGAACCACAGCAATGCCTTCAAAGAATAGAGGGTGGCAGAGGCTGCCTGTCAAGGAGCTTCTCCGCTGGAAAGCTCCCAGAAGAGCAGGAAGACTTCCAGATGCAGGCGCTCCCACACTGCCACATCTGTGAACCTAGTGTTTTTACACAGTCCCACTGCGACCCTGACCATGTTGGCCCACGTAGTCTCTCAGCCACCGCCTAACGCCCCCCTTACTTGTTCTGTGTCCTCGTAACTCATGGTGGCATGCCATTTGTGACTTTATTACCCTTCATGCTGTTTGAACTCCATCTGTATCCTCTGCAGGCCCCAGAGAACCGGGGACACCCAGCAACTGCTCCACATCAGTGAGACCTGACCACTCAGGCCACATTCCTAATGAGCCTTAAGACATAGCCACACTTTTATAAAAAGCCTTAGGAGTTGGGGGGTTCTTGCTGCAGCTGAAGAATTCAGCAGTGGCTGCCAAGAGCTGTGCCTACAGGTATGACCTCCTTGGCCTTCTGGGATGTTTTTGCACCTGCCTTGCCCGCAGAGGGCATCTCCTTGGTCCCCTCAGACTTCACCCTCTCAGAACCGTGACAGCAATGACCAGCAGTTATGTAAGCCTGGTACCACACACCAGTCTCTCTCACCATCCTTCTAGCCACCCTGAGGTACCATCATGGTCTGCTATGGTACCCAGATAAAAATGGGGTGCCGCGGATTAAGTAACTGGCTCCCTCTGTACCTGGCAATTCGCAAGCACCACAGCGCATCCCAGTATGGGCTGGCGGGTCCTCTCCTTCTCACAGCTATTTTTGGTAGTGAAGAAATGGGGAGGGACTGTCATCCACCTGTGCTACAGTTTAGGACCCTTTTGGCTGGTTTTGGGGACCTGTGTGGCCCCAGTCCAGTACTACAGACCAACTCCAGGGCCATGTCAGTGAGTTCCATGTTCATGCAACATGTGCTCATACCTGGAGGATGGGGTACATCCTCTGCCTTTGCAGGGTGTTGGTCCTGTCCTCAATTCTGCCCCAAGGGAACCCTAAAACTGTCCAGTCTCTAGAAGGCTGGGCTCTGGCACTGAATCAACCCTGCCTTTCGCCTTTCGCTCTTGTACTCGTTTGGAAAGAGTTTTGTGGGTATGGGCAGGGGGCTGTCTGTGATCCATTCCCCTAAGAACCGAATGAAGTGTGTGTCTGGGGGGGAGGGGACGGTCCAACAAAGGTGGAGGAAAAGCAGGCAGGTGCGGAGGAAGCTTGCAATACATGAAGTGGTTTCATCTGGGTGAGGGAAGGTGGGGAGAGCTGGGAGGGGGAAGTGGGGAGAGCTGGGAGGGGGAAGTGGGGAGAGCTGGAAGGAGGGGGAAGGTGGGGAGAGCTGGAAGGAGGGGGAAGTGGGGAGAGCTGGAAGGAGGGGGAAGTATGGAGAGCTGGGAGGAGGGGGAAGTGGGGAGAGCTGGAAGGAGGGGGAAGTGGGGAGAGCTGGAAGGAGGGGGAAGTGGGAGAGCTGGAAGGAGGGGGAAGTGGGGAGAGCTGGAAGGAGGGGGAAGTGGGGAGAGCTGGAAGGAGGGGGAAGTGGGGGAGCTGGGAAGAGGGGGAAGTGGGGAGAGCTGGGAAGAGGGGAAGTGGGGAGAGCTGGGAGGAGGGGAAGTGGGGAGAGCTGGAAGGAGGGGGAAGTGGGGAGAGCTGGGAGGAGGGGGAAGGTAGGGAGAGCTGGAAGGAGGGGGAAGTGGGGAGAGCTGGAAGGAGGGGGAAGTGGGGAGAGCTGGGAGGAGGGGAAGTGGGAGAGCTGGAGGAGGGGGAAGTGGGGAGAGCTGGGAGGAGGGGGAAGTGGGGAGAGCTGGAGGAGGGGAAGTGGGGAGAGCTGGGAGGAGGGGAAGTGGGGAGAGCTGGGAGGAGGGGGAAGTGGGAGAGCTGGGAGGAGGGGAAGTGGGGAGAGCTGGGAGGAGGGGAAGTGGGGAGAGCTGGGAGGGGGGGGGGGGGGGGGGGGGGGGGAGAGCTGGGAGGAGGGGAAGTGGGGAGAGCTGGGAGGAGGGGAAGTGGGGAGAGCTGGGAGGAGGGGAAGTGGGGAGAGCTGGGAGGAGGGAAGTGGGGAGAGCTGGGAGGAGGGGAAGTGGGGGAGCTGGGAAGAGGGGAAGTGGGGAGAGCTGGGAGGGGGAAGTGGGGAGAGCTGGGAGGAGGGGGAAGTGGGGAGAGCTGGGAGGAGGGGAAGTGGGGAGAGCTGGGAGGGGGAAGTGGGGAGAGCTGGGAGGAGGGGGAAGTGGGGAGAGCTGGGAGGAGGGGAAGTGGGGAGACCTGGGAGGAGGGGGAAGGTAGGGAGAGCTGGAAGGAGGGGAAGGTGGGGTGTGTGCAGAACAAACTGGTGGCAGAGCACAGGTTCCCGAGCCACCCTCACAGGCCACCAGGCCACCTTTTCCTTTCACAAGGAGGTGGCTGTGCTGGGCCAGGGTGAGGAGAGGCACCTCATGAGAATTTAGGAGGCTTTCCCACTAAGTCCTGGGACGTCAGGGATGACCAGAAAGAAAACAAAGGAACACCAGTGGGCGTGTCCCGCCTTCATCCCTGAACCATTCACTAGGACACCTGTGGCTCTGGAAAGGCCACTGCCTACTCAGGGACATGTCCACAGCTGGTCATGTCTCGGTGCCTCTCAGTGCCGACAGACTCCTGCACTGGCCCCTTGCCTTCTAGCTGCCCTGCATAGCAGCCTGTCCCTGGAGCCCACAGGCTGTGGGCTTCCAGTTGGTGTCTCTTGTGTGTGTGTGTGTGTGGGGGGGCGGGGATCCAGGTTCACAACCAGGCCTGGGGCTTTCTCTTGTACAGGGCGGTAACACCCACCTGGGTATTCAGGAAAGCAGATGGTCAAGGGCGACTTCTTAATCTTCTCGCCAAAGAGGTCTTTCTTGTTGAGGAAGAGAATGATGGAGGTATCGATGAAAAACTTGTTGTTACAGATGGAGTCGAAGAGCATGAGAGACTCGTGCATGCGGTTCTGCAGCCCCGGTGAGGGGGAGGGGAGAGAGCAAGACAGAGAGAGACACACAGAGAGACAGGGAAGAGAAGAAGAGAATTAGGTGTAAAGAGAGACTGGGCTGTTCAGCACCCAGGAGGCCCTGGGCTCCAGGCTCCTCCATGAGGTCAGTGTATAAAGCCTGAAGTTGGAAATGCATCAGAGTGCATCTGATGCTGGCATGCCAAGCACCCACCATTCTTGGCCAATGGGAGACTGGCCTGGGAGCCAGCTGTGGCTCCCTGGGTGAGGCTGAGGTTAGGAGTCCCAGGATCAGAATGGCAGAGCCACCAGCCATGTGATAATCTCCCTAGGACGTGTGAGCACAGTGCTGGACTGGAGTCAGGGAGCCGGATTTCTCTGTCTGGACTCTTCTTCTTCGGCCCAATCAGGCCTCTCTCATGGGATGACAGGTGGGAGGGTACATGCCAGGAAGAGGATGGGGTGACTGCTACTAGCATCCTTGAGAGTGGCCACTCAAGAAGTGTGCGGAGCCATTTTCAGGGATGGAGACAGGGGATGCCTCCTCCTGCTGGGCCTAAACCAGCTACAGCCAGACCTACGAGGTCTTAAGCATGGCAGATATAAATTCCTATCTTGTATACAGAAATTTGTTTAGTAAATGTCTGAATGTGATGAGCACCCAGAATAAAGCCCGAGTTTCAGGAGAATGGCCTTTTGCCCTGGGTAAAGGTCAATTGTTTTACTTTAGAAGCCAAGCACATTCACCTGCTTCTTGCTATAGGCCAGCCTGTCACCCTGTCAGTGCCCCCTGTCTGCAGAGAGGTGTGGAAAGAGACAGCCTCTCTTAGTGTCCCAGATAGTCTGCCCTCGCTCTGGGAGGCTCATCACCCGAGTCTGAACTCAAGCGCTCAGCAGTCCACACTAGATCTCTGGCAAGTGACAGAAGGACAGACGAGTGTGGATGTTGATGGACATTGCTGGAGCCCATGGACCTGAGGTGAAGAGCAGGAGCTGGGTTCACTGCAGGCCTAGGGTCCATTCTGCCTTCCTGTCCGAGCAGGTGAAGGAAGACGATAGTGATGACTGCTGGTCCCTGAGACCCACCCTGTGCCAGCACCCTTCCCAGCACTCTACCTGTCTAATGTCATTTAGCCTCATCAACCGGTAGGGGACAAGAAGGTGATACAGGTGTGACCCTCAAGAGCAAAGAGTAGTCCTGGGAGGTGTGGCTTAGTTGGTAGAATGCTTGCCTAGCATGCTGGAGGCTCTGGGTTCTATCCCCTGCTCTGCAAGAAAACAAAAATAAACCAAAGCGGACATGCCCTGGCCCTGAGCTCCACCCAGAACTTCTTGGGGGGTGTTTTCCAGTTAGTGTGGCAATCTGGGCCTTTCAAAAAGGAATCAGTGTCACAGCTGACTCCATGCCCTGCCTACCATTGTCTCTCCCAGCCTGTGAGCCCTGTTCTTAGGGCTGACAGTAATGTGGGGTGCACAGCCCAAGTTCTCAGCTGCTTCCCACATCTCCGGACAACAGAAAAACCACAGTGCCCTCTTGTATCTGTAGTGAACTACTGCCCTTTGAGTCTGCTAAGCAAATCCAGTGGCCTTCATTCTTACTCTCCAATAAAGCCTCCCTGTCCTTTGCACAGGACTCACTTGCCCCCGGAATCTTGGTGGAGGTCAAGCCATGTCGGCCTATGTTCAGGGCCTAGCACAGTGACACTGGCCATCACTGTGAGCCTAGCAGGGAAGCTCCGAGACCCCAAGTATTCAACAGGAAAAGGCATTGCATCCTCTAGGGCACCATGTCCTATAGGCGTCAATGCAGAGCCTCAGCCAGAAGCAAGTTCTTATGCTCAGCTCCACTGCACATTGCCCCAAGAGCTGCTGAGTCGGCAGATGCTGGCGGACACAGGGCAGACATCTGGAATTCTAAGGACCAGAGGGAAACCACAGAGGGGTCACCAGAGCTGCCCAAGCTAAGGTTGGGGACCACTTGCTATGGACAGGGCTGAAGGACTCCTCAAGGGTTGATATGCTGAGGCTTGGGGGACTCAAGAGCAGTTTGCCAAGGCTCCTGGATCCCTGCCTGCTGCGTCTCGGCCCACCAGTCCCTACCCCCACACTGTAGACCACTCACAGGCCCGTGGTACAGTGACCACGTGCATTGACAAGGTCCGAGGGCCTGGGGGCAGCATGGTTTAGCAGAGATTCTGGGGTCGGAGGATGTACACAGACCTGCTCTGCAGGGGTGGGGCGGGCAGCAGGCCTGGACAGAACTCTGGGAGGGCAGTGAGAAGGGGAGCTGCTGGTGGGGAGCGCCGGAACTGAGACCCTCTCCACACTCAGTCTGACAGCCACCCCTCAGGAACCCATTACCAACATGCCCAGAGCACAGCCTGTACTCACAGGAGGAAAGAGATGCCAGGTCCCTCATATCAGACGTCACCATTTGACAGAAGCCAGGGATCACAGATGGCCAACAACCACCTGCCTGCCATTACCTTTGCACGGAGCCACTGGAGCCTTCCTGAGGCTCGATTCCTCCCAGTCCTCTACCTGCCCAGGTGGAAGCAGAGCTGAGAACAGCAGGAAGCCATGCCACAGTGACCGGCACCCAGCACCAGATCATGCACCATAGTCCTAGGTATCTTCAGACACCAGGTGCTAGGGTGCTAGGACCCTGGGCCTGGGAAGCAGCTCAGCACAGGACAGATCCGTCTTCTGCCTCGAAGTGAGCTGAGTGCCAGCGGCCTGGACCCTGCTCCCAGCAGTACTAAGCCTACTACTCTGCTAGGCTGCCCACAGTCCTGAGACTGCGGAGAACAGAGGACTCTGTCACGTGGGTTTCTCTGGCAGAAGTTCCTCGGCACTGACACAATACATCACACTCGTGCTAGAAAGAGCTGGCATTTTTATTAATGGAGGGTGACTAATAAATACATTATGGCAGCCAATAAATTATTACAATAACTAGGTATTTATTAAACCAGCAAGTCACTCTTCTTACAAAATTACAGTTAATGAGGGTAGGTGATGGCAATGGGTGGGGGGCACTGCACCTAAGAAAGGCTCCGCTAAGGGGAACATGGGGTACCCGGCCTCTGGCCTGGGACAGAAGGTGTGCATAGGCCACAGGGGTCAAGTCAGAAGCCAGGGAGAAGCCTGGGAAGTGGGGGGCTGCTGCCCATGCAGGGGAGGCAGCTGTGGCTGGTGCAAGACGCTAAAGCGGGGTGGGGGAGGAGGCCGAGGGCTTCTGGGAAGGGCACTGTTTCTGCTGGTGGCCTTTTGTACTTGGGGAAGAGAAGAAAGCTGCCCCTCATAGGGTACCCCACTCCGACTACTGGGCCCAGGACTTTGGATGGAGACTGTTATTTCTGGTTTTCTTCCACCTGCTCCCTCCTTGACATGGCCATCATCTGGCATGGGGGAGTGTCTGTAAGCCCAATCACTCTAAGCAGGTGTGTATAAGGCTTTTTCTTACTGAGGGGTGGGGTGTGGGGAGGCCTGCTTACAGTCCTGGCCATGTTCTTTGGGATGCTGGGGCTTTCTCTAGGATGTAGTCAGACAAGATCAACAGCCTGGAAGTGCTTGCCTCCAGTAGTCCAGACCGAATCTCTGGTGAGAGGTGCCGGAGTCTGAGGACTGGGTTCCTGAGAGCCCCGGGGGTGTACCTGGAGCTTACCAGGAGGCTCAGAGAAAAGCAATGGCAGCTAGAAGATGCTCTGTGCCCCGGAATCCTCAGAAGAGGGTGGCAGGCTACTACTGGGCGGGGAGGGAAGATCTGGAGGCTTCCTGAGTCTCTCCTGGGTGTGGGAGATCTCCTTGTCAGGAGGCTGGGTCGGTGAAGAAGGGGAGGGGGTCAGAAGAGAGTGAAGTCTGCCCTCAGGGCACTGGCTGTTTGTTAGCAGGTAGTATGTGGGATCTGTGGGTGCATCTCTTGCAGCAGTACTTTCTGCAGAAGGCAAGGGCTGGGGTGAAGCAGTGTCAGCCTTCCCTGAGGGGGACGGGGGAGGGCTGTGGACAGTCAGGTTATGGGGTTGAGGGGGACACTCAGTGATATCCAGTGCAGTCCACACAGGTCAGGTGCCTTCAGCTCCTAACAGTAGGGTGTGGGCCTGGACTGGGAGGCTGAGACGATGGAGGTCTTTTGCCTGGTCCAAAAGGATCCAAAGGGACAGGGCACTAGGATCTAGGGGCTGCACAGAGGGGATCATGGGAGGCTGAAGGCCAGCGCTACCACTGAGTGGCTCAGACTGGGAGGATTCTGTCTTCATCCCCAAAGCAGAGTTTAACAGCACCCTCCGCAACTCAGACCAGACACTTGGGGGCCTCTACCCGTGTTTAGAGGGAAGATTCTCGGAATGGTTGTTGGTACAGGCACAGGCCTTGCCCACAGGCATCTAGCAACGAGCACGGTCCCACGAATGTGGTGAAGGTACTCTTCCTAGAAAGTGGCTCCTGGCCTGCTGAGTTAGACCACTCAGAAACCGTAGGGTGGCCTGACATGGCCCCTACAGACAGGAGACGGTCCTCTGGTCTGGTCACTTACAACTCTCCCCCAACACCCAAAGCCACGACGGAGCCAAGCCTCATCTATCACGCACACGTTTGCCCCCCATGGTAGAGCTGCTGCTGGTGATGACAGAGACGGGGCAGTTTTCCCTGCGGACCACGCTCTTGAGGGCTTAGAGGGGGCAGCCTAAGAGCTCCCCCTCTCGGATGGCCAGAGTGCGAGGGTTGAGAGCGGTGCAAGACGCTAGGCACAACACGGTGGGTCAAACAGGAGTGGGAGGCTGGGTCCAGGCCCTGGTCTGGCTGAGGGCTCTGGCTACCATCATGCTGCGGTGATCTCAAGTGGCAGCTTGGGGAGCGGGAGCTGCATGTTGACAGGAATGGAGACTTCCACCTTCCTGGAAATGGTCCTAAAAGATGGGGCTTGGCCAATATCCCTTGACTGCAGGTGCTTTTAAATTTGGGGTTACAGTCTGGGGACTCAGGTGTCCACACACAGTGGGTGATGCTGAGAAATAACTGCTGTATCTTCAGTGTGGGGCCAATGAATTCATTGGCCTTAGCCATCACATCAGGTCACTGAGACTGTAGGCTCTGGGAGTCTGTTCTCGCCTCCCTCCCAGTACCTGGCACAAGGTCCTAAAATGATGGCCGTGTAGACAATGTGGGTTGAGGGGGAAGTGGCAAGGCAGCCAGACTGGGGTGAGCTTCCCAGAGGATCAACTCTGCAAGCATTTGGCACTGGGGAAGGTCCCTGTGTTTCCCTGGACTGCCCGAGTTCTGTTCTTGTTGGAACCAACAAGCCCAGAGCTGTTGGCATGGCCGGGGAGGGGTGGGGGCTGTGAAAGAGCCAGGGTCCTGCCTGGCCTGGGACTGAGCACTGTTCCGAGTGGAGGTCAGGAGAACACAGGGCTTGAGGAAGGCAGAGGCCCTGCTAGGTGCAGCCCGTTCCCCCACCCACCTGTGGACACATCTGCATCCCTAGGTCCAGCCTTTGCGTGAGCACACAAGCCTGCCTGAACCACAGGCCGTGGTACGGCTGACTGCAGATGTCAAGGAATGACAGGGAAATGTTCCGACTGTTCCAAGTCAGCTGAGGCCAGGGGCGCCAAGACCATCCCAGCCCTTTTTGCATAGGAACCTCTGCAGCAAAGTCCCTCCCTGGGCTCCTAAAGCTCTTCCCCCAGGGGGCTGGGTGTATGTCTGCGTTGGCTTATACGCCTCCCCAGCTCACACTTCGGGGTGCGGATGGCTCCCTGCTTGCTCTCTGTATTCAGGAGACCAGGAGTATACAAGGGCTTCCTGACTTCTTGACCAAGGTGGAGTGAAGTATGGCACTGGCTTCAGTAACTGGCTTAGTAAATTACTTAGTAAATTAAAGTCTCCTGTGCTTGACTCAAGAGGCTTCAGTCCCAAGGGCTCTGCCTACTCGGGCTGTGACTGGAGAAGCATATCTATCCGCTCACACTCAGGGCAGCCGAGCCTGTCTGAGTAGAGCCAACAGATGGCTCTTTCGGGACTTACAATCAACCTATGCAGGAAGAGCTGCCCGCCCCTCAGCTTCCTTCCCACCCTAACGCATGTGGCACAGGACTGTTTGCCCATCCATGTACCACTGCAGTCAGCCAGCCTTAAGGAATATGCTCAAGGTCCACAGGAGTCAGGGCTGAGTTTTCTGGGGAGTCCAAGCGCAAGGGAAGATGACCAGAGAAGGGCTAAGATCCAAGATGAAGGAGGAGGGAAGCCTTCCCCAAGGTCCGAATCTCTGCACCCCAAAAGTGCCGTGATTCCATGTTGGCATTTGGCGACGGAACTGCCCTCTACCAAACAGACGCTAAGGAAAGCTGAGAGATGGCATCTACTATCCCCTAATCAGCCAGCACCTGCCACAGGGCCATCACCAGCCACCCTATCACCCCAGCTGAGGAAGAGACATCAGGACTTTGAGTAGGAGCACAGGGCACAGGACACGCCCATTCCTAACCATATGGCAGCGTTGCCCACTCAGGCTCTGAGTAAAACACTTAAGAGACACAGGTGGCCAGCGAACAGCTCTCAGGTGGCATGCAGCTGTCTCTGGCCTTGTGGTGTGTGGTGTGCTCCACACCTTTGCCCAACCCTGTTCCCATGTGTCATGCAGCTGGAGTGGGGTAGTGTGGGGATGCTCAAAGGATGCCTCGTCCTCCCCCAGGGCCAGCCTCTGGGTTTTTCTGCAGTGCACAGAGCATCTGAGCGGTGGCAGAGCTCTGGGTCCAGGGGAGAAGTGAGCAGCAGGCTGGCAGGAGGTCAGGGCTCAGTAGAGTCCACAGCCCCGCAGATTTTTGGCGATGATGACGTCCGTCACAGCATCAAAGACAAACTGGATGTTGTTGGTGTCCGTGGCGCAGGTGACATGGGTGTAGATTTCCTTGTGAGCTGATTTATTCTTACTCTCATACTGCCCCTGGATGTGAGCCACAGCTTCTGTGAAGGCACTGGGGCCTGCAAGACGAAACAGTCAGTGAGGGGAGTCAGTGAGGGCAGGAACCTGGAGCCATTCAGCATGGAATCCCTGGGCTGGCCATTGTGTCATTTAGGGCAATGGCCATGGAGCGGGTGCCAAAATCCTCTCAGGACCACTAGAAAGCAACAGGCTTATGGAGTGGGAAGCTTTAGGGCTCAGCTCCAGCAACAGCGGTTCATGCTGGCCAGCTGGTGGTTGGAACCTAGTGCCGCTATCACCCTAGGAAGCAACAGAACACCGGCTGCCCAGTGACTGGCTGCCTGAGGCTGGGGATTGCCTGCGAAGCTGCTGTTTTCTCCCCAAAGGCCTGCTGGTTCCAGAGTCCAATTCTGTCTTACCACAGGTGCGGGTGGGGGTGAAAGCACTGCTTTTAGCAGGTACTGCCTCTCTGTGTGCCCGTGAGACGGCAGAGAGGGCCAGGACCCGCCTGGCACTGTGGGGCGGCAGGAGGACCGTGTAGTCTGCCTGGCATCCCGAGCTGCTGTGGCCTCCTTCCCCTGCTCCTGGACGCTTCCCTCTCTTCCCTCTTAGGACAACTGAGGACTGACTTGCTCACATTCTTCCAAGGTGTCCCCACATTGATCTGGTTCTCTGGTAAGTCCAGGGAGAGGATGTCTGGGAGAAAGCAGTGGCTTGGAGAAGAACAGAAAGGCAGCACTTGACCTCTGCACGGAAACCCTCCCTCCACTGCTCCATCTTCAAGAATTCAAGGCTAGCCTAGACCAGACGGGGCCACTTGCTAAGGGAGGAAGAGGAAGAGAACTGGAATTTGAGCCACACTGCAGAGCTAGGGCAGCACATTTGAAGGAGGAGTCCCAGCCATTTCAGGCGTATGTGTTTAGACCACAGCCTGGTTGTGAGCATCTACCAGACCATAGCTGTTCGCTAAACCAGGGCTGGAAGTAAGGCCAGTCTCCTCTCAGGGTCCCTTCCTGCCCTGTCAGTTCCAAACTGATCTTGGTGACCATCCCATGAGGGTCTCTCACAGACCATCTTAGAGCTGAAGAAGAACGTGGCTGGTTGGTGAGGTGGGCTAAGCGCTGTTCTCCTCAGTTGAAAGCTCATGGGGTCCTTGCCTACAGAACTACCAGCCTGATTTTGAGAAAGGAAGGGCAGGCTGGAGAGCACTGTGCTGCTTGCCTGATTTTGGGTCATGACCCTACAGGCCCATGCTGCTGGAATCTGTATCTTCTGCTCTCTGTCCTCCAGGACCTGGTCAACTGAGACCAGCTGACAAGGGCTGGGTTGTCCTGGGCTTACAACAGCCCACCATTTTTGAAGGGGCTGCCATTTTTGAAGCTCCTGGGCGGGGGCGGGGCTGATTAGGCTGCATATCTGGCCGTCTCACTTAGACCTCTATGTATCACTGATGGCTGGCCTTGTCCCTGCACTTCTCTGCAGTGTAGGCAAGGCCCTGGGCTGTGACAATCTTGTGGCCACTTGTGTGGGAGGTGCCGTTAGAGTGGCTGTTTATCATTGTGATCACGGCAGTGACAACAGATCCATAGTGATCACAGACTTCAGCAAATACCACACTTGGCATCGTCATGGGCTTCTTCCATCCTTATAGTAAGTCTACAGGGGGTGGGGGAGAGAGCCACTGTGGCAGCCTCCATCTCATGGAGGGAGAAGCCAATGCAGAAAGGCTATGGGACCTGTCCAGGCCACTCTCCAGGGGCTTAGTTGGGGCTGGACCCTGCTAGACTACTCGAAGACCAGGTTATTTGTCTCTTCAGCATTGTGGGTTCCCACTGTGCATGCACCCTCTGCTTATAGACGACTGACTGGACCTCCCTAGGGTTGTTAATATCACACTGGAGACTGAGGCCTAACAAGCCAGGGGTCCAGGCCTTAGCTGCCCAGGGCTTCTTGTCATAGCTGCCTCTAGTACTGTTGTTCTGTGGGGGTAGATTCTGCAGGGTGAGCTGGGTGCACTCAAGCACAGTAAATGCCCAGAGAGGCCTGGTTTCTTGGCTGCCCCGTAGCTGCAAGGGGCTGTGTGGGATGAGGAGGGCTCTACCTGTGTACTCCGGAAAGCAGATGGTCAGTGGGGACTTGGTGATCTTCTCCTCAAATATGTCCTTCTTGTTGAGGAAGAGGATGATGGAGGTGTCTGTGAACCACTTGTTGTTGCAGATGCTGTCAAAAAGCTTCAGGGACTCATGCATGCGGTTCTGTAACAGAGTGGAGAGGCAGGTGAGGGTGCTGGTACCCCGCACCCTGGCCTACGATGGCTATGGCATAGCGAGACAAGCAGGGGATGAGCCACCAATGTTCTTAATGCATTACTGGGGACAGAGACAGAGGGCCCACGTGGACAAACAGGACATGTCCCTGCTTCATTCCACACACAGGCAGGTTTGGGTGGAGCTGGGGTGGATCAGGAGTGCTGTCCCTTCCAGAGAGAGCTGGCCTGGGCGGGGCACTGAGGTCACTGCAGAGGCTGCAGTCCCTGGAGAGGACATGCACCATGCACGTAGAGGGCAGGGGTGCAACCACCATCTGACATGTCTACACGAAACCGTGGATCATGCAGACTTCTCTATCAGGGTCTCATTCATTTTTGCCAGCGAGGTCAGGAGGGTGCACGCATTCAGTTGGATAACATTAACCGAGGACTGAGGCCCTCGAATTAATCCCGAGTTGGAAGCAGATACCAGGGGGACAGCGTCTCGGGGGTGATGTTGCTGTGGCCTTGGTTGGTTGGGTGACTTTGTTGGTTGACTGGGATGTGCCTGGGCTGAGGGAAGCTCTCTCTGAGAAAGCTGGGAGTTGGGGCTGGTTTCTCAGAAGAGGGGTCAGGAGAACCCCAAGAAGAAACTTAGCAAAACAGATTAAAACTGAGAGGAAGCCAAAAACCCAGTAGCAAACCTCAGAGAAGGGAAAAGAGAAACCCTGAAAAATTGATCCAATCAGTCTCAGACCCAGGAAGTCCAGGGCAGCTGTGCGAGGCGCCTACACAGGCCTCAGCGGCCTGTGGCAGGTGCTGTGCCGCTGGGATGGACGGCTGTGGAAAGGATGGGCTCAGCTCAGAAGGCAGCATGGAGCACAGGCCTGGGGCCGGCGTTCACAGCAAAGTCACCCAGCGGGGCCCTGAGAACCTGCTGCTTTCAACTCTTAGCTCATGTTTGATCAGAGGGAGGTGCTTCATACCTGCTGGGCTTGGAGGGTCTCTCAGAATCTGCCATGGTTTGGGCCTTGCTTTGGTAAGGAAAGGCCCTGCAGGCGCTGGTGGCAGTAGTGGCGGAGAAGCTGTGGCAGCCTGTGGCCTGGCTGAGTGGCGCTGAGAGCAGGCACGAGGACAGGATGAGCCCGTGGGGTCCCAGGGTGCAGCGGGCAGGGTGGCTGGTCCGGTGGTGGGCAGCCACTAGCCGCAGGGCCTTCCTGGCCTAGCTCCGGGAGCTGCCTCCAGACATCTTTGTCTCTGTAGCCCCAGTTTTCCTCCCCAGGCCAGGGAGGAAAGGGCAGAGCTGGCTAGAGCGGAAGACTGAGGACCAAGGACTGGGCCCTTGGTGCCTACATCTTGCCTCTCTAGGGAAGAGCATCCACACTCTACCACCTGTCCCCTGGCTACGCCATCTAGACAGAGGAGCAGGACTGCTCCTTACTGTGTGGCGTCTGTGCAGACGCTTTCAGCTCTTAGCCCATGAGGCTGTTTGACCATCCTCACCCCATAGCACACGCGTGAGGAAGGTGTGGCGATTACGCACGATCACGCAGCTGGCAAGAGTGATGCCAGGCCTTGGATTGGATCCATCTACTCCCAAGCTGTTCAGTTCGCACACATGTCCGTCCCCCATACACCGACGATTGCTAGTTCACAGCAATAGTATTGTTTTACGGCCACTACAGCTAGGAGGCACTGCTGTGGGCTGTTGGTAAACTGGAAGGCAACCCCTGTTCCCTGGAGGCTTGGTGCTTTCCCCTGGCTGTTGGGCGGCCAGCCTTGGGGAGGGAGGACCCTAGAAAGAGCTTGCTCTGACTTTGGCCCATGTGTTTTTCCTTCCTCAAGGTTCTTGCCTCCAGCCCTTGTGGAGAAAAGCAAGGGAAATGAACTGGAGGGACGGGAAGGGCTGAGAGAGCAGTAAGTTAGGAAGGACCCTGGAGGGCAAGTGTCTCAGGGCCTGGGTGCATGGCGGCAAGGCTGCTGAGGAGCTTAGGGGAAGTAGATAGGGCCGGCCACCTCGACTTGGAGACCTGAAGCCACGGGGCTTGGTGCCCACTGGACATTCCTTTGTGTCTGCTCTGAGGACCTGGCCCCACAGTTTAAGGTCCTGGGCCTTTGCTCTGGCAGGGCAGGTTCAAAAGAGAGGCCATGCTCCAACGTGAAGGGTCTCTCACCATCCAGTCTCCAACTCCTTGACTGTTTTTCAATCCCATGCTGGATGTAGCATCTACTCCCAGAAAAGATAGGCCCCAGGGAGCGGGCACAATGGCTCACACAGCACAGAGGCAACCCATAGTAGTGAACTGTGTACTGGACCAGCCATTCTGATGGATGTACTAACAGGAGAATGTCCTGGGCTTTGGGTAGTCACAGAGTCTAGGGTTCAAAGGAGTCCAGGGCATGTTTTCCCCATTCCACACTGGGGCTTGGGACTAGACCACTGTTTGCCACAGCCACTGAGAGTGATAGCACTAAAGCTCAGCCATCACTTGATGAAAGTCTAGTCCACCCCTCCTACCAGCAGCTTGGCTTCCATCTGCTAAAAGCCCCCATCACTCGGCGTGAACTACTCAGGACGGCGGGTCCCCCTCTACCAGAACTGTACCCTCTCAGCACATACCCCAAGAGCTCATCCACCCCCTCCATAGACACCAGTAATGACCGGACTGGAACTGGTAAACAAATAAGACTCATAAGGAAGACAGGCCTTGTTCAAGGCCAGCATGACCACAGGCCCCTCCTCTGACCCTTGGTGTTGATCCCAAAGGCTCAGGGTGAAGCATTCGGATTGTATTCCATACAGGAGGGCAGACGCCAAAGTTGAGTCCACAGCCAGGCACCCCACTCTCAGAAGTGGGCTTGTTTCCCATGACCCAGTAGGACATAGTGAGGCCTGGGTCCCTTTCCAGGCTTTGTGCACAGGCCCACAGACTTGTGGGCTGAAACTCCAATGGGAAAAGCTCAGTGGATATACCTAGCTCAGGGCAATCACCAGCAGTAGTATCTGGCTAGCTGGGCACTGTTAAGCAAAAATACTTCCATGACTGGTAGGTAACCTTAGACAAGGTGGGTGGTATTACTGTTCCTGCTTTTCAGACAACAGAAGCCCAAGCAGAAAGGGTGCTGCCTGAATTTAGCTCATACCAGTGAGCAGCAGAGCCAGGGTGAGACCAAGGGGAAGGCTAACCAGGGCCCTCTCAAGCCAGGTGGCAGGTCTCAGAGGCTGAGTTTGACACGGGGAGCCCAGAGCCACACTTGACACTCACCAGTATGCCTGTTTCTTGGTGCCCCTCTTGGCCAGGGAGCCCCACACCTCTCCAGCTGGCCAGTGAGTGTCCCAGCAAGGGCAGAAGCAGCTAAAGCTGCCTTTCCTCTCGCACACACGCTCCTCTTGGCCGCCGCCTGGCTTTGTAGAATTTGCTTAATTTTTTCCTGGTCTGACAGCTCCGTGACCCCACTGTTTACTAACAAGGTGCTTACTGGCAAGACCCCAACTCTGGTAAGTTATCTGCAGCAGTTTGCATACAAGCTGCCTCTGTTGTACTGGCTTACTGGCATTTGCCTTGACAACACAGGATGGGCGAGGGCGCCTGGCACAGGCCATCTGTGAGGCCCGAGGCCGCTGAACGCTGGCTTGTTCTGTGGCCAGCTTTCACTTCAGCTCACTCACCGTGGTTTCGTCCTCGTGGAGCACCTGGTCATAGCCGCTGAGTGCGACACAGAAGATGATGGCCGTGACATCCTCAAAACAGTGGATCCATTTCTTGCGTTCAGATCGCTGGCCTCCAACGTCAAACAGCCTGCAGGAAGTCAGGGAAAGCTGGCTGTGAGGATGCTTGTGATCTAGCAGTGAGAGTGCTGAGCCGTGGGAACACAGTACCTCATCCTGAGCAACCAACAGACTGATAGATGAACTCTGCCACCCTGGGCCTGAAGGCAGTTCTCAATACCCGAGACCTGTCCCAGGACTGAATTTGTACAAGTATAAGGTCTTTGTACTTAAAGACCTGCCTCACCTCTTGGCCTCTTTTCTAGTTTCACCTAATGTTAAGAAACCACACCTGGAAGATAGCCCAGGGGTCACCAGGCCTTAGCCCATGAGCGTTACTCTTGGGAGATGCAACCCTCCAGTAGGGCTCCAGAAACTTGGTAGCATAGTTCAGCTGCTGTTCTTAGGTCCTCAGAGCCCCTGGATCTTAGGCATGTTCTGTGTCTGGGGAACCCCACTTTTTAAGGCCTTGCCTTCTGTAGGTTCTCCAGGATGTGAGAGAATCGCTCTCTCAGCCTCTCTTGCTTAGAGACTGTAGTGATGTTTGGGGTCTCCCTGGCATTGCTTGGGCCTACTCACCTGGTTCAGGCTTACCCACCCTGTCCCCTTCCAGGGGCCTCTGAAGTAAGTCACCTGCTGTTTTCTGCCTTTGAACTTGGCAGAAAACCAGTTCTCAGATGGGCTTCTTCTGGTACCTAGCTGTCTGACCAAATGAGACAGATCCTTGAGGGAAGACACTGTCTGGCTACTGAGATGAGGCGAGGCAGGGTGTGGACATTTCCCCATCTCTCTGGCTCATCACCAGGCCCATCACTAGGGCCTGTCAGCAGGCCCCATCTCCATAGGCCTCACCTGAAGTGAAGGTTCTTGAATGTGAAGTGGGTTTCTACGATGCCGGTGGTTTTGACCCTGGTTCGGAGGATGTCCTGCTCAGTGGGCTGGTAGTCAGCGGCTCCAATCCGATCCAGGCTGTCCAGGTAGCTGGGGATGACAAAGTACAAGAGTCCATGGACCTGGGCTCTGCTTGCTCACTACATTTGGAGTCCAGTGTCAGCCACAGTTTTTTACAAGGCTCACTGTGGGACCAGTTAGTGAATGTGAGGTCAATCAAGAGAGAATGTGAGGGTCTTAGACTTGCAGTCTCTAAGGTCCCCAAATTCAGACTCAAAGGAACAGGGCATGAGGCCCAGCTACCCTGGGATGGACCTGCGAATGAGATTGCCAGGTTCACAGCACAGTTCTGTTAGATCTTCATTTAAAAATAATAATGGCCGATAGGCAGGATCTGCTCTTTTAAAAATGTATTTATTTACTTTTATACTATGTGTATGGGAGTTTTGTCTGTACGTACGTCTATATGTCTGTGCACCACATGCATGTGCACCACAGAGGCCAGAAGAGGGTGTCATATCCTCTGAAATTGGAGTTACAGACATGTGTGAGCTGCCATGTAGGTACTGGGAATTGAGCCCATGTCTTCTGGAAGAGCAGCCAGTGCTCTTAACTGCTGAGCCATCTCTCCAATGCCAAGTTCTGTTCTTTACATGTATTCATGTTCCATCTTTAATTTCCCTGTGCCAATACTGCTTTAAAACATTAAAAAACAGAGGCTCAATACAGCCAAGTCCATGGCTCCAGAGTCTTCTGTGTGCCTCTCCCATTTTATGTTCTTGTAAGCAGGGATCAGGGGATCCATCTCAGCCGAGCAGTGGTAGGGCCTCCCTGGAACCCAGATCTTTAGAATCAGGGTTCCCCAAATGCTCTCAATGGAAGGCAAACTGGGGATGTGACAAGGAAAGGGGCTGGGGGAGCAGAGTAGATCAGTGATATTGGACCCCCCACAGGTTCCTTCGGAGGCCTGAGTGCATCTGGGAAGGTTCTGCTTTCAGTCCTCTGTGCCTGACTCTCCTCGTCCATAGCTACTAACTAACGGCCTCTTCTTTCAGGCTAACATCCTCCAATCTGGTGGACACCGGCCTGGGGAACCCTTTGTCTTGCTGTCCCTACCTCAGCTGGGCAATGTCCTCTGAACACACAAGCTGGCCCCTGGTCTCACTTTTTGCTGGCTGAGTCTCACCAAAGCCTCCCAAACCTGGTATGCTAGTTGTTTTTATTTTCAATTTGACACAAACCTAGACATATTTGGGAAGAGGGAATCTTAGTTAAGAAAATGGCTTCCTAATAAGATTGGCCCACAGGCAAATCTGTATGGCATTTTCTTGATTGATGACTGATGTGGAAAGGCCTCACCTAAGGTGAAGAAGAGTTACGGCCCACCAAGGGAGTGAAGACCAGGGCAGAAGTCTAGCAATGGACTGGGTCCCTTTCTCTCTGAGCTCAGGATCCACAAAGGGCAGGGTTGGGTCAGGGGGTATGGTAATTAATTGGAGCTTTAGGATGTTAATGGCTCCTTCTGGAGTGGTGCAATTTCATAGCCCTATCAGGGCCAGTTTAACTCCTGTAAGAACGTAACTCTGGACCAAAAATAGCACTTATGTATATGTGTATGTTTTTTTTTGTTTTTTAATTAACTATACAGCATATCTGACAGCAGGCCAGAAGAGGGCACCAAATCTCCTTATAGATGGTTGTGAGCCACCATGTGGTTGCTGGGAATTGAACTCAGGACCTCTGGAAGAACGGTCGGTGCTCTTAACCTCTGAGCCATCTCTCCAGCCCGCCAAAAATAGCAGTTATGAAAGCAAGGTGTGGTGGCATGTACCTGTAATCACAGCACTCAAGAGGCTGAGGCAGAAGGATGGAGAGGTCTGAAGCCAGTCTGAGCGATAACACAAGTTCCAGGTAAACATGGGATCCACAGCGAGACCCCACCTCAGGAAGAGGCAGGCAGAGCGACACTAAGGCCCTCTACTTGCACCCCTCTCCGTCTCCTGTTGGTTTTCTCTCAGAGGCACGCAGGAGACCCGACTAGGGGAATACGATCCTATCCAGCAAAATTAGAAGGTGGTGAGGAGAGCCAGAGAGTGAGATTCAGAGGGAGTGGAGGGACAGGTAATTGCAAATACTGACTCAAAGTGTCACGGTGACCACAGGAAAAATGAACAATAATCCTGAAACCAGCAGAAAACTGAGGGTGGTGGGAAAGCATGGGAAGGAGGAAGGCAAACTCAACTCCATATTTCAAAGTAAGAGTCAGGAAATAAGCCGGGTGGAGGCGCACGCCTTTAATCCCAGCACTCAGGAGGCAGAGCTCTGTGAGTTCAAGGCCAGCCTGGTCTACAAAGCGAGTTCTAGGACAGGCACCAAAGCTACAAAGAGAAACTCTGTCTTGAAAAACAAAACAAACAAGCAAGCAAGCAAACAAACAAACAAAAACAAAAGAAGAGTCATGAAATACTGACTAGTGTAGGATAAATAACTGGAAACAGAAGGGAGGAGACAGGCCGTGTGTATGTGTGTGTGTGTGTGTCTGGCAGCAACACTGCTATTCACTTTATATACTGGTCTCCCGTTGAAATGTCTTTGCAAGGGATTCATTTTAGTATTAATAAAATGGGTAAAACCTGAGGAACATTTGATGGACTTCTAAAAGACAGACTGAGGCCAGGAGGCCCTCTGGGGCCCAGCAGGGGGCAGGGAAGTGTGGGAGACCTGCTTCCAATTTTTCCTCAGGGTACTCTTGAGGAGGGAGAAGTGAGAAATGTTTAGATAGAAGGATAGAGGGGAGAGAGACAGATAGAAACACAGGATAGCGCGGGAGGGCCTGGATCAATATCCACCAGCCCCTTCTGTCTTTTAAAGGGCTTTTATAGGAATGCCAAGGGGTGGAGCAAAAGACCTCCCCCAGCACAGCCAAGTGCAGACCCTTCCAAACACCTGGTAACCATGCACGTGGTCAAGCAATCCTCCAATGCAGCTCTGTGGGGTAAAGCAAGCTCAGACCTCTCTAGGAACCTTTGTGGGCCTCCGCAGGGAGCCCTGAAGCTCTAGCTTCCTGGTCACGCGGAAAGAGCCGACTGAGAGGCGCTCCATCTGGTTTCAGGGCGGCCATTCTCAGGCCTGTAGTCTGAGTGCACACAGGGAGTTTGGATCTCTGCTCATCAAGGTGTCCCCTAAGAGCTCATAAAGCTTGGTGGCCTGGGTTGCCACTATCTGCTTGGGGCCTGCAACCTACCTTAGGCATCTGCCTATGAGCAGTCTCACCCAGGTGTGAGAACCAGGAAGAGGTTCTTGGCCTTACTCTGGTCCCTAGTTTGCTAGCTGCCCTCATAGCCAATGAAACAGCCACGTGTCATTCGGGAGTGCTCCTTTGTTGGGTCGCGCTGGCTATGCTGGTATAATGTAGATTTCAATTTTTAGATTCTTATTTTGAGTCAGGGTCTCCTGATGTATCCCAGGCTAGCCTCAAACTCGCCACCCTGCTGCCTCCATTTCCTGAGCAGTAGGATTACAGGTGTCTATCACCTTGCCTAGAGATCCTGGTTTATTAATCTCAGTACTATTGATGTTCTGGACCATCTGGTGTTGGCTCTGTGTTTTGGGACTGTCCTGTTCAGTGTAGGGTGTCTAGCATTATCTCTGGGTACCTGGAGCATCACCCCCTAGCACAGTGACAAGGTGAGTCAGATGAGGCCAGTGCACACACATCCTTGGACAGTGGGTAAAAGCCTGCAGCACCCTACTGCAAGCTCTTCCTGAAAGCCTGGGTACCAGGTTACAGAAACTAGGGACACCCTTCAATGCCAAGATACACCCCCCTGTCGCCATCCGTTCCAGGACTCCAGAGCCACCCATTCGGGAGAAAGTGCCAAAGGTCAGCAGGTCTGTCACCTCGGTGTCCCAAGAAGGGCTCGAGACACTTTCTCAGCTGTGGCTTTGACCACTTCTCATTTCTCTTCATCTTCTCTGCCCCGCACCCCTTTTCTTCCTCCTTACTTAGTTACAGCACAATACTGAAGGCTGTATTTGCTGACTTGTTCTGTTTCTTGACCGAGAACTACTTATTTCTTGTGTTTGTTTTTGTTTTAACTTTGAAGGTAGAAGAAAGCTGGGAGGGGGTGACACCGGCCCTTGGGAGGCCGAGTTAGGATGACCACGGGTCACCCACCTACACAGTGAGTCTGAGGTTACATATGACCCTGTCTCACAAAACAAAACAAAGCAAAAAGCATTTTTAAAAACACATAAAGTAATGGATTTCATTATGACATTTTCACGCATATTTCAGAAGTCTGTTTTGGTGTTAAATATTGTCCAGGGCCTAGCATGTGCTAAGCAGGTACTCCAGCTAAACCTCAGCCCCAAGTCTATTGTTTTCTTTTTTTTTTCTTTCATTTTTCTTTATTAAGAAATTTTCTACTCACTCCACATACTATACATGGATCCCCCTCCTCCCTCCTCTCACCCCTCAGTCCTCTTTCCCAAGCCACCCTGCATCCCAACACCCCCCAAATCGAGGTCTCCCATGGGGAGTCTATTGTTTTCTTAAAAAGAGAATAAGATGGTAGTATCTGAGTTGTTTGCTGTCTGTGTATCTTTGTTGTTGTTACTTGTTTTTATTTTTTGTAAATGTGTTTTGAGGTAGGATTTGTCTATGTAGCCCTGGTTGGCCTGGAATTCTCTATGTAGACCAGATTGGCCTTGGGTTCATAAAGATCCGCCTGCTTCTGCTTCCTGAGTGCTGGGATTAAGGGTGTGTTCCAGGGCACCTGCTCCTGTACAATTCTTGAGTCATACTTGTGGTCTGGGGCTTTCTAGAAGAAACAAACCCTACCTGCTAGCCTCGAACCTTCCCTGTGGGTACAGATGTGGTCCCGGAGAGGTGGACTAGATTCCTGCCCTCCAGAAACTTCCTGTGTGGCTGTCTCTTTGCTTTCTTCCTTCCCTGGCCTCTTCCTCATCCTGGACACAAGAAGTAAAGTCCTTCCTGTCCCTCCCTGATGTCACTACCCGAGTTTTGTATCTCAGCCAGAATCTTCCCATCTCACCATTCCCCAGCCTCCCACCCCTGCTCCCACACGGTGCTGCAGCCCGCAGCCTGCCTGGGCACTTACTATTTGGCAGAATCATTGAGCTGATACTCCCGAGATCGGTTGAAGCACTCCTGGATCCCCGAGTCGCCCCAGAGCCGCGTCATGGCGGACAGCAGTTCCGCAGAGAAGGGCTCAGTGTCTTCCATGCGGCTCACCACATCGCACACCATCTTGGAGTCCGCCTGCAAGGACAGAGACACAGCTCTGAGGCCGTGGGGGGCTTCTGATGCAGCCTCTACCGGGACTGCAGCAGCCCATGCCAAGCTAACACTCAGTCCCCGCCTGCTCAGGAGATGCGGGTGGTTCTGGGAGCTTGGGCCTCGGGCCTCACTTCCCTTTGAAGCTATTCTGCCTCAAGAAAAGTTCTAGAACAAACTCCATGGTCAGGCTCAGCTCTCTGCCCTTCCACTCTCCAGAGCAGCTCTTCTTCCATCTGTCTGAAATGGGGATTTTGAACAGGAATTTGGTGAGTGTGTGTGTGTGTGGGGGGGGGGGGGCAGAAAATTTTATAGCCTGTGTTTTGGGGCTGGAACCAGTCTCTATCTGGGCGAGGGTCTGGTTATTTGAGAACACTGGGTAGCTGAGGGACTGGACCCAGGTGGAGCTGTACTTTACAGGTATGTGAAGTTAATAAAGATGCTTAAAACTCATGCAATACTGACTGAATCACACGAACCCAGGCCCTTAAGTTAAACGTTTTATTTGGGCTTTGCTGTGTAGCTCAAGCTGGCCTTGATCTCATGATCCTCCTATGTTATACCCTAAATTAACCTGTAATCCTCACCTGCCCAAGGAGCAGGTAACTTCCTGGGATTCTCGGAATTGTAGTTCTTGAAAACAACAGCTAAGCCTCAGGAGAAAGTACGGTGGCCTATGGGTTTTGTCTTTTACAAGCCCCGACGACATGTGCCTTGGGGCCACTTAGCTGGACATTCCATCTTGGTCAGTATTTAAACTTCAATAAAAACTTGTCTTAAATTTGGCCCCAAAATGCTGGAACTGGTTTTTCTCCCTCGAACCTCAGGATTAACACCTACCTCAGCTCATTGCTGAGATTACATGAGTGTGCCACTGTGCCCAGCTTCAAATTTAATTTTCTTCATTTGTACTTTGTTGTCTGTGACTTGTGGCCTGCTAAGTCATCCAGGAGAGGGAAGGAGACAATGGACCCAAGCTCTCTCCTTCTTTCTGCTCTCTGTCTGAGGGGCACAGTAGAATGTGCTTAAGGGACATCAAGAGAGCCTGAGACTTGCCAACTGCAGGAAAAGGTACTGGGCGATTCACAGGTTTTTCAAGCCCACTTCTCATCTAGGGTAACAAGCAGCTTCAGAGCTGAGAAGAACGCGGAACAAGAGCAGGAACACTGACTGTGCTCTCAAGGATCTTGGAAAGTCCCAGGCTGCACCACTGCCACCCGCGCCCCCCCCCCCCCCAGCAGCAGCACTTTACAGCTTATGTAGGACTGTTATGCACACACACTGCCTGTGGGGACCTTCACCCCCACCTGTGAGGAGGCTCTGAAGGACAGCATGACTGGCTGCTCCTTCCCACCCCCTCTGCCCTCCCCTCTAGAGCAGAATACACTTCTGTCTGCCGAACCTGTGGCTACAATGTGAGTTAGCCAGTTAGGAATTAGCAGGCTTGAAGGCCACTGGGTGGTCTTTTCTCACCAAAGGCTTATAAAAGCAGGAGCTGCTGCTGGGGTTCCTGAACACTGGCCAGGAGAATGGGATCTGAGCTGAGTCTCTGGCCCTAGGTGGAGGAGATGCGACCTTCTCAACTGCCCAACGGTCATTAATAGAGACCTGCCTATCTGCTAGATATCTCAGCATCTGTGAGGCAGGCAGGTGGTTCCAGGCCAGACAGGACCACACATCGAGAGAGAGAGAGTAAGGCCGGGCGTTGGTGGCGCACGCCTTTAATCCCAGCACTCGGGAGGCAGAGCCAGGCGGATCTCTGTGAGTTCGAGGCCAGCCTGGGCTACCAAGTGAGCTCCAGGAAAGGCACAAAGCTACACAGAGAAACCCTGTCTCAAAAAAACCAAAAAGAGAGAGAGAGAGAGAGAGAGAGAGAGAGAGAGAGAGAGAGAGAGAGAGAGAGAGAGAGAGAGATGCGGACCGGGTAAAGGGGGACCTAACCTGGCAAGATTGGTAAGATTCCTATCTAGGAAGGTTTTCTGGTAAAGAACACAGAGCACTGTCTCCTCCCTTCAGAGTTTTTCAAACGGGCCTGCTCATCGTCTGCAAAGGCAGGACAAGACCCTGCAGGGCGGCAGTCCTACTACATCAGGAGTAGTCGGAAGCCTGACTCAAGTGTGGGGTGGTACAGCAGTCCCCATGGGCACTGTCCACTCACACTCTGAGTGTTCCACTCTACAATGAACCCTACCTGATTCCTTTTTAAAAGGTATTATTTTATGTGTAAAGGTGTTTTGCCTACATATATATCTGTCTGCACCATGTGCATGCCTGGTGCCTGTGGAGACCAGAAGAGGGCATCAGATCCCCTGGAAGAACAGCCAGTGCTCCCAACTGCTGAGCCATCTTTCCAGCCCCCCATCTGTCTTGTAGACTACGCTCTGGGTGCCTCATCTGAGTTCTTTCAATAGAGGGAAATTCAGATAACAGAAACTTCCCTTGGCTCATAGAATGACATGGGGTGGCAGTGTGTGGATTCAGAGAGAGGCCTTGCCTGCTTTGGTTGGTTGCTGTGGGCCTCTGTCATCATGAATGTGTCTGGGCCCCCATTTGTCCCAGCAGAGGACTTGGGATCCATGTACACAGTTGAGCCCACACAGGGTCCCTCAGCCAAGCAGCTGAGTTTAGGGGAGGACTGGTCTGTATGTTGCTGTGGCACCAGGCAACATAGTACTTATGGGTATTAGTCAGGGCTACAGAGGTTAAGCACTCAGTACCATCACTTCCCTGCTTCCTTCTCAAGGTTGTATTCTTAGAGGCTTCACCACAGGCTAGGGGAGACAGGTTTTAGGGGATACACCCTTATAAGCTTATTCCATTTGAAAAATCCTGGACTAACAATACATATCACTAGAGGGCAGACAGAAGGGGCAGGCCAGGGTAGAATGGAGGCTACTGGGTTCACCGAGGCTGCGGAGACTGGCCGGAACCTTGCCTTTTCTTATTTAGCCTGCATAGCTCTGCTTTGCGGCCTTTCAACACCAGCCTAGCAAAGCCAGTGGAGAGATCCTCAGTCCGGCTGGCTAGTTCAGGAAATAAGCGGGAGGTGCTGAAAGCCCTAGGCACCCTCGGGGGTGGGAGAGACAAAGGAAATAGGTCAACATCTGCAGGGGTGTGGCAAACAGAGGTTCTGCACAAAGGCTACCTGGAGACTCCTCCAGAGTCCTGCTGTCCGACTGGGTGGCTACCTACATGTTAGAGCCGGTCCACTGCCAAAGGCTTATGGGAAAGCTGTCAGCTCTGCCCTCCCCACAGCCTGCTCCAGGAAGGAAGTGCCTCCTGGCGGGAAACTGGAAGGCCACGTCTACTGCAATAATAATACAGACACTGCTCTTTGAGGACAGTGTTCCACACACCTGGGCCCCGGGGTTTCTAAGCCACCTCACCTGACAGGGACGGTTGTCCAGTAAGGCCGCCTGCTTCCCAGGGTCGATCTGGAAAGTGGGTGAGTTTGGACTTTTGGTGCCCCAGGCAGCCAGAATGACTCAAGGAAGGTAGGTGGAGGAAGGGGGAGGCAGCCTCCACCTGCAGCTAAAAACAGCTGCAGGACCTGTGAGTCAGGGCAGTGTTCTGCTTGTTTGGGCTACCTGGCCCGGCTGCCCTTGGGGCATCTCTGAGTTCTCTGGGTCTGTCTTCTGACCTGTGTGAGGCAGCCAGTGGACGTAGCTAGAGTTTCCTAACTTCCTCGACCCCTTTCCCTAGGAGCCTGTCAGCCTGTGTGGGCCACAGATTCAGAGCAGGGCACAGGCCAGGCAAAACTTCCGGAGGGTTGGAATCACGCTCCAATCTGAGTGTCCAGATGACACAGAGGATGTGAAAGGTACACAGTGGCTGTGTGTGGATGAACTGTGGGCCCTATAAGGTCACCCTGTCCCCAGATGTGAGGCATGGAATTTTATGGTTTCTATCCTGGAAGGCTTGCTTGGAGAGCTGTGCTAGGGGTGGTCCTGGGGTTCTCAGCACACAGTTCAGGGTTCCAGACCTGTCCCTCCTCCTCATGAAAGCTGAGTGGGAGGAGCCCATGCAAGTCCCTGTCTGCCCGTCCCTTTTCCTCTCCCTAGCTGTGACATACCACGCATGATGCTCACCTGGCTGAGAAGCCCGACTGAGGCCACAGACAGCTGCTCCCACTCATTCCGTCCTCACCAGCTGTCTGGGGCCTCAGTCTGGCTTCTCTGCAGCTCGTGTACCACACAGGCGGAGATCTCTAGTCTCCTAACACCAAGACTCTCTTCTGCTCCTTCTCCCTCCTCCCCATCTGCTTCTTTTTTTCTTTTGAGACACGGTTTCTCTGTGCAGCTTTTGGTGCCTGGATCTCACTCTGTAGCCCAGGCTGGCCTCGAACTCACAGAGATCCACCTGCCTCTGTCTCCTGAGTGTTGGGATCAAAGGCGTGTGCCACCACCGCCCGGCTGACTCCCTTCTTCTTTAGAAAACTCCCACATTTTTAGCTGGGCACAGTGGCACACAACTAAAAGGCTGCACTCTTAGTGAGTCAGGTAGTTGGGGGATCACTTGACAAATGCCACAACAGAAGTAGGCTCATGTGTAACAAGGAAGTATCATTTTAAAGAGAAGATCCAGGGCCGATGAGATGGTGGCGCATTGGTTAAAGCCCAATCCTGATGACCTGAGTTTGACCCCTGGGACCCATCCTGTGGGAGGGGGCGCCTACACATTGTTTTCTGATCTCTACATACATACTAAGCCCCTGTCCCTGCACACAAAATAAGTAAATAATCTTTTAAAAATAAAATAAAGATTATATCCATGAGGCTGAGGCTATAGCTTAGTGTTAGAATGCTTGACCAGCACCCATGAGGCCCTGGGTTAATTCTCACTGTGCATGAATGAATGACTAAATGCATGCATGAAGGAATGACTTTATTCTCACCCCCGCTTCTCCTTCCTACTGCTCAGAACTTAGATATGATGGCTGTAGCTCCAGCAGCTGGGTTGGATCACCCTAGGGATGGTGGGACAATGACCTGAAAATAGTTCAGGTCTTGGACAATTGCATGCAAGTGTGCTATCCAGAGTTGTGCTAACACGATTTCAACTGTTTAGTTCTTTATTTTAAAACAAAATGTCTGTCATATTTAAACAACTGTTTTCAGAACATCCACCATCAAACCTGATGTGAACGGTTACTATAACCTTCCTGTTTACGTTCTTTGAATGGTTTCAATTGTTCCTGAGTTCAAGAGTCATTACCATGTCCCTCTAGGTCCACTACCTGCCTGTCTTCAGACTTCCCACTTGGCACACTGATGGGACCCAGCCACACACAGCCTTTCCCTCCCAGCTTCGTGTAGGCTACTTCTGCTCTGGCCATGCCTGCCTTGAGGGTCCCTCATCCACCTTGTGTTGTGGCCGGTGCTGAATGTGTCTGTTCCTTGGCCAGGGAGATCTCTCGACTTCTCATGGGACCCTGGAGCTCACACAGTGCCCTATGTACAGGTGCTGTGCAGCCGATCTTCAGTGAAGGCTTTCATATTTGAACATCAGACCTGGCCCTAGCATGTATTATGCTAGAGCTGACAGCCCAGGACTCACATCTCAGACAGTCAGGACACCTGAGGCCAGAGCTGAGGTCACATTAGTGCCGGATCCAGACCCTGACACAGTCTTGGAGGGCAAGAGGAGCTTCACTAACATCCCTGGAAGCCTATGGAGGGGACCAAGCAAGTAACAGGGAGAGCCATCCCGTCCCTTTGCTTGACTGCCCTAAAGCCCGGGGAATGGGGCTCGCCCTGACCTTGACCTTTCTGTCTAGGATTCCTCCCAAGCCAGAGGTGCAGCTCACATTCAGCACCCCCTTTTTCTAATATGGCTCCACAGCACTCTGCCCACTGCTGTTCACAGGGTGCTTAGATAATATGAGGCCTGGTAGAGCACAGGCCTGTCCTTGGCGGAGACTCATGAGGTGCTCTAGTTCAGATGTCTGTGTTCTCCTCAATTCCTATGTGGAAATATCAACCCCCAGGGTGCAGGAGTCACCACGCAGATGACAAGGTTGTGAGGGCAGAGTCGTCATGAATGTTCTTCTAAGAGACCCAAGAGAGACCCTTACGCCTTCCACCATGTGGAACATGGATACAGCAAGAAGACAGCGTCTGTGAACCAGGAAGTGGCCTCATAGATTGAGAAACCTTCTGTGGCATGGCCGTGGACTTTCCAGTCTCTGGAATTGTGAGAAATACAATCCTGCTGCATAAGGTTACCCAGTCTGCAGCAAAGATACCCAGCTGCCCAAGAAAACGACAATACCAGATCTGACCTTTTGGAGGCTACGAGTGGACACCACTGGAGATACCATCTCTGGAAAGCCTGCCATGGGATCCTGCCTTGGCCGGGACGCAGGAGGCACAGCAAGACCCACCTTCCTCTCCACTGGCCAGGCCTTTCCTGCTGGGCCCTGCGCTCCTCCCCACCTTTAACGCGCTCCCCACCTCTGATGCTTCCACTCTTATCTGCTGGCAGCAGAGCCCCAGGTTCCCAGAAGGAAGACAGCAGTCTGAGTGTGGATGGGGATGACACTATCTTCTTGTTTCAGGAGGACAGAGATACTCTATACAATTCTACTGGCCTGTGTACAGCTTGGGGTGGACACAGAACCCATATTTGTCAAATTAAGCTTACAACCAACCACAGCACCTCAACCAGCCCCCAGGACACTTGTAGAAACTATTGATAGGGAATCCCAAAGCTGCAGGGGTGTGGAGTGGTCTGGAGCAAGCAGAGCCATGCCGGGTAGAGCCAGTGCCTGGAGTCTATCATACCTGTACCCTAGGCACCCCTGGGCTTCCCGAAAACTCACCGGAGCCCCTCTGTCGCTCAGTTTAACAGAGGACACACTGCTTGGCTGGTCACTTTATGTTTGTACATGTATCTCAGCAGCGCTGACTGTTCCCCCTCTAACCGACCAGGCTCAAGTGAAGATCCTTTTCTCCAGCTGCAGCCCACAGGGCTCTGCCAGCACCGGAGTCCCCTTCCCTCCTCCCGTGGACAGCACCCTGGATCCGGAGTCCCCTCCCCTCTTCCCGTGGACAGCACCCTGGATCCGGAGTCCCCTCCCCTCTTCCCGTGGACAGCACCCTGGATCCCGAGTCCCCTCCCCTCTTCCTGTGGACAGCACCCTGGACTCGGTGCCTGCGTTCTGTAAGGTTTTGTGCAGCTCCTCACTCTCGCAGAGGGCTGGCATGGCACTCATGTGCTGTGGGTACTGGCTGTGCTGGACAGGAGGGCAAGTGCAGTGGCACTCGGTTGGTAGTCCGGGAAGGAGTCTGTAGACATATAAGCCTGCCTGGGTATGACGGCATGAGCCCTTGCTGTTCCTACTGTCCTGCAGCAGGCTGGAGAGCAGAAGCAGGGAGGAAGGGTCTTCTCCGCTGGAGAGAGACTATAACGACACTTGCTCCACGTACAGGCCTGGATGGGTGGGCCCATTTTGGTCTCAACCCGGGCTCCCAGTGTAAGCAGAGGCCCAATGTCCTTGCTCTGAACAGAGGATGGCGATAACCCTGGTTTCTCCACAGGGTTATCATGTAAAACAACAGGACACACAGCACAGGACAGCAGCTGTGCCAGCCTCTACCCAGTGGATGGGCATGCTCTTCCCCACCTCTCCAGCGGCAGTGCCACACAGCAGTGAATATGACAACCCCAGTGACCGGCCTAGGAGGTCAGGACTCTCCTCCGAGGCGCAGCTGGTACTGCAGGTCTGAATGTCAGTAGTCACCACTGTTCTTACGTATTTAGGATCATGAGGCTGGGAGAAGTTATGACTTCTAGATGTCAACCAACAAGATACTTCTTTTTTTTTTTTAAATCACATCAATGACCAAGGAACGGCATGATTATCCTCACTGTTTTAAATGGCAGAGCCTTTCTGGTTAAATGGATCTTACTCCTAATGCAGACAGGCAAAAGGACTGATGCCACTCTGGGTGGATGAGAATCACTTTGGAGAGCCTCAGGCTCTAGAAGACCCCTTGTGTAGACCTGTGCTTAGCATCTAGGATGACAGGTGGTGAAATGGAGATGGAGGGGCAGCTTGGCCTAGTTCCCCAGAGGCAGGCTGCCTTAGGCCCTTGCCAGGGAGCAGAGACTGTCCAGGGTGGTTTAGGGCAGTGATGCCCTTGAACTGGAGGCAGGCAATAAGTCCCCTATTATGAAGGATAGGCCACAAGACCATGTGCTGCAGGGCAGATCCTGAGCAAGTGTTGCATGCAGTACTGGGATCCGGTGCCAGCTCAGCCAGTGGGACAGCCCATTGGTACCCACCAGGGAGGCTGTTGCTCCAGAAAGCTGTCTCCAGCTCATCTACAGAGCTAGACTCTGTTAGGGAAAGAGTTGTCAGCTCCCAGGCCCAGTGAGGGCCTTGTCCACAGCTCACGTCTCTCCCACTTGCTGGGCCACAGGCAGCTCCCATGCCAACTGCCCTAATGTCTCAGATGTTGCTGACGCCTGTCTGTACTGTGCTATGTCCCAGCGTGCGCGTGAGTAGCGATCAGGTGAAGACAATGCTGGCCACATGTCTTCCACCCCAACACCATATGCTGCAGGAGCTTGAAGGGTGCCATCGCTTGAAGGCAGAAGGGCAAACTTGGTCTTCTAAACCCTTCCCTGTTCTCGAGTGCAATTTAGATTTTTCTATTAGAATTGGCAGCAACGACTCCTAGAGCCAGAGGATCACAAAAGACCCAGGTCCTCTCAAGAAGGGAGATACAAAAGGGTGATAGCAGAGCGGACTAGGGATCTGTTGGTGACCTGGGTTCAAGTCCTGGCTCTGTACCTGTTTGCCAGTGGCCTTGGACAGACAGACCGCTTACCCTCTCAAAGCCTCTGCTCTCCCTCTGGCACCCGGTGCACAAGGCTATTTGTGTGGATGAGATGGGCTGAAGATGTGACACAGCTCTGCAGCACGAAAGAGCCCTGCAAATGCTAGTTATTATGAGCAAAGATGAAGTGCCTCAGACACAAACAGCAAGCTGACATAAATAAGCCTGCTTTGTACAAGACTTTCCAGGCAAGCATGATAATCTTGATAACAATAATCATAGTAATTATAATAATAACCCCTTCCATCTGAGTAGCTGCTTTGGATCGCTCAGAGTTTTCCTCCATCTCTAATCTTTGAGGCCAAGTGAAATGGACGTGTGAGTTTGGGCGTGTATCCCCTCCTCGCCCCCAGCTCTCCAGCTGCAGCCAGGCCCTCATTGGCCCCACCTTGCCCCTTGTGCTGCAGTTGTCTCCCTGACCACCAGAGGGCAGGAGAGCACAGACCAACAAGAGGAACCCGGTGCCACAGGCCAGGCGGGGCAGAGCCCCCTGGGCCAGTGTGTCAGGGCTGTTTTTGGGTGCTGACTAGCAGCTCTGGGGCAGAGACCCAAGATGCTGAGGACCACCGAGGCATTGCAGTCCCAGCAGGCAGAGAGTGGCAGGGGTGGCAGTCTGAAAATTGCCAGACACACCTGTGAGGAAGCAGTCTCGTTTCCTTCACCCTCACATCTCCACCAGGGGCTATTTTCCTGGTGCCCGCTCTAATTGTGGCCCTCTGTACAAGTGGCACCCACCTACCACCCATTTTAGACACGGTGGCATGTCTTAGGCAGTAGCAGTAATTGGGGTACATCACACAGTTGGTGACTGGGACGGGATGTGCTTGGGCTCTTCCCTCCTTTGGGCTTAAGGCAGGACCTCTGCCTGCAGCATGCCGTCAGCTCACAGGGACTCGTCTGCAGTGTGGAGCCTCGAGTGTTCACCATTTGCTTTGGGGGAGAGAACCTTTATGATTCCCTCCAAAGACCCTGCAGCAAAACTGAGAATCTGGCACAGTTTATACCCTCGCCTTCTCTCCCCAGTTAAGACAATGCCCCTGCCTTTTAAGTCTGCCACTCTCCCACACACCTGCCCTCCACACACTCTGCACCTCTTCTACAGCTCAATGGGACCTGGGGACAAGGACAGCCCGTGTTGAAGCAGCCTATGGCTGCTCCCCTGGCACACAGATGGGTCAGGGCTCACACAGAGTGCTGGTCTCCCTCATGAGGCAGTGTGGGGTTCTATGGTGGAGCAGTGATGGCCATGGGGAATGAACGCTTCCTGCAGAGTCTCTCACAACAAATGCCGATCCTCAAGGTATGGAGCCTGAGGCTCTGGCCCCCCTAGCACCTCTGTGAAACAGGCACAAGGGACTTGGAGGAATGGGGAGGTGTGTGAGGGCAGGCGAGGGTCATGAGATGCAGGATGAAGGCCCCGCTCACTTTGTTCAGCAACATTACACTGTCCGACCGTCACGGGAAGCGGTGTGTTTGCCGCCCAGCCTCTCCAGGTCCTAAGTATGGCGAGGAATGGTATGTACTCAAAGCTCCAATTGTCTAACCTTTGGGATAGTCTCACCTGGCATGCCCTTCTCTCCCGGAGGGGCGCAGACCCACTCGGAACAGCTGAGGCATCAAGCAGGCTACTTACATCCACAAATTAGCTTTGGTGAACGTGACAGAAAATTTCAAATTCAGGCTGCCCTCCCTCCTCACCCTCTGCATCCTTTCTTCTGAGTTCAGAAAGGAGAAAAGAACTCAAATTGGATAGACTGAATTTCTAAGAAACGAACAAGAGCAGATTCAGATTATTCACAGAGTTTGGTCAAAGGGAAAGAGTGATGATGGCCAGCCTCAGATCCTCAGAATACAGAGTAACAACGATGAATGGTCTAATTAGGACTGCCTCGCCCGCCAGCAGATATTAGCACCCCAATTAGGGAAGGGAAGGGGTGGATGCTGGGGCTCCACACACTGGGGCCGGCAGAGGCAGGATGTGAGGCTGACAGTTTGGCAGAGTGGTACCCCACCCCAGATTATTCACTGACACCCTTCCAGACTCAGCTCCCACACCATTCATCAGAGAGGCCGGAAGCTTCTGTGCGGGACCAGTGAGATGGCCCAGTGGTTAAAGCTCCTGCTGGTCAAGCCTGAGGATCTGAGTTCGATCCCCAGGACCCACTTAGTACAAGGAGAAACCAACTTCCAAAAGTTGTCCTCTGACCTCCACATGTGACACACACACTTTCACTCTCTTTTAATAAATAAATAGTGAACAAATAAATGTAAAAAGAAAAAGATAAAAGAGGGTCGGAGCTGGAGGACCTAGACTCCTGAGCCGGCTTGGACAACTTAGTAAGAGCCTGTATCTGAGTGAAGACAGACCTGAGTGGCATGCAGCTTGATGGGGAGAGCTTACCCTAGCACACACGAGACCCCGGTTCATTCCTGAACGACAACATGTACACACAAGCTACTTCATATTTTGGTAAATTTTAGACAATTTCTGAAAACGATTAGTAAAATATTCCTTTCGTTTTAAACGAATAATTTGTGTGAGGGACACAATTTTCCATAGCTAAACAACATGTGACATTAGAGCAAGTACAAAGTCACACCAGACAGAGCTATCTTCTGTGAGGCAAGATTTTAAAGACATTTGTGAAGATAATAAACTATGGAATTCTTCATACTAAGATATTTTTGGAAAATTTCATAAAATGTTATTTATATCATGATGAGTTTATCATGTTTATTATTTTTTGAGTTCTGGAGCAAACCTCAGGCCTGGCTCATGCACTCTACCACTGAGTTATTCCCCAGCCTCCACACCTCACTATGCCGCCTAAGCTGGTCATGAACCCTGAGGCTCAAGCAAACCTCTCACCTCCATCTCCTAAGCATAGTAACATTATGCCCAGGAATTACTAGTACTTTAAATGAAGAAATATTTAAATCTTCCTTGGTTCTAACTTCTTTTTTATGTGTATGGGTGTTTTGTCTGATATATGTCTGTGTACCATATGCATGCCTGGTGCCTGTGGAGGCCAGAAGGGGACGTTGGATTCCTAGAACTGGAGTTACAGATGATTGTGGGTGCTGGGAATTGAACCCTGATCCTCTGGAGGAGCAGTTGGTGCTCTTCACCGCTGAGCCGTCTCTCCAGCCCTCAGTTCTAACTTCTAATGCAATTACATATAAAGTCTAACACATACAAGCACAAATTAAAAAGTTTGAAAACTAGCAGAGCAGACTATTCTTTCCCAGACATCATTCATTCCTCAACACCTTCATAACGTCTGCTCAAGTCCTGCGTCAGCTGATGACTAATACTAGCTTTCTTATACACATCTTTGTACTTTAGAAATGTCATATTCCTATGGAAAATGAAGAATCTGTATAAAGCAGTCTAAATAGAAGGCACCCACAAAAATAACCACGGTGACAGCAGAACACTATTTTTAATTCTAGCAGGACCCTGTGGTCTGGTGCAGGCTCCCAGCCCGAGGCCTTTTGCTTCGAGTCAGGGACACAAGGTCTCAGGTGCCTGACACAGCCTGAGAGAGGCAGAAGGCGAGAGATGCTCTCTCACTTAGAACCCTGCTACTAAACCCTGCTGCGGCGACTCTGCTCCTCTGGCCCCATCCTATCTTACAGACCAGTGGCATGTGCCTCAAGGGGCCCTGAGTGAGTCCAGTCAGCAATGGCAAGTACAGCCGCTGAGGCTTCCATCTGCTGAGGTGTGGCGGACAGTCTCATGGGTGGAGAGGAGCGGCTTTGGGCTACAGCCAGCACTGGTGAGTCTCAGGCAGATGGATGTGGATGCCAGATGTGGATGCCAAGTGTTTTCCTCAATGATTTCTACCATATTCTTTTGAGACAGGATCTCTCACTGAACTGGAAGCTCACTGGGTGGCTAACTAGTGAGGTCAAGGATCTGCCCCCACCCCCACCCAGTGCTAGGTCACACACAGATGCACTTTAGAGCCCGGCCATTTATGTGCATGCTAGTGAGCTGATCTCAGGTCCTCACGCTTCTGTAGCAAGCGCGTTACCGATGGAGCGAGCTATCTCTGCAGCCTGTGGGCTCCATTTCTTTGAAAGACACCAAATGTTGCTACTTCCTCTACTTTATTATCAGAGAAACTGAAGTATGGTTGGGTTCCAAGACTTGAATGTCCCTTGGCCAGTAGGGGTCAGAAGCCCAACCCTTGGCTCCCGAGCCAACGCCATAGTCCACAAACAGCACTGCGTGCCTCTGTGGTCTGTCTTGTCTTTCTAGGTCTGGTGGAGGAGGTGGAGCTATGTCCCACGGGAGAGGGTGGATGGCAGCCTGTGTACCCAATTCCCTCTGGACAGGTCTTTTGAAGGAAAAGCTGGCACCTGGGAGGCTTTCTTGCTATCACCACCTGCTCGCCTCAGCCCTGCCTTAAGAGAACAGAGCTCCCAGAGCCTGGGTGGTGCCTACCCTGGGGACCCAGGGTTAGCATGTTGATTCCAGCAGTGTTTACATGAGGCAGGCGGGGCAGTGACAGGTGTGAAAAACAAGGATGACAAATAGTCCTATCAGCTAAAACACAGGTGAGGTGGAGACAGCTGTGACCAAGGACCAGCAGAGGTCGCAGCCTGTCGCCCTGGTGAGGTGGGAGGTTCCCAAGGGTGGATGCCCACTCCCTGGGCTCTCGATGCCTGGCCTTTCCAGAAGAAGAAGCATGAGAGACCTGGGAGCTAAGAACGCTTCTATGGGCCAGAGTGGCAAGGAGGAAGGAGGACCGTGTCTAGGCCAGCCCAGGGGCATGTGGGTAGTAGAGCTGTTCCCTCCGGGATGCCCCGGCCTGACAACTTTCTCTGGGGTCTGGGATGAGGTGCACCGCTTCCTTCCCCACTTGGCCCATCTCATACTGATTCTCCCAACACTGGCACTGGGGGAAGAAGGGCCTGGGCCCAGACCTAGAGGGTAAGGATGATGGGCTCACTGCTTCAAAAGAACAGCATGGTGCTTCAGGAGCACCAGAGTCTGTAGTGGTGCTCCCTTCCCACTGTGGGGAGACTGGCCTCGGCTCCAGCTGGCAATCATTTACTGAAACTGTAGGGCCACTCACCAGGCCATCAGATGCCCCTGGGCTCAGGGTCCACTCTCCAGGTATTCTTGGCATCTCTGTTCCCACCTCTCTCGCACCCTCTCTCCTCTGCTCAGTGGGTTACAAGAACTGCTGAATGTCCCTTGGCCAGGAGGCATTAGAAGTCCATCCCCTGCCTCCCGAGCCAACGCCACAGTCCACAAACAGCACTGCTTCCCTCTGTGTCTTGTCTTCCCAGGCCTGGTGGAGGAGGTGGGGCCATGTCCAGGGGAGGCGGTGGATGGGGGCCTGCCTACCCCAGTTCCTTCTGGGCAGGGTCTATTCAGGCGGTTCAAGTGCAAGAGGGTGTCTGCTGTAGGAGTGAGTGGCCCCTTTACCCACACACTATCTGTGTTCTTCTGTCCCTTGCTTCTGTCCCTGCATGGTATATGCAGCCTCTGCTTAGATTACAGATCCCTGGGTATCACGTTAAAGAGAAACAGACAAAGTAACATGTCAGCTGATGAGGACCCAGGTAAGTTCTGGAGTCTCAAAGTATTTGTGCCATGCTGTCCAGGTTCTCCATGCCCCAAAGGGAAAAAGTCATGTTTCACACGGAACACTACACGGCACACAGTAGGCATGCAATAAATAACTATTAAATTTCTGCCGTGTTTTATATTACTCTAACTGTAATTGACTTAGTATCTGCAATTAAATGTTTTTCTACTTAAACTCATTTTGAACAAAAGGAAACATAGTACAACCTAGAATATCAATTAGGGATTTTTTTTTGGTGGTAGTGGTATTAGGGATGGAGCCCAGAGCCTGGCACATGCTAGGCAAGCATTCTATTGCTGATCGCTAGCTCCATCCCTAAAAAGATGTCCAACACATTAAAATGAATGACTAACTTGAAATAAAAACTGAGAGTAATTCCATCACAGGACAGATACCTCAGGGAGGAGCCAGGAGCCAGATGGGTGAGCAGCCTAGGCAGAAAGTAGAGGGGAGAGTCGTTTTCAAAAACTTGTGGAAAACTCTAGGATCTGACCGAACAGGACCTGGGCAAGTCACTGTAATTGGGTGTGACTGCGTCCTTAGCTGTCAACTGCGGTTGACATGCACGAACTCCTCCCAGGGTGTCTGTAGGAACCCAGGGTGCTCTCCAGTGTGTGTGTGTGCGTGTGCGTGTGCGTGTGCGTGTGCGTGTGCGTGTGCGTGTGCGTGTGTGTGTGTACACACGTGTGCACACCAGGGCTAGCAGTGTGAGAAGCAATAATGGTAACAGCAGAGCCTGCTGCACTGCACATCTCCATGCACTACACTAAGGTGGACAAGAGGGGATGTCCAGGAGCCCCCGAGGGCAGGCGGCTGCTTATAGCCCCTGCCCCCCACCATATCTCTAGACACACCAGGAAAGAAGACCAGCCAGCTTTCCCAGAATTCTGGAAGGAGGGAGCAGGCCTTCCATACCTGGTAAGCCTTGGGGGCCATCGGGAGGGAGTCCTTCAAGAGCATGAATACACAAGATCCTCGGGGAGACTGGGGCGGGCACCAGACCGGGATCAACCTAGGCCCTTCTGTTCAGTGGGTTGGTACCCCCCCAAAGTGGCCTTGGCTGGATAAATGCTTGTTGCTCTCAAGGATGAGGCTGATGAGTTCCCCCAGCAGTGGCTCCAATGATTCCCAGCAGGCCCCCAAGAGGGCTGCAGCCCCCTGCGGTCCCTAGCCTTTGCCCAGCCTGCAGGCCACATTGTGCCCACGGGCCCCACGCTGCTCTTTTCACTCATTTTGCATGGCCAGGGGTAGGCAGTGTCTTTGAAGTCCTGTTTTCTGTTCCAGTTGGAAACTTTGCTCAGAACCAAAATTAGAGAGGCTGTACAATCAGTTTGCAATTTAAAATGCCACCAAGGCCTCTCCTCCCCTCCCCCCTTTAAAATGTCATCTTAATTAGATGGCACCTGGCTTCATGTTTTCTGCATTTCAAGATAATTTCCTGAAGGCCTTTTCTTCCTTGTAGTTATTTTTATCCTCGGTGTACGGTGGAGGGAGTGGCGAGAAGCCTGTCTCGTAGCTCAGCCGTCGGGGCGGGTGGGCTGTCCACCAGCTCCGGAGGTTGGAGAAACCCAGCTGGAGGGGTGGCCAGGCCACTCCATGTAACTCAGCACACATTCTGGACATTTCTGGGACACAGGGCCATGCTGGGGCGGGAAGGGAAGAAGCGGGGGGGGGGGGGGTAGCTGGGGCCAGGTGTCCTGTCCCTCCCCTCTCCTCTCCTCTTACTCACTAGGACAGTCACTCATTTTCTTTGGTAGTCATCCCTTTCAACAAAGAGGGAACAGGCAGCATTGGGGCTAGTCTGCTGTGGCATCTTGAGGAACTGTGGCCATTTCTCTGCTCCATCTACCATGGGCACGTTAGGGGAGACCTGTTAGAACCTGATCCAGGTTTTCCTAAAATTCATGTGCTGTGATGCCAACCCCCAGTCACACAGAATACAACTGTATTCCAGGGTACAGTCTTTAAAGGGGTGCAGCTGAGATGAGATCATGAAGGTCCTTGTCAGCATGACTGACATCTTGTAAGAGATTAAGGCACAGACACACAGGGAAGGAAGACCATTCGGAAACACAGGACAAGATGTTCACCTACAGCATGTGGAGAAAGGTCCCAGAAGAGACCAGCCCTGCCGCCTCCTTGATCTGACTTCCAGCCTCTACAACCACGAGACAATAAATGTCTGTTATCCAAGTCCCCAGTCCGTGGGACTTCAGCCAACTTAAAACCAACCCAGCTCCCAAGCCCCCTCCCTGGGCTGTGGCACACACTTCTTTCTCTTCATCGTCCTGCACTCTACCTACAGGCCAGGCAGGCTCTGGAGTCCCACCTCCCGTGTCCCACTCACAGCCACTTTTGTTCCTGCCACCTAACTACCCTGCCCCTCTCCAGGCTTTGCACAGGCCCCTGATGCCAGTTCCAGACTGGCCCAGATGGAGCTCCAGGCCTTTGCTCTGGCTCCTCCAGATCTCCAGGCTGTAAGAGTCTCCTCTTCCTCTTCTGTCTCAGTCTAAACAGAACCCACAAGAGAAGGGTAATTGTGGCCTCCTCTGTACCCACTCCCCAAACTATCAAAAGCAGACTTTTCGGCTCTTATCTCAGCACGCTTTTCACTTCTTTAATTGACCATCAGTATGTAAGTAGACAGTTTCGTCTCCTTGTTGACCTTCTCTTCCCAGGGAGCTGGTAAGCTCTGAGAGGGCAGGGCCCTCTTCCGCTCTGGTTTTCAGTTATGAGGAACGGCTTGTAGAATTCCAGGCCACAAGCCGAGGCGGGTGCCAAATGCTAGCGCTTTGTCCTTAGAGGGCCAGGCAGTGACAGGATGAACTGAAGGTAGGATTAAGGAGGCAGAGGAGGAACCACCCAGAGTTCATTCTCCAGGTTTGTGCTCACTACAGCAGGAAACCCAGAAGAGCGGATAAGCTATGAGAGGAAGCAGGACTCCAGGACTTCTGGCTTTCCTGATGCCTCCAGAGCACCTGGGGTAGTGTGCTGGCTGTGTTTCAGCAGAGGTGGCGGTGTCTTCCCTCGGCATCTACCTGTGAGTAGCACAGTGCACAACCATGTGCACTACACGTGGGCAGAGCAGGTCATTAGCCTGTGGTGAGTCTGAAGTGGGTGGCAAGTGACACTATAGAAGTGAGTCATATATGGCACAGGACAGTCTGCAGGGAGGTTCTTGATGTCTATCTAAATTCTAGACCCTTTAGAATTCCTCCCAAGTTATCTGGATTGGAATATTGCAAATGAAAACTGCAGAAAATGTATGTGAGCAGGAAAGTGTAAAGTGTTTGCCTATGTCTACCCTCCCTCAGAGGAACTAACATGATCCTTGAGTCTAATTGTGTAATTAATCCTGAGGGGCTGCTTTCCTCTCAGGAACCAATAGCTAGATCCCTCAAAAGTTGAGACATGAAGTCAAGTTCAATCGTCTAAAATGCTTATGTTTTGAATAAGAGGGTGATTCTCACTGGTGATAATGTCCTCCTGGGCTCAGCAACATTATAAGAGCAGCAGCTTGAGAAAGGACCAGCAAGCCACGTGACTGGGATGGCCCCAGGGCTTCACTAGGCCGAGACAAGACTGGGATTCAGCAGAGAACTTGGGCCTCCAGAACTCCAGGCAAAGCCAACTGAGAATCAAGGGAGTTCCAGACAGGGCCTCACAGACGTCTGGGCGAGGACTGCTGTTTCTCCCTGGTGAGGTGGCACCGAATGTGGCCGTCACCTTCTGTGGTTTGTATACAGTCTATTCTTCTCCAGCCCAACACCCATGCCAGGCACCCTCTTGTATTCAACAAGCCAGGCATACAGTAAGTGATGAATAAACATTTGTTGAGTGGATTTGATAAAGAAAGATTGAAAAGTCGGGTGTTGGTGGTACACACCTTTATTCCCAGCACTTGGGAGGCAGAGGCAGGTACATCTCTGAGTTCAAAGCCAGCCTGATCTACTAAGTAAATTCTAAGACAAGCAAGGCTACACAGAGAAACCTTGTCTCAAAAAAAAAAAAAAAAAAAAAAAGGAGGAGGAGGAGGAAAAGAAAAGAAAGATTGAAAAAACACTGAACCCAAGGATTAGGAAACATAGGGCTCCTATCACATCTCTCCCTCTTGACAGGCTCTATGGAATGAAGGTTGCACTAGACAGACAGAGATGGTAGCTCCTTCAGCTGGAGGCCAATCCACTCAAGTAGAGAAGATGCAGAGGACAAGCTCAACACTGGCTGATAACCATCAAGTCTCAGGGATGGGTGGTAGTGGTCGGTGGGAGTACAGACGCCATACGGCACCACTCTGAATTTCGTCATGTTGGATCATCTCCGAGGGCACTGTCTACTGTCACTGGGCCCTTGTGGCTGGCATGCAGGGCTTTAGACATCTGCATGTCAGAGGAGCAAGTCAGAGGGTAAAACTCCTGCCCAAGCCTCACCACCAAGATTCAGGCTCAAGCTCTGCCCCTTCTTGGATGACGCTTCTCAATCTTCTCCACATCAGTGTCTGTCACTCAAGAAACGACTGGAGGGGATTCCTCAGGCACACTGGTGACACTCTGCCAGGAGTCAACACCTGGCTTTCCTCTGAGTATCACAATGGGCCCTGGATCACACTAATTGGTTGGGGATGGGTTTCTGTGTATCATATCAGCCTTGAAAAGACTGAGAAGGTAGGGTCTGGGTCTCTCTGATGTATCTTATCCCAACCATGGCTGGGGCTGGCACATCAAAAGCATGGTGAAGTCATAGATGTAGCATGGCAGGCTACCGGAGACTCCGGTAAGCCCCTCTCTACTGACCTCACCCTGACTGGCCTTGGCAGTTCCATTTCAGGCCAGAAACCTCCCTGAGAGAGCCCAAAGGTACCCAAGTCCAGGCAGAATAAATAGGCAGCATGTCTTGGGTACATGCTGGGTGCTGAGACAGCATTTGATCTCTGTGGAAATTTGGGGTGGCATTATTTATAGGCAGAAAAAGTGTTTTCTTCTTATGAATCATTCAATTAATTATAAAGCAGTGCTTGTAATAATTTGGGACATGTAAGAACAAGGAAATGTCAGGGCAAGCCACAATTCTAAAGCTTAGGACACTGGGTCAAGCGAGGAGCCAGTTAGGTGGTGGAGAAATCAGTAACACAGGAAGAGGTCCTAACAACTGGCAGGTCGGGGTGAGTCGTGTTCAAAGAACCTTCAGAGAAGTAGCCGGCACATGAGCCCTAAACATGCAGGGCACTGTCCATCCCAGAACAGAACACGCAAGCAAAACACCCATACACATAAAACAAAAATTTCAAAAATTCTCAAAAAAGGAGAAAGAAAGAAAAAAAAAAGAGAAAGAAAAGATGCTGCCCACATTTCCTCATACAAGTCGGGAGGCGGAGACAGGAAGGAGGTGGCCAGCTCTAGGTTCAGGCACTGGTATTTGCCAGTGGGACTCAGCAGGGGTGAGGGAGGAACAAGCTCGGATTGACCAGGGGCAGGGGGAGGAGGGCATGGGGGTGGAGATTCTTCAGGAAAAGTCACCAGCTTGACCTACCAAGTGGCCAGGGCACAGGGATCCTGGGCTGGTAGAGAATCCTTGAGAAACAGAACGCCACAGTGACCAGGAGAGTCCGGGAGCTGGAAAGAGGGATGTGAGACACAGGTGTCCCCGTTGGAGACCGTCGTCGTAGGACCCAAGGATGGGGCATGCAGGGTCTCACATCCTCCTAGTCACACCTCCACGTGAACCAGCAGCAACTCTGAGCAGACCTGGGTCTGGAAGCCAGGCCTGTCAGCCTCCGAGTCTAAACTACAACTTCACAAGTAGGTGGGGACCAGCATCGCCTCTCAGCAGGGCCAGGAGTTCTCGTGAGTTAGTGCAGCCAGGCGCCCAAGTGAGACTTCACTACAGACCAGCACACTGAGCTCCCAGAGACAGCACAGGGACAAGGGAGTGCCAGGCGGGCACGGGGTGACCCTGTGACTTAAACACGAGGAGAGACAACAAAACACGGGGAAAGGCTGTCCTAAGGAGCTGAGAGGCAAAACGCCACCACACGAATTCTTCCTGCAAACTTCCAGGAGGAATGCAGGGAGAAGCGCCCGATGTTCCAGTCAGCTTCTCAGAGTTTCCCAAGAGGCACTCAGGCGATGGAAAGGAAAGCTGAAGACATGGTAAAGACAGACCCACTCGTTAGGAAAGAGAAACGGAAGCGGAGTTCCCTCTCAAAGGAGAAACAGGAAGCTCAGGCCCCCGAGTGCTGAGAGGCCTTCTGTGGCCTTCTAAGCATCGTCCCCAGATCAAAGGAAACCGCCTAGGCTTAGCCACTGGTAATGTGAAGAGACTGGGAGAGATGCGGAACAGCGTGGCTGCAGATGACCAGCAGCCTTAAGGAAAAAAGGACAGTGCTGCCACAGACATAAGGGACCTGCTGCGAGGGAGGGAGGGAGGACAGGGAGGAGAGTTGTCAAGACTGAGAAGAGGAAAGGAAAGAAGGATGAGGATGAGGAAGAGTAAGTGGTTCTAGCTTTTTCTTGTCTATAAAACATTCAGCCCACCATGTACACAACTCCTTTTAAAGAAAAAATGTTGGAGTGAGTAAGATGTTTTTAAACTGAACAGTTACCCCAATACCAAATGTGTAGTTATTCCTGTCCTGGGATCTTACCGCAGACTCTGGCTGCCCTACAGCACTGACTACTGATGGCTGTTCCCATGGGGACAGCAGTTCTTTTCATCTTCAATTGTCTCTGATATAGCTCATATGGAATAGACGTTTGTTAACTGAATACTACTATATTGCCAAAAAAAAAAAAGCAGCTGTTTGTTGACATTCTGAATACTTTCTAAGTAAATACCATTTTTTTTTTAATTAAAAAAAAGAATTCACTACATTGGCCACTGCCTTACAAATTGCAGACACCTACAGTCTCCTGCCAAATCTCTCAGCCAACACCACAGCTTAGCTGTGTTCTACATGGAAGGATGCTGGAGCAAGTACAGCTGGGGTCTGGCTAAAAATAACTCCTCAAAACAACAAGAAAGTCAACAAAACAACAACTGAGTATCAGTCTCCCCCTCCCAACACATGACAGGTAATTCTGTTTCTGAGCTAAGTGCTTAGAGAGCAGATAGAGAAAACCTGTTTTCTAGTATCTTCTTCCCAGAGCACTCAGACACGGTGCAGAACAGCTACCAGCTGGAGAAAGCTATAAGCCAGGGTTAGGGCTTGAGCCCTGATCGTGGTGATTTCCACAGCCAGTGCTTTGGACTCCCCAATGCTTCCTCTGGATGGGGCTCAATCCTCAAAAACAACCCTCAAATCACAGTGATATGCTCACTGAGGTCGATGAACACTGGAGGTGGAGGGAATTTGGTGCAGCCAAGGCAGACCCAGCTCCGCATGGTACTCCACCGTGCCCAAGCTCTGTGGTCTGGAGCACTGTGCTGCTTGCTCTGTTCCTTGTCCACCAGTGTCAACTGTACTCATACAACTTGGGCTAACAGTAGAGTACTTGGGAACCTGAGGGACTGCCCTTGCACTGGCTGGAGAGAGGTGAGACCGTGGCCCCTTGGGAGAGGGCAGGCAAACCCCAGCATGCTAGGGAACTGGAGTGTGCCTGGCTTCTCCAACTAAAACTGTAGATCGCTGCAACGTTGAAATTAGTAGGAGAAAAGTCAAACTCATTTGTAAAATAACATATAAGAAAAAATTCCTCTAAGGGCCCCCTAGCAGTAGGATCAGGTTCCATCCCTGGTGCATGAGCTGGCTTTTTGGAGTCTACTACCTATGGTAGGACACCTTGCACAGCCTTGATGCAGGGGGAGGGGCTTGGACCTGCCTCAAGTGAATGTACCAGGCTCTGCTGACTCCCTATGGAGAAATTACCTTTTCAGAGGAAGGGATGGGGGGTGGGTTGGGGAAGGAAGGCTGAGGGGCGGGAGGAGGGAAGAGAGGGGGAACTGTGGTTGGTAAAATGGATAAAAAATTTCTTAATAAAAAATAATAAAAAAGAAAAGAACAATTCCTCTTGTTGGTTCAGTTGGAATCCCTGAAAGAAGCTACATAAAAGGCTGGTGGTCTCAAGCAATCCACCTGCCTGAGCCCCCTTTATATCCAGGACTTCAGGAACATGCCACCCCTTACAAAGCCAAGTTGCATGTATTTTCATTTGCTTCTCAAGGATAAGCCCAACGGCATCAACCCATTTTGCTGACACCTGTATCTTCTAGCTGGCACAGGCATGGCAGACAAGCTTCTCCAAACTCTATTCCTTCCTGTCCTGTCATCGGAACTTTGGTCCAATCCATGGGACACCCCTATCATTACTCCTAATATGCCCTATTTATCAAACTCACCCACGAGGAAGCTGGAGGTGGGTAATCTCAGATCTGCTGCGGATTATGGGACTCCCCACACGCCAGCATTCCCATCGCTAAGCTCTCAACTTCTCTAGGTGCTATGAGGGCTGAAGGAAGGAACAGAAGTCACTTAGGACAGGGAGTGGGCAGTAGGTGTCAGCTCCTGTATGTTGTGCAGCTGGCTAAGGGTGTGCTATAGCTAAGAGCCAGGTGGGTGCTCAGGGCAGCCACCACCTGGCTTGACCATTGCCTGGCACTTCTCTGCTCTAAACTTCAGGTGCTATGAACTGGACTCCACAGCTAGCAGCTTAGATGCCTGGAGTACCCCCCCCCCCCCCCCCCCCCCCCCCCCCCCCACACACACACACACACACAAGTACCTCACAGCGATGTGCCCACATATGGTTGTACAGTTACACATGGGTGTGGACACATGTATGCATGCATAACTACTCGCTTTTCATTTCTGGGCTTGTATCCTTAGAGCCTCAGGTTACAGGCACCCTGTTCCATGATAAAGTGTGGGCATCTAAAGGTTTCTGGTTTGGGCTAGGCTGTCCTCTCCTCACATAAACTGTGCTGATCTCTCCCAGAAGGGTCATAAAACCGGCTGGGCTGCTTGTGTACCAGTTGATCTCCATCCTGCTCAAGATGCCCTTTTGATACCCGTCTGCTTGAGCCTTACACACATTTAACAATGTGCCCAATCTCAGGTCTCCATAAATTAGGTGTGAGTGTAGCTTGGAGGTTTCAGTGTATAGAAAGAGGCTTTCAAAATCCCTGAGTTATTTGCTATATCAAGTCAATAGCTCATTATAAGAAGTAATTCAGAGACAAGAAAGAGAGGGAATAAAAGTTGTAGAGAATAGTGCTGATAGGCCCGGCCCCTTTGGGTTGGGTGGAGCTGGGGACCATGGTGGCCCAGCAAAAACTTGGCAATCACAGCTTTGCCAGTCACATGCAGCATCACGCCAGCCCCTTCTGAAAGGGCTTTTCAGGGGACTCTGTGCATTGGATTAGAGAAAACACGGCTCAGGCCCCAATTCCCCAGAGCATGGTTTGCGTCATAGCGCCCCCCCCCCCAAAAAAAAAGTCTCTGCGGCGGGCGGCTCTGGGAAGGCTGAGGTCAGGGCTGGAGACTGCACCTGGAGCAAAGATGAGAATTTTTACCTGGGCCGTGGGCTCTCATTTTGCCCGTAGGATCAGGTGCTGGGGATGTCACTCAATCTCTGTGAGCTTCAGTTTCCTCCTCTGGAACAGGTGTGGATACAGTGAGCTTCCTCAGCCTCCAAGTCCTTTCTGTCCCTGTGTCAGGGTATGCTCAATCTGTGGGATGCCTGCCCTTATGTTCTTAATACGTTTCATTTACCTAATTCACTCCTAACCAAGTTAAAGCCTGTACGTGGACCTTCCTTTAAGGCTAGCACAATTATTACTTCTTGGATTCGCATTAAGATGAACATATCTCTATTAAATGGAGCCTGTTGGCTGGGACGAAACCAGAACAGGGTACCTGGCACAGCCTGGCATACCCATGCTCAGCATGGAGGCGCTGCTACTGCCTCTGCTGTCACTGCTGCCACTGACATGCTGGCAGGGAGGTGACAGCAGGGAGGTAACCTTAGGGCTCTCTGCAGGAACTTATCCTTCTGGCTCTCTAATCCCCTCCTGACAAAGGCCTGGCCTCCTAGGCCTCTCCCCTCCTCACCTCACCTCTTGTTTGCACATACAGAAAAAGCATGCTATTACTGTTGTTTTTGAGTTCTCTACGGAGCAGGAGCACACCCTCCCTGGCCCTGCTCAGCTGCACACATTTTCCCTCCCTTCACAACTCCCTCTCCCTCAGTGTGGCAAAACTGGAATTTTGAAGGAGGGGGAAGCACTCTATCCAGCACCGCCTGGTTATTTTTCAATTCTGCCTTGCTGACTAACACAGCATTTCCTAATTACAACTCTACTAGGAAGCTGTACAGTTTCATTAAAAAAAAAAAAAGAAAAAAACCCACCCGAATTCAGACCTTACAAAAATTCTCACCTTATACAAACAAACAAACACATACACCAGCAAGCCAATCCAATCAAGCAGGTGTGCTGGGCCCAAGACATCCATGCAGCTGGAGGTTGTGTGCCAGCAAAACAGGATCGGGTTTAGATTCAGGACTCCAAGGCCAACTCTAGAATCTGTTCCCACCAGCTCTGTGACGCCGGCCACGGAGGCTGGCCACCTGAGCTATGGCTTCCTTCTTTGTGCTGTATTCTGGCTCGAGAGGTTGCTGTGTGGATGAGGGGGTACGGGTGAATGTGGGTGCTCTGTAAGGTGTGTAGCACTGCCAATGCCATCTGGGGGAAGAGGTCACACATTTGTGATATAATGGAGCTTGGAGGCAGGTGAGGTTTATCTGATCCACCTTGGGCTTTGTCCTTAGTGCCCATTAGCTGGGGGCTAATCTCTGTGGGCAGATGTTTCTTCTTCCAGGGGTCTAGGACTTTAACCAGGGCTCTAGAACCCTAAGAGCCTAGGAAACAGGAAGGGCTCTATCTCTATGTGGGGAATTTCAGGCATGAGAGGGCAGTTTTGAGTTTCTTAGTTGATGCACACCTTTCAAGAAGAGGTGTAGGACGGCACCACATTCTGGAAACCTGGGGTCATCTCATGAAGAAATGGTACCCCAGAGCCAACGCAGACGCAGACCTGGAGCCCACTCTGCTCTGGTCACAGGCCAGTTCTATTTCCCAGAAGTGGCTGAAATAGCTAAGGTGACAGGGTGGCTCCCCAGCTCCACCTATCCCAGGCCTGAGTGTTGGCACCTAGTAGCCAGTCCCTGGCTGAGGGCCAGCACTGCCAGGTTCTTGGGCGAGGCAACCATCTGGTCAGAGGCACCCTCAGAAGCCATGCTCTGTGGCCTCGGCAGGCATCTGCATATCCCTTTGTGTCGGTGGGAAGCAGCCAGAGTCCAGCCACACTGCGGTAGATACACAGAGGAGACTAGTGAGCTGCTTTTGTACCCCTGTTCATGCAGGCAGGCGTCCTTGAACACAGCCTTGTTGCGGCCTGATAGAGCTTGCCTCTGCATGGGAAATAAACACTGCTCCCTTCAAATCTGAAGGACTTTGTTTAGCTGAGCTCAATTCCGGAGACTGTCACCCTGGCAACGAGTCTTTGGGGGATTTACATCTCATGCATCACAACAGAGGAAGGGCCTTTCAGCAAGGAAGGAGGGCACAAAGACCATAACAAAACCTTCCCCCCCATCCCGGGAACACTGCCACAAAACAAAATACCAGAATCAAGAACAAAAATCTCCCACAACCCATTTGGCCTTGGCTGGCAATTAGCCAAAGAGGAATTCAAACTTAATCAAACTTTCATGTCTTCTTGTAAAGCTCAGGAAATCAGTAATTGGCTTTATAATTGAATTTTCTGATCACGTATCAAAGGACTGGGCCCTGCCAAAGGCGAAGGAGTGGCCTGTCTTCAGTATGGACAGCCAGAGGCCCAATGGAGGCTTTAGGAGGCAGGGCAGCAGGAACTGCTGTTTGGCTAAGAATAGAGACTGTTATTTATAACCAGGGATGAGACCATTGACAGCCAAGCCTTGTCCTTGCAAAGTGGTCTCCCCCAAAAACCCACCCAGGAGCCTCAAGTTTCCAGCTTAGAAAGGCAACTCTTGGTAACTGTAGCAGCACATATAGGGTAGACAATAGGGAAGCAGAGGCAGGGGGATAATGCTGGAGCATCAGGAGAAGGGCTACTGATGGAGTGGTTATCTGGGCGGATAAGAAGGGGCTGGCTCAGGAGCCATTCTGGACCAGGAAGTGGGATGTAGAAGAGGCAGCCAAAGTTTCACTTACATAATGGAAGGAAGCTGGTGCTTCCTATATACATACTAAGGAAGACAGAAGAAGTCGGGATGTGCAGCCTGGGGGCACTGAGAGCCTAGCAAGAATGTCAACAGCATGTTTCAGCTCTGATACACTTTGCTAGGTGCTGGGTCCTGGAGAGAAGTGTTACCATCACTATCTCATTGCCTCCTCACAACAGCCCAAAGAGGTGGTGCTTTACTATCCCCATTTCACACTTCACAAAAATAAGGTTCAGAGGGCAGAGGTCAACGTCCTGGGAGCTGGGACTTGGACTGTCTATGAATCTCCTTTACCTGTAGATTATTCTTCCGACTCTCAAAAGCAGGGTGAGGGCTAGGAGGACAAGCTTGAAAGCTGACAATTCAACATTCAGCAATTAATGCATTTAAAAACATTCCCTTTCCTAAAGCTACAGTCTATATATACTCAACAAAGACCTTGTGTGCAGGATATAAAAAGCCCCAAGATCGCTCAGTAAAGGTGCCTGCCGCTGAGGCTGATGACCTGAGTTTGGTCCCTGAGACCCACACGGTGGGAGGAGAGAACTGACTCCTAAGTTGTCCTCTGACCTCCACATGGCAGTGCATGGCACTACCGCCCCCAATAATTATTAAAAATTAAAAATCCCTTTATAATTCATTAATAAAGCTCTAATAAGTGCTGAGAATAAAAAGTTAAAACATATCGTACCATAGAATGACCAAAAGGCATATTCAAAGGTGTTAAATTTAAAAGGAGTCATCAGGAACTAGGAAAAAAAAATGAAAAGAATAACAATCCAAACGCCAGTGACAGTGTCTTGGAATGGAAGCTTACACACTTCTGGTGCAGCTATTCTGGAAAACGCTTTTGGGATTTTACACAACTGTCATACTCTGTCATCTGACCTAGCAAGAATATTCCAGCAGCATGGGCAGTGTGAGGCTCAGAAACAAATGGGGCCCTCCTGGAGTGGCCTCCTAAGTTACTGCCAGAGCCAGAGCTGGCACACCTGCAGTCAGAGTGTGGCTCTGCTACTAGCCAGGTAAGCAGCTTTGCTCATTGATAAACTGGTAGTAATAACACCTATATCACAAGGTTGTCGGCACAATTAAATGATACAGTACAGTGTTCCCTAATAACCTGAGCATCTAACGTCATCCAACACGTGATATGTGCCAGGTTCTACTGTCAATCATTTGACACACCAACTGCCATGTGCTTGGCCTGTGGCAGAGGGCATGCCACAGAGAAGGAAGCAGACGCAGAGGCCATGGAGGTAGCACACCCTGGGGCCACACATCAAACAAGGTGGCTTTGCATTTGAGCAAAATCCCGTAGTGTCCCCAACTTGCCACTCAAGTACCACTTTTATTCACCTGTATCTGTAGAGCCTAGAAATTAGTCTTATATTAAGTATATGTGAAATTATATATTTGATATGTTGGTGATTTATTTTCAATAAGCATATATATATATATGTATATATATATGTATATATATAACCGCAAAAGTGTAAGTGAAAGGCTGACCTTCTACCGCTGAAACCTGTACTTCACCAAAGTATAAATGCCAGGTCAGGGAGCTGCTGTCATCACCTGGGCGATGTCCCCAGACCTCTGCCTGGCACACAGAACCAGGAAGGATGCTCCAGAGCCACTCCACATGGCGCATTCATCCCAGCATCACCATTTTTAGAGCTGGGATGTTCTGTCACATCCGTGGATGACAAGGTGAATCTTCAGCATCACTCCATGTCACAAGAAGAGGGAAGCACTCTAAGTTAGGTCCAAGTACTAACTGGCAACAGACAAAAGAGCCAAGAGACCAGGCCTCAAACTGTGATGGAGGCAGTTTTCCCATGAGTTGGCAGCAATCAGGTTAAAATACACACCAGGGCTATCTGTCTACTGATAACAGCATGTTGTCTTTTCTTCCTTAGGGAACAGCAAGGCATTTTCCAGACTCCTCCGAAAAGTGTGACCAGGAGACCACGTTTTGACCAAAGGACACAAGCCTGTATGTACCCTTCTCTGTCTGCTGGTCAGTGACAGGAGCCCATCAGCTGAGTAGAGCTGAGGGACAGTAAAGCCACTCTCCACCGAGGAGCTGGCCACTGCCTGCATCAACAGTGTCCCCACGAATACCCACACTTCACACTGACTGCCATGGGGGAGGGGAGAGAGTTTACTAGACCAGAGCCTAGATCTAGGAAAAGAGGGATCCAGTCCTCAGAAGGCTTCCCAGAGGCTGTGTGACAAGTAAAGTCTTCTGTAATTCCAACTTTCCACACCACCCATCTCTTCTAAGGCCCAGGTCTGGGCTTGTCTGGACATCCGAGACCTCTGACAGCACAAGCCTGCCGGGTACTCAGTTCTCTGAAGATGGCTTTGGGAGGCTGGGGCACCGAGGCACAGCTGGACCTGCAGTCTGAGAGGACAGCGCCGGTCAGAGACTGCAGGAAGGCAGCTCTCTCCGGGGCTGAACTGGACGGGAGCAGGAGGGCCCTTTCAGGTGTGGAGAATGGATTGGAGAGGTGTACACTGATGGTGGGGGCCAGCTTGACAACTACTGCTCAGAGCATTCTCCTACTAATTCTAATCAGTCATGGACCCTGTCTCTGTCCTTACACCTAGCAAGGACACAGACATTGGTCTCTCTCTAACACACACACACACACCGTACAGACACACAGACAGACAGACACATACATACCACTGACACAGACACACCCAGACACATACCACATAGATACAGACATAGACAGACAGACACAGACACAGAGACACAGACACACACAGACACAGACACACACAGACAGACACACAGACAGACACACAGACACACACAAACACACACACACACACACACACACACACACACACACACACACACACACACAGCACAATAAGGCCCTGAAGGAAATAACTCCCAGATGTCTGAGTGTCAGGGGGCCAGGAAAAAGCTTCCAAAGGAGGTGACTGCAGAGCCAGGTCAGAGACTGGTAGCTTAAGAGGAGACAGTGCAGACAAAAGCCCCAAGGCCAAGGCCTAGGTCTCAGAAGAACCTGTGAAGGGCAGGCAGGATACTGCAGAGGGGCAGGATACTGGCTACACAATTTGCAGTTCCTTTCGGCTGTTGACTGGCAGATTCCAGACTTGGACTGGGCTGAGAGGCAGTGGGAGTCGGAGGGTAGGGCAGGGGTGCTGCTGCTGCAGAGCGATGTTTCATAGCAGCATCCCATCTCCACTCGATGTGATCCACATGCCTGCATGGTGCCATGGAACACTTGCCCGTGCGCTTGGTGTTGGGAGTGTGGGCCAATCAATAAGCTATGTGCAAACTGTTTGTGACAATGCCCTCACCCAGTTGCCCAAAGGCCTCCCTGGTCATGGCACCCTCTGCTTTGAGCCTGCTCAGTAGGTTCGGCCTTCTCACTCATCAAGTAGAGTTCTGGAAAACCACCTCCAGCTCTCAGCCACTCAGGGAGCCGTGTGGCTGATCAGACTGCAGCTGACAGCTTAGATAGCCTGTCTTCTCTGCCTGTATCCCCAAGACATGGCTGCCCTTGACACAAAGACAGTGACAGCAGCACTCGATGTGCTCTGTTGTCTTAGTGGCTCTAATTAGTGGGTTGGTGACTTACGTAGAGAAGGGTACAAGACACATCCTGAACGTATTTCTTTGGCGTGCTCTAAACGGGAATTGAGAGCCGATAGAGACTCTGGATGACTCAAAGTTGGTCTTTTGTAAAAGAAATTTACAGACATCTACCTTTGTAAGCTCCTGGCAAACATAGACAGAGCTTTCTACCTGACAATCAAGCCAGCCCTGCCTGCGAAGCATCTTCACACAGGTACAGAGACTGCAGTTGACGCCTGGACCAGACAGGACCACAGAGGTGTTACCTGGGACACTCTGACCAGAGCACAAGACAGTCTCATTTCCTCTGCAAAACCTCCCTCAACCGTCTCCTCAGAAGGCCCTTGTCCAAGTTCTACACAGAAGTGTCCTCTTTGCATCTCAGCCTCCTATGCCTCAGCACTTGATAAAATGGCTACGTTCTTTTTCTCATCTAGTGTTGATTTATGTCATAGACTGAGTGGTCAAATCCTCAGAGGAAAAGAGCTGGTTTTCAGCTTCTTTACAGCATCCACATGAATGCTCCCACTGGGCAAGAACAACATCTTTTCCTACAGGCCCTTTTCTGGTGCACAGTGCCACACTAGGTGCTCACAGGGGCTCCTCTCCTGGCTGGCCGCACTGTCAAGAGCACTGGCCCTGGCCCTGGGAGAAAGTCGTCTTCAATTCACCACGTGCCCTGCATTTGGAGCTTGGGTTTTCTTTCCCCTTTAGACACAAAGGAAGAGCTTTGCGCTTAGCTATCACCTAAACTTAGCTACTGAGTTCTTCTGGGAGAACTGACAGCACTTTTCAGGATTCCTGTCACTGTGGTGGGGGCGGGTGGAGGGGGAAATCTTAGATCTGGCTCCTGAGCTTTAACAGATAAAAAAAAAACAGAGGCTGCAGGGCGAAGGACATGTCTGTAGTTGAGCAGGTGGCTGGGGACAGAGCTGGGCTCTGCTTTTCTTGAAGGGTCAATGCTCTTCCTCTTGTCCACTGAGCTTAGGCTTGGTGCACCCCTGGTCAAGGATGGACTACATTAGACCAAGAGCCAGGGCCTTGTCTTCTGATTATTTTGGGGGTCTCAGGCAGCCTGTGCTCCTGATTCTCCTGACAGATTCCAGAAAGCCACACCGAGGCCTGCATGGTAGTGCATGCCTATAATTACAGCACTTGGGAGGCTGAGGCAGAAACATTGTTAAATTTGAGGTCATCTGAGGGTGCACTATGAAATTCTGTCTTTAAAGAAAGAAAAGAAGGAAGAAATCACATCGAAGAGTACCATCTTCTATACTGGCTGCTCTCACCACCAGGCTAGAGGCTTAAGAGATAAGGATAGTTTTCCAGTTCCTTCCCCACTTCTTAACACATACTTATCCCCAAAAAGTCAGGCACCAAACAGAATCCGGGCTATATTGGAGGTCCTCCTCCTTCCAATATAGCTTGGAAGCTTTTGGACCCAGGGTCCTGGGCCCAAGGACATGCTTGGGTTCACAGTCCCAAGCATGGTCAAGATGGAGACACTTGGGCAGTCCTTCTTCTTCTCACCAAGGCTGGCAGAACCCTAGGGATGGAGGTGGGGTGGGGCTTTGTTGTTCTACGGGCACCTTGGCCTCATCTGACCATGGCACTGTCAGCCAGCTGGGGCATAGCTGACATTAGAGTTGTTATGGCACTGGCCTTTTCCTTGTATTTCAGCATTTGATGATTCTTGGATGGGAGGGGCACAGCTCAGCACCTGGTCTAAGACTGTAGGTCTTGGGGTGGGGATGGATGACCTGGACTCACCTCCTCACTAATAGTGAGCCACACTGCCTGAGTTTGATCACTGACTAGTAGAGTGCCCTTTGACGAGTATTTCTGAACTACAGACTTGTCAACTGTAAAATGAGGATAGTAACAGAACTGACATATAAGTCATGATCCTGTAAACATAGCGCTCTCATGGGGGCGAAAGAGAAGGCATGACCGAGTTAATATACGGAAATGCAGAAACAGGGCCAGGCACCCGGCTGTCCAGGACCGCTCCTTTCTGCTATTCCTGGAGGCAAACAGAGTGCAAAGGAGACCCCGAGTCTTACGTAGCTTCCAACTACATTGAAGGATGATGGCAGGCGAGACTGTGGCTAAACCTGGGCTTCTCTACCACAGGCTGATGAGCCCACTAGGGCTTTATGCTGTGGGACAAAGGAAACAGCAAGATAAGCAGCTGCCAGTGGCCCTGGAAGGGCACTTGGACACGCCAGGGCCACAGAGCAGGTGGTATGGGGGTGTGGGAGTGTGGCTCTTGGTCCCCATTAGAGCTGGGCTCCCAGGCAGGAAGTCTCGGGGCCAGATCTAGGCACCTGGTTTTAACCCCAGGCCTGCTTCTCCTGACATTATTAATTTGAGTGAATCTCTTTACACTGTGCCTCCTGTGTCCCCTTGTATGAAAGGAGGGACCTGGCTATGAGGGTTACTCCAAACATAAGAAGGCGTGGGAAACATGGTGCCATAAGTCAAGAGGCCTCCTTGCTATGGTGGGTGCTTACCACAGGAAATGTATGCTGTGGTCCCCACAAACAGATGCAGTTTCTGTCCCAACTGGCTCCATGAGATGTGAGCTGTACCCATGCTAGAGGAAGCCTGACTCAGCATAGGACCACAGACTCAGAGCAATGTGCTATTCTTGGGGCTACCACAGACAGTGAGGGACACTCCATCAAGGTAAGAGCTATGCAGCTGCCGAACCTCCTCTGAGCAGGCGGGAGGAGGGCTGAGTCTCTGAGGCTGAGTGGTTAAGGACCAGCTCTCTGGTGAAACTATTGAGTGTCTAGATAGTAAAGCAAGGTCCTTGCCCTGCAAGGAAAGGCTGGCCCTCAATGGCCAGTGAGGGTAAGGAATCTGACATCGGGACCAGGAGAGAGTCCTGGGTCTTGGATTAAAGTTTGAAGCAAAATTACATGATGAGACCATATCCAGTCAGAAGACCTGCAACTCTACTACATACCAAGTCAGTCTCTCTAAAGACTGCTTGTCACTGGGTCTTCACTTAACTTAGACACCATGTGGCCTACACTGTGGAGTCTGGACTCCTTGGCCTAGCATGCACGACCTTCTCCAGTCTGATGACCTTTCCCTGGTGAGAAGGATATATGACCCGGGCCCCCATCCACACGAGTGGATGAGCCATGCTGTCTGTCTGACTGCTTCCTGGTAGAGAACAGACTCCTGTGTTACACCTTCCTGCCTCTATGGCTACTGGTTAGCAGTGGTAGTTAGTGTTGTTTCAGATCACAATGGGATCAGAAACCCTGTGACAGAGCAGCAGGAAGGAGGGCCCCACTCTGTAAGTAAGAAAGGATTTCTACTTTGTGTATGCTGCCATAACAAAGACATTGTTACTGCAGATGAGCCTAGATCCTGCCTGAGAAACACTGATAGTATTTACATCTTGCCAATGAAGAAACTGAGGTCTAGGGCTGTTAAAGAAGCTGCCTGGGGTCACAGAGCTGAAATGGGGAGCCTCCTGCACCCTCGGCCCTGTCTGACTGCAAAGGCTGTACTCTGTGGTTTTCCATGAGAAGATACACTATTCTGTGACCTCAGCACCAGGTTCTTGCTGCACAGTGGAATGCCTGTACTTGGTCCCAGGAGGGAAATGTCAAGGGCATCATCATTTAGGTCAGTGGTTCTCAACTTCCCTAATGCTGTGACCCTTTAATATAGTTCCTCATGTTGTGGTGACACCCAACCATAAAGTTATTTTCATTGCTACTTTATAACTAGAATTTTGCGACTGTGATGAATCTGTTTCCCAATGGTCTTAGGTGACCTCTGTGAAATGTCATTTGACCCCAAGGGGGTCATGACCCATAGGTTGATAACCACTGATTTAGGTTCACAACCACAGACTGAAAACTGAGACTGAGCCCCTAGTAAGAGCCTTGACCTACAGGTCTATTGTTCCCAGACAGCCACCCTGGGTCAGGAGAACCACCTTTCTACTCCTTGGCCAGTTGTCATCTGGGAAACCAGCTGGTCTGGGCTCTGGGCAGCACGTGGGGTTGCCATGGAAAGTAGAGCAGGAAGGCAGGGGAAGCTGCAGGGCTCCCACAGAGCTGGAAGAGAGACTGAGTTCAGCACTGAGCTATTTCAGGACTCTGCCCTGGGGACCTCAGGCCAGAGATCTTGGGGGAGGGGAGTTTGTCTGGGCAAATGATCCTAGTCTACATGTCCTCAGGAAGCCATGGCTGCTTCTGGGCTGCAGAGGAAGGGAGGAGAAGAGCTGGGCCTGCTAGCTTCATCACATGGGCCCAGTGATGAAGATTGCTGTCTGGGTCAGAAAGGGTCTGTGGGCACCAGTGGTGGAGTGTGTTACCGTGACATTTGCTGGAGCCTTTGTGTTGCAAGAACTGGCTTTGGTTATCCGAGTATAAACTCTATCCCTGACTTACAGATGAGGGAACCGAGGCCAGGGCTGGGGCCGAGTTAAGCTGGCACTGAAGAGAGGAGGTAGCAGCATTGTGGTTGCATAAGCTGGCAGTGGTTTCTCCTGAGATGCCCAGTGTAGGGAGGGTAGGGCTGGGGTAGTAGGGTCTCCATCTGCTCCCTGACAGACATCTGCAGGGGTTAGTGCCTTTTGCCAGGCTACGCCATGGGAAACCAGGAAGGGTATCGTGTCAGGCAGGCTATGGGCAGACCCAGAACAAGCCCAGTTCTCTGGCCTGACAGCGCTCCTCTCCATCCTGGGATGCCTGTAGGAGTCTCACAGCTCTCGTCTGTTGTCACTGTTCAATTGCTCTGAGCATTCTGCTCCAGCCATGGTAATCTTCCAAAGCAAGCCAAGGTTGCTCACAACCTGCAGTGGCTGAGCCAGGAACAAAGCCAAATGCCTTCTGTGCCTAGGAGCTCTTCTTACAGGGCTGCCCCACCTCCTTCTGCTGCCTTACCCTCTCTTCTGGTCATTTTTGACTCTTGGGTGCCACTGACACTGGGCTGCTTTTAGACTCTCACACTGGGTCAGGACCCCTGCTTATTATGGCCTTGGCATGTGCTCTCCTCCCCGCTCATGTCTCTTACTACAGCTAGTTCCTCCCACTTCGTATCAGCTTGGCCTCTACAGAGAGCAGGCAAGGAAGAACTAGTGTGTGTGTGTGTGTGTGTGTGTGTGTGTGTGTGCGCGCGCGCGCGCGTGCGCGTGTCCAGTGCTTACAATCCTATCGGCATACAGCAGGGCACCACAAACATTCTCAAATTAATACGTGAATGAATGAATTAGTGAATGAATTGGATGCTATCAGGAGAGGGGAAGATACCTTCAGTTGGAGGGGTGGGGAACGGCATTCCTAGAAGTAGCTGCCATTTCAGGAGTGTTTCCAAGGCTAAGACACCTGACGGGGTGACTCTACCCAGTGTCCCCACACGGCAGTCATGCAGCCTTGTTGGCTCTTGTCCTCCTTCCGAGCCTTTCCTTCCCTCCTGTGTCCACGTCTTGGGGCTTCTCTTGCCAGGCCTGGTTCAGAAGGCCCCTATGCTCCTCCTTGCAAGGTGACGAAGTGGGCAGGTGCCGAGGCTCCCCATCTCCTGGCTTCTTTCCCTGAGGAGATGACTCCATTTCTTTCCTGTGGTAGCTCAGCGGCCCCTGGGTGCTGCTGTCCTTCTGTCTGGTTTTGAGCAGCTGTGACACTGGGGATCACAGCCCGCCTTTATGGAGTTCTTAGGAGCGAGCACCGCTCTCGTCTCTGCCGTGTGTTAAAGTGTGTCGGTCGGTCGGGGCAATCCTGTGAGCAGGTGCCCGTATCAGCTCTGCTTTTCAAACGAGAAGCCCAGCTAAGTGGGAGCCTGAAGTACAAAGGCAGCTTTGGCAGGCCCAGAACTCCCAGCCTGTCGGCTGTGGAAGCCTGCCTCTGGCCTTCCTGGATGACCTTACCACTCCCAGAAGCTCTAAAGTGAGGCTCACTGTAGCAGCCCCAGCTGTCTCAGACAGGGTGGGAAAGATCCCAGTTCCTTGCCAACTGCCTATCTCCCCCGTTTATCTCCTTCAGTAGCCCCAGTGGGAAGGCAGGTGAGGCCAGCGGTGTGGGAGGAGGGCTGAGTGTCCATGTGTTCTGTCACTTGGGATCCCGGAGGGCCCTGGCTGTCCCCTAGGGGAAGAGGATTGCTGGTTCCAGGCCAGCTTGGTTATCATGTACAGACCAGAAGGAGCCTGGCTGGCCTTCCATCACCATGTGAATCCCTCTCCACACACGGACACAGCTGTCAGGGCCAAAGTCAAGGAAAGACTTAACGTGGCTTACGATGGCCTCCTCAGTAGCCACTTCTGTTCCGTTCTTTTATTGTGAATTTCTGGTATTCCTATGGGAAATTCCCTCTTATCCTAGGAACCCCTCAGCCAATCAGAGTCTCATCCCTTGGTCACAGTAGTTGATTCAGTGCCAGGCCTTGGTCGGTACTAATTGGGCCAATAAGATGGCAGAGATCCCAGGTCTTGCATAGTACTCAGGAGAGAGATGGCCCTGTGCTCTGGCTTAGGACAACTGCTGCAGCCTGTTTCCCGATTGGTGGGGAAGCCCTGTGGTGGAGTCTGTGGTTGGAGACTGACTGCATATTCAGAGAGAATCCGGGAGAATCAAACCTCACCTGAAGTAGTGCCGCTAGACTTTTTAATCACTGGTCAGCTGACTGTCATTCTTGTTTTATGTTTCTGGTTCTGAGGATCGAACCCAGGGCTTTGTGACTATGAGGGAGTGCATTCTTCCACAGAGCTACGTAAGCCCCAGCTCTCCAGCGGGCTCCTTTTTATTTTAATAAGCCAGTTTGATTGTGTCTTCAATCACTTGCAACCAGAGCTTCCTAACTTACCACTAGAGGTTTCTGGGAGTTGTGGCAGACCGCTGAGGTCTGAGAAGAGGGGGTGCTAAGGAAACAAGGATCAGGTGAACACACGAACGGTTGTGGGTGTTGATGGTGAGGTGGACACTGCTTCCAGCTTCCAGGATGGTGCTGTCGAAAGGTCCATGCTTTCCTGGATGGCACTACTGGGAGGACGTGGGATGTTTAGGAAGCAAGGCCTTGTAGGGGATCCTTAGGGCACCGGAGACATGCCCTTGGCGGTGACGTGGGCCCTAGCTCCTTCTCTGTCGTCGTTTAAACAGTTATTTATTTTATGTGTGTGTGTGTTTTGCCTGCATGTATGTTTGTATACTGTGGTGCTTGGTGTCTGCAGAGGCCAGAAGAAGGCAGAAGGTTGTGATCTTAGGCATGTGGACATTAGGAATTGAACCTGAGTCCTCTGAAAGAGCAGAAAGTGCTATTAACCACTGAGCCATCTCTCCAGCCCCCTGTCCCGTTTTATGATAGGATCTCACTATGTAGCTCTTGCTGTCCTGGAACTCACAGAGATCCTCCTGCCTCTGCCTCCTGAGTGTTGGAGTTAAAGAGATGTGCCCAGACTTTTTTGTTCTTCTTGTTCCCTGGTTTATGATGTGAGTTTTCTTTGCCATGTATTTCTCACCTTTAACATGGCACACCTGTTAGTAGACCAAAGTCCACCTGACCTTGGTCTAAATGCTCCAAATCTGTGAATAAATAATTCATATTTTTTACAAGCTTTTCTTGTAAACTAATTTCATCAGGTACTTCATTAGAATAACAGAAAGCTGAGTACATAATTCCACCCCACATAAAACACTGCAAACCCCTTACATACACTTAGTGGGATCTCCATGCTGGGTTAGGTGGGACAGATACTGCCTGGGCTATCTATCTTTATGAACCTATGATTCACGGCATCATCCACGTGATTCTGGCACCTCAAAAAAACACAGCCCCATTCATTCTCTGGCTCCCTTCAACAATACAAAATGTGCCTTACTGGTTCAACAGGCTTCTCTCTATGTGTTTAGGAAGGAAAGATTCATTTACAAAGGAACATGGACTAATAGAGGGCAAAGATCAAATAAGGCATGAGGTATAGCCCCAGAGAGACCTCTTGGGGTAAACTGTACAAAGCTCACCACCAGCTCCAGCTTGTGTCCCATGATAGGACCATGTGGCCAGCTCTAACACTGTAAGTCAATACATTGGTAAATCCTATACTTATTTTGTAGGGAGCATAACCCTATTCCATTACATCTGTGGTATGTCTCAAGCATATGCACTTAAAATACATTAAAATTCTTGTTTTTGATGTTCTTATTTTCTCAATATTCCAAAACTTCTAAATATGGCCCCGGCCAGGCAGGCTCTCTAAGCAGTTCACAATGTCTTCTAAGGCAGTGGGTCTTTTGGAAGCTTGTCAACTTCAAGCCCATTCTGAGCCCAAAGGAGGTACCCAGGATACTCCCTTTCCAAAGACAAGGTCCTCCTGTGGCAGTGATGGGGTATGGGGTCTCAGACACTCAAAGGGAGTGGCAGGTAGGGGGCACTCACCTGGGTTGATAATTGGAATTTTAATTCTCATTCTTGTAATCGTATTTCTTGTAAACTATCAGATCAGAGCAATTGGGGCTGCATGGAGTGGAGGTATGTAAAAGTGAACCACAAAGAGATGGTGGGAGAGACACATTATGGCCTGTGGTTGATTCTCATTTACTGTTCACTTTTCCTGCTTATTAAAAAAAAAAAAAAAAAAAAAAAAAAAAAAAAAAAAAAAAAAAAAAAAAAAAAAAAACTTGTCTCCAGTCACCCACCATGTAGAGATTTAGTGGTCCACACTTGAACAGCCATTTCCCTCTGCATGGTGTGGCAAAGAAGCCAGGCATGGCAAACTAAGAGACTGGATGCTGACTGGGGCCTTGGCAATGACCAGGGAACCTAGCATGCTGGAGAAGGTCGAGACAAGGGTACCAGGCCTGCACTGTGGGCATCTGACCCCACTTGCTCATCTGGGGAGAGTCTTGCCTGGATGCTGCTGCCACTAGGTTTGTGCACCAAGATTTACCTGCCACCCAGCTGTTTCTTTGCCCACAATTCCTGTTGGGGCAGTATTCGAGCTTCTGAGCTGATGTGGGAAGACAAAGGCAAGAAATGAAGAAATGACCCACCCATGTCATCAGCCTGAGGACCCATCATCATTCCTGACCTCTGGGTGAGGTTTTCCATTGATTTAGCGCATCTACGTTGTTCTGATTTATCCTAGTTTGCAGGGTCACCTGCTGGCTGCTGGCTTCCAAGCTTCTTTCCCCCGTAGGACCTGCTAGAGCGGCCACTGTGGAGTGAGGGGAAGCCCAAGGCTGCCCCACTTCTTTCTGCCTCTGGACTCCTTGTGAGTGTGTTATGTTCTCTTCCTTTGAGCCAAGAGCACCCAGCATCCTGGGGCTGTACAGTTGTCGAGGTAGCCCTGGGAGTGGTGGCTCTTGGGACCCTTCTCCAGCAAACAATGCCTATCCCACGGTTTGGGCCACTACATGTGTGGTGATGTTCACCTGAAGCCTAATGCATCCCAGCTTGCACAGTGAAATCTAGGAGCGACTTACTCAAGAGAAGGGGCTGCCATTGGTGACAGCCGAGGTCTCTTGCATCTCAGCACATGGACAGCACAGTCATCAAGGGCAAGTCTTCCCCTTTGCCGCCTGAAGATCAAGCTGAAGAGCATGTCCTCCCAGCCTGCTACTTGGGCAAAAGCTTAAGGAAGGAAGCACAGGGGACTTCTGTGTTAACTGTATTTCCCCCAGCAGTTTAGTTCAAATGTGACCTCTTCAGAATGTTGTGCAGGAATCCTACTCAGTCTGGATATCTACAGGAATGCCCTTTATCTTTGAGCTTGGCCCACAATCCTTGATCTGATGTCTGCAGACAGAATCCAGGGTCAATGTGACTGCCTATCAAGTGCTCTCAACCTGCTTATGAGACAGGGAAAACTACAGGTCAGACAAAAGGGGTTCTTTTTAGCCCCATGTCTTAACCTCACTGATGGGAATAATCATCCACTAGGCCCTGTCTTCTCACCAAATGCCAATCACACAGGAAGTGGACTTGTCCCCACCCACCTGTTCCGTTCTTCTTTCCATTTCTCCAGGATGCATGGTCAACAGTAGCAGAGCACAAGCAGAAATGCCAGCAGAAAAGGTATACCTCCTTGGGTACACTGCTACTTAGCTATGTGCTGATCCCTCCTCTCAGATATTATACCTATTGAGTCATTTAATCTACAGACAGTCTCACGATGTTGGTGGCTAGCCTTCATTAGTTGTGTTACTGAGGGAGAGGAAGCTTCTGTTGTCTCAGCAGGAAGAGGCGAGATTTGGTCAGGGGAGCAGACTAGTGCCCCGGTACGCCTGCCATGACTGAACTTCCAGGAATATCAAAAATGCTACCTGCTGTGTCTGTCTCCTGCTGGAACCCACCACTGCACCAGTGCCCAGCTGGAAGAACACATGGAAGAATGCAGAAAGCCACTCCGGCCTTGCTTTGGCCAGTGAGGGGTCAAGGCATGAAAAGCAGCATTCTCTTTTGACCTCCCAGACTCACTATCTGGCTGGGGAGATACAGAAACACCAAGGAGAGTAGTGGGGACAATCGTTGGTGCTGTGACCCCACACCCCGGCACAGCAGCCGGTTCAGCAGAATGAAAGCAGTGGGTGCCGCCCTCAAAACAGGAGCTCAGGGCCTGACCCAACCACATGGGACATGGAGCAGGCTGATCCAGCCGCATGAGTCATGGGCATGAGCATGGCAGGGCTGGCAGAAGCTTTAAAAACCAAGGCATCTGCCTTTTCATTTTAGGGACCTCACCTCTGCACAGGATTGCCTCCCCCTACCCCAAATCTTTGTATCCATCCCTGATACCTCGTGCACTGTTCTCCAAGTACACGATAAGTATTTGTGAAGGAAAGAAATGCGGTCTTAAGTTGGCTGAGGAACTGGAAGGAACTGAAATACAATGCAGGACCCTCAGGTCTGGTCATGGCTTACTGCATGTTCTCTTAAGCAAGTCTCTTCTGTTTGGGCCGCATGGGCATATTTGTCCCATGTGGAAAGGAAGTCACAGAGTGAGACTATCTTGACTGGAAGAGTTTTAAGCTCTGTTAATCTGGGGAGGTGGGGACAGGCTGTGGGCTGGGTTGGGGGTGCCTCAGTGTCTGGTCTGTGCAGGTACCTCTGCTTCCTTTTGGCCCCAGTTTGGGATAAGTGAATCTGGGGTCTTCATCTGCTTCTATTCACAGCCTCTCCTCAGGTCTGACAACGCCCTGTGCATTAGGCTGGGGGACACAGGCCAAAGGCATCTGTATCCTTCTCTGATATAGACTTTGTGTGAACCACACTGTGTTGTGGAGACAGCACAGCATTTCCATGATTAGAAAGACCTGTTCCGAGTTCCATCGGGCAACTCAAATCTCAACATTTCTTTCACCCAGTGACATTCTGGAAACTAGGTATGAACTTTGATTCTGCCTCTCCCAGGAGCTGCCCTATCTCCAGAGCAGGGGTGAGGCACTGGTGGAACAAACAATCCCTGGAATTGCTATTCCAGCCAGCACTGAGCCTCAGCCCTGCTTGGGTCAGTGGCACTGAATGGCTAATTCCAAGCATTGCACCTCCACAGTAACCAAGAAGAACTGAGACAATGCCCTGCCTAGTCCTCACTAGACTTCTGGGAGGATAGTTCATCACTATTTTTCTAATCAATGAAATCAATAATTTTAAACAAATAATGCACAGAATAGCTGGACTGTGCTGAGGGTTTTTCTGAGTCTGGCGGTATCTATGCACAGTTCTATGTGTGGTCTCATTCGCTCCTCTATCAGTCTCGTACAGAGGAGACTATGGAAGCTGGAGGGCCAGGTAGCTGTCCCAGGGCCGGACAGTCGCCGGTGGTAGAGGTGGCATTTGAATCCAACAGCCATCATTTCTAGTGTCAGGCATATGTCAGATGTGTCTTCTGTTCTCTAGTAGCTTATAATTAAGAAAAATCAGCATGTGTACAAATATTTTTTAGGAAGAAAATGATAGCATGCCGACCATCTAAGCCTCACGCGGTCAAGGTATTTCTTTGTTCCTGGATGGGTGAGAAGGGTTAAGCCCTCTTCTCACCCATCACTAGAGTCAGCTGAACAAGAAAACAGGACGGGTTTAATCAAAGTTTTAGGTGACAGAGGAGTGTTCAGAAGCAAAGACTGGGAGGTGTGGGGGAAATGTATCCTTTCATGTCGAGGCTCAGTGAAGACCGACAGCTGTGTAGAAACGGACTGGACCAAAAGACTGTGGTCTCACGTACTTGTGAATGAGAGAGGCGCTCAGCAAGGCCTGCTTGGGTTCCTTTGCCACTGAAATGGAGGTCAAGGGAGCCACACACTATCAGAGACTTTCTTTGTAAGGACTCCTCACACAGAAAGAGAAGTTCATGACTGGCCTTGGGGACGAAGTTCTGGCTTCTATGACTAGTGGAGGACTAGGGTAGGGACCGGAGGCAGAGAGAGACCTCACCTCGGAGGCTTTTGCATGGTCCTTCCATTCAAAGTGTTCAGCTTCTGTTGTCTGCTGTTCCATTAGTTTATATTTTATAAATGCAAAAACATTTTATATCTGTGTACATACACACACATGCACGTGTGTGGTAAAATGATTAACGTGTGATCACTCCGAGACTTCACTCCTCCACTCTCTTGTTAAGGCGAGCCTTCAAGCCTGGTCACTGTCTGGTCTCCTCAGCCCTTCCTTCCGTAGTGAGCTCAGCTCAGCCCAGGGCTGAGGGGGAGGAAGGGGAGTTGGGCATTTCAGCTGGAAAGGTGAAGGCAATTGTTCCAGGATGGTGGATGAAGGGAGCGGGGGAGGGAGGAGGGGAGGGACAGAGGGACACAGAGAAAGCCATGGAGAAAGGGAGATGGTAGAGAGGGAGCCCCTCACAGTAGACAAAGAGGGCAGAAGGAGGCAGAGGGAGGGAGTCACGGAAAAACAGCAGAGACAGGCAAAGGCAGCCCACAAGCTGGGGCAGAGAAGGCGTCTCTGGAGAACTGGGCGCCAGTGCAGGGCGGCTCCCAGGATGTGGGCTAAGGCAGACACCAGGAAGACAGGGAATAAGAGACCTGCAGCAGGTGCTGCTTTTTTGGTTCCTTTTCAAATTCCTTTTCTGATTAAACTTGGACAGGATCTTGCGCGGTGCCCTGGTAGTCTCAGATTACTATGCACCTGCTTCAGTTTCCCAAGTGCTGGGATTACAGGTGCGGACATTCCTAGAGTAGGAGCTCTTTGGCCTGAGCGGCCTGAGCGGCCTGAGCCTGGCTGTTTATATGAGCCTCTCTGTGGACTGTAGTTTTGTTAGGCAAGTATGTCTCTGTGTCCACACACATGCTTTCTGTAGAAGGACCCTGGGCGAATCACTCTGCTGCTCTCTGCCCCGTGCCCCTCCACTAATAAGGACAGCAGTAGCAACCACTGCAAGGTGGTTGTTAGGGTTAAACATTAAACGGTATTCTTGAAATGACAGTGTACATTGTTTAACAAAGGTCCTAGGAGATCAAACGCGATGTCTCCACTCTCCTGGAGCCAATCCTGCGGCTCCTATGGTCTGACTCCCCCATCTACTTGTTGAAGCTCTCGGTCCTGAAAGCAGACTGCCAGGCAGCCTTCTCTGTCTCTGCCTCAGGCTGGTCCTCTGCTCCGGGCTGCTCACACAAGCGTTTCGTTCCTAGTCCTCCTTTTTGCCAGATGTCAGTGCGTCACCAAGGCCATCAGTTCCTCTTATCCCTAGACCTCCCTGTGCTCCTCCACTCCAGACTGCTCACCTGACCCCACATCTCACGTGTTCTCCACTGCCACAGCTCCCAGACCTGCTCCCCACTTTGGCCTCTCTTTGATGAGGCCACCCTAAGGCTGCCATCTAAAGTGTCTAAAATCTCACTTCATCCCATCTCTTTCTAGCACGATCTATCAATGGTTGCATCCTGTCAGCAGGATAAGATCACACACTGGCTACCTTCCAGGGCTTACCAAATCTGACTTACCCATATTCCCAACTTTCTCACCCTTGCCCACACTCTAGTCTTGTCCCTCAGTCAGCCATCTCCTTTGGTCATTACCAGCCACTGCCTGCACTCAGGACTGGGTGGCTGCTTTGGCCATCCCCCCTTCCCCCCCACACACATACGGGCACCTTTCAAACCATATCTAGACGTCAAGCACTGTGGTCTTTCCTTCCCCTAAGGAGCCTCCTTTACTACCTCAAGAAAATGAGGTCACCTACACAGGCACAGGAAAAAGGAGGCACACATCAAGGGGGCTAGAGACTGAGGTAGCTGGACTGTTACAGGACATCACATGACCCTCAAGGGTAAAGCAACAAGACCACCCAAGACCACCGGGGCTAACATGGCTGACCAAGAGGACCACTAATTGCCCTTTGCCTCATTAAAATGGCATCTCCATATCGTTAACCTGGTAAAATCGCCACGCCCACTTTGCCACATATGGAAAGCCCCACAGAAGGACAAAAAACCAGGAGAAATCTGATTGGGGAAAATTCCATCCCATTCTCTGCCCCTGCCCCCTGCCATTCAATTCAAGAAATATCCTCCCCTCCATTAAGATTCACCAAAAGATGAGCTATTCAACACTGGCCAGCATGAGCTTGAGAAGCCTGCATTCACACCGAGTGTGTAACCGTCCTGCAGTGAGTGGCCTCTCCTCTGCTCACTCTGTCCGCCAGTCTCTGAATCCTTTCTGACAGTGCTGGGAACTTGGAAACACTGAGTGAAGTTCTCAGTCTGGTCCCTCTGTCTTTGCAACCTTCCCAGCCTTGACCACAGGTAACAGAAAGGCCATGCTCAAGAGTGAGTCCCATCTTCCCAAGAAGATGCCCAGCTCCTCAACACCTCGTCGTCAGCCTTGAACCTCTGCAGCACTTCACACAAGGCTACACACAGGTACCGGGCAGTGTACATCTGGCCATTTGGGGGTGAAATTCCAGGTGCTGCCCTTTTCTTAGAATGGGAAAGTGAGAATAGAATTCCACTCAAGGGATGATTTTTGATGACCTACTGTGTTCGGGTAGAGTAAACACAGGGCTCAGCATAGCCCTTGGAGAGAGCAGGTGCTCTTCAGATGACTATTTTTGTGCTCCCATTTGCTACTGCTGTGAGGATGACTGAGACACATCTGAGCCACTGCAGTAGCTGTGAGGATGACTGAGACACTCATCTGCAGCCACTGCTACTGCTGTGAGAATGACTGAGACACTCATCTGCAGCCACTGCTATGGCTGTAAGGATGACTGAGACACTCATCTGCAGCCACTGCTACGGCTGTAAGGATGACTGAGACACTCATCTGCAGCCACTGCTACGGCTGCAAGGATGACTGAGACACTCATCTGCAGCCACTGCTATGGCTGTGAGGATGACTGAGACACTCATCTGCAGCACTGCTATTGGTGTGAGGATGACTGAGACACTCATCTGCAGCCACTGCTACTGCTGTGAGGATGACTGAGACACTCATCTGCAGCCACTGCTACTGCTGTGAGGATGACTGAGACACTCATCTGCAGCACTGCTACTGCTGTGAGGATGACTGAGACACTCATCTGCAGCCACTGCTATGGCTGTGAGGATGACTGAGACACTCATCTGCAGCCACTGCTATGGCTGTGAGGATGACTGAGACACTCATCTGCAGCACTGCTATTGCTGTGAGGATGACTGAGACACTCATCTGCAGCCACTGCTATTGCTGTGAGGATGACTGAGACACTCATCTGCAGCCACTGCTATGGCTGTGAGGATGACTGAGACACTCATCTGCAGCCACTGCTACTGCTGTGAGGATGACTGAGACACTCATCTGCAGCCACTGCTATGGCTGTAAGGATGACTGAGACACTCATCTGCAGCCACTGCTACGGCTGTAAGGATGACTGAGACACTCATCTGCAGCCACTGCTACGGCTGTAAGGATGACTGAGACACTCATCTGCAGCCACTGCTATGGCTGTGAGGATGACTGAGACACTCATCTGCAGCACTGCTATTGGTGTGAGGATGACTGAGACACTCATCTGCAGCCACTGCTACTGCTGTGAGGATGACTGAGACACTCATCTGCAGCCACTGCTACTGCTGTGAGGATGACTGAGACACTCATCTGCAGCCACTGCTACTGCTGTGAGGATGACTGAGACACTCATCTGCAGCCACTGCTATGGCTGTGAGGATGACTGAGACACTCATCTGCAGCCACTGCTATGGCTGTGAGGATGACTGAGACACTCATCTGCAGCACTGCTATTGCTGTGAGGATGACTGAGACACTCATCTGCAGCCACTGCTATTGCTGTGAGGATGACTGAGACACTCATCTGCAGCCACTGCTATGGCTGTGAGGATGACTGAGACACTCATCTGCAGCCACTGCTACTGCTGTGAGGATGACTGAGACACTCATCTTCAGCCACTGCTATGGCTGTGAGGATGACTGAGACACTCATCTGCAGCCACTGCTATGGCTGTAAGGATGACTGAGACACTCATCTGCAGCACTGCTACTGCTGTGAGGATGACTGAGACACTCATCTGCAGCCACTGTCACCAGTTATCCTCGATGCCCCAACAGGTATTTTCTGATCATCAGCTTTCTCTGAACACTGTTCCTTTTGTGCCCACTCCTACACCCGGAAGGCACAGAGAATGCTGACTGGAACAAGAATGAAGAACCAGAGGTACCCCTGTTCTCCTTCCACATGCCCTTGGTCTCCTGGAGAAGAACATGCAATATGCTGTCAGCTTCTTGTCCTGCCTCTGGGGAGCAGCAGATGGAAGGGATCTGTCAGGACTCTGCTGTCCACCCTAGGCAGCTGCTCTGTCAGCCGCCCATTACTCTAGCCCTCTAAGTGCCAACCTAAGCTGAGGTGACTCTGCCCCATGGAATTAGGATTTGTGCATAACATATTAAATTTTACATGTAAAGCTATCTGTCACAGATAATTTGTCAGACCCTGAGAAGGCCAGGATAGCTTTCGTCTGTGAGGTGGGAAACGTGTATCAGTCAGTCATGTCACCACAGACTACTCAGGCTCCAAGGCAGGCAGCTGCACTGAGGCCTCCAGCTGCTCCCCTGGGTGGGTGGGGAGCAAAGTCTAGCTTTGGGACAGCATTTCCAGGTTGTTTTCACACTTCCTTCTCACCCTCCTTCCTTTCGCTTAGCCTTTCCACACTGGTTATGCTTTAGCCTTGCTGTGGCTAGACCCCTTTACACACTTATCAGAAAACTGTCCTTCTTTCAGAACACTGACTACAGGAAGGAGGGCCTCGCACTTCCCAGGAGAGGCAGAAAGCGAATCACTGGGGTGAGCAATGAGGGGCAATTCCAAAGGCTGCTTCCCTCCTACAGGGTAAGGACAGCTACCTCAGGAGGAAGATGGTACCTAGTGAAGGGGACTTTGTTCAAGAAATATTCTTCCGGTCAAGTTAACTGTCTGGGGGCAGGTGTTTAGTCAGGCTGTGCTGACTCAACTTCAAACATTCTCTCACTCTTTCTCATCTACAAAACAGACCAGGGATGTATTTATTTTTTGCTTTTGTTTTTGGTGACTTTCTGGAGAGATTTACCTGTCACAGAAATCGCTGAAATTTGCCAGGGACGGCAAAGGCTTAGGCTGGTGATGGCCACCTTCCCTCCCCCAGAGCACAAGCTCTCCCGGCCCCTGCAGGCATTATCAAGAGGAGGGGTCACAAGGGCCTCTCTTCCCGGTGCCCGGGGCTCAGAGACTTCCTACCTTTCTCTCCTTGTCGCCGTACTCCACACCCAGAGTGTCCATGGCCCGGACAATGGCGGCCAGAGACTGGATGGTGTTGCTGTAGACAACGGGCTTGTACTGCTTTACATCTTCTCCAGAGAAGCCGTCTTCATGGATGATCCTGGAGGGAACCACAAACCACACCCGATGAGTACAGTGTCCTGAGGCCACATGGTCACCACCGGGCTCGGGGCACAGGGCAAGCCCTGGCTCACACACAGAGGGAGAACTGGGGGACTGGGCCCTGTGGGAATGACGGATTACTGAGTTGCTCTACAGGGGCTGTAAAATCCAAAAAAACAAACAAAACAAAAACCCCACTTATTTGAACTACTGAATAATAATGACCTGAAATATAAACGATTGAAAACATTATAGTCTTCACATTCTCTCCACAGGGAAGGGAATGAGGGGCTAAAGACAGCTGAAAACATTGCAACAGGAGCAGCAGCATGGAGTGGTCAGCACATGCTCGCTGCTACCGTCGAAGAACAGTGGAGGGCCCCCGACTTGTATGCATTCAGAGAATCCTACTCAAGATCCCTGCGAGAACTCGGCAAACGAAAGATACGATCTCAAGCCCTCAGCCAAGCCCCGTCCCCTCCATTGGTGGGGACCAAACCCAGGCTCCAATGTACTGCGAGGTGAGGACAGTTCTCCAAGGGGAGATGGCAGCCACACCCACAGCTCACTCCCAGTGCTTTTAATGAAGGTATGCCCGGCTTAAATAAACAACCAGCCTGGTCCATGCACATGTAAGAGACACACCCCAGCAGAAACGCCAGCAAAGGGCATTTTTCAACTCTTCCACAGCTAGTATTAGCCAGTCCCCCTGTTCTGCTGGACCTCAACATTGACAGAGTCTGCACAGGGGACAGCACAGATCAGAGGCAGTGTGACACCCTCTGGCAGCCTTTGATACAAGCTCAGAGCTGACGGAATCCTGGAAAGAGGAAATCACATCCAAACTGCAAGAATAGTCTTAAATGGAAGTAAAGAAAAAGCAGACAAGTTTTAGGGACAGCATCAGAGGTTATTTGTGCTTTGATAGACTGTGTAAACCAGTTTAAGGCCACATTTCCAGAACAGGAATTAATGGCACATCTAACACACACAGGATTCAGCAGGAGAGCTTAGCCTTCCTCCCTATTCAAGGCCCCTCTCTATGCCTTCATTACCTCCTTTCTGTCCTGGAGAACACCACAGACAAGCACCTTGAAAACAGCTTTATTGAGATTCATTTTATATACTACACAGTCTGCCTGCCTAAACCATGCAGCTCAATATTTGTTTTAGCAAATTCACAAGACTGGGTAACCATAACTGCATTTTTTTTTTTTTTTTTTTTTTTTGGTTTTTCGAGACAGGGTTTCTCTGTGCAGTTTTGCGCCTTTCCTGGAACTCACTTGGTAGACCAGGCTGGCCTCGAACTCACAGAGATCCGCCTGGCTCTGCCTCCCGAGTGCTGGGACTAAAGGCATGCGCCACCACCGCCCGGCCCATAACTGCATTCTAACTGTAGAATGTTTTCCCCCTTGCCCAGTGTAGCCTTGTACCCATCACCAACCACCCTGCATTCCCACTGCAATCCTAAACCCACTAATCTACACTGTTGCCATAAATTTCCTAGTTGGGGCAGTCTATACAGATGGAATGGTATGGTCTGTGTGTGTTTGTGATTGGTTCTTTGCTCATGTCATAGCACGTCTCAGTAACTGCTTCCTTTGTATGGGTGTATTACCACTTGGTCATCCGGACACCAGCAATCCTGCACCAAAGTGAGAGTCAGTGCTGGCTGTGGGTCTCCATTCTGAGCTTCTCCAAGAAGCAGAGCACAACATCTGTGTGGCCATTTTGTGGGTCTGATCAGTGCTGTGTTTTTGTAAAAGCTTCTTTTTATTTGGAAAGACATTTTATTTTATGAGTGTTTGCCTGCATGCATGTAAGTGCAGCACATGCATGCCTACTGCCCCCTCAGGTCAGAAGACTGTGTCAGATTCCTTGGAACTGGGGTTACAGGCAATTGTAAACTGCCTTGTGAGTGCTAAGAAGGGGACCTGGGTCCTCTGCAGGAAGAGAAATTCCTCTTAAGTGCTGAGCCATCTTCACAGGTCCTGTAAAACCCTCCTGATGGAGAATGGACTCACACAGGCCGCAGGTGTGTGACCCCAGAGAGTCCCACAGGGAAACACAAGCTCTCTGCGCAAAGCCCGAGAAGTGAAGTGAACAAGTGACAGCAGTGTGTCCCGACGGGGGACTGCAGGCAGTGCGGGGGGGGGGGGGGGGGGGCTGTGGACTGCAGGCTGTGCGGGGGGGGGGGGCGGGGGCGGGGGGGCTGTGGACTGCAGGCAGTGCGGGGGGCTGTGGACTGCAGGCAGTGCAGGGGGGGGCTGTGGACTGCAGGCAGTGCGGGGGGCTGTAGACTGCAGGCAGTGCGGGGGGCTGTGGACTGCAGGCAGTGCGGGGGGCTGTGGACTGCAGGCAGTGCGGGGGGGCTGTGGACCGCAGGCCGTGCGGGTGGCTGTGGACCGCAGGCCGTGCGGGGGGCTGTGGACCGCAGGCCGTGCGGGGGGCTGTGGACCGCAGGCCGTGCGGGGGGCTGTGGACCGCAGGCCGTGCGGGGGGCTGTGGACCGCAGGCCGTGCGGGGGGGCTGTGGACCGCAGGCCGTGCGGGGGGGCTGTGGACCGCAGGCAGTGCGGGGGGGCTGTGGACCGCAGGCAGTGCGGGGGGGCTGTGGACCGCAGGCAGTGCGTGGGGCTGTGGACCGCAGGCAGTGCGGGGGGGGGCGTGGGGGGGGGGTGTGGACCGCAGGCAGTGCGGGGGGGGGGGCTGTGGACCGCAGGCAGTGCGGGGGGGGGCTGTGGACCGCAGGCAGTTGTGGACCGCAGGCAGTGCGGGGGGGGGGCTGTGGACTGCAGGCAGTGCGGGGGGCTGTAGACTGCAGGCAGTGGGGGGGCTGTAGACTGCAGGCAGTGGCGGGGGGGGCTGTGGACTGCAGGCAGTGCGCTGTGGACTGCAGGCAGTGCAGGGGGCTGTGGACTGCAGGCAGTGGGGGGCTGTGGACTGCAGGCAGTGGGGGGGGCTGTGGACTGCAGGCAGTGGGGGGGGCTGCTGCAGGCAGTGGGGGGGCTGTGGACTGCAGGCAGTGCAGGGGGGGGGCTGTGGACCGCAGGCAGTGCGGTGGGGGGGCTGTGGACTGCAGGCAGTGCGGGGGGGGCTGTGGACAGGCGGGGGGGGGGGGCTGTGGACCGCAGGCAGTGCGGGGGGGGGGCTGTGGACCGCAGGCAGTGCGGGGGGGGGGCTGTGGACCGCAGGCAGTGCGGGGGGGGGGGCTGTGGACCGCAGGCAGTGCGGGGGGGGGGCTGTGGACTGCAGGCAGTGCGGGGGGGGGGGCTGTGGACTGCAGGCAGTGCGGGGGGCTGTAGACTGCAGGCAGTGCGGGGGGGCTGTGGACTGCAGGCAGTGTGGGGCCAGCACAGCACAGGCTGGAGGAGCCGGGCACACACAGGGGCTCGTGGGCTGCAGAGATGAGGGTCAGCGCGCAAAAGTCAAGGCAGCTGAAACCGAGAGGAAACTGCAGAGAACGAGTTCTTGGCATCTGTGTGGGGTGCCTGGGGGCACTGGCTGAATAGATGAGACTCCACAGCTCACAAAGAAGGGCACCAGAGAGGGAATGAGCTTCAAGGGGCTCGGAGACTGAACACTTGCTAGCACTTCCCCAAGCCAGGAGATGAATCTCCCAAATGCTAGAGTGGAGTCCCTGGGGGCTGCTGGAGCCTTCAGCAGAGATGCCAGAGACCACAGCAACTAGGTTATGATAGCCCTTATGGCTCCCCAACGCCCTCCCGACAATGCTAGAAAGCAAGTCCGAGAGATATAGCTGCCCACAACTAACTCAGTTACCCCAAAGAGCAACAGACGAAAGACACCAGCCTTTAAAGGAGGATGGCAAAATCTAGACGCTCAGCAGAGTAATGTGCATGGTACCACCCTCCAGTGGGAAAAATCCTGTTCTGCAGACAAGCGGGAAGGCGTGGCTCACAGCGAAGACAGGCGTTAGCCAACTAAAGTAGATGCAGACATGATACGGATGGCAGAATTAACACATGGCATTGCAAAACATCTACTTTAAGTATGATGAGTATAATTTAGAGAGAAATGGAAGATACAGAAAGTGAACAATAGCTGAAATAGAAGTTGTACTCAAGGGTGAAATTACTGGCAGATCAGACATGCACAAGACTGACGAACCTGAAGACAAAGCAACAAAAACTAGTCAAATGGAGGAGAAAGAGAAAAGGGTGAAAACACCTTATAACACACACACACACACACACACACACAAACACACACACGCACGCACACACACGCACACGCTCACACACATGCGCGTAAAACTTCTTGTAATGTACAGGATGGGGGTCCATGCAGAAGGTGCATGTGGAAAAGTGGCGCATGACTCAAAAGTCAATTACAATCACAAAGTTGTGTGATTACACATGGGAATTTCAGAGCAAACACAACATCTTGTAGTCTCAAGTATGGACAAGATCTAATTCTTTATGAATAAAGTTAAACAAGCATATCTACCTTATTTTTTTAAAAAAAAAGATTTATTTATTATGTATACATTGTTCTGCCTGCATGTGTCCTTGCAGGCCAGAAGAGGGCAGCAGTTCTCATTATGGGTGATTGTGAGCCACCATGTGGTTGTCCGGAATTGAACTCAGGACCTCTGGAAGAGCAGTCAGTGCTCTTAACTGCTGAGCCTTCTCTCCAGCTCCGCATGTTTATCTTATTAATAACAAATAATGAAAATTTGTTTTAACCTTTAATAAATGGTAAAATTATATGATTTAATTTTAAACTTGTAAAATGACTTATTACCATTAGATATTTGATTTGTTTGCCTATTTTATATATTTACATAACTGGGGTCACATAAAAACTTCTCTGGCAAAGAGGTTGCATGGGGAAACCTTCTTCAGATGCCTGGCTGACTAAGGGACTTCTTTCCCTACGGAGTTGGAACCATCATTTCCCACTCGAATCTTCACACTCACCACTGAGGTATAGGAAGGCTAGGTTTTCATTATATCCATTTGACAGACGAGACTGAGGCTGAGAGAGATGAAGCCATTGGCCCAGTCTCTCTCAGCAAATCCATGACAGAGCTAAGGCCAGAACCCAAGTCTCCAAGCTACCAGTCCTTCCAACCATGCCTGATCCACCCCCAGAACATGCAGTTTATTGCCTTATCAAGTGTCAGCCTAGGGTCTGGGGTGACCCAAAAGAAAAACGCAGAAACGATGCAATGTGGGGCACATGTTCAAAAGTTATGAGTGTTAGTCCTATAACTTGTCACACTGGCAAATATTAGCTTAAATTGGGCTTCCGGGGGTAAAGTTTTACAGCATCCCCAACTAAACAGTCCTAAGACCTGCAGAGCACAGAATATGTTGTGGTCCACACTGGACAGCAGTTAAAGTGTCGCTCATCATCCAGACTCCAGGGCCAAGCTCTGCAGTGCAAAGCTTTCCCAGGACATGTTCTCACAGAGTCTTCCTCTTCCCCCACTTTCTGAGTTCAGGATTTGATCTCTGTGAATATCAAAGAAAGTCCTCTTATTTTCTATCTCCTCATGTCATTCCAGGGAGGCACAGCAGCGACGGCAGCAGCTCATGTGACAGCCAGGCCTGATCCAATACCACCGCTGCTGTTAAGGAACCGTGTGCATCCCTGGTAAATGACCATCTGCCCAGTCATGGCTTCCTCATTTGCAAGTTGTTCTGGGAAGTCAGATGGCTATGGCAGAGCATGCCTGTAATCTCAGCCCAACTGGTGGAAGCAGGAGGATCAGGAATTCAAGGCCAGCCTGGACTACAAGAGACCCTGTTTCCAAAACACACACACACACACACACACACACACACACACACACTCAAGAGAGAGAGAGAGAGAGAGAGAGAGAGAGAGAGAGAGAGAGAGAGAGAGAGAGAGAGAGAGACCACATACAGTAAAGACACTTCAAACAGCAGCCAATGGGAATAGCGGTCTCATTCTGAAGCCAACCTCCAAATACAGTTTCTTTCGGTTCTGGCACAGAGGCAGCCCGTGTTTGAGGTTGGCACCCTATGCTAAGTGCTCCACCTGCTGCATTCCTTGTAATCTTCAAAGCAGCCCTGGGCTTGATAAACACCACCAGCTCCTCTTTACAGACGAGGAAACAGGCCCAGTGAGGTCAGGCCACTTCGCAGAGGCCATACAGCTGGTGAGCAGCATCTAAGGTCTTGTTTGTGACCCATGGGCAGACGGTGAGTGGCATGGCAGCTTCCCTAACCCTAAGCTCTCACCTCCAGAGGCTCCCAGACTGCACACACATGCACACATATACAGAGTGTGTGTGCATATACACATGAGGATTGCAGTGCCTATCTAATGTTCTGAGGTCCTGGAAAGGAAGGAAAGGGGGCTCCTGAGAGCCCTCAGAGGTATACCCCAGGGAGTTTAGTCACATAGGATGGCTCAGGCCTGGGTCCTGGAGATAGCAAGATTAGGGACTGGAAAGCAGAAGAAAGACCCCATGAGACATGTAGCAACAGCCAGTAGTTCCACGTCCTGCCGAAGCCTTAGACAGAACTGCCAAGCCAATGTACAGAATTGAGTCCCAGTGATGTCATGTGGTCCCTAGATCCATCCATGCCTGAAACGAATGCTATCCCTACTGATATGACTGATACAACCCACAACAGTCTTTATTTTTTGCATAATCTTATGTGACTTGAGCTTCTGTCACTCATCCAACTCATGATTAAAATGTTCTATAACTTGATAACAATAATTTGAGATCACCTTTCAGCATATTTGCTTGTCAATTCTGTTTCTACCCCAGCTTTGGGATCTTGTTTCAGCCATCTCTCCCCTCCCTCTTCATAGTTCCTAGCATAGAAATGGTGAATGTGGAAGCATCACTCCATCAGCAGTGTGTACACAAATGTACAAGACACATTCCACCAAGGAGCGCCCAGGCAAGTCTGCATGTGTGAATATACATGCATGTGTGCGTGTATACTGGGGCAGGGATCCACCACACTTTTTATACCTGCAGAGCCAGGGCATCAAATGGAAGCCAAGGTATTTCCCACAGTGCAAACCTAAAACCCAGGGACTCTGAGAGAATGTCCTGGTCACCAAGCCAGAAGAGCCATGGGAAGAGGAGTTTCACCAGACAAGGCTGACTGCAGCCTGAGTATTCAACTATGGATAGAAACTGCCAGCTGGACTCTTGGCTCCTGGCAACTCCACTAAGAAGGTGGTCTTGAGGGTAGATGGAGGGAGAGGGATGGTGACAGGGTCGCTGACCATAGCAGGTGACCAGTTCCCAGCAAGAGGCAGTCAGTGGTGAACCCTTGCCTTCCCTACACTGACTCTCTTTGCTGCCTTGGGATCCTGCAGGAGGCCCAGACCTGGCTTTCCTTGTTCTCAGCAATTCTCCCTGGGTGGGGCTGCTTTTAGCTGCAGGAAGACTGCTGGGCACAGAGGCCTTATATGGTCACAGAACCACAGGCTTGGGAGCAGGAAGGGACCTCACACAATCATCTGGCCTGGCAGCCTTTCTCTGAATCATGGGCCACTTTGAGACGGTGACAAATGTACCAGCACACTGTTTTCCTTCATTTCTGGAGGTTTGTGAACACCTGTCATAAGCTATAGGGACACAGCTCCATCACTGGGCTGGATGCAGGGTCCCTTTTCCCTGCCATGTCTCACCATCCTCTGCTACAACCCTTGAATGATTTAAACTGGGGGGGTGGTGGTGCCAGGCACTAGCTGTGTGATGTGGTAATTTCCCGTAACTGCTGGCTGTCAACTGTTCTCACTGTGCTGTGGTCAGGACCAAAAGAGCAGCTGCATGGGCAGGAGAGCATCAGCCACAGTGACTGCTGGTACATCTGGTACCCAGGGGCTGTCCTGTTGCTGTCCTCCACAAGATGAGGGCATGCAGTTGGTTCTAAGAGGGGGCATCAATGAGGCACACCTTTGAATGTATCTGTGAGGGCATTTCCTGAAAGGTTAGCTGAGGAGAAGACACACCCTGAAGGTCAGTGGCAACACCCCATGAGCGAGCTGGGGTCTTGGACAAAAGATGAAAGCCAGCCGACCATCGCCGTTCCCCTTTCTCTGCTTCCTGGTTGGCCACCAAGGACCAAGGCATGTCCTCTGCCACACCTTCCTCCCTCTGATGAACTGCACTGCTGTCAGTGAAGTAAATAAACCTTTCTCCTTTCAAACTGTTTTGTCTGGTATTGGGTCACAGTCATGAGAGAATTACCTCATAGGGGAGCCCTGGAGGACTTCCACTCCCAGAAAGGTGACAGGGGGCTGAGAAACTCCAGTGGGCAAGGGAGGTGAGCAGGCGTGGAGATTCTGCTTGTTTATCAAGTGAACATCCTGGGAGGACTTAGGGTTGGGAACCTGACTTCCCATTTCGGTCATCTTAATGATATTCAGGTGTCAGAACAGGGATGGAACCTCATAAGACACTTGTCTGGGATCTGTTTGTCTCATTGATAACTGATAATGGTGTCCAATCACCATTGGCCTCATTAACCAATGAGCAGTGGAATGTGACTCTGGAGCCATGGACCTCCCTATTAGGTGGGCAATGACAATCCTGGCCTCGTAGAACACATGTGCAATTAGACAGTGAACAGAAAGTTCCTAGCATGTAGGGGCTCCACAGAGCCCATTGGAACACTGGGCGTGGGCAGGGGGACAGGATGAAAAGACTGGGTATGGTGCAGCAGGTGTCCTGTGCAGCCACACTTAGAGAACTACAGGGGGAGTGGGCAGTGGAGAGCAGGAGGAGGAGGACGATAGGCTGGGGCACAGCCTACAGCAGCCATCACTTTTGGTGGTAGCATTCAGGGCTTTGTCCCTTTCTGTTTGTTTCTGTCTTAAAATGTGCATTTGGCATCTAAAAGAATGGATCACCTTCTTTTCTTTTCTTTCTTTCTTTTTTTAAAAAAGATTTATTTACTTATTATGTATACAGAAGAGGGCACCAGATCTCATTACAGATGGTTGTGAGCCACCATGTGGTTGCTGGGAATCGAACTCAGGACCTCTGGAAGAGCAGCCAGTGCTCTTAACCTCTGAGCCATCTCTCCAGCCCAGGATCACTTTATTTCTTAGAGATTTATTATTATTATCTCTGTGTGTGCACGTGCACACATGCTTCGTGGGCACATGTGCCACCGCACACATGTGGAGGGCGGGGAACAACTTAGCAGAGTCAGTTTTCTCCTTGCACCCTTATGTGGGTTCCAGGGATGAGCTCAGCTCTCCAGGCTTGGGCAGCAGTGCCTTCTTCACCTGCTGAGTCTTCGTGCTGACCTGCAACAGTGGGTTATTTTTCAGTGGGAACCAATACTTTATGTTTAACACGGTGACCATGTTGACAGGAACAAGAGCAGAAGGGTAAAGCGCTGTCAGCTGGGGTCTCCCGACACCATTCATCTGGGTTTGGCTTGACATGGGTCCTACTCATTGCCAGGCCTATGGGGCCAGTTCCCTGCCTTCTGGGGACTCACACTGATGTCAAAATAAGGCTAATGATGAAAACATGTAGGCAACAGTTTAAAAATGGTATCTTTCAAGGGCAGCGATAGGTGTATGCGTTAGCTATGGGGGCTGCCACATAGCAGCCATTGTCCTCACCCACAGAGAGCTGTTTTCCTGTTTCTCCTGCAGCTAAGAGTGGCCACATGATTTAGTTCAATCCAGTAAGACTAAAGGGGAATGTTTAGACATGCCTCTGACAAAGATGTTTTACTTCCAGGTCCCAAACAGTTCCTGTTGCCCATCTTCCTCTTTTCCACAGACCTCCTCCCTACAGATATTCCCAGGCCTCCTGCCTATATATTCAGTGGGAGGAGTCAATGAAGGAGCTGCAGCCATACCATGCTAATGATGCTAAATGCCACCATTACGGGAATGAAGATCAAAGAGGCACAGGCGCCCATGATGACCGACAAACTGACAAGTCGACCCTCGTAATGACAGATTCACGCTTTCACCATGATGCCCTCTGCCTGGGCCACAGAAATGGTTCTGCTCCAAGGTCACATGTGGGGAACTGTGGCTTAGAGATAAGAGCTATGTCCATAGGGACACAGTCAGCTTGTGACAGAGCAGGGACAAAATCCCCAGAGGCCCTTCTATTGTGCTACAGGCCTCTGATGGCCCTGGAGCTGAGGATGATGGGAGATCCCAGGTGAGAAAAACATGGACCCATCTGCAAAACAGATTCTCTTGACTTGACAGTTCCAAGGTCTATGTATTTACTTCTATTAATTCATCTCTTAGTTACTTTCATGGATTATCTGGGTCCCTTCTATGTGCCAGACAAAATATCAACACTGGGGATTCAAGAGTAAGTCAACACTCACGGTGTCTACACTCATGAAGCCTACTTCTAGTAGGAGTTCTGTAGAAGCTGAACATTCAAACCGTAAGTGGTAAGAATAAATGGTAACCAAAAGGCTCATACTCTGGCTAGGGCCAGCCTACCTGGAGCAGTGCTGACAGCGGATCTGGAGTGGCTGGGCTGGGGGGAGCTCTCCAGATACAGTAGGTGTGTGCAGACGTGAGGTCTCTGGGGGTCAGAGGGATGAGTGCTGAATGGATGAGAGCAGTGCACATGCTCCGGGGGGAATGATTCCTTATGAATTCTGCCCAGCGTCTGGCTCAAACATTCTCTACTATAGAAACTCTGCTGACTCTTAAGAAGAAGGGGTGAGAGCAAGCTGACCCAGTGGGGTGGGGGTGGGGGGCATCCCAAATGGCAGCCAAGTCTAGAGGTGCTGGTAGGAACCAGCAGAGCAACCTGGAGTTGGGCGCCGCAGAGGGGAGTTCTACAGGAGGGGGAATTGCTCCACCTAGAGCCCTTCTGTCCTGTCCCTACTGGAACTGTCTTTTGGTATGTATACACACATGCATGTACTGTGTATGTGCTTGTGGAGGCCAGAGCCTCAGGAGGTCTTCTATCATTCTCCATCTTATTTTTTTTTTGAGACAGAGTCTCTTACTGAGCCTGGAGCTTATCAATCACTTTACTAGCCAGTTAGCTCTAGGGCTCTGTGTTTGCCTCTCCCCAGCACTGGGATCACAGACATGCACATCCGAACTCAGATCTTCATGCTTGTGTGGCAAGTACTCTACTGAATGAACCATTCTCCAGCCATCAACGGTCAGTGCCATTGCAGCTGCTTCCCCTAAAGGACCATGGAGTTGACCTGGCTGCCTAATTCAGGACTAAGAGATCCCTATCAGGCCCCAGGGGACAATGTGTGGACAGGCTCGGAGAAGAGTGAGTGTTAACAGCTAACAGTGCTAACAGGAAGAGACAGTGTGTAAAAGAAGTTTCAGGTAAAGAACAGGAAGTGCAGACATCCTGGGGGTACCCTGTATGCTGGGGCAATGGAGAGACTCCGGAGTGACTGGAATGGAGGAAATGACAGAGCAGAGGGACAGGTTTGAAAACACAGCTGGGGCCCAATCACCTATGCCTAACTTGCTAGGTACGTTTTGGCTTTTAACTACATGTTAAGCCATGTTCACCTACTAAAATAAATGTTCATCTGTGCACCCCCCAAAGCCATCTCAATTCCCTCCTGTGCCACTGCTCCAGTCCTAGAGCACTTTGAAATGGCAACTCTCCTCCCCTTTCCCTGACTCCACAGCCCTGTCTGAAGGCCTGTTCTTGGAACACTTATGGAGTCCAACCCACACAGCTGAGCAAAAGAGGAGGAAGATAGCAGCCACCAATCACCCTGCCTTAGGGAGGAGCTACACCACAGGCTGGCCCGGGTCCACATGCATAGCTGCTCCCAAAATGGCATTCCACTGTGGCTTCAGTTCACTATGAATACCACGCTCACTTACAAAAGTCTTCTTTCCTTTGAGATAGGGTCTTGCTGTGCAGCCTGGGCCGACCTCAGGTTTGCATTTGTGCCACAGCCTTTGGAGTGCTGACATTTCAGGCACACGCTACTATACCCGGCTGACAAGTGTTTCTTAAGTAACCAAGTGCTAGAAGGCAGAGCTGAGACTATATGGCTGAGCCTGACTTCAGGGCCACTGCTGACTACTGGTGTGTGTGTGTGTGTGTGTGTGTGTGTGTGTGTGTGTGTGTGTGTGTGCGCGCGAGTTACAGAGAATAGATATCAAACTCAATCCATTCTGGCTAGGCTTCCTCATGTGGCTTTGCATCATCCTGGAATCATCACTGGCTGTATGGAGTCCATCATCTGAATGGACCATGAATTATCATCCAATTCCACCAGTGTCCACTGAAGTTTGTTCTGGGATGTGACCCCTTGCCACTCTCAGATCTAGTTGCCAGGGGAACTGACTGCCATGCTTCTCCTAGGGAAGCAACAGCAGCAGAGTTTGTGTGGCGTTGGATGGAGGTTGGTTGACCCTTGGCCTCCCAGCTGGACTGGAATAAAGTCTGAGTACAAATGGGATCCTTGGCAATTTTAAGAGATAAAAGATCCAATTAAAACCTTACTGGCTTAATGGTGAATATGTATGGAATGAGAAAAATTATTTAAAAAATAAAAAAGTCCTTTAGTAATTAGTGCTATATAGAGAGCCTGACATGCTAATAGTAGAAAAATATAGAATGAAGTTCTAAAATGATAGCAATAGGCAAACCAATCCCCAGGGGAGCAACTGGCACAAACAAGGGACATGTCCCGATGACAATGACTTGCAGAAATCTATTATAAAGATGCCATTTCTAATAAGATGCAACTCTAGCCAGAAGCAAAGATGTCAGCTGCCAGTTGTCACCAGACAGAGCCAGGAACAGGACTGGGACTTGTTGTGACTCCAGGGCACAGCCTCTGCTGCCCTCACTGGGGAAGAACACAGATCCGCCCTTCCCCCACGCTCCAGGTGGGGTAGGGATGGGGGTGAGGGGCAGCCCCTTTCATCCTTAGTGCAACTGCTGGTCTGCACCTGGGGCCTTGGCCTTGCGGTAGAGATTACAGATCTTGGACCTGAAGGCAGAAGAACTGGGTGGGGTTCTACAGAATGGTCACTAATACATTGTCAACCCCATGTGAAACAGAAGAACCCTTCAAAGGCCAGCGTCTTTAGCCAGGGCCTGGAGATCAGCTCGTGTTAAATCAGAGCTTTCTGGAACTCTGTCTACCTCCTGTCAGGACGCCTCTGGCCTCCTCACCATCCTCCACTTCCGTCACTAGCATCAAACATTACACAGGCAGTAGCTCATACCCTGACCCACAAGACCCAAGATCTAGTTTGGGCTCTGCCATGGAGCAGCTAACATAGACAATTCACTGGGGCTCTGGGCTCATTTCCTCTGTGTCCTGCCAGTCTCTCAGGTCAGGTGTTGGCTTTAAAGCTGGTTGTGACCACTTCCTGGGGTGCCCCGTGTCTCAGACTGATGCAACTCCATGGTCATGCCTGTGTCTACGTCTTTGCCACATGCTGCCTTTGAGGATGTAATAGCTCTGGAAATGTGGAGGTGCATGCAAGGCAAGTCTTGAAGGGAGCTCTTATGGACCAAAAAGCCTCTCTGCAACAGAGATGTGTTCATGGCTCTGCTCAAAAGGTCACTTCCTCAGGCCCCACTATTTCCCCCATCTCTCCCCTCCGAACGCATGTCCTCATCTGTCTACCTAGCATTGCATATCATTTACTGCCTGACATGCCAATATGAGCCCTATGAGGGTGGAGACATATCCTCATTCTTGCTCACGGACCGCAGTTTCCAGCTGAACACAGAGGTTAATAGGCATGGATGGCAGTCTTCATAGTCTAAGGTGGCAATCCCACATACCTCTGAAGGCAGGCCTTAAGTCTGGAGCCAGGATGGATGAAGACCTCTCAGGCTGCCCTCCACTGTGCATTCCTGTTTGTCAGTCCATCTCACCTCAGTGCTGAGGGAGGGGCTGTCCCCATCGAGACCTAAACTTTGCTGCCCTCTTCTTGGTGCTGCTACCTACTCTCTGCTCCCAGCTCCTGACACCTGGGTCCTTGTAGGGTATTTTAGGGTCAGGACAGAAGGATAGTGTTGCTACATTTTCTATGCTTGCTTCTAGAAATACCCAGGACTGTTCTTTGAAACTCGACTGAAATTACCGGTCCTATAGCAAGGAGATTACTGAGACCTTTATGGAGTCTGAGCCCTTTATAATGCTTCATATAAAGTCAGAACTTCTTAAAGACAGCGCAGGGCCTGTGAGTGAGGCTAATTCGTTCCATGTTGGTTTCATTGCCTACACCTAAGTGACATTCTTGGCTTCCCATTTGTCCAGTCGGAGCGTCCCGTGGGTGATCTTCAACTGCTGACATAGTGGAGTGCTGGCTGCGATGTTTACAGAGTGTTAATGTGCATCACTGGGGGCTGCATGGCCATGGAGTGTTAATGTGCATCACTGGGCGCTGCATGGCCGTTTCTGCCCATTTCACGGAAAGTGCCCCAGCGAGGCTGAGCCTTTGCTCATCTCACCTTCCTTTCTGGATGTGCCCTGTCTGGATGTGCTTGAAAAGTCTGTGTTCCTCACTCAGGAGCCCTGGATGAATTCTGCACCACAGGCAAAAGGGAAGAGACTTTGAAAGCCTGCTGGCCTCACTGACAAGGCTTTAACCATCTCAGACTACCAAATACCTTCTTTTCAGACAAGTGAAAAAGGTTGAGTTAGACCAGGTAGGGTGGGATGGTCTATGTAAGGGCTCCTGGGGGCTGCTCTGACTCTTGCACACCTCACTAACTGTGGAGTGTGCTGGTAGGTGACTCACCCCAGATACCCATAAGCAAGTTTGTGCTTTGCAAATGGCGAGCGAAGGCTGCAGCGGACATCTGTTGTTCTTTCTTGCCCAGGTTCTTTTTTCTCTTGGAAACAGAATCTCAATAGGAAAGGAACTGTTATCCCTCACATATTAAGGTCTCACTCACCCCTAACTTGAGTGCCAAGAATGAGTCCTTCATCCTCTGTTGGTCTGTCAGTCCAGCACATACTTGGATCCAGAGATGCCAGAGGCTAGTATGGCTTCAGCCGCTCAGGTATGTAAGCCAACATGTTTCAGACAAGTGGGAGTGAGTTTCAGTTACTGGTAATCAGGATTCTTTTTGCCATTTTCTTGTGTGTGTAGATGCGGTATGCATGTGTACAAGTGTGCATATGCATGTTTTTGCCTGTGTGAGTGTGCACATGTAGGCCCAAGGTTGGTATTGGTAATCATCCTTGATAATCTTCCATCTTATTAACTGAGGCAGTGTCAAACCCAGAGCTCATCAATGCAGCTAGTCTCCTTAGCTACCTCATTATGGAGATCCCTTGGCTCTGACTTCCCAGGTCTCCACACCCACCTGGCATTTATGTGGGTTCTGGGGGTCCAAACTCTGGGTCCTCACACTTGCATGATCTCTTAGTTAGGGTTCCTATTGCTGTGAAGAGAAACCATGACCACAGCAACTCTCAGAAAGGAAAACACTTAACTGGGGCTGGTTTACAGTTCAGAGGTTTAGTCCATTAGTGTCCTGAGTGGGGGTGGGGGTGGGGTAGGGGTGGGGGTGGGGGTGGGGGTGGGGGTGGGGGTGGAGGTGGGAGTGGGAGCATGGCAGACATGGTGCTGGAGAGAGCTGAGAGTCTAGATCCAGATCGGCAGGCAGCAGGAAGGAGACACACTGGGCCTGGTTTGAGCTTCTGAAACCTCAAAGCCCACCCCCAGTGACACACTTCCTCCAACAAGGCCACACCTCCTAGCATTGCCACTCCCTAGTGACCACGCATTCAAACCCATGAGCCTCTGGGGGCCATTCCTATTCAAAGCACCACACATGGCAAGCACTTTAACGACCGACCAAGCCATCTCTCTGATCAGCAGTCATGACTCTTGCTGGCAGTGAAGCTGCACATCCTTGGAAGTTTCTTTGAAACCTAGACTAGCCAAATAGATTTGCTGATCTGAGAGGTGGTGTCTGGTGACAGCATGCTCCTGAGGACGTGACACTGGAAGGAGGCGGAAGCTCCATCCCTACCTTACAACAGCAGCCCTATGACAGACTGCAGGTGACTTCCTCTGAGAGGCGCTTCTGGCACTAGCTGCTCCCAGACACCGTCACCTTTCCCCCCAACACCAATCGTTAAAGACCTCAGCAACGTCCCTGTCCTTCCTCCTACAGGACAGACAGAGGCTTGTGGTCCTTTCCATTCCTTTGTTGTTTTGTTTCGTTTTTTAAATGAGGACTTGCTTTTCCTCTCCTTACCATGAGGCTAGACAGGGACAAACACCAAGAACACCACACAGGCCTGCAGAAAAAGTGGGGAGGACAAGTGTCCCTGTCTTGGTTCTTGGTTCAGGCTGCTTGGCAGCCACTCAGGGAATAGTTTGTAGATCTGCCACCAAGTCTAAGCACTGCCCTGGAGGGAGGTCCATTTTAGGTGCTGCTTTCAAACAAAGGGTTAAATGAAAAGAGGCTTCCTCAGCTCATGACTAGTAGTGAACATGGTAAAAGGCACCAGTTACCCCAAACAGGAGCTCCTGGGGGGAAAATCTTGTTTTCTCAATACCCCTGGGGGAAGTGTTTAAGAAGTTTGCCAAAAGGAAGTCTGATTGCTTATTTCTTTCTGGAGTAATTAATCTCTCCTCCAAACGCAAGGACAATGGTCAGTTTCCATGCCAACTTTTGGAGGACAGAGGGCATGGTTATACCCTACCCTACCTCCCTGAGGGCAGTGTGAGCCACATTCTTCTGCCTCCTGTGCTCTTTGTTTGGCCTTTAAAAGGGAATAAGGAAGAGGTCCAGGTAAAGCTTTGCCTTGCTAGACAGACCAAGAGCAACACAGTCACGGATGGAGCAAAGCCCAGTCCCCAGCTTTTCTTCCCGTGCTGGTGGATGCCACTCTGGGGGGTGGGTTTAAACAGTGCCGCCGCAGCCTCCTGGCTTTCCTATCCCAGCCTTTCTCAAGCAGAAGCTCCTCATTAATAACCATTATGGTGTGGTCATGCCTGAAACAGAGAGTCCATAAAAATCGTTTTGTGGGTTCCCACATCGATCTCCCTCTCGAGGGATGTTCAAGGGGTGTGTGTATCCTGGCCCTCAAAGCAAAGCACACATTGCAGCTGCAGGGGCCACCCTGCACAAGACTCTCTCCGACTGTAGGAGTTGGGGCTCAGTGGGTGGCATTGTTAGCTGTGGGACAACAGAAGGAGAGGTGGTCCTCCTCCCCTGGTGGGTTTGGGCCCCTTCTCAGAGGCTGTTGCGGGCATCTGGTAGCACTGGGACTTTGAATGACTATGGCGCCTAAAGCCGACAATCGGTCTGAGGAGGGCTGTGCTTCCATCTTGGCGGTCTGTTCACTCTGTCAGACTCTATGTGTGTGTTTCCGGAGGATGTAAAGGAAAAGATGCCTTTTGCTCATTGTCCAGGCTCTCCCTTCCACCTGCTTGTAGTACTTGAGCAGTCAAAATGGTCCTGGTGAAGGCCAGGAATGGCCAGTGTCTGTTCATCCCTTCAGAGGCTGGTGGTGCACTGAGGCTTCCCAGCTGTCCACGCCTGAGATGGCTATGTAAAGATCTCACCCCAGCACCAGCACAGAAAAAGCTGCACAGCTGTCTGTGCCTGTCCTGTGCTAAAGAGCAGAAGACCAGTCCGCAGGTCTCCTGAGACCATGTGTGTGGTCAGGAAGTGCATGACAACCAGGACTTCCAAGGAATACTGAGGATTCCAAGCACATTCACAGCAAGGCTGGTCTGGGCAGCCTGTTCATTCTAGCGAGACTTCTGACAACCCAGACGAAGGGGGAAATTTCTGTTGCCACAATGGCTTAACTGCAAATCTTCCTCTTCCTTAAATACTGTTCTAGCTTCATAGCATAGCTCTACTCTGCACAGCACCAGACACATGGTATCCAATACAAGGTATGAACAATGAATGGAAGGATGGGGAGGTCCCTTCCCCTGTCCTGCCACCATCACACTCATATCTGCTTCTTACTACCATGGCCATCCCTGCTGATACCCATCCAAAGATGTTTCTGTATCCACACAGCTTCTTGCTCCAACATACATGTTCACAAGGATGGGATGGTGTATGAGTGGCAAGGAACTGGCAGGGATGGTGGGATGTGGTAGTGGATCATTTGGTTTCCCAGCACTGGATAAGCTCAAAGAGGGATCTCAAGATCGAAGCTGAATTCCATAAGCATCTGTCCCATTCACCCCAAGCGCAAGGGATGGCTTTTTGCCTCTGATGTGTACAGATCAAGCAGGACTGTTCACCACATTCGAGATTGCTAGGGCCCTCAGCGCTAGTTCAGAGGAGCACCCAAATCCTGTGGGTCTTCCCAAGTGGTGCTGTCCTCGCCCAAACCTAGCTGCTCCTCCTGCACTGGCTCTTGCATTGCTCCAAGCAGTCTTTCCAAATTGCTGACTCACACTGATCACAAAACATTCTTGGGGCTATTCAGCTGGCAGGGCAAGAGAATATTCTGTTTTCCTGTGCGGGCTCTATTGCTTTGAGCCTGTTACCAAATTCTGGGGCCCAGATCATGGACCACTTGAACCCAGGAGTGTGCCTGGTGGTACTTTACACAAAGATCAAAGTGTTTTGTACTGTAATATTCATTACAGTCAAGGAGAAGCCTCAACAGGGCCCTTGAGGCCACACCTGGGCAGTTTCCCTACCCAACTTCACACTGAAACTTCTCCCCACCTGACCCCTCCACCCCAAGCCTAGTGAGCCCCGACCAGCCCCTGCGCTATGTCTCTTCCCAAGGGCTACCCTGAGGTCTTTCTTGGACACAGTGTGGATAACAGCTAGGTCTGCATTCCACATGGCCCATAGTGCAATTTGGAGACCTCACCACCAAGTCTTCTTTAATGGCAAGTCCTAGAACTTCAGGAATTACCACCACCCTTACAGAATGAAGTTGCTCAGGGTTCAGTTCTACTGTCTGTCATGATGGTGGAAACATGGTGAAGGGCCTGGCTGATGCAGCTCAGACACCACAGTCCACAGCAGTGTGAATGCCCAATCACTCCTTTCACATTATTAGGAGTTTTGGATGTGACTGAGTGATATAGCAGTTCCTTCTGATTTAACGTCAACATGTACTTCCTCATTTAGTCCTCACAATGAATCGCAGGAATAAGTAATGTCGTTTTATGCCCAAGAGGTCCATTTGGCCAATGCTTTGCAGTTGGTAAGTAGCAGGGCCTACACCTTCCACCTTCCTACCCTGGTGGCAGCTCCATTTCACGGAGTGGGGAGGTAGGAGTGGGCCTATGGCCCGAGCCTGGGAGATGCCTGGACTATCCGGGAGCTGTACTTCGGCCTGCAGTGGTTCTGTGTTTTCTCTTCTTTAGGTAAACATCCATAAATCAGAAGAATTCCCATAAGAGACTGTGTTTTCTGACTTCTAAAAAATGGACACACTGACTTGCCAACTGCTGTGGGTTGGGTCAGTGGCTTCTTTCCAGTGATGACACACAGGTCCCCTCTAGACCACAGGCTGGCTGGTCTGCTGGCCCTGTTGGCATTGTGATCCCCTTCATTGTGCCAGTCAATGGCATGAGCCACACCTGCTGATAGAACAAGCCCACAGGAAATGAGGAAAAACACTAAACTACTAATTTATTACTTGTATTTTACTCGGTCATCCTAACAAACACGGGCAGGAGCCAGGAGAAGTCCACGGAATCTGGAACAATTAGTGTGAGCCACAGCAGAAAGATGTTCCCATCTTTTTCTCTGGCCTCACTGGAGGACATCCTGTGGCCCAAGGACTTGAGAAGAAGTGTGAACAGTTAGAAGGTTCTGCACACCTGGGTGGCTGGCCACTATTCACCTTTGTACTTGAGTGAGGCTTGCTCAGACACACGGAACACTGATGACAGTCATGTGGCCTCAATGCTGAGAAGTAGCCCAGAATTGATGGGTAGCAAAGAATCAGGGAGTCTTAGAACATGGTACCCAGGAAGACATCATCACCTACACTCTAACTGCTAAGGCCTTTGTGGAAATGAGTGTATAAGCAAGAAACAAGGCAGAGGAAGTGCTGTGCTAGACTCTTTTAATTAGAGGCCAATTGGTAAAGTTTTAGGGCAAGAGTCAAAAGCCACAGAGAGGGCTGAGGTGCGATTCTGTGGCAGAATCTACCCAGGGCTATCTAGGGCAAAGGTACTTGGCCAGGAAGTGGGACAGGTGCCTCTGCACTGGTCAGCAGCAAGAAAGGAGCCTGGTCTCCAAACACAGGGCTTGGAGCCCTGTCAACCCAATGTCTCTACTAACGTTTACCCAAAGTAATATGTGAAGGCTCCTGCTGGACTGCCTCTCCCCACCAACTCCCTCCATCAGTCCCGCCACAGCAAACTCTGCAAGACACATGCTTATCAAAGACACACGCTCTGCTCTTTGTTTGTCTAGAGGGACTTTAAAAAGCGTTATAAGAGGTGTCAAAGACACTGTTGGTAATGCCAAGCTCAAGCTTTCTTACCTGCCATGGTCAGAACTGAAAAAGAAAGAAACAACTTCCCCGTCATGGGATACAAAGTGTCCTGCACTATTAGAAATCAATCACATTGGAGCATATGATTCTGGAATGCAGTTCAGCACTTAATGTGATGCAAAGGGCTGGCGGGGGGCGGGGGGGCGTGTCTTAAAAGTTAAGGAGAGATGCCAGGCAGTGGTGGCGCACACCTTTAATCCCAACACTTGGGAGGCAGAGGCAGGTGGATCTCTGTGAGTTCGAGGCCAGCCTGGTCTACGTCTACAAAGAAAGGTGCAAAGCTACACAGAGAAACCCTTTCTTGAAAAAACAAACAAACAAACAAACAAACAAAAAGTTAAGGAGAGAATGAAGGGAGGAGAAGACAAGACAAAGAAGACAATGGAGAAAGGAAGATGGGAGATGAAGAGAGGGGAACGGAGGGGAGAGAAGAGAAGGGAGAGGGAGACCCAAGAAAAGGAAAAAGGGGGAGTGTACTGACTGGTTTTGTGTCAACTTGACACAAGCTAGAGTCATCAGAGAGGAAGGAGCCTTAGCTGAAGAAATGCCTCCATGAGAGTCAGCTGTAGGGCATTTTCTCATTTAGTGATCAATATGGGAGGGTCCATCCCATGGTGGGTGGTGCATTCCCTGGGCTGCTGGTCCTGGGTTCTATAGGAAAGCAGGCTGAGCAAGCCATGGGAAGACAGCCAGTAAGCAGCACCCCTCCATGGCCTCTGTATTAGCTCCTGCCTCCAGGTTCCTGCCTTGTTTGAGTTCCTGTCCTGACTGCCTTTGGTGATGAACAGCAATGTGGAAATGTAAGCCAAATAAAACCTTTCCTCCCCAACTTGCTTTTTGGTCATGGTGTGTTATCTCAGCAACAGAAACCCTAACTAAGACAGGGAGACAGGGAAGAAAGAGAAAGAGGGACTGGAGGGAAGGAGACTGACAGGGAGGGGAAAGGAAGAGGGAAGGAGAAAGAGAGATGTGAGTGAGAGAGAGCACTTCAGTCACAGCTGGCCCATTAGCGACTGTGAGAAGTTCTTAGAACATGGTGCCCAGAAAGACATCATCACCTACACTCCCCTTTGTTTTAGGATGAAGTGGGAGTAGGGGAGATAGGAACTGGTTCTGACCCATAGGCTCACATCTTCATTTCCCTGCAACTTAGGAGGCCAAGCAATAGCAAATTCATGAGCTGCAAACTCTAGACGTAGGGTTGGAGGAGAACCAGTGTGTGAGGGGAAAGGGATTGATCCAGCTGTCCCAGAAGTAGAAAGTCATCTTCCTCAACACCATCAAACTAGAGGGAGAGAGAATTCCACCCACCAGCTACAGAGTGCTGCTACTGAGATTCCACAAGGAAGAGAGCACAGTATTGAATGACTAAAGCCCCAGCAGAAGATCAGGCAGAAGCGGTGCACATGCTCAGTGCAGTACAGCTGCTTTAGGAGACAAATAACAATGCAACCAGAATGTGCAGTACCTGGAGAGCAATTCGGGACACATGCAGAAGTTTTTCTATACATTAAAATACTGTCTTCCCATCTGCAGTAGAAGGGTCCCTGCTGAGCTGTGAATGTGAGCCCTGTAAGAACAAATGGGAATATGACTTCCAAGTATACAACAGAATACGAAGAGAGTATGTATACAGGAAAAGAAACGATCTGGAGGACAGCTCCAAGAAGATCAAACATGGGCTTCTAGAAGAAGAAAAATTAAGTGATGGAGGGTAGCCAGCAATCAAATAACAAGCAGAAGGTAATTCCTGACTGAAGAAGACATTTGTGCAGACTGAAAGGTGCATAGAATTCCAAGCAGAAGGACAAGAAAAGACATACAGAATTCCTCAACTTGAGGATGACCAAACAGCATTGTAAGACTCCAACTAGGTAGGCATGGAGGAGAGGTGTAATACTCCAGGCTAGCTAGGCATGGTGGTGAATGTCTGCAATCTCAGATTCTATGCCAAACAGGGATGCATAGCAAGACCCTGTCTCAAAAAAATAAAAACAAAATAAACAAGCATCATGCTTAAAACACAAGCAACATGAAACAAATCTGGAAAGAGAGAGACAGAATGAACATATTACCTAACCAGAAAAAAATCAGGCTGTACTGGAGTTCTTTTCTGAAACATGACCACCCAGAAGAGTAGAAAGTCATGTGGGCTACTTGAGAAGGAACCAAAGCTTCCCACACAGTTTGGCCAGCATTTTTAGGGGGACGATCTTGAACAATATTCAATAATTCTTAGGTATTACAGCCATGAGTCCTTATGCTTGGCTTAATTTATGTGGTGGTCTGAATAGGAATGGCCCCCATAAGCTCATATATTTGAAGCCTTGCTCATTAGGAAGTGGTGCTACTTGACAGGGATTAGAAGGTGTGCCCTTGTTGGAGGAAGTGTGTCACTGGGGGTGGACTCTGAGGTTTCAAAAGCTCAAGCCAGGCCCAATGTCACTCTTTTCCCGCTGCCTGCCAATCTGGATGTAGGCTCTCAGCTACCTCTCCAGCACCATGTTCATCTGCATGCCACCATGCTTCCTGCCATGACAATAATAGACTAAACCTCTGAAACTGTAAGCCAGCCCCAATTAAATGTTGTCTCTTCACAGCAATAGAACACTGACTAAGACAATTTAATAATGTAGGAACAAGCTTCTGTCATGGCTCACACTAATCATTCCAAACACGAGGTCTCTTATGTTGTTGTCTGTTTTTGCTCTTTTGGGGGGCCTGCCACCCAGTTCCCAAATAAATCACACACAGAGACTTATTCTTAATTATAAATTAAGCCCCAAGTTAAGACCGGCCTTAACTTGGCTTATTTATAGCCAGCTTTTCTTAACTTAAATTATCCCATCTATCTTTTGCCTCTGGGCTTTTCCTTTTCTATTTTTGTATACCTTTCTTTCTTACTTTATGGCTTGCTATGTAGCTGGGTGGCTGGCCCCTGGAGTCCTCCTCCTTCTTTGGCTACTTTTTTCCTCCCAGACTTCTCCTTCTATTTATTCTCTCTGCTGCCAGTCCCATCTATCCTTTCTCCTGCTTCATTATTGTCCGTTCAGATCTTTATTAGACCATCAGGTGTTTTAGACAGGCACAGTAACAGCTTCACAGAGTTAAACAAATGCAACATAAACAAAAATAATACACCTTAAAGTAATATTCTACAACACTCTTAGATTCCTAGACATCCCATGGAGAGAAAATTTTAAATGCAAACAACAAATTCTCCAGAAAAGAGACCTCATTATGGAAGAAATGAACAGATCAGGAAAGCAGATGAGTAAGGATCAGCTCACCACACCTCTCTTTCTTCCCCTTTCCTAAGTCTACATGGGCACTGACTCAGCTCCGAGAGGAGCATCTACAAACCAAGACTTTATACAGAAAGGCCATATTCAGTGTAAGCTCCAGTGACAGCCCTAAGTCCTAAGCAAACTGAAGAAGAGAGAAGACAAAGTGTTGCAATGGTTCCTCAAGCTGGAGACAGGGTCATTACTGTAGATGCTCATCTTACGGAAGTAGGGAAACACAGGAGACATGGAGCAGCATAGAGGGACAGCTAGTGCTGGGTCAGACAAGCCTTCCCAAACTTTACAAAAGAAAGCCTCTACAGCAATAAGCGCCCCAGCAGTCAACAAATATAGAACATTTAAAAACATAGCCAAGTGCTGGGGCTATCGCCCAGAGGGAGGGCACTTGCTTGTTTTGCTCTGAACTTTGGTGAGACCCCCAACACCATGGGGAAAAATGAGAAGAAAAATACTAAGTTCAAAACTAAGAAACATACTCTGGATAAACCTAGAATTAAAAAGGAAGCTGGGCGGTGGTGGTGCAAGCCTTTAATCCCAGCACTTGGGAGGCAGAGGCAGGCAGTTCTTTGTGAGTTCAAGGCCAGCCTGGTCTACAGAGCGAGATCCAGGAAAGGCACAAAGCTACACATAGAAACCCTGTCTTGAAAAACCAAAAAGGAAACCATTAAAATTAAAAAGAAATTGAAAACTATAGAAAGCAGTTTAAGTAAGCATTGCAAACCACTTCCCAAGGTGGACAGCAAAGTCCTGCTCAGAGGCAGGCCACAAGAAGTAAGGCAGGAGAGCACAGGACCATGGATGAATGCAGTCAAAAGCAAAGAAGAATCAAAACAGCAAAGGAGTAGAGAGCTTTCATAAGCCAAAAGAACCTACAGTAAGTAAAACAATGCTTATTATGGGTGGTTAGGAGAAAAACAGCAAATATAAAAAGCTTAGGAACAAAAACAGAAACTCAACCCAGCTGCAGAAGAGCTGTGGAAATCAATTTGGAAGACTGCATCCAACCCTCTGTGGCCTCAGACCTGCGAAGTGATGATCCCATTGCCAAACATAATCAGTAAAACTGACTCAGCAAGGGGAATGTCTGAATGGACATGTCACAAAGAAAGAACTGCCAAGGTTACCAGAGATGCACCGCTGAGGTGAAGAGGCATTAGGGTCCCAGAGATTGGGTGAGTTTTGTCCAATTGCAGCCCGATCTCGGAGACTCTCCATCACACAAAAGGATGCAGAGCTTCATAACTAATGGTATGAAAGCACCACAACTTGAATTGCTACACCCCAAGGAAGACAGTATATGAAAAAATCCTGCAATTCTTAATTGATGAGCTCATTATTTTATTCAATAATAATTATCATCCCATACTCTAGTTTCTCTTCACATCATAAAATTATCATCCCATTTAGAAAATAAAATAATAAACATAATAAAATTCATTTGATTTAATAAAAAATATTGGATAAAAACATTGTTTTATTTTATATATTCTATAGCATTCTATAGAATATATATACATATATAATATATATAAGAGATAAAGTCATGTCAGAACACTGCATCCAACCCTTTGTGGCCACAGACCTGAGAATTTGATGATCCCATTGTCAAATATAATATCAAAACTGACTCAGCAAGAGGAATGTTTGAACATGTCACCAAGAAAGAACTGCTAAGGTAAACAAAAATATATACATAAATATAATAATACTACTGCAAAACTTAAGTTTTTTTCAAAATTATCAAATTAAGCTAGGCAGGGTGGCTCATATCTGTGATTCCCAGGATAGCTTAATAAAACTAAGGTATATAACACAATTTTGAGAATTTTCTAGTAAATGATTCACTGTTGAATAGTTAGCTCCAGCCCCTTGTAAATTCTCTCATTGATCCTGAAGGACTTATTTTAAACAACAGTGTCTTAGGTTATTTTATCTTTCACTTGCACATAGAGAATAAGCTACAGAGACAGACCTTGTCTCATAAATCACAAAAGTAAAAAAAAAAAAAAATGTAGGGGCTGGAGAGTTGGGTCAGTGTCTAAAAGCATTTGTTGCTCTTGCAGAGGGCTCAGGTTTGATTTCCAGCACCCACATAGTGGCTTCCAAATGCCTTCAGTCCCAGGGGATCCAATGCCCTCTTCCAGCTCTTGTGGGCCCTGAATACATACATACATGCAGGAAATAAAAAACCCACTCATACACATAAAATATTAATTAAATCTAAAATAAAATAATAAATAATCAAATTGAATCTAGTCAAGAATCTAAGGGGAAAAATCATGTTACAACTGAATGTGTCCATCTGGGATAGTGGAATGTTCATCAACATTATCTGTGACAAGCACCATGGGGTGCAGGGTGCAGGGTGCAGGTCACAAGGGAAGCTAAAACAGCACTTCTTGGGGTGGATAAAGAAGGGCTGGATTTAATACTAGTGTGACATGAGTGAATGAACACAACCCATCGGTCCCCACTAATATGTATAGTTAATAATACATGTTAAGCAAAAATTTAAAAAAAAATTCAGATCATTTCTAATAAAAAACCATTAATGAAGCTAACTACTTACACAGAGCAAAAACTAGCAACACCCATCAGTAAGTATGTTGTGGGCAGTGACATCACCACTGTTGTTATTTCTCATGATCTACTAAAACTAACTGGAAAAGCAGGAAAACGGAACCAATGTTGCAAAAAACCAGAAAATAATGCTGACGATGTTGAATATCTGGGAAAGTTAAGGTGCTATTGTTTAAAACAGTCTACTGTAATTAATAACAATGTCAATAAGGGGCTGGATACAATATAAACATTAAAAATTGAATAGTTTTATCAACCAACAAGAAAAACCTTAAATTATGTTAATTGTTTTAATTTAGCCATTCCACAATGTAGACATATTTTAAAATAACTTATATGTAATAAATATTATATAAATTTCACAGTTAAATACTAACTTACGGCTATGGCAATGAGAAGATTAAAACAATCTGAGGACACAGCTGGGTGTGGTGGCATATGCCTTTAATCCTAGCCCTTGGGAGACAAAAGCAGGCAAACTTCTCTGGTTTGGAGGCCAGTCTGGTCTACATAGTGAGTTCCAGGCTAGCTAGGGCTACATAATGAGACTTGTTTAAAAAAAAAAAAGATGTCTTGAATGGGACAACTGCACATTGTGAAGTTTACCCACATGGTGTAAATTTAATACAAGTTTAAATTGTATTTCAATAAGTTGTTTTGGGGCTTGGTTTAGATTTCAAATCAGAAGCTCAAGCATAGAGTTGGCATTTCCTTCCCACCTCCAACTTGGGGAAGAGAGAGGTTCAGGCTTGGCTCCTCTTCCACTGCCAGCCATATCCTCAACTCTGCTTCCACAGGACAGAGGCTTACAGTCCACTGGGTATGAGCCCGATAAACCATGTCTGCATACCTTCCTGTGGGGAACGAACCCGAGAATAGTCAGCAGGACAGCATGGCTCAGAGCTGGGAGGGCAGTGCTGAGATGCATGCCCAACAATGAATGAGAAGAACAGCCAATGTCTTCCCTATTAGGCTATTTCTCAAATTCACCTCTGGTTTGTTTTAAACCAGTTGATTCTCAAGCAACTAAGTCTTGCATTACAGCCCTGCTATGTAGCCTGGACACATACCCTATTAAGAAGACAGGGGGGCTGTTCTCTTCTCCTATCCTCAGGCAATAAATCAGAAGTTTGGAAAGATGTTATTTGTTCAAGGTCACCAGATAGCAGGCAGCCCTTCCAACCCAGTCTTCTGATTCCATATCCTAAGCTTCCTTCCTACTAATCTCTGTGATAAGACAACATTGCAGGATGAGTCACATGCTGCTGAGATCAAGGAATGATGGGGATGATAGGTCCTGGCACTACACCCAGGGTCCTCTCAAGTCCTCTGGGAGAGCTGACTGGGACCTGGGATGGGCAAGAGGGGTTTGGAGTTGTTCTCTGCTCATATCCTTAGCTCTGGAGATGCCTGGTGCCATTTTTATCTTGTGGGACACTTTGAGGTCAAGTGAGAGCAACTCCATAGTAGAGCTGCTGGCAGAGGCAAGCATCAGCCCCAAGTATCTCTGCTGCCTCAGGATCTGGCTCCAGTACAGTGTCTCCTCCAGATGACTTAGAGTCCACTGTAGGAAAGACCCCAGTGAGCAGTGCAGAAGCAGGCCAGTGCAGAGCAGAGCAGCAGGGTGTCTTTCCCTTCTGACCCCCAGCCAGGAGGAAGGATGTGCGAGGCATCTGTGAATCTACTTGGGTCTTCTGAGAGGGACGTGGTCAGCCCCATGTCTGACAACTTGGTAAGGTTCATGTAGGGCTGGTACCCAAAGCAACATTCCCAAGATGCCATGGGATGGAGGAGGTGCACAACCTGTGACCAGTGAGGAATGACGGACGGTCCAGAATGTCGTGCTCAGTGGGTGATGTGTGACATCTTTCACCCTCACAGCAGCCTAAGCCAGGCTGTGCTACAGAGGACAAGTGGAGGCTGCCAGAGATCACTTTGTTCACTTGAGTCTACACAGTACGAGGAGGTGGAGGCCAGCTGTGTGGCTGGGAAGCTGTGCTCTAACTGGGCACTTTTGTGCACCCCTCGTTTGGAGTATATGGATGGCTCTGCTCACTGATGAAGCTGGCTAGAAAATGTACTTACTGAATTCCATAGTCCTGACTGAAATCTTGTGCAGCCTGGCATCTGGGGCCAACATCAAAGACTAGAGTTAGAAAACCCGGCTCACAGAGGCTGTCCCGCCCTGTGCTGAGTGCTCTGCCACCCAAGACTAATAACCAAGAAGTGCAGATGATGTACAGTGCACATGATGTACAGTGCACATGTACAGTGCACATGATGTACCTCGTACCTGCAGATATGGTCTTAAGGTATCCTAAGCACACATGGTCTGGCTCCATCAGCTCATTTGAAGTACAGTTCCCTCCAGCACCCTCTCAGAGGCCCTATTAAGAGGACAGGAGGATGTTTTCTTAGACTTTCTATCATTTTCCCACTGCTCCTCTTCCTGAAGGGCCCAAGCCTATTGTTTATCCAAGTCTTCCAGGGGTTGGAGACAGTAGCTGGAAGGCTCTCATTTTGTCTGGGCCCCAGAAAAGGTTCTTAAAAAACAACACCTGGAAGTCTAGTGGGGATGATCTGGAGCCATGTGTTCATCCAAGACAACAGCAGCCTGGTTGATCAGCTGGAGGCAGAGCTCAGGAAGCTAAGCATGATAGGCTGATGGGAACGTGGGCAGAGGGGCCCCGCAGCACAGGCTGACTCTTACAGGGAGAGGCTCAGTACCTGGGTCTTCAGAGCAGACTGCTTCCTGCCACCTGGCAGGCAAGACCACCAGCCAACAATAGTCTGAGTGCTGTCAGGGGAGCAGACCTGGGTTGGGGATGAGGAGCAGATCATTCTTCCTGAGGGAGGCTGTAGGGGAATTCTGCCTGCGCATGACCACCTGGGGCTCTGTGGTACAAACCTTCTTAGAACCCATCTTAGCAGAAAGGGAAAATATTTGCTGACTGTCTTGGAAAAGTTAATTAACTGTTATTAAAACATGCCCTTGAGCTTAATGAATCTCTTTATTTTGCCATTTACATATCACAAGGCTTCTAGTGACGGCAGCTCCCAAGCTGACTCTCCAACCGAACTTCATTTGTGCTATTTAAGAACTTTAGTCAAATATGCACGCGGTCTCACAGTTAGCCATGGATGCAGTGGGCAGGAACTCTAGACTTGGGGGATCGTAAGACAGACTTGCTGGTTTCTAACCAGATGACTCAGTTTCTTCATCTTACGAAGATGATTCCCACCCTCTCCTCTCCAGGAATACTACGAGGGTTAGTGCAATGTCTGTGCTAGCCTATTCTAGTCTGTAACACACATTGAAGGGACAGTGAAACAAACTCTTGGACATTTCTTAGACTTCGGGTGGTATCTTGGCCAGAATATCTTGTATTACTTAGATCTATTATTTCACCTTTTGCCGACACCAGGCGTTTGGAGGCCACTCACCCCCAACTCTTGGGAATGCCTAGGCCGTATTAAACTACCACTCCCAGAACCACACAGCTGCTGCAGAGTTGGACAGCAAGCAACCCTGAAAAGCAGGAGACTTCTCCCGGTCTGCTTGGGGATTTGAGGCTGAGGCTGTCATCCTGTGGTCCTGTGGACTGAGCCGAGTGTGAGGTGAACCTGGATGAAGGCGGAGCAGAGGGAGGGAAGACAGCAGATCTGAAGATACCTTAGGACCCCTTGGGACCAGGCTGTCTGATGCCTGTGCTAAACTTCTTTATCTAAGCAGTGTGGGCAGGGTTTCTGTCATTTGCAACTGAAAGAGTGTGATACAGGACCTGAAAGAAAACAGGCATGACCAGCAATCGGTCTCAGTTTCTGGTTAGGTTTTCCAAAGCGGAGCTCAGCCCTACTCTGCTTTTACCCAGAGTCAGCACACTAAACCTGGCATCAGACACACAGAGCTAAACTGAGGACATTCCAATTTCCCCACAAGTAGTATTTCTATTCTAACTTACCAGGACCTGACATTCTTGACAAAGTCCTTCCTGGAGATGATAGATAGGCCTAGAAGGAATCTCTGAGGACCTCCAATCATCCAAAGTCACTAGTAAGGTATGAGGCTATGGTTCCATCTTAAGGCTTTCATTCCCTGCCACAGTGTGGGCAGCGCATCAGCCTCCGACTTCTCATGCCTTCCATGCTTCTGCGCATCAGCTCAAGCCATCCACTACCTATATACCCATGTCCTACTTCTCAGGGGCATTTCCTTTTGACTGCTCAAGATGGGGGCAAATACTATTGGTGGCCCAGTCATCTACCATGTTTTTCTTCTTTGCTGATCAAGTCCCACCTGTGATCTGGTATCTACAACACCTGATTGGTCTGAATTCATCATGCAGCTGTATTGCACCAACCACTGATGGCTTAGGAAGAGCTTTGGGACCCAAGTCTGTACAATGAGATGTAAAGCAACTGTATCTGTGGGGTGTCTGAAACAAGAGAGGATAGATATGTCCTCACACGGCCCTGCATTTTCATGTTCAAAACCTGATGCCTGGAGTTGTCAAAGTGCAGAGCTAACTTTGACGGTGGCAAACAGAAGATATAGGCCCCTGACAAGCTTCACTGGGCAGCTTTAGGACTGCTGAATTTTATATTTCTTGATATGTGAGTTGTAATTTCATGCACAGTTTACCTGAGCCATTTGGAGTTGGGTTTTCTGCTACATGCAGCCAGGAGCTCCCTAACATTCCTCCTGGCAGTGCTGGTCCAGGGGCTAACCAACCCCGTTACCCCAGCCCTTTCCAGCCCACACTCAATACGCGATCTGCCAGTGACAGCAAAACTCCCGTCACTCTACTAGTCGATTTCTGAAGGTCAGTCTTGACGTGTTGAGGCCACCTTTGGACTCATTGGCAAAGAGCACTGTGGCAGTCTACTATGAACTTGAGGTGCAGACAGCTTCCAGAGGCCAGCAAGCTCCTGCCTTTGCGTGGTTCTCACCTTCCTCCACACCCCAGTGAGCACCATCTCCATTTTTATCAGCTACTTAGCCCCAAACTTTCCATTCACCCTTGACTTCTCTCACCCACGTTGAACATGAAAGGAAGTCCTGTCTGTTTTACCTCAAAACACTTGCAGAGCCTGCCTACTCTCCCACTTCCCTCCTTCTCTGTTCTGGGCTCCCATGGCCCCTCCTGAGATGACTTCACTGGTCCCCCAATGATCTCTCTGCTTCCATTCCCATCCCTGGGTCTGTAGGTGATCGATATCCCCAAAGGCTCTCACCAAACTCAAAACAAAAGCTCAGGTCTCCACCACTGCCTCCCATATGGACCAACCCCAGCCTCCGGTCCTCCGTGACTCTCTCTCTCCCAGCCCCACTCTACTGTACCCTAGTCACAAAGACCTCCTTCCGGCCTCCCTCTTCCCTTCTGTTCTTCTGTCCCTTCTTTCTCCTCCCCCCACTGTTTTGAGATTTTTAGATGGGCGTACTGCTGTTTTCCTCAGGCTGGCCTGAAATTTGTGATTCTCCTGCTTCAGCCTTTGAAGTAGCTGAGATTATAGGGAGTGTTCCAGCAAACCCAGCTTGTCGGGTTATTTTATTACTTTGAGATAGGGTTTCACTGTGTGCTTCTGGCTGGCCTGGAACTCACAAGAGATCTGCTTGCCTCTGTGTGTACCACCTTGCTGGCTTAGTTTCTTTTTGTGAACACATCCAAACCACTCCCATGTTTGCTTAGAGAACTTCCTTCATCTCTCTGCTCACCCGGAGATGCTCTGTTACCTCAGAGATGGTATCTCTGATCATTCCCAGCAAATCACAGTTCTGTCTGCCCTCCGACTCCACTGAAGTTCTCCTCACAGCCTACTTCTCTTTGACCTGTTGGCGTTCTGTGTGTGTACTGCTTACTTCCCTATCCCACAAGGCAGAGCTAGCTCCACCACTGCCATCTTTAGGAAACCCAGCCTCTGGGCTGGAGCAGGCATCTGGGAAACACCAGCTCTTCTCCTATCTGCCGCTGCTCTCTCTCGGCACAGCCCTTCCTTCACACAGCAGCTGCTCCCAAGCCTGCCTATCAAGCGCAATGTTCACGATCGGATGACGTCAGCATCTCACTGTATTTCTGGCAGAAGCGAAAGTTTCTCTTGACACACATTGACAAGGATCAGAAGGGCACACAGAAAACTAGGAATGACAGCTGTGAGTGAAAGGGGGCCCTGCAGATCAATCACCCTAAGTGTAGTTTATACTTAGCATGAGGAAGGGACAGAAATACGCTTTACTGTTAAAAGCTGTTTCAGAGTTGTGCCCGGTGTTGTTAGTATTGCCTAAAGCAAAGTGGGTTGTGTTTATGAAAGGCACTGCCATCTGAGGACCAGGCAGGTAAAATTCGCCCTCAGAACCCTATAGCCTTCAAGAAGACCACAGAGATACTTCATGCCTTTACATAAATGACTTTTTGAGGGTTTTCATCCTCAGTGTACCTGTATAAAAATTCACATTCAATGCCATGATTGTTTTGCCTTTATATAATTCTAAATGTTATATAGGGAGTATGTTTTAAAGAATTTATCTACATTACCAGCCTTCTGTCTTAGATAGATCTAATTCTAATTCTCCATCTTGGGCAGACTGCTTACAGATGTTTATAATTTGGCCAGTATTGTCAAGTATCAACTACATTCCTACCAAGAAGCCATTAGCTTGCTGGGGAGACGGATGGATGCCCATCTTTGAGCGATTTCAGGGAAGATCTGAGTTGGGTTTTTAGAAGCCCAACCCATCCTAATCTTATACTTTATTGGACATCTACTGTACACAATTGTAGAGCTCCATTAGCTGTACAATTAAAAGGCAGGACTGGGCAGAAGCTAATTATCAAGTATGGGAGAGACAATCTGGAAAAAAATTCACCCTAACAAAAGGGAGCAGAATGTCAGCTATGGCACCAGGGGAAAGAAAAGCCCAGGTGTAAACAGGCCGAAGAGAGAAGGAAGCCAGAGGGCTGGGCAAAGTCAAGTGCGGCTCCAGGAAAGCCATGACACTCTGGGCCGAGCAGCAAAGGTGGGTGTGACAGCTAGAGATGTGGGGCATGTGGGTGGGGTTATTCCAGGTAAAGGAAACCATGCGCCCCAAGGCAGGGCGACAGCAGAGCAAGGCTACTTCCCCAGGTGGTCATTCCCAGCCTGTGTGCTCAGCTCTTGGGCCATGCTGAGGGGACGTGGAAATGGGAACAACAGGCAAAGGGAGATGAGCTCGGCCAAGATTTTCAGCAGAACAGGATAAAACCGAGCAAAGAGGAGAAAACCTGGCCAACTAGAGCTGTTACTCATCGGGAAGGCCACATGGGGGTCTGACTTGGCCAAGCGGGCACCTGACTCTTCAGACCGTATACTGATATATCCTTTCACGTGTATGAAATGTTACATAATGAAAAGTCCCACTTGATTAACTCACTGAGTGATCAACAGACAAAACTGCTGCTCCTGTCGCTGGAAGAGGAGGAGAGGAGGGCTGCAGTAGGGAAGGGGATGGACAGGGGGGACAGAGGACAGCAGCAGATCTGTGCAGCAGATGCCGGGGGCAGAGGGCATGTGGGGGAATGCAGAAGCACGAAGAACAAGGTCCTTGGCAGGCACTGGGGAGTAGTGCGGGAGCTTTTTCTAGGGGAACCCAGAGGGAGGGAGCTTTGGTTCACCAACACGCTCCTGAACTCCTTCATTTCCAGCTGCCGAGTTTGCCTGAGCAGTGTTCAGCCTGGAGACACTGAATCTGATCACCCAGCACCTAACAGCAGCCGCTGTGCACCAGCAACAGCGGAGACAGGGGAGTCTGTAACAGGATCCTTATGTTGGTACAGAGCTTCGATGTTGCCGATTGTGACCTGGGTATGTCACTATGAACACAGGCATGCCTGAGAAGAGGTTTCCCCAACTGATGCCTCTGTGATTACAGCTGGCAGATATAAACATGGGCTGCCTGTAACATGACCTTTGGAGGAAGCTTACCAGCTGCTTGGATGGGGGAGGGGCGAGTCTTGCGATCTCTGAGCAGTTGGATAGAAGGGAGGGTGTGGGTGTTAGCGCATCTCTGACATCATGTCAAAGAGGGTACTGCAGTCAGCCATGTCTTCCCACTGGGGATGCAGACAGGTGTGTGCCCTGCGGTACTGGCAGCAGCGGATAGGTTGTGAAGAAAGCAAGCTGACCCAGGGATCTAGGAGCCCTGACTTCCTCCCTCGCCCACCCACAGGCACTGCAGAGGCCTCAGCATGGAGGAACCAGGGCAGTCGTTGTGGGAATGGATCATAACATAATATCTGAGTTTGAGTCCTGGAACTCCTTAGTCATCATGTCCAACCTATCGTGCCCACCAATCCCTCCTTACAACAGCTGCGTCTTCTTTCCAAGAACTTTAGTGTAAGCCTGACCCATAGACTTAGACCGGTGGCTGTCTCAATCACTCTGTTTTCTGCTCTCGGTGGGCCATGTTTTGACACAAAAAGACAGTTTCCAAATCTTACTGACTCCTTCGAGGCAGCGCAAATGCCACGTGTTCACAGAGCTTTCCTGGGGTCCTGCCTCTCCTTGGGCCAAGCATTTCTTGCATGTGTGTGTCCCCTCATGTTGCGGCTGTGGTACAAAGCCCACCTTCTAGGTACAGCTGTCACTTCATTTGGGGTCAGAGGCACATCTGTATTACTGTCCTTTGTATTCTCGGAATACACAGGGCCCTCCCTGATATGTCTGTGAGCTAGTGGGTGACTCGGTGATCAAGGTTTTCTGAATGCCTGGAGGTACATCAGCCTCTAACTGGTCAGGGATCTCAAGTTCTCCACACAAGGACTAAGCGTCACCTCACTGGATTGAACCAAAGGAACATTAAATGTTCCAGACAAATCCATACAACTAGGATTTAGGAGGTTCACAGAATCAAGGCAGCATTCCCTCAAGGGCTCTCAATGGATAGCTCTGTCCTGACTGAGTAAAACAGGCCACACCTCCCGGTGTCCACAGTGGGAGGAGAGGCATCTTTTAGACAAACCGAAGTACCCATAAAGAAATGAATGGCTTTTTTTTTCTTTGCTCAGTTGCCCTTAGACTTCTGTGTAGACCCATCTCAAAGGCACAACTGCGTTAAACTGTTAGAAATACATGTATGTGTCACTGCTGGAGAAACGAGCAGTGGCGGAGACCCGAGGCAGGTGTGGTGAAAGGCATCTGTGGGTGCAGCGTCCCCTCATTATTCCCAAATGGGCTTACTTCCTGGTTCTCCAGCCATGACTGAAGCTGGAGCTAATAATGGGACTCAGGCACAGCCATAGAAAAGGAACTGGGAGTGGCACTGAATATTGTGGCCCCGTGTGTCTTCCCAAGAGCTTGGCATTAGTGGCCGGTCCACCTTCTTCTGCCCACGTGGCTTTGGCCTGCAACAGCAAACTCTTATGTGCTGAGAAATAATATCCTTAGCTAGGACCTAAGTGATGCTAGGAAGCCAGAGTCCTAGGGAGGGTCAGTCCCATGGGGGTCAAATGATCTTGGAAAATATGCCAAAATGGTGGAGGCCCCCAAACCTGAAAGTGGCCTTCTCCACCCAGTGGCCCCAGTAAACAGGGTAGAGAGATTGTTCTACCACACACTGTGTTTCAAATAACGTGAGATCTGATTTCTAACCCTGGTTAAGCAAAGCCAGAGGCACAACTGCTAATCAGAGCTTCTCATCAGCTTGAGGTAACTATGGTTACTGCTCTGGATGGATGTAATTCCAGCCAGCAGCAAAGATGCTCCACAGCCTTGTTGGCAGAGGGGCCTGATCACAGAGAGATCTGTCATAAGTTTCTTTTTCTTACTGCTAAGTGCTGTCCACAGTCTTACTGCTTCAAGGCCTACAAGATGAAGTCTCTTACATCTAGCCTGAGATACGGTTCAAAGGATGAAGGCATCGAGGCCCAGGAATGGGAGCCTGATTTAGAGTGAATTAGTTTAGACAGTCACCTAGATAGTGTTCCACCAGTTTCTTTCCCTATATGCAACTGAGGGGACTCAAGCTCCCCAGGAGCAGGGGCCCGTTCTTTACATGCAGCAAATACACTCGGTGGTTCAGAGTGAAGTCTGGAGACAGACTACCATCCTGCCTTTGTCAGGTAGAGCAGTGTCTCTACAGTCAGAGCTCCAGTTCTGTGCTTCGCTGTCTTTATGTGTTCGTAAGGAACAGGAACACCACCTCGGGTCACTCAGCCTCAGTTTCCTCAGGAGCAAAGTGCAAGAGTTTCACATTAGGGCCCATTGCAATGGGTGATTTGTGACAATAAAATGGGTTAATATTATTTTTGTGCATGGTGACTTAAATGGGTTAATTTAAGCTAGTTTATTTAATTAAATTAAATTTAACTTAAAAGCTAGTTGGTAACAAGCCTAAGCTAAAGCCAAGCTTTCATAACTAATAAGGAAGTCTCTGTGTCATTATTTGGGAGCTGGCAGTCCAAAGAAAGACCTACTACAATTTGATTTATAATTAGTTGGTTTTGGGCATTCAAATATGTGCAATCACTATCATAGTCAATTCTGGAATTTTCAGCTCCTAAAACAGAAACTCTGCAGCCTTCATCTTCTGCTCCCCCTCCTCATGTTCCCACCTATCTCTAGTATTAGTATCTGTTGTCTGTTTTCATTTGAGCAAAATAGTATAGCATGGTCTTTTTTGATTGAGTTCTTACATGCTGTTTTCTCAATGCAGGATGTATTAGTACTTTTTTTTTTTAATGGTTGGATAATATTCCACCAGTATACTATCTGCATCCTTTCTTTTTCTGTTTTGGTCCACTTGGATTGCTTCTGCTCTTTGGCTATTACAAATGGTGTTTCCATTAATATTTTTGTACAAGACTGTGTGAACTTTTTTCCCTTGGGTGTACACTCAGAATGGAATTTCTGGCTTACACTGTAACTGTATGGCTGGTCATCTAGAGAACTGTAGGTTTCCCCATCTTCTATTCCCACTAGTGATGGAGGGTCCAGTTTCTCCACATCTTCACTCACCAGTCATTTCACCTTTGTTAGCGTTCTAGTAAGTACCACACGGTGTCTGGGGTTCTGATTTTCATTGCCCTGCTGGCTAATGATGGAGAAGTGATTATCAGACCCTGTGTTTATTTTAATTGGTTTATTTGTTTTTATAAATGAGGTGTAAGAGTTCTCATATATTCTATATCCAAACTGAAGATCAGATAGATAACTGGATTCTAAATATTTCCTCCCATTTCTTGGGTGTCTTTGTATTCTTCCCAGCACAAACACTTTAATTTTTGATGACATCTGATTTATGTGGTTTTCTCTGTTACCCTTTAGATTTCTTAGCCACATTTCATGAAGACTCATCCTGTGTTTTGGATCCTTGTCCTTCCATTTAGGTCTTTTGAGGTGGCTTTTGTATACAATGTGAAATCCCAACTATATTCACATATCTCTGGTTATCCAGTTATCCCAGATCCATTTGTGGAAAAGACGACATTTTAGTCATGATACGATCACTCTGACATAGATATGTGCGTTTATTTCTGGATTCTCATCTCAGTTCCACTGCTTCATCTCAGGACCATACAGTCTTGATCACCACTGCTTTGTAGTGAGTTTTGAACTGTCAAGCTAGAGTCTCACTTTATTCTTTTCTAGCGCTGTACTGGCTATTCTTGGTCCTTTGAAATTCCAAATGAATTTCAGAATCAGCTTGTCAAACTCTGTCTACAAAGAAGGCATCAGGGATTTTGACTCAGGGTTCATGATCAAGTTTTAGACCATTTGTGAATGTTTGTGTGTGGGGATAGTTCTTTTAAAAATATTAACATCTTTTTTATCCTCTTCCCTGCCCCCCCCCCACAAGGTCTCAGGCTGGCTTGGAAATCATTACATAGCCAAGGATGGACTTGAACATGAACAGTCCTGCCTCAGCCTTCTGAATGATGATGGGATTACAGGCACAAGCTACCATGGCTTCCTCCTCTGGTCTTCTTACTACCACGATTCCTATCACCTCTTAAGAGTATCGAAAGTAAAGGAGATGATCCGGGTTAAGCACCCGTGTGTCTGTCCTAAGAGGTAAGAAGGTGCTTTGTATCAGTACTTTTGCTACAGTTGCTGTGCCCTGGGGCTGTCGTATACTGGGAAGGGAAAGGTTTGAGGGGCTAGCATTGTGTCCCCTAACTCTCACAGAGGCCAGGTAGGAATATAGGCTGCTTCTTGTTCACGACACAGGGAACCTCCATGTCCACAGCATTTCCATTCCCTAAGCACGGACTCCCATTGAGGCTCCTGCCAGGCTCTCTGCCAGCAGACAGCGGCTCTCTGCTTGTGTTCAGCTCCCCCAGGCCTGGACCTGAGAGCTCCATATGAGTATATATAAACACACACATACTCAATCAAAACACCTTCTCTGCAGCCTTGGCAAGAAGGACAGAGGACTGCAGGGCAGAGAAGGGAAGAGGCCTAGCTCAGCAGCTTTTGAACTCCAGCTCTCACGACCTTGCTTAGTAGTACTTTGATTTCATTATACAAATCAGAAACAAAAATATCTCCTTATTTTAAGAGGAAAATTTCTATCTCTATCTTAAGTGGAAAATCAGTACTTCATACTTTAAATAGGAGTGAATGATGAAAGCAAATACAGTGGAAACAAAAGCCACAGACACGAGGCTTTATTAAAGACTAGCGAGAGTTGCGGAAGCATCCACAGGCTAGTACTAGATGGAGACACTCTTCAAGCTGCTCAGGAGGACTGGCAGAGGACACCCAAGGCTGAGGAAAGCCTTCAGGAGTAAGGCTGAACCTGGCACAATGGCACAAGTATGTAATCCCAGACTTAGGAGCCTGAAAGAGGGAGGGCCTCAAGTCTGAGGCTAGCCTGGGCTATCTCCAAGCTCCTGCCTCAAAGGAAAATAAATACATGTGAACACAAGAGAGAGAGAGAGAGAGAGAGAGAGAGAGAGAGAGAGAGACAGACAGAGACAGAGACAGAGAGAAGAGGGAGAGAGAGAATGGAAGAGGAGGAGGAAGGAAAGAGATCCAAAGTGGGAGGGGGTGGAAGAGGAGAAAAATGGGAGGAAGGTAATCTTCACCCTTTGCCCTGCTGCTCATCATGGTGGCCTACCTCAGACAGTGGCAGCAGTTTTCATCTCAGCACTGCTGCCTACCCTAAGTGGCAACTTGTAGGAGCAGAGTAGCAAGGTCTATAGAAGAGTCTGGCATGGCTTTCTTGGGCCACATCAGCAGGACTGCTTGGTGCTCACATTCTGTCCCCACTCCACAAGGCAGTGAGCGGAGCCTGGGCCATCAAGCACACAGTGGTCCTCAGTACAGACTATGGAGCCCTAAAGACACCAGCGGTGCTACTGCCATCCCCTGGAAGAGACATTCTTCTGGAGACACCTGCCATTCCTTGGCTTCTACCTGCTTTTCCTTTCTGTCCTACACAGCAGTAGTCTTCCTTAGCTGAGGTAAACAGAGTCATGGTCCTGCTGCAGTTCTCTGATTACCCTCAACACACCCACTCAGAGGGATGACCCTGGCCAGAGCAACTCTTATGCCTGACCATGAGTTCCCCTGAATCAGAAGATCACCCCACTAAACCAAGACTGAGTCACAGCTTGTAGAGCTCTCTGTAGAGATTCCGTGGAGGAATTGGCAAAGTGAACATAAAATATAAGATTCAAAAAAGTCATGACAATGTAAGAAATGCCACCCAAATGACATAATTTAGATGTACAATATGTATGGGGTACACCACCAAACAAGGCAGTCAAAGAGGGCTATGATGGGACAAAATAGGACTAATGGGACAAGATTCAAGTCATTTTAGGGAAGTGGCTGAAAACCAAGACCCCATTCCTAACGCCTCCCGTAGTCTGAAGCATTGCCAGTGTGCCCAACGCCTGCCTGGCTGCTGAACGGACTTGGATACCCAAGGCAGAGAGTGCCTCCACAGGCAAGTGTGGCCAGCCCAGGGAATGGAGGCCACTCTAGCCTGCCTCTGAGAGATCTGGAGCCCTGCATACCTTCAGTCGACAATGGTGAGAGGCCACTTCCTGGGGACTACTGAGGGAGATTTTCCATGCACTTGAGAAAGTGTTCCAATATCCTATGTCAAGTTCCATCAGGGCTGGCTAGGCACCGTCCGGAATGCAGGGTATGTGTATGAAGCCTCCTGCCTTCACTGACCAGACCGTTCCCTCATCATTCGCTCACAGCCACAGGGCAAGTGCAAGCAGTTCTTATGACTCAGAAGCTTGACCTATAAGCATCCTTTTGGACCTAAGATTCCATTTTGCATGGTTCAAGGACAGCTGATCTATCACTGCTCCCTCCTCTGCCACGGGGCATCACCAGAGCCACTGACCAATTCCCTAAGATATGCTGTGCATGACCTCACTTTGTTGATTGTTTATTTGCTTTCTTGAGACAGGACCTTGCTAAGTATAGACCAGGCTGGCCTCAAATCCAAGATCTGCTAGGATTACAGGCATGTGCCACTACCACCCCACAGGACTTTCAGAACTGTAAACAAGCCTCTGAAGGGCATAGGAAGGTGTTGGGGTGCTGCTTCCTTATTACATCATTTTCTTTATAAGTACACATTCAATAGGTCCCTTAACCTGGGACACCTGTACCCCAAAACTTCATGAGGGCACTCAGAAGGTCTAGAAATGCCCAGAGCTTCTTACAGCACTTACCTTCTAATGAATAAATGTCAATATCATTGAGGGTTGGGAAAGAGACCCTGGCTGTAGCCTCCAGAAGTAATTAACAATGACATTTGTAATGTTCTAGCATCTGGATTAGATACAGTGGTTGCTATATCTGCCAATCTACTTGAGACAGAGAATAATAAACATCCAGCCATTATCTCTAGAACTCATCTCTGAAACAATTTTCCTTAAACTCCGAAGAATGTGATACTGCAGCTCCTTTAGAGGACAGGTTCAGAAAGGGAACAAACACTTCCATCTGTCAGTGCCTAGACAGGCCTCTCCCCCAGTCTAAGAGTTGGGATGCGGCCTGTCCCACACATCCTCAGACCATCTTTCCTTGCAGGGTTTTCAGCCATTGCCAGAATCCAAGGGTGGTGAGGGAAACACTGACTTGGATGCTTCCTTTCTATTTCTCTTTTTTTGAGACAGGGCCTTGCTTGTTCTGTAGCCAAGGCTAGCCTTATATTCGTCACCCTCTTGCCTCGGCCTTCTTGAGTGCTAGATTACAGGAGTATGCCATCACACCCAGCCACAGCTGCTTTTTATTAAAATGCCTAATCATCAAAAGGAGTTCTTTTAAAATAAGATCCTTTTTTTTTTTTTTTCTACTGAGACTACCTGCTCAGTGGTTGAATGCCATCAGAACAATTCCCCATGATTTCCACAGTGTCAATGTGCATTTTACAGAGCTGGCACCTACTGTGGCAACATCTGGGTTGGACTTAGATCCCAATCAGAGCTCAAAGTAGGAAGGGTCTGAGGCTCACTATCTTGGATTGTCCAGCTCAAAACTTTGCAAGGTCTAAATGTGAACCTGAGATGCAACAGTCATGTGTATTTTCTGCTGTCTCTGTCTCTTGGGGCAGAGAAAGGAACATAAGGTAAGAGCTTCCAAACACCTACATACACGTTCAAAAGGCTTACAAAGTAACATGCAATTATACGTGTTGGTGTAGAGAGATGTTCAGAACATATACTGATTATAAAAACAGGCAACAAAATTATATATTTTGGTATGATGTTATGTTTTGTTTAAAAACATATACATATACAATAAAAAGAGTCTAGAAATGTATATTCCACAAGCTAGTATGGCTTCCTTGGAGTACTAGAGGCCAAGTTGCTGGAATATCTCTGAAAAGCCCAAGTGTTAAGCTCGGTGCCCAGTTTGTGGTACTACCGAGTGGTGATCTAACTTTTGAAAGGGGATCTGTGTGAGAGGACTGGTTTGTGGCATGCCCCTAAAGGGACAGTGGAACCCCAGCCTCTTCCTTTTTCCTCTCTTTCATTCCTGGCCAGGAAGTAAGCCAGCTTCTTCTATTCTGTGCTTCAGCCGTGATGCGCCACCTCAGTACAGGCCCCAAAGCATGGGTGCTGACTGGAGATCACAGTCTCCAAAACTTAAATAAATCTTTCCTTTTCCCGATTACCTTAGGCATGTTACAATAACAGTGAGTTATATTTAAACACAGGTTATATTTATTCCTTTTCATTGTAAGGTCTGTGTATCTGTTTTCCATACTAAATAAATATTAACTGTATAGTAGAAACGGGGTAGGAAGGCCTTGTTCCACTGTCTTCAACGGCCTGTCATCTTGTGTCCTTCAGAAGCAGGTCAAGTAGAAGCTGACTTAAGGAAGCCACGGTTCCTTGAGCCTGTCTTCCAAAAGAGCCGTTTGGCCATTTCTATAGCTATGTTGGTGTGCCTGACAAGAAAGAAGAACACCCATGGGACGGGAAAGCAAGCCTCTAAGGCTGCAGCACTTGCCACGACTCCCTTCCATGCCTCAATCTGGTCTCAGTTTGAAGTGCTTGTGGCCGGCCATCTGGGCCTCTGTGGGCATGTGGATTACTGTGGCCTTCAGGGGAGACTAAGCTTTTCTGGAATAAGAGGAAAGAAATGAGCTCCTAACCTGTACTCATTCAGCCTTGCTTAACCCTGAGGTCCTGATGGTGCCTCACAGGCCGTCAAAGGTGAGGAGCTGACTCTGATTCTGACCTTCTGAAAACTTCATCTGGCCACCAGATATCAGGAGGACACAGCAATCTACTGAAAAAGCAGTCCTACAAAAGGGTGTGACAGGATCTATGACAGAGACCTCAGGTCTGTCACATGTGCCTCATTCTATGCGCCTCCTTTTGTTCTTGCTTCCATAAAATGTAGGAGCACACATGAAATAATGCTTCGGGCCCAAAGCTCCAAGAGAGACATGGAGGGAAGGAGGTTGTACTGTGGGCAGTCACAAACTGCACTGTACAAGCGGTGACCCAGGTACCAAGACACTAACTTGGTATCTTTCTTCCACCATCAGCCAGACTGACAATGTGCAGCTTCTCAAACAAAAAAGGATGCACGTTTTAATTTAGATGACTTTGTGCTTCACAATGTGTCCCGTTCCCCACCCCCCAGGCACACTGTTGTTATTTCTTTGCAATTTCAGAAGTTATAAAATGATTCATGGTTTTGGTTGGAGCTGAAGTCAACCAAGACCATTCATAATTGTGAACGATCTCTGTTATTGTTACAGGGAGAACGCCAAGGCATCTGTGCTTCCCAAAAACACATGGGGGAGAATTCCAGTTTGGAAATGGAACGGCTGTTTCTCCCCCTCGAGTTAAATTTAAACAGACTCATTTCCAGGGAGATGGCTGTGCTTTGGTTGGAGCATCTCGGTGGCCTCCAGAAAGCATGGTTCCTTCTCTGGTGTGGGGCATCCATGTATAACCCTCCGTACACTGGTTATCATACATGAAGGGCCTGTTTGTCCTTCAAGAGGGAAGAGCTCATTGAGGCACATGTCTTGTTCACCCCAGTGTGCAGCTCTGTGAACACACACTAGGTGCTTAAGAAACATTTCTGAATGTCTATATAAGCCAACTCATATCATCATTCTTCAGTTCTTTGATTTGTATTCTTTGCATTACATTAATTTGTACTAGTGAGTAATATCTATGAGAAAGACTGACCTTAAAATAATGACAGCAAATAGTTTTGAGTACATATTACATAATAAACACTTCGTATATAGCAATTCATTTACTTCTAAGTTTTATTAATTAGGTCCTGTTATTACTCCCTTATTATAGAGGAGGTACTAAGGTACCAATAAATTAAAAGCATGCTCCAGATGTCAGCAGTAAGTAGTGGGATTAGATGCAGGTGTCCAAATGCACAACCCTACATGTTCAACAGTGTCACTGTGCAGAGCATTTCTGACTGCAGCTGAATTGTATTTGGCATCTGAGGACATTTAATGGTGGTTACATTTCAAGCTCTATTGTTGAGTCTGACTTCCGATACTATCAAAGTCATTCAAAGCCCTACGGAATCTGGTGATTACAGTGGACCACAGAACTTGGGAATAAAGTTGCTGGTGTCACTATCAAGCCATGAGATCAATTTTCTCTAGTAAGGCATGGATGAACTTAGAAAGGTCACTGCAGGAGAGAAGAAAGATTGGAGAGTGAAACAGTGCCAGAGTGGAGTAAGCAGGCTTCTGCACGGTGACCAAGGACCGGATTCCTCCTCTCTAAATCCGGCCAATGTGCTGTGGCCGGGTAGGCCAGGAACAGTGTCATTCAGACCTATGAAGAAGTCACACTGGCAATGTCCAAAGTGTTAAGAAGGGCACCTCTACCTCCTCTTCTTCCAATATGTTTTTAGTGGTTAATTATAGATAGACTTGGTCTAAATTGTTCATGTGTCTGTGACTGTGTTGTATGCAATGGGATTAAAGAATTATATCCTACTTTGAATATCCTACTTTGAAAGTTACTTCTGAGGTTCAACTTGCAATTTAAACTAAAGTCAGAACCATATATTCATAATTTCTCCCCAAAGTAGATGAAAGTGGATTTTCCAGCAAAGACCAATCATTTTACTTGCTTCAGGAAAATCCTGGAAGCAATGAAGGGAGAATGTTGTTTCTTATTTAGGTGAGAACTGAAACCTAGGGTGACTATCAGGGAGGCCTGGGCTGACAGGGACTTTGCCTTAGGACTGATACCAAAATGGGCTATCTTGTGTGAACCATCTCATAGGAACAAAGAAGCACTGATTCCCCAGCATGATTTCAAACAATACAAATTCCAGTTGTGTATGTAAATGCTCCCCCACCCACCCCACTGCAGCCTCCCAGACAGAGTCTCTCACTATGTAGCCTTGGCTGGTCTTGAATTCCCTATGTAGCCCAGGCTGGCCTCAAACTCACAGACATTCACCTGCCTCTGCCTCCCAAGTGCTGGGATTAAAGTAGTGTGCCATCATGGCCTGCTAAGTGCTCATATTTTACCAACTTCCTCCATTTGTATTTTCCTATTTTACAGAGGCATGAGATCCACACAAGTCAAATGAATAAAGAAATTCTCTGCTATACTCAGTGCACAATCATTTTAGCTCAGCAGGCTAAGGGCTATAAGACTGAGTGACTCTCTTGGCCTCAGGCTGGAGCTGGGGTGATTCTGAGATGAGAGAGAGGTTTCATCCTGAATAGCAGGATAGATGGGTGAGGGGCGCTAAGGACTGTAAAACAAACCCTACACTTTCATCAGCACCCATGGCAGATAGAAGGTTTTCCCTGGGAGATCAGTGTGTGCTTTAGGAGGGAGGCAAGCATACCACTAGTTTCCAGGACCAAGGAGAATCAGCAGGTGGGGCCAGGGGCTGTAAGTGGCCCATTCATCCGGCCTATCTCATGTCTAGTTAGCCATCAGTTCCTATAGCTCTACCGGTTTCCTGCAGTCTCTGTGGTTATCAGCTTCTTTGTCTGTAAATGACTGGATTATATAATTTGTCAGCTCCCATCTTGTCTAAGAGTCTAAATCTATGTCAAGTTACTCAGTGGTCTAGGTAAACTGAGCCACCTGCAATAATAGGAAAGTCCTGGATCTTCCTAAGGGAGACAAATACTAGAATAAATAACTTGTGCTGGCCACCAGCTCTCAAGGGAACATCACCTCTATATGTCTTCCTCTCTCCCAATTTTACCCTGTACCTGTCAAGAGTGGTGTCTCCTGTAGAAGCCATGTACCCAGCAACCCAGCACCTATTTAAACACTGAGGGAGGTATGGGGTGAGAGACATAAATGACACTTTCACAGGAAGCTAGTGGCTGATCATTAACGAGCCTGGGGCAGTGCCACTGCAGATAGCCACACTGTTCACTGCACCCCCCCACCACCCGCCTGCCCCATGAGATGGGCTTTCTGACCCAGAGAGACAACCAGGGAGACAGGCGGACTGGTTCCCTCAATCCCTGTGCATGCCAAGTGTAGTTCCTGGAACAGGAAGTCTGAGGAAGGGAAGACAGGCCCTGATCTGAATTACTCCCTCAAGAATTCTAATGCCCTGCAGAAGCCATCTAAATAAAGAGGCAAACTATTCAGTGTTTGGGTAAACGAATGCTTCAGAATGAAGAAGCCAGATCAACTCCAAGAGAATTTCCAGGCCTTCACAGAGCAATCCCCACCCTGCCTACTAGACTCTTAAAGCAGAGCCCAATGAATATAGGCCTGGCCCAGTCATAGCTGCACTTATTCTCAGATCAGTGCTGCTCTGGCCTCCTTCTCAGCCATGAATGTTCCCAGCCTCCTGACATTCTAGGCTAGAGGAGGGTCCAGGCAATGTTCCGGCCTAGTAGCTCATGCTTTTGCCTCTCTTAGACTGCTTGTTATCATATTATGCAGCTAGAGGCACTGAGAGAAGATTCTTCTCAGAGTAGAGTGCCCCCTCTTCCCTCCCTCCAGACCAGAAGCCCGCCTGGGCTACTGGGACCACTCAGGCTTTAGGAATCACTGATGATGGCTTTTTCTGGAGTGTAAACAAAGTGTTTAGATGAACATGCCTCCGTGGAACGGAGCAGAGGCGGCCTTGCTTCAGCAAAGCTTAGACAGCTGAGGGAGACTGAGGGCCTGGGGCAGCTCAACACCACACTTCACAGCAGAGATGGTCAGCTCAGGGTTTGGGCTGCTTTCTTTGGTCCAGTGCCTTGGTTGTGTTTCCTCAAGAGAGGGTAAAATCAATATCAGAAAGACCAAAAGTTCACATGCTGCTCCACAGTACCAGCCCACAGAATGGGGAATGTGGGGCCCTTAGGGGCTAATTATGTCAGGCCGAGGGGCTCTATTTTCCCTCTCTGAGCTATGGGTACTTCTCTCTTCAAAAGCAGCCCCACAGACAGCACCTTTCCTGTGATATTCCTTAAGCTAGCAACTCTGCGGCTGGGGCAGACCCAGAACTCTATGTAGTAGCCAGAATAGAACTCTGCACGGCTTAGAACCTCAAGGCCCAAAGCACTCATTCAGATGACACTGTTACCTTCCAGGAAATCATCTCACGCTCTGTTTCTGAGTTCCACATGGTGATATACAGCAGCTAGGTGCTGGCTTCTCATTAACACACAGAGGGGAGGGGGAGGGAGCACAAGGCTTGCTCTGTTGAGAGCAGTTCCCTTGGTGCTGGTTCTGCTGGAACCTGACTCAGACATGCACCTTGCTTTCCAGATAGAGAAGACTCCCGTTTTCCTCACCCATTCATTTGCCAGTCTGTATTAAGCATCTACTTTTCTATATCAGGAAATGCTGGGGCATAAGAGTGATCCAAATCAAGGTGCTGTTGGACATGTTTGTTCATGGCTGCAATCACTACTTGGAGACAAGGAAGGAAGATCAAGAGTTCAAGGCCATCCTCAGCTATCTGGCAAGTTTGAGGCTAGACTGGATTTTGTGGGGATCCTGTCTCAAAGAAACAAATCAAAGCGTTGTCCACATACTGAGTGAGGGCAGCATGAAATACTACCAGACGAGTGTTCATCAGGACTGGCTCTATAACAAACACCCAAACCCTCGGAGGCCAGGCTGACCCTATGTACGCTCATGCACATCTACTTTACAGGTAGGAAAAGAGGCTTGGCCAGATTAAACCATGTTCTCTGATGACAACTGGATGCAAATGTACTTAATGCTATGACACAGTTTTTCCAGTCACAGGGGCATCACTGAAGCCATTTCCTAACGGTGTTCCTAATGGTGAGTTCTTTCTGACACGTGAAAGCCATCTGTGTAGCTGTGTCCTGTTGTACTCACAGAATGGAAAGAGCCTCTAGGCTTACCGAGGACAACAAAACCAACCAGAGATTACAGAGAAGGGGCTGTCTTCCTTTTGTCCTTTCAGGACAAGAAGCAAAAATCAGTTTGGAGGGCATGTGACCTCCATCACTTTTGAGAGGGCCTGGATATTATTTTTTCCACCAGTGTCATCTGCTTTTGAGATAAAGAAACAGTGGACTCGTATACACTAAAAGGTAAACATCAGGACATCCTGTGTACACAGTCCAGTTTGCCTGTGGGTAGAGATAGACCATCGGCCAAGAGCATCTCATGCAAAAAGAGAACTGAGATCAAACCAGTGAAGGAAACTGTAATCATACAAAACTGTAATCATACAAAAAGAGCAGCAGGGACTTTTCTTGACCTCAGAATTTCTCAGAGCCTTTAACACACTAAAGTACATGGTGTCTCATACATGCAAGGGCATTTTCTACCAAGCCTTACAACTCTTTGGGAGAGGTGTGTTACACATGTTCAAAGAATCAGAATTCCAAGGAATGTAAAGCTGGGAAGTGCCTGACTCACCAGAGCCATTGTTTCTAGTCAGAAACACCATTCTGTCTCTCTGGGGACTGAAGATGTATAACTGTCATCAGATTTACTGCACAGCTACAAGGTTACCTGTCTTAGCACAAACATTAGGAGGCCTTTACCAAGCCTTGAGGGAAGATCAGTCAACCTCCCCACTCCCCCCACTGCCCTCTCTCTTCTCCCTGGTAGGTGATCAGAGGGAGAAAATAATAATAATAATAATAATAATAATAATAATAATAATAATAAAGGATAGCAAAATATAAAGAAAAATAAAGCTATTTGTCAATTCCTTGCTGTTGAAGGTTCTTGGGTAGGGTCTTACCCTCTGTGAGCACTGGTTCCTACACATCTAATACACCAGAATGAACCAGATGGTTGTGTGTGTGTGTGTGGGGGGGGGTGGCTCTCCAGCCTCCACATTTTCCTCTGTTCTATGACCTGCCAACTGGCTAGGAGAAGGCCTAGTAGGTAGTTACACTGTAACTAAGATACACCTTTGCCTGGACCTTGTACCATCTTGCTGAGCCCTGCTGCACAGGATAGGGAAGGCAGGCAAGAACCTAAGAGGAGCAGAAGCCCTTTGATTGGAGGAGTCAGTTTGGTGACTCTGGAAAGACCCAAAGATGAGCCCTGGAAGTGTCTCTGCTCAAGTGTCTTTACATGGCTCAGAGAAGGGGCCCACTCTTCCTGTCCTCATCCGCCACTCCCCTGTGCTCCACGTCCCTCCTAGCTGCTTCCACATGTCCCATCTATCCAGTCCACTTGTGGAAGACATGCCAGGTACTCTCCTAGGTATGGAGACACAGCAGGGAACAAACGGAACTCAGCCTTGCACTTGGGCATTTATTCAAGAAAGAAACACCAGAAAAGGCATAAATGAGCGTAGGAGAGGTGGGGGTACCTGGAGAAGAAGTCAGCAAACATGGGAACAACAGCCATGAGCTGATGCTTTAGACAAGCTGCCACACAGTAGTATTTGGTCAGGACCCAAACAAAAGGAGTCTCTCTCTTGGGTAAGAAAGTCTTTGGAGTCCAACTCCCATCTTAGATTTTAGAGGATTTGGCTGCACAGGAGACAGGTTGGCCCTGGCCCTGGCCTAGGAAACACTTTTACAATGCAATCCAACTCCAGGTAAGGGTGCGTTCTAGTTTTGACTTGTGCACCTTCGGTCTCCTTGCCTTTCCTGTACCTGAACCCTAGCTTCATGATACAGTCCTGTATCATGGGTGGGGATTAAGCAGGAAAGGAATGCTGAGAAAAGCCTTAGTTGTTGACAGAATTTGTTACATTCCAGTCATGTTATCGTACAGTGGGGCTTCCCTATCTGTCTCTGGGCCTCAGTCTCCCATCTGGGGACCATTAGGGCTGGTTGTTCTGAAGGAGCCCTAGTTTGACACCACTGCATGACTCTAAGATTAGATTCAACTGTGAAGAAGTCTAAGAGTCAGTCTTGGAATCTCACTCTCGTGTTAGAGGGGATGCTTGGAAACTTAGCACAGAAGCACCAACCTAGATCCCTTGGCTCTCTGAACCACGGTCTTGTGGACTGAGTCTCAGCAGTCCATTTGCATACCACACCAGAACTCTGGTGATAGGAAACAGACCACAAGGCTTATTTCAACAGTATCAAGTATCCTTGCCCATTCTCAGATTGAGGATAAATATCTGAGCTATAAAACCTGCTTGAGCGTTAACCCCTTATCACCGGGTCAGGCCGGGCTCCATTCATCCAGGTGCTGCCATCATCCAGGTCTGAAATAACAGATGGCCAGGCTCAGAAGTGAATGTCCTGCTTCCTCCAGACAAGCTGTGTTTGCACAGGGGACAAATGGCATGAGCTCCTACTGTGGGCAATGGAAGAAACCAGGTCCCTACCAGCCTGCAGAGACCTTTTCAGAGCTCACGGCAGGAGTAAGCTTTCCAAGAGGCCAACAGAAGACAGCAGCTCTAATGAAAATTTCTGTTTTCTTTTGTTGTTGCTTGTTTTTAAAATTGTTTATGCCAAGTTGCTAAACAATCAAAAGCACCACTTTGATGATAAGGCAGGAGAGATTTGTCTTACTATACAGGGAAAATGCATGAGGTAACATGAAGTTTGAAAATAAAAAGGCAAACAGATGCCCAAGAAACTCAAGCTGATGTGGGCCACTCCCGGGGATGAGTTCCAGTGGCCCTGGCCTTCCCCTTGCAGGAGGGCTCCTTGGAGGGAGAGTGGGACAGCTCTGGGAGGGCAAAAAAGCTGGCTTTCTACAACTCCATAGGTATTCATGAGCACTTGCTGTCTGCCAGCCATGGCTTTAGGCACTCTGGAGTTAGACAAAGTTGAGTTTCTGGGCCATACAGGTTTTTTGTTTTGTTTTGTTTTGAAACTGTAAAATGCAGATAACAGAACTGATTTTGTTTTGTTCTTCTGAAAGTTCCACTGTCCATCTAACCTAGCATAGCACCCACTAGCCAGAAGATAGATAATTACTATGTCTGCCTGTCCCCAATCACGGGTAAAGATAACAATCAAGTCTTCCAACAAAGCAGATTTCCTCCAAGGATCCTGCCTCCACCTCCCGAATCCTCTAGTATACCAATTTACTAAGCAGCATTAGTAAAGAGAAAGTTAATCCAATCAGCAAATTCTTACTAAGCTCCCACTGTGTGCCAGGGAGCATGCAGCAGACAATCCCCTCTCTTACAGAGTATACACGGGGTAAGACAGCTAAGAAAGAGTAGTGTGTTCTGTGTGTGTGTGTGTGTGTGTGTGTGTGTGTGTGTACATGCATGTGTGGGCGAATGGCAGGGAGACTGCCTGCAGCAAGCTGCAAACCAGCTAGCAGAACCAGGACTCAGAACTGGATTTCCTGGCCATGCTATGCTCTACTTCCGCTGCTGCATGGCTGCTCAAGTCCAGCAGAATCGGGATAGTGCAGGATGAACAAAACGCTTCAGCTCCAGAGTCAGAGAAAATGTCACATTTCCAATTATAGTAATTTTTAGTTAACTTCTCTATTTTCTATTTATCTTATGCATTTTAATGTGCATAACCTAAAGATACAGACAGGCAGAGGTTCAGAAATCTTTCACTAAAGAGGCCCCTAGGGGGTGATGCCTGGCAAGGCCAGCTGCTCTCTAGGTTTATCTCTGCCTATCCTAGTCCAGCCAGGATATGGCCCCTTATTCCACCTAGGGACATCTTCCTCTTTGGCTTCACCTAGAACCCATAAACTGTCTAGATGAGGCAAGCTGGCCTTTCTCCTTGCCTCTGGAAAGTTCCATCAGCCTTGGCCTTCTGGTCATGCCACTTTTAGGGAGAGACCTACCCGTCAGTCCTGCTTTTCCACTTGCAGTAAAGGAGCTGGGTATTGCCCCAGTAGAGAATACAGATCTCTGGTGCCCCAGAGAGACAGACTGCAGGCTGGGGCTCCTGCAGACTGCTAGATGACAGCAGCATTCACTTAGCACCAACCACGCCTGGTGATGATGAAGTGGGCCATTAAAGTCATTACTTTTACCAGAAAGAAGGTCAAAAGCTGCCAACAGAAAAACAACGCCTTCAAGCCTCACTTGTAAGCAAAAATAATAAGGATTCAGCCGAGGAAAGAACTGAGAGGGTTGTAGCATCACTGACTCAGTTGTCACCACTGACGCTGGGGATGCCTGTGGTAGCTGGCATTGGTCGGGAGCGCAGCTGAGCACGGTAATCAACAACAACACACACCATGGCCCAGTGACAGGCTCAGGCCAGAGGTGGGCGGAGGCAGGTGCTTATGCCCTTAGGTACTGCAGGGAACAAGCCAAGAGGCGGCCCTAGCAGGCCACTAAACTTTGGCTCCTCTAGAACAAAGGATTCGGTGATGCCTCCTGGGCCAAGCAAAAAAAAAAAAAAAAACGATTCCAGTGGACAGGTGGTAAGACAGTGGTGAACGGAGGAGCTGGTAAGTGGCTGTGGGGACACATATTTGAGGAAATTACATTGACTTTTTCTTCTTCGTCATCTTTTTTTAAAATGCTGAATTGGCCAATGAAACAAATGAAAGGTCTTTCCTTCTATTTCCCTCTCTTGTATCACCCCTCCCTGCCAACAAAACCACACCATGCATCTTAGAGTGGGAGACGGCATTAGGACCCCTTTTCCATTTCTGCTCTAGTCTCAAGGTGGTCTCAAACTCCTTCAAGACTCACTTTCCCCCTAAGACCCCTATGAGACATAGAGCTGAAGAGGAGATGGGTTCCAAAGGCTGGTGTTGGGGACAGTCAAGCCCAAGCTCAACTCTGCCATTTGTGGTTGTATAAACGTGGTTAAATTTCTTCCCACTCTCTTCCTCAGCTTATCATTCTATAGCAGAAGAAAGCACCAAGCTCTCAGTTACTAAAGAAAATACCATTTACGACACAGAATATGCAGGTGCCCAGAACTTACATACTTAGGCATCAACAGATGCACAAGGCCACCCAGAATCATTTTCCTGACACCTCCCCATCCTCCTCACCACATCTAACTGTTTGCGTCTCCGCAGATGGCTCACCATCCATCCCAGTGCTGAGGCCAAAGACCCGGTACTTGTCTTTAGTCTTGCTTCCTCATCCTCTACAGCCTGATCCAGTGCTGTGCTAGGCTAGCTCCAGCAAGCTTCAACTGACTTGTAAGAGCAAAATGCATGCTGTTCTTTGTCCACAGGAGCTTGAACAGAGCCTTGGTGGGAATACAGGGCATATTACAAACAAGGCTTTCTCTGCCAACACTTGATTTCTCTGCATATTATGATCTTATTGTAAGTAGGTTCTAGAGACTAACTATACTGTCTGATTCTAGAAATGTCTCACCATCTACTGCCACAATTGCTCTCCCAGCTACCACCGTCTCTTTCTTGCCTGGTGACTAGGCCATAATGGCTTCCTCCTTAAGTTGTCTGCTTGCTCTTGCCTCTCTTTAACACAGCTTCGTAGGGGATCTGTGCACCCAGGGTCCAGGACAGTACACTCCATCTTGCTGATGGTGTCAACTCTGTTTTCCTAGTGTTTCTCTCAGTGCCCCCCAACTCCATTGACCTCCACCATCCTCTCACAAAGGCAGAGAGGATGGGTGGAGCCCCATCAGCTCCCAACTGGGTGCACATCCATGGGTATTGACCAGAGACAAATCCAGCTAGCACTGTGAGAGCCCAGGCAATTTCTGCCAGCACTCTCTGAGCAACGAAAGTCCCCACTTCCCAGTCCACACTTCCTCATCTGCAAAACTAGCAAATCCTAAGTGCCTCAGAAAATAAAGCAAGCCAACAGCAATGCCACAAGAAGGCTGTGCATGGGAGGAACACACACACCAGTTCCTTTCTAGGTCCTAGTTATACAGTTCAGGTTTTGATCAATCCTCATCAAACAGACGCAGTTCCAGTGCCATAGCCTGCTCTGCAGTAACATGGCAGCTTCTTCCCACAGGACTCATGTCAGGTGTCACGGGTGGCCTGGCACCACATCAGGGTCCAGACATGTTGGGCACCGGTTGGCCCCTCCTGAGCTGGATCCCATGGAGAGCACTACTCGCTGTCCAGAAAGATCTCACAGGCTGTCAGGCTCTTTGGCCTCAGTAGAGCCAAGGAACCCTTGGTCTAACAGGACAGCTCTGTCTTTGAGGTAGAAGTGAATGCTCTCCATTTTATTCCTTTCAGAGGAGCCGAAATTCAGGGACATCATCCGTGATGCTCAGTTACAGATGGGGAAACAGAGCTGAGGCACAAAATGGATCTTAAATGTAAGTACATATAAACAGGCAGGTTAAAATCCAAGTCTCCTGACTGCTGTGTGGTCAGCTTCTGTCGGAGCAAAAAGAGATTAACACAGGCATGAGTAGGCAACAGGCATCTGGCTGATATCTTGTTGGGAAGCTGTCTTGGGAGTCTGAGGAAAAGCCAGTCAGAAGCAGCCTTTAGAAAGTAAGAGTGGGACTGTCTGCCCCCCCTCATCCCCTCCCCTTCCTTTCCCACCTCACATTAGTTCCTATTTCTGTAGCTGTACCAGAGCCTGGTACAGAGGTAATGCCTCTCTCCCTCTGGAGTAATCCCTGGCTTGGCTTATGCCACGGGGTATAGAGACCTCCACAAAGTGGTTGGCATGGTGCAAAAGAAGACGTACAGGCCAGCAAGACACAGGTGGCAGGCTGGCAGTCCGCCATCGCCTACTGTCATGGAGGCGGTTCCCTCTCACTGCCCTCAGGCTCCCAGAGGAGAAAATGAGATGCTGGACTCAGTCCCTCCTCCAGTTCTCTGCATCTCTTACACAAGTCACTCACTCCTTTGAGTTGCTGGTCATTCACTCAACACACATTCCCTGAGCCCCATGCCTGGACCAGTCCCCGGCAGATGGTAGAGGTGGGCTGACAGGAGAGCTACAGAGGTGGATATAATACAGTCTTTTCTCCTCAAGGAGTTTTGATCTTGCTTCTTAGGCACTTCATTAACATTTCTAACTATGTTTCCTCAGCTGTAAAACAGGTTTTCCCAGAGAATAATTCCCACAGGCAACAGCAAATTACCAATGTGCCACAAGTTACACTTCATACTCAGCCCTCAACGTGAGGATCATGGTTTCACTTAACAAAACCAAGGAGTCATGCAAATGTCTCCAGGTCACTGTGATGAGTGGACTAATGGCTTCCCAGCGGTATCGCACCCCGACCTCAAACCTCACATGTACTAGGGATTTTGATGTCATTAAGGCTATGAGATGTGGGGATTATTCTGCATCATCCAGGTCAGCCTGTCTAATCACATGAGTCCTTAAAAGCAGGGAACTTTTCTGGCTGGGTGGAAATAGAAGGATGTGACCTGAGCTCAGGAGTGAAACAGCTGCCTCTAGAAAGTGGGGAATAGCTCTCAGAAAAGGGGGAGTCTGAACTCAGAGGCAAAAGATTGAATTCTGCCAACAATCTCAGCAGTAAAGGGTTCTTCCTCTACAGGTCCCAGAAGGGAACAGTCAGTGGTTACCTTGATTTTAGCCCATTGAATGCTGAAGCAGAGACTGAGAATTGTGAGGAAAAACACACATCACGTTGTCTTAAGTCACAAGGTCCATGGTGACTTGGAATAACTGCATAGGAACATGTATGCCCAAAAGGTGTTGGAGCTGGAGGATGCCAGCCTTACCATATGCAGGACCTTTATGCATAGATGTATATTCTCGGCCACACTGTGATGCTCAGCATAGAGAATGCACAAAACACCACCAAGTCATCATGCTTAGTACGTCAGCACTCAAAACATCACTGCTGCCCTCATCACCAGTTCTCAGAATCCAGCAGCAAAGTGGTGTCACATGGTTCCCCCAGTGCCAGGCAATGGGGATGGACTAAATGTTCTCTGAAGCATCTTTCTCCTAGGGTTTCTTTGGTCTGTTCCATTTATGCATGTTTTTAGTCACATATAGGTAAGATGGAAATTCATGCCGCAAAGCAAGTCTCCAACCTTTGGTGGGGCTGTTAGGGTTCCCTGTGTTTGGTGAGCACACAGGAAGGGAAGATCTCATGGTAGAATGTGTGGTGGAATGTACACTCTTGGTTGAGGAGGGGGAGGCATGGGACTTAGGGGCTGGGGAGAGGGGAAGAGTTCTAATCTAGATTGTATCACCTTGGCTGCAGAGGGCCATACTCCAGGCCCATCAAAGTATTTATGTTAAGGATACTTTTAGACAGCGGCCCACTACCCTTGGTTCTGACCTTAGAATGCCACAGTTAGAACAGGGAGGTTTTCCACCACCATCCTGGGGTGCTGCAGAAATGAAAGAAAGGGCCTGCAAAGCACTCTGCAAACTGAGGAGCTGCCTCACTTGCCCTCCAGAGCTGCGAGCATGCTGCTGCTCTCCCTCCCTCCCACAGACATACTCTGTGCTTAATAAGGCTCCCATAAAGATCTTTCCTTCGAGATAATCATAGACTCTCAGGGGCATGCCACTCTTAGCTGTCAGCATCATTTAGAAAGACCTTATAAAGGCTTTCTGAACCTTCCGTTCATCTCAAGTTGAGCTCTCTCAAGCACTCCATTACCCCCCCCTGCAAAACCTCTGCGCTAGACTCTCAGTTCTTTGCCTTAAGTTTCTCCAGCGTCCCACCTGTCCTCCTGCCATCCCTGACAGAAGCAGAGGCCTGGGGTTCATTGAGCACACCATCCCGAGCACTATGGCTGGCTCTGGTGCCAGTCAGTCCTTCTGCCTCATTTCCCTCTCTACCACAGCCTGGAAATTCAAAGGCCACAGCACACTGGCATGTGCCTATCTCTGTCTGCTCAAATGATGACAATGATCATGAGAACCATACCTGTGTTCTCATCCTCCGCTATGACAAGTTGCCATGGGAGAATTTACAAGTAACTCTTCTCAAAGAAGACTCTAAAAGCCATCTGGTCCAGGGATTCATAATCTGTAGCAGATTAATTCTAGGTGTGGGTTATGGCAAGTCTCTCTCTAGATTGCTTTGGGAGATGTTTGTGATATGATAACAAAATACCAGAAACTGAGTGACTTACAGAGACAAGATTTATTTTCTCCGAGTTTTGGGGGGCTGGGAATAACAAGGTGCTGAGTGTCTTCATGCTGTGCTCATAGGGAAAAGGGGGTCATGTCAACCCCTGCAGGTCTTTTTATTAAAGCTTTAATCCCTTTGGGGAGGATGGAGCCTTTAGGACTTAGTCATTTCCTAAAAACCACAGCTCTTAATACTGCTATACTGGGGATTAAATTTCAGCCTGAATTTTGGAGGGGTCACCACATCAAACCATAGCAGACCCCATATGCCAACATTTATTTTTTTAATTAAAATTTAAAAAGCAGGACCATTTTTTTCCTAAAGAGACTCTCTATGGTTTTTGCCACTTTCTTCAAGGAGTCTGACCCCAAATCAGCAAGAACCAACATTCTAGCCCTCAAGTTCTCCAGGAGGTTGTTTACTAAGATGTCATTCTGCCAAGAAGCCTGGAGCCCGGCTAGAGCAGGCTCTTAGCAAACTGTTTCTTCAAGAAAGGGTTCCAGAAGCATCTTCCAAGATGGTCTCTGTGTTTCTTCCCATGGGGGAGGGGAAGAATATTTAGAGGAGGTAGGGAATTTTTTCTTTTTTTCACAGGCATATGTAGACCTCTCCACCCCACGTTGGGATCTGGGAGGCTTGGGTCCCTGGTCCTAGGTCTGTTTTCAATCTATCTTTACCTGGAGAAAGAGAGCAAACATCTGTCCTGCATGGCTGTCTGTCCGAGGAGCCAAGGGGAGCTGGCTGCACAAACCTGACAGTGCAGAGGACCTGTGTCACGTCCTGCACTCTTCCTGTCACCCTGTTCCATCAGTCCTTTTTCTCTTCAACACCAACCAGGCTGGTACTAAGTCTCCTCTGCCTTCCTGACCGCACAAGGACTTTCTCTAGCTGCAGGCATTCAAGTTGTCTGTCCCTGTAGAACTCCAGGCTGGACCTTGTCCTCCCAATGAGACACAGGGCAGGAGGCATGGTGGTAGGTGATGGGTTCCCACTCGCCAGCGCTTCACACACACCTCCAGAAGCTTCTCTTTTAGGAATGGTCTGTGGGGCCCGATTTCAGAGGTCAGAACCTTGAAAAGCCAAATATGGTGACTTTGCAATGGGAAGGGGCCTGTACCAGGGCTGAGATGGGTTTGAGTCTTCACCTCCAGGTTGACGTGGAGGGGTCTTCCTCTTTGCTTATTAGTGTCTTTATCTGGGATTGGGACACATGATAGAGAAGTTCATCTTCTAATATCTGATTTTATTTTTAAGACTTCTAAGGCTGGTTTTCATGTAATCATGATCTGACAAACTGAGGGTCTTGAACAAGCCCTTGTCCTGGAGAATTTCAACCATTTAGAGATTTTTTTTTTTCTCCCTGAGACAGGCTTGCCAGAGAGGGCAGAGGGCAGAGGGCTGAGTATTACCTGCTAAAGGGTCTCTGAAATACCAGGAAGGCAAGGGAATAGAAAAGATTAGAGATGGAAGACTAAAATCCCATGTGGTGGTTTCAACCCAAGGCCAATGCAACAGAAGAAAGGACAAAGGCCTAGGGGCACCTTGTACATTCACTCTGATGACATCCATCTCTATCAGCAAACAAGTCCTTGATATAAGGTAGACAGACACACACCTGTCTCTCAGGGCACAGCATGAGGGTGCAAACAGCTGAACACACTTCCTCGGTGCAGTCTTTCATCTTTTAAACTGCGTGGGCACATACCCACAGCGGAAAGACAATCGAAGGGGCGTAAAGCCAGGGTTGGTCTCTTCTACCCGCACCTGGAGTGTTGGTGACTCTCAGGTTCTGAGGAGACATCTGTGAAGTGACAACTATAAAGAGATATGGACAGTGAGGGGATCTGGCCAAACAGAATGTGGAAGGGGTTCCATGAACAGGGCACAGAGTCAACAAAAGTGTGGAGCCAATGGGATCTGCCATAAACACTGCAGGGAGCCCAGCAGGTTCAAGCACCAAAGGGGGCCTAGGAACTGGCAAAGGACGAGGCTAGACAAGGCACCCAGAAGGCACAGGGCCGCGTCAGGCAGTAGGGCAATAAGCTGCTGCTGAACTCTAGTGGAAGCAGAGAAAATGCCTTTCTTAAGCTCTGGTCTACAGACAGATGTCCTGATATGGTGTGATGGGGCCCTGGTTCTCATCAACTCTCATGATGGAACTTTCTGGAAATCTCTCTTGCTAAGCCTACTGTGGGAAAGCACTAGTGTTCTATTGGTTTCTCTGCACTGTCACCTCATCTCCCACCCCTACCCCACCCCCATAACTAACACATGGGCAAGAACCAAATGACAGGTGGTACTGGTCCATCTCTACCTACCAAGGAAAGGTCAGTTCACTCATTCTGGAAGGTGTAAGTCAGATGGGCACCAACCTTAGGGGGCAAAGCAGTGCCCCAAGCTTCATACAAAGAGACATATTTTCATCTTCAGGAAAGAGCAGGGAGGACAGTGAGAGGGACACTATGGTAGGGCATTTGAGAGGGTTTCCTGGCCCAGACGGAACTAAGCATAGCTTCAAAATTGGCAGTTCCTAGAACATCAGAAATATGCAAGGTAGATCATAATATGAAGTCCAACAGAATGGGTCTTGAGTGTGTTTCAGATGATTCAAAGAACCAGATGAGGAATCAACATTTCAGTCTAATCACAAGGATCTGTCGTTCCCTTAGCATGGAAGCCACACCAGCTGCATGTGATTTCTCACTCTCTTTTGGAATCAAGTCTCAAACACCATAACCAGCATCTTCAATTTAGCATGCACACTACTTTACTGCCAGTGTTTAGTGAAATCGGTGTCCGTTTTCAATCACTTTGAAAACGTTTGCAGCAATCACTATGATTGAATGAGTACCCAAACTGTCACTTTCCCCCCTGAATTGTCAATCAGAGAGCTCACAATTGATGCAGCAGCAAAGCTCTGAAGGCAAGGACATATTACAGAGGTCTTTCTGTTTATTAGGTAAACTCAGAAGATTAAAGATTTTGGCATAGGAGCCAGTTAAGATGGCTCAGTGGCAAAGGGGTTTACTGCCAAGCCTGAAGACCGGCGTTCTAGCCTCTTGGATTCACATGGTAGAAGGAGAGAAGAGGACTCCTACAGGCAGTCTTCTGCACATGTGTGCTGTGCATGCACACCATGCTCCACCACTAAACAAAAATAATAAAAACTCATTAAAAACATTCTGGCATGGGAAAACTTACTGAATACAGTAAATAATCATTTTTCAGTCCTAAGTCACAGAAAATAGAGCCAACACATGAAATAGTTCTGTTCAGGTCAAGAGCTGCTCTGTTTTCCTCCTCTGCTTCTGCCTGGCAAAGATGCCCTTTCCAGGCCCAGGAGGGAGCCTTGCCTGTGGTGACATTAGCTGCATGGCTGAATCCTAGGTAAAATGTTTTACCTGGATGAATTGGTTTCTCTCTGAGTACAATTCCATGGGGTAGGCACTGCCATCATTTCCCTCTTACATTTGGGAAATGGAGGCAAGAAGATAAACTGCTGGCCACGGTTAGCAGCAAGTAAGTGGAGGGGCCCAAACCAATGTACCAGGCTATTCTCTAGAGCCTGTGCATAGAACCACTAGGCTCCAAGACCCTCTACGCCTTGGCACTCTTACACATCAGGAACTGAGCAAATCTGGAAGTGCACATAGTTTGATAGCTTATGTTGGAGCCTTGTAAAGCTTTCACATCATTGGTATTCTCAGAAACCAAGACAGACAGGGGTCGAAAGGCACATTCAAGGCAGCAAAGTTAGAATTTGAACCTCACACTTGCAATGCAAGGAAAACCTGGGCTGAAGAACAGGATGTGCCATGAAATCCTGGGCTAGGCAGTTCTGGGGAAACTCTTCTCAGGGGAAAGTGTGAAGGTGGAACAAGTTCACTGGTGGTCACTGCCAAGCAGTTAAGTATTGAAAACTAGGATGGCTGCTCTGCCCTTGAGGGCACAAACCTCTCCGTACTGACATCCACTCCACTTCTTGAGGAATTGGACTCTTCTGAGATTAGTGGGCTCAGGGAGGCATTATTTAATTTTCTAGGCTTTCCTTTGTTGAACAACAAAAAAAGCATTATTATTAACTTTTTACAATTTGGTTATTTACATATAATTTATACACATAAATCTTACATGGTTTGACAGATGCCTAGCCTGTGTATTCACTACCTCCCTCAAGATGACATTTCTTACAGACCAGAATTGGGCTTGCAGACCCACCACAAACTCCTCTTATTACTTAGAAGTGCTCTAGCACCTGCTGAAAGAGCTGCAAGGTCTAAGATCTGCAGAGAAAGGGGACAGACATGCAGTTTTAGACTGTGGAGAGAAGAGAGGGTGCAGTCAACAATGGGAGCATCTTCAACAGGAAGAGGGAGGATGCCCTTCCCTCTCCCTGCAAATAGCAAACAATAAAGAGCTGTGCTCTAATGGTTTCAGTAATTCTTAACCCTCTGGGGACTCAAATGCACAAATTATATGTCATGTAAACAAGCTGAAATTTCACACCAGGTTACAATTTAACAACTAATACATGAGAAAATACACGGCAGTATGAACAAGGGTCACTCTATGTATATAAATCACCACAAATAGTCACTCTTTGCCACAGACCTATTTGGCAAAGGAGATGAGGAATATCAATCAGGATTCTCAACACAGAAGATTTACAGCCTGCATAAGGAAGCTAGTTCTGCACATACCAAATGTTTGTCAATTAGTAAGCAACAATACTATAGTAACTCATTCTTATGTTCCTAGTACTGAGTTAAAAATGTACTTTACTGAGACAGGGTCTTATACTGTTGTCCATGCTTTCCTGGAACTTATGGCAATCCTCCTGCCTCAGACTCCTCAGTTCTGGAATTATAAGCTTTTTTTTGCTTCTTTCTCCATTTTTCCACATCATCTTCAAACTTACTTGCTCAAGGTCACAATGCTAGAAGGTAGCACAGACAGGATCAACCCAGGCAGGGCTGACATTGGAGTTGGCATTTCACCATGTGCTGAAACTGCTTCTCTGTAAATAGCTTCTATGCAGAGCTTACTGCTGAGTTCCTAGTGAGCAGGACCATTTGGTACTGTTCACTGCACTATGCATATTATGTGTCTACAACACTGGCCTAGATGAAGGAATCATCTCCATGGAAGAGTGACAGCATGTAAAAATCCTCTAATCATGTGGTACAAATATCAGCTATTAAACCACTTCAAGAATGGTGATACCAGTGTGGGTTAGTGTGCAGAGGGTTGCCCATGGAGCACAGGAGACTTGAGCTGGTCTTTGCAAGCCAGATCTGCAGAACAGGAGGCAGGGAGCGTGTCTCAGCACCAGCAGCTGCTGAGGCAGGGGTGTGGGCAAATGCCCGAGGAAAGGCATCCTGCAGCGAAGACAGCTTGGGATCAGTGTGGTGGGCTAGGCTGCGGTGCAGCCTCGCAACCAAGGGGGTGGGGAAGGGAAAGCATCTGATGTGGCTGAGCAGGGCAGCAAGAGGCAGAAGCAGCCTTGCTGGAAGACAGCTGAGGAAACTGGACAAGACATGGCAGTGAGGGACTGGGGTCCAGAGCAGGTAACAGACAGATAAACTGATAGGCAAGTGCTAGGAAGATGAAATGATAAATGTGGGGTAGTACCCGGGTAGGATGGCAGAGGATTCCAAATCACTCTCTCATCTCCAAGAGAGAAGGAACCCCTCTAAGAGCAAGCTTGAGATTAGCACTGCTCAAATACCATTTTTATCTTTTTACCAATACCTTTAACTTCTCCTAAGCACGAGTTACTCATAAAGCCACGATTTTGTTGTGTGAGTGACACAGTAACATATGTGTTCACTCACATACTACAGTCAGGCTACATTAGGGGAGTCCCGTCCTGTGGCACTGGCTCAGGATCTACAACTAGGTTACAAGCTTGCTTGCTAAGCATGCTCAAGGCCAAGCCCACACCTGTGTCAGCATACTGACTGAGGTCTGGGGACCAGTCTACTTATCCTTGTACAGGTCTCAGTATTGGTGGTCTGGTGATCATAATATGGAAAGCAAGGGCAGAGTTGCGGGTGGGGAATGCCATTGATGGGAACCTCCTCTACCAGGAGACCAGCTGGACCAGGCAGCCCACCCACTTTAGTACTCGTCTCCAACAGACCACCCAGAAAAGCCTGGCCCTGTCTAGATTGTATTGACTCAATCCAGTCCATTTATAGCAAGAATTCTTCCTTCAATGTTCTTCCTGATTTAGGACTCCCCTCTCTCTTCTCCTCTCTCCCCCTCCCTCCCTCCTTCCCTTCTCCCTCTCCTCTCTCCCTCTCTCTCCCCTCCCTCCCTCTTTCTCTTACCACAACACACACACACACACACACACACACACACACACACACACACACACAGAGAGAGAGAGAGAGAGAGAGAGAGAGAGAGAGAGAGAGAGAGAGAGAGAATAATAGTCTGAATGTCCAAAAGACAAAAGTCTGTGATGAAGTTTCCTTTCCAACCCCTCTCTGTAGGTGGGACACATCATAGATAGCTATGACAAGAGGTTTTTTTTGGTTGTTGTTCGTTTGTTTGTTTGTTTTTGTAGTTCATTTGTAACTCCAGCCACGCAAACTTCTTTGTGTTTTTTATGACATATAAAGCCCACCTGTGGCTCAGAGTCCATGTGCTTTCTATTCCTGCTGGGAGAATATCCTTCCCCAATGTGTTCTGGAAGATCCCTTCTCTCCACCAAGTCAGTGCTCCAAATTCAACTCGGAGCTGACTTTCTTGACAGCTGTTAACACTAATAACACCTCTCTACTTATTACCCCCTTCCCTGCCTCATTCTCCATCACAGCATCTATCAACTACTGGCCTGTGTATTTTGCTTGTTTATTGCCTGTCTCCTCTCATTAAAACATTCCATTAAGGCAGAGATTTGTGTACCTTGCCCAGTTCCAATACCTAAGGTTGTGTTTGGTACAAAGTCAGGGCTCAGAATGTATCTACAGAATGGACAAGATGAATTAACAGTAATGTAGGTGTAAAGTGTTTTTCCAACCAACTTCATGTGATGGTTACAACAGCTGGAAACAGCCAAATTCTTATGCTCCCTTCTCTAGAATGACTAATATGAGTCTGGACCCAGAAGTGGCTGTTGGGTCTGGCTCAGCTTTAAACTTTTCCAAGTGAGCAGATGCCATGGTGACAAACATGGGCAGGGTCCTGTAAATGCCTCTGCCTGTCAGGCAGCTCTGCCTAAGGTGCACCCAGGTGTGCCCGTACCATTTTATAAAAAGTGCCCACACAGCATCTGCGCTTGAGAGTCTTCACGCTTACCTTCTTGTTGCTAAGGCCTGAATCTTTTGAAACAACAACAACAAAAAAATGATAGTACATCTCTTTCTAAAAGCTATTTGTCCAGCAATTCCTGTGAACTGAAACTCTGCCGGGAGCGAAGAGAGACACTGAATAACTCTGGACAGTTAGGGAACACAGTGACAACAGCTATCATTGGTGCAGCATCTCACCATTGCAAGCTCATTTTTATGCAATCCTGTGTCACAAACAGGCAGAAATGGAAGGAAAAAAGGTCCATGCACTGTAGCTTAAGCACCCACCTTTAACTGTGCTGATAGGTCAACACTATTTCTTTCTGTCCTACACACTAGTGTGAAAAGCCTGGTGGTTCAGTTTTCTGGGCCATTATAGATTCGGAGTAGAACAGAGGAGAGGGACAATGGTGGAGCTGGAGGAACACCAGAGCAGCCAGATATGGCAGGCGACAGCAAGTGAAGAGGCGGGGACACGACACAAGGCCTGTCAACGAGGAGTTAACTGCACTACAGGACCATTCGAGGTGGGAAGGACAAACAGTTGCACATCAATTGTCCTCAGGGACTCTGGCTTTTAGCACAAGGCAATAATAAAAAATGATGACTTAAGGTCATT